>NC_141902.1:65893468-66518468 GCF_057802395.1 Ceratotherium simum simum
ATAATAATATTGTTTAAGTGTTTTCTCTGTTTTATGTGGAGAGTTTCTCAGATATTATTTTCCTAGTTCTGAGATGTATCAATATTTTTTTATGCAGCTCTGAAAGATTGGTATTGCTGGCAGGTGGTAGTCTGGAGATTAGTGATGTCACTGAGGATGATGCTGGGACTTATTTTTGCATAGCTGATAATGGAAATGAGACAATTAAAGCTCAAGCAGAGCTTACAGTACAAGGTATGTAAATGTGTCCTGTATAAATGAAAAATCGTGTGTACTTTGTGCATTTGCTAATTGTTTAACATTAATACAGGAGAGACAATATAGCATAATCATTAAAAGCCTGAGCTGTAAACTAGACAGTTTGGGTTCAAGTTCTGGGTCTTTTATTTCCTAGCTATGTAACTATAGGAAATTTATTTAACTTCTCTGAGCCTCATTTTCTTCATCTGTAAAATGGAGATAATAAGAGTACTTACCTCATTGGGGTTGTTTTGGGGATTAAAAGAATTAATACTTGTAAAACTCCCAGAATAGTGACTAGAATATGGTAAGAGCTCGAAGTCAGTTATTATTATCTGTAGTAGTAGTGTGGGGAAGGGTGTGATCTGTGACACCTGGAAGGTTTAGTTCACGTTTCTTGTGTCAGAAGGCTTTTTCACAAAGACCTCTGTTCTTTGACCCAGAACTGTGTATCTCCTAAGTGTTATGTTCCCTCCTTTTGGGTAAATAGATCACCCAGGAAGGAGTGCACTATGGCTCTCAATGTAATGTGGTCATCTGTGTGATGAGTTGATTTTTTCTTTCTTTCTGTTCAGCTAATGCTGATCATCACAGAATCTCCCTTTATAGGTTCTCTGATTTAGAGTCAGAGAAAATAAACATGGCCTGTACACAGAGTCTCTTCTTTATCCCCATCTCCCTTGCCCTTCTTCCACATGGAAATCTACCCTGAGAGAAATATTTGCTCTCTCTCCTATGATTTGTCTGCACCCTCATTTATCTTTGTTTCAAATAAAAATCTTTAAGACCTCCATCATTTTCAGGGAAATCCAACACTTCTTGGATATGTAGAGGTATATCCAAGGTATATAGAGGTATATATTGGGTTGCGATATTCAGTATTAACTTACCCCATATTGTATTGTATTTGATAGAATACTTCCTGATCTGTGGTTTGGGATTGTTTCATATTATATATGAATGTTTATTTCTCTTGGTACATTTTGTAGGTTTCAGAGTAAGAAGTAGAGAAGCCACATTCCTACTCCAGTAGTCACCAGATGACTCAAATGTATTTTTGGTAGGAATTGGGGAGCAGACTGTTTGGGGTTTTATGCTGATGAAGGCACAGAATGTTTATATTCTCTATTGCTATTTGTGGGTGGATTCGTAATCTCTGAAAATCAAAAGAACAGGCCGTAGAGTTCACATAACTGTTCTCTCAGTTGAGCTTAGTCATTGTTCTTGACTGTATGAAAGGTTGGCTATGACCAGTTTGTAGAATGACCAATTTATTTTTTCTACCTCTATGTGGATGGTATTGGACAAATAAAATATTAGTGAACTTCATCTTATTAGGTCTCTGTGCCTGCCTTAGTGGAAGTTTTCTCTTTTTGTTTTTTCCATTAGTCAGATTCTTGGCCTAACACTCTTCTATTTCCCTTCCTGTACCTCAGCTTCCTCCACTTGTTTTTAGTCTCAAATGAGAGAAATAGTGTTTACCATACATGTCAGTTGTATGTGTCCATGTGATTTTTCTACTTTTATTTTTATTCTTTGTATGGAATCTAATTGAGATTCCACCTAATAACTGTGTTTTTTAGTTATAATACATACATCTTAAAATTTGTACCCAGTTCCATCTTATTTTCTGTGCCTAGAAGAAGTACCCTTTAAGTGAATACATTTTAGAAAATTGAGAAAAGGATAAGAGTGAGGAACCAGATATTTAAAATTACCACAAACCTTCTCTAATCAAAACAGCATGGGGGCCGGCCCTGTGGCGTAGCGGTTAAGTGCGCACGCTCCGCTGTTGGCGACGCGGGTGCGGATCCCGTGTGGGCACCAACGCACTGCTTGTCAGGCCATGCTGTGGTGGCGTCCCATATAAAGTAGAGGAAGATGGACACAGATGTTAGCTCAGGGCCGGTCTTCCTCGGCAAAAAGAGGAGGATTGGCATGGGTGTTAGCTCAGGGCTGATCTATCCTCACAAAAAAAACCAAAAAACAGCATGATATTGGCCCAAGAATAGGCAATAGAAAAAGAATAAAATCCAACTGTTACAAGTAATTATGAACCTTAAAATATTATTAAAGTGGCAATTCAATTTAGAGAGGAAAAGTGTTTTATTTACTAAAGGCTATTGGTATAATAGATTTTCAAGTGGAAGAAAATAAAGTTGAATCTCTACTTCAAACCAAAGGTCTAAATGTGAAAAAGTGAAGAATATATGGGATAGTGTTTGTATTACCTCTGATGGAAGAGACTATCTTAGGAAAAACAGAAAATAGCATGTCAAGCAAAATCCAACAAATTTTGACAACTTTTTAAAAGAAAAGTTATATAGAAAAAACCCTGTAAATAAAGGCTAAATGCAGATGATAGATTGGGAGAAAATATTTGTAACACATAACTGAGAAAGGGTTAGAATCCTTAAAATACTGAGAGCTTTCAGAAACAGATTTTTAATAAAGAAATAACCAGAGGAAAATTAGTAAAGAATATGAACAGGCGATTCACAGGAGTTTATTAGCTATTCACATTTCTTCATCAATAGATAGTCAACTTTACTAGTAGTCAGAAAAATACAAATTTAAAAGATACCATTTTCCCCAACCATCATATTGGCAAAAATTTTTAAAATTTTAACCTCCATGTGGTGTGGTACTCAGAACTGAAAATAATTACTAATATCATCTTAATAGTAAAGAATAGAGCAAAAGCATTATCTCTATGGTACTAGATACTGTATTCCTCAATGAAATTTAAAGTTGGATTAGCTTTTTTGATACCCTTATTATAGGGAACAAACAAATTCATTTACTAGCCAAGTCTTATCAACTGTCCACCAACTCGTTCACTTCCTCCCCAACCTTAGTCGGGCAGGATGTCTAAGGTTCTAGATTAGGTCCTTTCATTTCTTGCCTGCTATTGAAATAGCATCCTATCTGCTAACTTCTCTATTTCTAACATAGTTTCAGATCGGCTCGAGGGTAATAGTTGTGCAAGTGTGTTTGAGAGTGTCTTTGATCCTCAGTAGAGGACTGGGGAATTGTGGAACTTTAAAGACACTTAGAGGTCAAAAATCTTGATGACCAGGCATACTATAGAGGATTTGTTTTTTTTCTTTTCTTTAATTTCACCCAAAAGTTTACACAGTTTGCTTTTATAAGTCCATGATTGATGAAATGTTAGAAAAAGTAAATAAAATGTGTTTTCAAAGCTGTGAAGTTAGAGATGTTATGAATATCTATGAAAGAATTAGGAAGTACTTATCATTACTCTCTAAACTAGATGCCCCAGGGTAACTTTTTTGGTGGTAAGATATTCTACTATTAACTATTAACTTTTCATTCATCCACTTGCCTCAGATTTCTAAACTGGATTAGAAGTGGTTGAATTTGAGCAAAAGTTCTACATCTTTGATGAAGAAAAAGAATTTTTTCTTTTTCCAGTTTCTAGGCTGGTTTCCATTTTCTGTCAGACTTTCCCAGTTTTTCGTCCTTCACCCAGAATCAACTCTGAAGAAACTAGAGGAGTGAGAGGGAAGTGCAGGGGGACTGAGGCTCTCTTGAACCTGTATGTGTTTATGGGTGAGTGGGGTTTGATGGCTGCAGTCTGAGACCAAGGACTGCCAGAAGTAGCAGTGAGAAAATAGATTAGAAGAAGGCTGTTAAGCTCTGTTGTTATTTCTCACTGGAGTTGCCTTGAGACTGTCTTTGCCTGTCTTTCACCTTGGAAATAAGCAGCAATGACTCAGGCCTCCATATCCATTTAAAGGTCTGCTTGGGGCTCCGATGGCATTAATGTAAATTGGTATGGCCTAACTCCCCTTAGGGGATCACTTTTCTACCTCTTCTCCCCACCCTCTCCAAACTCCCAGATTGGTGGGTTTCAACGTAGGAAGACTCTGTGCCCAGTACTGTTTCTCCCTAAGAGTTTAAATGTGAAATCCTGACCAGAGGAGTTGCCTGAGGAATGCCCAGCAAATTGAAGTAAACAGCAGTAGTTCTGAGGTCCCTGGCATCCTTCTCTCCTCCTCTTAAATTCACCAGGTTGGATACAGTTAGGGCCTCGTGACCATAGAATTGCCAGAGTAGCTGGTATCCCAGAAGAGCATTAGTTTACAGCCAAACTAGTCACCTGAATACTACTCTCAAAGAAAGTCAACTAAGTAAATAACATGTACCATCTGGTGGAGAATTATTGGAAAAGATTGACCAAGAATTAAAAATAAGCATGGAAAATATATTTATGGAGATAAGATATTAGCAATATAATACAAGAACAAGAAAACATAAAAATGTAGAACCAAGTAGAAATATTAGGTATGAAAAATGTAGTGAAAAATAAAGAATACATTAGACTGGATGATAATTGAGGTATACAGCTGATGAGCAAACTTGTGAGTTGGAAGATGACATTGAGAAACTTTCTGATAATGCAGCATTAAATGATAAAGAGAGAGAACACATAGAATAAAAGCCAAGAGGTTTAGAAAGTTCGATACAGAAGGGCTTCTATCCAGATAAATAGGAATCCTAGAGGAGAGAATAAAAAGAGAGGAGGAAATATTTGAAGAACTAATTAAGATAAACTTCTCAGAATTAAAGTCTAATGGAAGACCTTAGACTGAAAAGGCTTAAAGACTGCTAAATATGGGAGAGAAGGAAAATCCCCCCATTAAGACCCATTTACAGTGACAGATAATATCAAAGACAAAAAATTCTAAAAGCTTCCAGCGACAAAGAGCAGATCACCTACAAAAGAAGGAATTAGATTGCACCTAGCATTGATTTTGAGAAATCTGATTTCAAGAGGACAAGGGAGTAACGTTTTTAAATTGTTAAAGGAAAAGAACACTGAGTTCACATAGAATTTATACACACCCAAAATGTGAGGCATGATAAAAATTCTCATCGTGTAAGACCTCAGGAGGTTTGCTACACAAAGATACACACTGAAAACACTTTTGGAATAAGTACTCAAAGAAGAAGAGACACATTCAAGAAATGCAGCAAGAGATACGGGAATTTTAAAACATAGCCCCCAAATTCTCTGACTTGCCTCCTAATGAGTGGTGGGATTTATATCCCTTGACGTTGAATCTGAGTGGGCTTGGAGCTATTTGAATAGAGTATGGCAGAAGTAATGTCACGTCACATCTGAGGCTTATAAAAAGCCATGCAGGTTCCTCTTGGTTCTTTTGGAATAACTGCTCTCCCGACACTTCTTGGGATCTCCGTCTCAGAACCCAGCTGCCATGCTGTGTGAAGCCCAAGCCACAAGGAAAAGCTGCATTATAGGTGCTCTTATATACAGCTCTAGCTGACCCCAACTTTCAGGTCATCTAATCAAGGGACCAAACATGTGAATGAAGTCTCCAGTTGATTTTAGCGCCCAGCTGTCTGAGTCACCTCCAGACATTCAAGTCTTCTTAGGCATTATGGAGCAGAAATAAGCCATCCCTGCTGTGCCCTCTCCTAATTCCTGACCCACAGGATCTGTGAGCAGAAGAAAATGGTGGTTGTTTTATGCCACTAAGTTTTGGGGTAGTTTACTGTACAACAGTAGTAACTTGGGAAAGTTCATTATTGTTGTTTAAAAAAGAGAAAAAGCTAGGACCGAAGAAAAGAAAAAGTATATCAGTGATAACCCAGAACTAATATTTTTGACAATACCAGGTAGTGGGGGTAGACGGGAGTATGTGTGTTGTTAGGAGAAAGATAGATGGGCCGGCCCCGTGGCTTAGCGGTTAAGTGTGCGCGCTCCGCTGCTGGCAGCCCGGGTTTGGATCCCGGGTGCACACCGACGCACCGCTTCTCCGGCCATGCTGAGGCTGCGTCCCACATACAGCAACTAGAAGGATGTGCAGCTATGACATACAACTATCTACTGGGGCTTTGGGGGGAAAATAAATAAATAAATAAAATCTAAAAAAAAAGAAAGAGATACTAATATTTATATACCTATAGATATAAATATTAAGATATCAAATATGAGTATGGAACTTAAGGGCAATCACCACAGAACAAAAAAGACTATACATAAACTTTTAACAGCAGGAGAAAGCTTCATCCAACTAAAAGCACAAAAGGGGAAAAAAAATAAACATTGTAAAGTGTAAGGACAAACTATGAATAAGATGCAGAAATAACTCCTGATATAATGGTAATTAAAATAATGTAAATGGCTTAAACTCATCAATTAAAAGAAAGCAGATTGCATTACCAAAACCACCCAATATGTTGTTTGCAAAGATATGCATAAAACTGAATGAAACATTTAAAATAAAAGGATAAGAAAGATACACTAGGCAAAACAAAAGTAAGTTGAAGTAGCCATCTAAAATGCAAAAATAGCGGAACATATTTACTCATAAGAAGAATCATAGATCAAGAAGATATTAACACAAAACGTATAGTCCACATAAGTATATATGCTCCTAACAGTGCAGCCTCAGAATATATCAAGCAAAAACTATATAACAGCTGAGAGAAATACAGGCATACGTCGTTTTATTGTGCTTTGCTTTATTGTGCTCCGATGATAGTTGCATTTTTTTACAGATTGAAAGTTTATGGCACCCTGCATGGAACAAGTCTATTGGTGTCCTTTTTCCAACAGCATTTGCTCACTTTGTGTCTCTTTGTCACATTTTGGTAATACTCAACATATTTCAAACTTCTTCATTGTTATTATATTTGTTATGGTGATTTGTGATGAGTAATCTTTGGTATTACTATTGTAATTGTTTTGGGGCACCATGAACTGGTGAACTTAAATTGATAAATATTGTGTGTTCTGACTGCTCCACCTACCAGCCGTTCTCCCATCTCTCTCCTTCTTCTCAGGTCTCACTATTCCCTGAGACACAACAATATTGAAATTAGGCCAAATAATAACTGTACAATGGCTTCTAAGTGTTCAAGTGGAAGGAAGAGTTGCACGTCTCTCACTTTAAATCAAAAGCTAGAAATGATTAAGCTTAGTGAGGAAGGCATGTCAAAAGCCGGGATAGGCCAAAAGCTAGACCTCTTGTGCCAGTTAGCCAAGTTGGGAATGCAAAGGAAAAGTTCTTGAAGGAAATTAAAAATGCTACTTCAGTGAACACAAGAATGATAAGAAAGCAAAACAGCGTTATTGCTGATATGGAGAAAGTTTTAGTGGTCTGAATAGAAGATCAAACCAGCCACATTCTCTTAAGCCAAAGCCTAATCCAGAGCAAGGCCCTAACTCTCTTCATTTCTGTGAGGCTGAGAGAGGTGAGAAAGCTGCAGAAGAAAAGGTTGAAGCTCTCAGAGGTGGTTTCATGAGGTTTAAGGAAAGAAGCCATCTCTATAACATAAAAGTGCAAGGTGAAGCAGCAAGTTAACCAGAAGATCTTGCTAAGATAGATTTTCAGTGTTGACAGAATAGCTTTAAATTGGAAGAAGATGCCATCTGGGACTTTCCTAGCTGGAGTGGAGAAGTCAATGCATGGCTTCAAAGCTTCAAAGGACAGGCTGACTCTGGTTAGGGGCTAATGCAGCTGGTCACTTTAAGTTGGAGCCAATGCTCCTTTACTGTTCCAAAATTGCTAGAGCCCTCAAGCATTATACTAACTCTACTCTGCCTGTGCTCTATAAATGGAACAACAAAGCCTGGATGACAGCACATCTGTTTACAACATGGTTTACAGAATATTTTACGCCCACTGTTGAGACCTACTGCTCAGAAAAAAAGATTCCTTTCAAAATATTACTGCTCATTGACAATGCACCTGGTCACCCAAGAGCTTTGGTGGAGATGTACAATGAGATGAATGATGTTTTCATGCCTGCTAACACAACATGCATTCTCAGCCCATAGATGAAGGGGTCATTTCAATTTTCAAGTCTTATTATTTAAGAAACACCTTTTGTAAAGCTATAGCTACCATAGATAGTGATTCCTCTGATGGATCTGGGCAAAGTTAATCGAAAACCTTTTGGAAAGGATTAACCTTTCTAGAGGCCATTAAGAACACTGATTCATAAGAAAACATCGAAGTACCAACATTAGCAGGAGTTTGGGAGAAGTTGATTCCAATCCTCATGGATGACTTTGAGGGGTTTAAGACTTCAGTGGAGGAAGAAACTGCAGATTTCGTGGAAATAGCAAGAGAACTAGAATTAGAAGTGGAGCCTGAAGGTGTGACTGAATTGCTGCAGTCTCATGATAAACTTTAACAGATGAGGAGTTGCTTCTTATGGATGAGCAGAGAAAGTGGTTTTTTGAGATAGAATGTACTCCTGGTGAAGATGCTGTGAGGATTGTTCAAATGACAATAAAGGATTTAGAATATTACATAAACTTAGTTGATAAAACAGCTGCAGGGTTTGAGAGGATTGACTCCAATTTTGAAAGAAGTTCTCCTGTGGGTAAAATGCTGTTAAACAGCATCACATGCTACAGAGAAATCATTCATGAAAGGAAGAGTTGATTGATGCTGCCAACTGCATTGTGGTCTTATTTTGAGAAATTGCCTCAGCTGCCCCAACCATCAGCAGCCACCACCCTGACCATCAACAGCCGTCAACGTAGAGGCAAGACCCTCCACCAGCAAAAAGATTATGACTTGCTGAAGGCTCAGATGATGGTTAGCATTTTTTAGCAAGAAAGTATTTTTTAATTAAAGTGTGTACGTTGTTTTTTTAAACATAATGCTTTTGCACACTTAATAGACTATAGGGTAAACATAGTTTTTTTAAATATACACTGGGAAACCAAAAACTTGTGTGACTCACTTTTTTGTGATATTTGCTTTACTACAGTAGTCTGGAACTGAACCTGTAATATCTCCAAGGTATGCCTGTAGATAAATCAGCAATTGTTAGAGATTTTACCACACTCCTCTCAGAAAATGAAAGAATGAAGAGACAGAAAAGTTTAGGTTGACCACAATTATCTCTACTATTTAACATAGTTCTGCCAGTACTGTAAGAAAAGGAAAAGAAATAATGATGTTGAAATTGGAATAAGAGATAAAATTGTTCTCTATCAACAGATGATTTGATTGTCTACCTGAAATCACCAACAGAATCAGCAAACTAGTATATAATAAAAACAGCATTGGGCAGCTTTGCCAGACATGGTAAATTTATCAAAACCAGAAGTATTTCTCTATAACAGCAATAATTAATATAAAATAATTTTAAAATAGATAAATTTGCAATAGGAAAAAACTATAAAATATCTAGAAATATAACTTACCAAGAATATATGGGACCTTTGTCAGGAAAAATTAAACTGTAATAGAAGACATAGAAGATAATTGGAATAAATAGATATTTCATGCTCTTGGATGGGTTGATATAACATTAAAAATGTCATTTACCCCCAAATTAATGTATAAATTTGGCATATGTGAATCAAGATTCTTAACAGATTCTTTGAGGAACTTGAAAATTTTTTTCTAAGTATATGGAAGAATAAAGGCCCATGAACAGCTGAGTTAGCTAGAAAATAACGAGTGGGAGGCTTGCTCTACGAGATGTTTGAACATATTAAAAAGTCACAATGATTAAAAAAAGAAAACATTGTATTGTCCCAAGAACTGAGAAATAGACCAGTGAAAGAAATGAGGAATGGACTAATTGTTTAATAAATGATTTTGGGGAAAATGGCTTCCTATAATGGAGAAAAAAAATTGAATTTCTATGTAACAGTGACCCCCATACAAATGACCTCCATTTGGTTCAATAGTGACTGAAATCTGAAGGGTAAAACTGTTCAGTTAATAGAAGAAAACACAGGAGAATAACTTTGTCACCTAGGAGCAAGAAAAGATTATTTTAAACAAAACTTTAGATGCAGAAATCATGAGGCAAAACATTGATGGCTTTGATTGTATCAAATAGAGAGTATTTTTTTTGTGTGTGTGTATGAGGAAGATTAGCCTGAGCTAACATCTGTTGCCAATCCTCCTCTTTTTGCTGAGGAAGATTGGCCCTAAGCTAACATCTGTGTCCCTCTTCCTCTGTTTTATGTGGGACGCCTGCCACAGCATGGCTTGATAAGCGGTGTGAAGGTCCGAACCCGCAAACCCTGGGCTGCCAAAGCGGAGTGTGCAAACTTAACCACTACACCACCTGGCCGGCCTCAATAGAGAGTATTTTTTATGGAAGCTCAGTGATGAAGGAAAAATAAAGAGCAAAGGAAAGGTTAAATATTTGGTAAATCTAAGTGAATATTCGCTATATAAAACAATAATGTTTTATGAGATTTAAAATATAATTAAAATACACAACAAAGGTATAAGTCAGGAGGAAGGTAATGGAGTTAGTCTTCTAAGGTTCTTACAGTGTTGAGGAAGTGGTGAAAGTACTACTTTATGTTAGAGGTTAGTATAAGGCAAGAATGAGTCTTGTAATTTCCATGGGAAGCCTTGAAAGAATAATAGAACAGTTTATAACTAACAAGATAATAGAGGAAGAAAATTTTAAAAATTTAAAAAATATTCCAAAAGAAAGTAATAAAGGGAGGAAAAAGGAATGTAGAATAGAAAACAAATAGTGAGATGGTAGATTTAAACTCAAATATATCAGTAATTGTAAATGGACTAACTACTCTAATTAAAAGACGGTGTTTGTCAGATTGGAAAGAAATTGAAACCCAAGTATGTATTGCTTGTATGAGAGACACCTTTAATATAAGGATACAGAAAATTCAAAAATTAAAAGGATAGAAAAAGATAAACTGTGCCAGAACTCAGTGGAAAAAACTAGTGTAGATATCAGGCAAAGGCAAGATGCATTACTAGAGATAAAGCGGAATATTTCATATTAAAAAGAGTTAATCTACCAGGAAAATAAAACAGTTCTAAATATGTGTGTACTTCATAACAGAATCTCAAAATATGAAAAGCAAAAACTGACAGAGCTACAATGAGAAGTAGACAAGACAAACCCACAATCATAGTGATAGATTTTAACACAGTTCAGTAACAGATAGGATACGTGGACCAAAATAAACAAACAAAATAATACCACAAACAGTTACAGAAGAACTGAACAACACAATTAACAAACTTGAACTAATTGACACTTATAGGATACTGTACCAAATGAATAAGCTCTATTTTTTTATACTTGCCTATGAAACTTACTAAAATATACCATATACTGACCATAGAACAAATCTTAACAAATTTCAGAGAATTGAAATTCTGTAGACTTAAGGTTGGAATTAATTACAAAAAAAGTAAACTTGAAGATCTTCAAAAAAGAACTTAATAAAAGGTAACTTGAAGATCTCCTAGTGTTTGGAAATTAAGTGAATCACTTTGAAATAACCTATGAGTCAGAAAAGAAATGATGATGAAAATTAGAAAATAGTTCGAACTAATAGAGATATGTCCTGTCAAAACTTATGGGATACATAGAGGAAATTTATAGCCTTAAGTACATAGATTAGAAGAGAAGGAGGGCTGAAAAATCAGTGATTTAAATATCCATCTCAAAAAGCTAAGAAAGGAATAGCAAATTTAACCCAAAGAAAATAGAAGAAAGGAAATAATGATGAGCAAAAATTAATGAAATAGAAAGCAGACATTCAAAACAGAGTTTTAGCAAAGCCAAAAGTTAGTTCTTTGTAAAAAAAATAACAACATTGAAAAACCTGACAAGACGTATATAACTTGACAAAGGTCTTTATTTAGACCAAGAGTTGGCAAACTACAGCTTGTGGACCAAATCTGCCCAACTGCTGTTTTTGTACAGCCTGTGAGCTAAAAATAGTTTATACAGTTTTAAATGGTTGAAAAATATCAGAAGAATAATATCTAGTGACATATGAAAATTTTATGAAATTCAAATTTTATTGTCCATAAATAAAGTTTTATTGGCACACAGTCACACTCCTTCATTTATGTGTTGACTGTGGCTGCTTTCATGCTACAGCAGAGGAGTTGAATAGTTGTGACAGAGACCACACGGCCCAAAAAGCCTAAAATATTTACTGTCTAGTCCATTCAGAAAAAGTTTCAACCCCTGATGTAGACTTGATAAAGAACTCCTCCAGATCAATAAGGTAAACAAAGACAGACAAACCAGTAGAAAGTAGGCAAAAGACTGGAACAGCTACCTCACAGATCATCTCCAGGTGGCTACTAAGTATTTGAAAAAGTAGTTATCATTAGTTTTCAGAGAAATGCAAATAAAAGGCACAATGAATACCACTGTCCTCCACCAGAGTGGCTAAAATTAGAGAGACCAGCAATACCAGGTGTTGGTTAGGATGAGGAGCCCTGGGGACTCCAGTGTAGTATTGTTAGGACTTTGCATTGATATATTCACTTTAGAATAATGTTTGGCAGAATCTACTAAAACTGCACACAAATATCTTATGATACAGTGGTTGTGTTCGTAGGAGTATACTCATCAGAAATGTATAAATATAGGCATCAAAAAACATCCACAATGATATTCTCACCAGCTTTATTCACGTAAATTAAAACTGGAAACAGTTCAAGCATCCATCAACAGTAGAATGGATAAATAGTGTTCTGATCATGCAATGGCATATTATCAGCAATGAAAATTGACAGACCACTGCTACGTTCTACAACATGGATAAATCTCACAAGCACTGTTGTAAGAAAAGAAGCCAGGCACAAAAGAATACGTACTGTATGATTCCATTTTTATCAAGTTCAAAAATAGGCAAAACTAATCTATGATTTTAGAAATCAGGATGGTGATTACTTTTGGACTAGAGCAGGGTAGTGACTGAATGTTGCACAACAGGGCTTCTGGTGTGTTAATGTTCTGTTACTTAATCTGGGTGATGGTTAATAATTCAAGCTGTACTGTTAATGTGTGTCACATGAGATCTCTTTTTTATGGTTTACAGATAAGAAGTCATTATGTACAAAAAAAATTTGGAAATTTTTATTTTGAACCTTGTCCCATAACTGAAAGTATTTATTTCTTTTTCTGATGGGGAAAGCAGTTTATGAGAAGTGATTGGAGATTATTTATATATATTTATATAATATTTATTTATATAGTTATTTTTATATATATAGTCATACCTGTCTGACTTCTGTTGTTTTTTAAGAAGTTGTAGCTACAGGAAATGCCATAGTGAGTGTTAATGCAGAAAAGGTTATAAGTTCATTCTTCATCTGTTAAATATTTCAAATTTATTGTTTTATCATTAACGCCTGGGATTTTTACACTTGCTGTGACGTGAATTAGCCATCGTGTATTTCCTGTCATCTCAGATTGTTGATAACACTTAAAATGGGTCATGAGTTTTTTTTTTTAAATAGGAATTTTTCCTTTTCTCTTAAAACATTCGTAATAGTCTGTGATACACATCTCTCCTCCCCCCGCAAAAAAGAAATTTTTCCATTTGTGTTTTTGTGGGACAGATTGATAAATTCTAAATTGGCCACTTCCTCGACTTTATCCATGCTCATAACAAATCTATCACTGAAGTTTTAAATTCTGCCATCTTCCTCTGAAGTCACAGCCTAACATCATTCTCCTTCTCCTGCTCTTCTCTTCTGCCCTATCTGGTCTCTATCCACATTAAGACATTGGTTTCCCCTTTTCTGCCAGTCTTCTTCATGATTTCACTCCCTTATTGATTAGTTACCTAACATTCTGCTCTCATCTAGTAGAACTCTTAGTTCTCTTGGCTTAGGATAAAAGCAAATTCCTTATGGCATATGTAGAAAACACAACCAGACCCTTCATATGAAATCGACTTTTTCTGAACCTGGGATGGAAATGGAGTCATCGTTACCAAACTGCATGTAGTTTCCTGAACATACTGTGCTATCTGATAGCTCTAGTCCCCTGTGTCCTCTCACCCCCAGCTAAAATTTCCTGATAGTCCTTCAAGATTAGTTCACCTGACTCCTCTGTGAAGCTTTTCATAACCATCCTCACACCCTCAGGTAATTATTATGTCTCTTAGAATAGCTCTCTTTTTACCAGTAGTGCTTCTCACTGATTTGTTTATTTGCATTTTCCCACTATTACTAGACTGAGGTCCTTATCAACAGGGACTGGTCTTAATAATTTTTTATCACAGTAGATTATCAGCAAATAATTACTGAATGAATGAAACTCTATAATGAAATTGTGAAATGTGACAATTAGAATGATTTGATGTTTGTGGTTACTTTATTATGCATGTTTTCCTTTGCACCTTGTTTTTCAGAGACTTCTATTGTAAAAGAAATAGGAATTAAAAAAAAAAATCTCCTAAAAGGTTATTCTGGAGGAAGATGAACCGTTACCCTAACTTATATAATTGAGGTCATAATTGCCACCTTCATGAAAATGTATGTTTATAAACAGTGTTTTGTCATCTTTATTAATTCCCAGTCTTGACCTTTTGATCCCTTCTATAAGCCAACATAAAACTTAAAAAATAATACTGAAACTATTAAAGATGAGCTTTCCTCCAAATGGCTGCTTAAAAACCCTCATAATTCTTATTTGCCATCATAGTTCAAGAGTCTATGCATTGATTGAATCCCTTCGTCTACTTCCAACCTCGTGACATGCTCCACTACTTTGGCTTAGTAACAACACTGTATTCTGTTTCTCCTTTTATTTCTCTGTCCATTCCTTCTGTTTTTCTTTCATGGGCATCTTTTCTTCACCTTGCTCAGTGAAATATTCGTGTTCCTCAGAGTTCTTTCTTCAACCCATTACTACTCTTCATGCTCATGGTTTCAGATGTAACTTACATAACAGTAATTCTCAAATTCCTAGACCAGAACCCTTGCTGAGCGTCAGACATTTCCAGTTGGATGTCCTCCAGGTACCTCAGACTTCACATATCCAAAACTGAACCTAACATTCTTCCTTCAAAATCTTTCTCCTCTGATTTTCTGTATCTCAGTGGTATCACTGCCCACCTACTCACTTGTGCTAGAAACATGGGAATCATTCTTGATCATTTTGATCTTTTTTGTTTTTTTCCCACATCCAGTTCCTTAGGTTCTCTTTCTCCTTGCTTTTATTCCCCTGGTTCAAGTTCAGTTAATCTCTTTCCTAGACTACTGCAGTAGTATCCTAACTGGTTTCTGTGGTTCTAGCCTGGTTCCTCTTCAAATTCATTCTTCAGAGTAGCAAAAGTGATCAAAATCCTTTAATTAAAAATTTGGAAAAATAATTGCAGTAGATAACAAGTGGCATATAAATTAACAAGAACCAAATGAATGCCTCAGTTGAAAAAAGGGGAAAGGTAAAATAGTCTATTTACAAAAATGAAATGAAAAGAGACAGTTGTCCTGAAAAGAGTTCAACCTCACTAACAGTAGAAGAAATGCTGATTAAAGTAGCGTTTTTTTTTTGGCCTATAGGTAGAGTTTATATTTAATATAATAACCTACTCTTGGCAAAATTATAGTAAAATGGGGGTTCTCATACATTGCTGGTAGTAGTGCAAATTGATGTAACCTTTTTGGAGGGCGGTTTGGTATTATAGTCAAAAGCCTTAAAACTTGCACATCCTTTGACTAGCAGTTTCACTTCTATTAATTTGTTTTAATGAAATAATCAGGGATGTGTGCAAAGACTTAGGCATAGAAATTGCAATGGTATGTATTTATTGGAGTGATATATATTTAATGGAGAAAAATTATAAACTACCTAATGACCAACAATAGGTGATTGCTTAAGTAAATTGTAGTCTATCCATATATCAGAATACTGTGCATCCAACAAAAGTCGTATTTTAGAAGACAAATGGCAAGATAAAATGCTTTGAATATATTAAATGAGGAAAATTAAGGTTTCAAAGCAACATGTAAGAGGTATGATTTGTGTCATAAAGTTATAGTGTAAATTGGATCATATCCTTTGACTTTCTTTTAAAAATTACCTCAAACCACTTAGCAAGAAGCCTTACATATCTTCCTCTTGAGGTCTTCATGTAATTTTCAGAATACTGGATGTTTACTCACCTTGAAGGGGTCATTTTTCTTTTAAATGCCAAGCAGGGCTGGCCCCGTGGCTTAGCGGTTAAGTGCGTGTGCTCCGCTGCCGGCGGCCCGGGTTCGGATCCCGGGTGCGCACCGACGCACCGCTCCTCCGGCCATGCTAAGGTCGTGTCCCACATACAGCAACTAGAAGGATGTGCAGCTATGACAGACAACTATCTACTGGGGCTTTGGGGGAAAAATAAATAAATAAAATCTTTAAAAAAAAATAAAATAAAATAAATGCCAAGCAGAGAGGGAACTAGAATCTGAGTCTGCTTGGTCCGGTATTGCCATTGACTCTCAAGGTATTTTAATTTCAAGGGCGACACCTAGCCTCTAGAAACCCCATGCAGTTCCTTTGTTTGTACTGTCCCTTCTGCTTAGACCCTTCCTTTTTCCACCCTCTTCCCTGGCTTTCCTCAGAAATCTCTGACACTGGCTCCTGCTGACTCCCATCCCTGTATCCATCTTCCCCACTTCCTTCCATTAGGTAGGTATTCTTTAATTTTGCTCATATATCTGTACATACCTTTCTTTACTGGTTGAATTTAAGATTTTTTTTCAGTTTGTGCATCTTTCTCTCCTACCAGACTGAGTTCCTTGAGGACAGGACTGGGTCTTGTCAACTTTTAGATCCTTAGCACTTAATATAGTGCCTAACACTACTTATTTGACAACAAATGGATATGATGTTGGGACATTTTCGTAGTATGCCATCTAGATCCAGAATATTTCACAATTGCACCTTATAAAATTTACATTTTTGAAGCCATTGCTGTAATTTAGAAAATTCTTTACAATTGTTTTATAATCCCATATTGGGACCTGAATCATCTTGGATTGGTTTGCAGTTCTTCTTAGATTTTTATCACATCAGTAGTCGTGTTAGCTTTCAGATAAGTCCCTTATTTTACATGCTTGAAATAATTCTTTAATAGTTATGTAAATTTATTCTGAACTACAATAGCCTTATTTCCATGGTAACTAACTACCTTCAGGAGAGAACGTGCAGGTATTCTGAAAAAGATGAGGAATTATCCACATGTAATAAAATGAAATATGATGTAAGATTAGAACCTAGATTTATGTGGAATACAGATGCATAGTTTCTGGCCACGAAAATGTCACAGAATAGAAGAGCTGTTCACACACCTGAGGATTCTGCCTGTTTGCTGTTTGTGCGTTAGTCAAAATGCAGCACGAGGGGCCGGCCTGGTGGCGTAGAGGTTAATTAAGTGCGTGCGCTCTGCTTCCGCGGCTTGGGGTTCGCAGATTCGGATCCTGGGCAAGGACCAATGCACCGCTTGTCAAGCCATGATGTGGCGGCGTTCTGTATAAAAGTAGAGGAAGATGGGCACAGATGTTAGCCCAGGGCCAATCTTCCTCAGTACAAGAGGAAGATTGGCAATGGATGTTAGCTCAGGGCTAATCTTCTACACACAAAAAAAATGCAGCATGAGAAGAACTCAACTCTATTGTGATTTTTGCCAAATGACTCTAACCAGGAGGAAGCTTTGTGGGACAAATAAGCAGGAATCGTGGTATAGAAATGGATCCCTTGTTTCTATATGACCACTAAGATATCAGCATTGCATCTCATAGAATGAATATGGTCTGATAGAAAGAGATATGTTTTTGGAGACATGTCCCTGTTTTCCAGTCTCTAGCCATGTGATCTTGGCAAATTAATCAATTTACTTGAGCTTCAGTTTTCTTATTTGTAAAATGAGGATGAGAATGCTTTCTTTGTGGTGATGGTGTGGTCTAATACAGTGCCTGGCGCGTTGTAGGCATTTAGTAAATGTGTCTCACCGAATGTCCCTGGGGTTCAAAGAATCTTTCCTTTCTGTCTAAGCCCTCTTCACTTGATTATACTTTTATACTTTCTTTGGTTTCTCTTTTGCCTATTTACCTAGATTCTGCTTCCTCCTTGGATCATTCATATAGACATTTCAGATGACTTGCTTTTTTGGTTTTGTCCTATGCCACCAACCATCAGATGATCCTTGGCTCCATGTTTTGTGGTCTGTGAGCCAGGCCGGTCACACTCCATTCTTATGCCCAGGGTAGCTCCCTAGGCTCTCTCACTTAAGTCTATGCATGCTGGACTCCTGCTTATCTAGGACAGCAGATTGGACAAAATATTAGTAAACATTTTTTGGTCTATATTTAAGGAACATAAGAATTGTGATATTTGGGCAAAATCATGTCTCTTCCAGCCCAGAAATAAGTGAGAAGGTTTGGACTGTCATCCTTGGCATTATTCTACTTCCTTGACCTTAGAATTTCAAGTTTAGCCCACTCTGGGTCTCTTATTCATTAATTTTAGTTGTCTTTTCTTGAATCTGTTATATATTCAGTCTTTTTGAGGAAATGTGTTCCATGTAGTGTTAAATACTATATCTTACTTTTATGGAAACTGTATTTCTTCTACTTCAAGAGGTGCTATCAAATTTCCCAGATTTGGTGAAGAGATCTTGGCAGGAGGAATTTTAATAATTTTAGTCATATTGTCAGTTTCTCGTATTAAATATATTGAATCTCTTAAACTTCTCATTCTCTTCCCTTTTCTTTGTTAAAGAGATGATAGCCAGAATTGGGAACAGCAGGAAAGTGGAGCAGTTTTATGAATTGAAAATGCCCCCTTTCTTAATAAAAATTGAACTCAGAAGCTTCCAAATGGGCAGTAGAAAGATAACCTCCTAAGTGCAAAGAATATCTAGAACAGGTTTCTTCTTAATTGCAGACTTCTTCTCCATTTACCCACTCCCACCCTCCACCGTTAAGTGTTTATTGATGACACTTTCAGGTAAACCCAGTTTACACACAGGAATGGGCTCTTGCCCCAACAGGAATATCTTATCTCAGTACAGCAAAACTACCTTCAATTTGTCTGAAAGCTAACTGCTCTGAATTGTGGTCTGAATTCCTAGAATAACTGTCAAAAAGCTAAATGAATCTAAATCTGTTCTCTTTTTGCCAATCTCCATTGTAATGATAACCAACATTTCATTGTTATTCTTGTCCAGAGAAATTTCTTAGGTGGAGATCATGTCAGTGGTTTTCATATATATATATATATATATATATATATATATTTTTTTTTTGGCCAGGGAACTCAAGTAAAATCTTACTTTGGAAGCCAGAAATTTAAAATAGATAAACATGGAACTATTCTGGTGGAAGCTGGGCAGGGTCAAGGGATAGTCTCCATACCCTGTCCCCTCCATTCCTTGCTTTGATTTTTTCTTGGCCATGATTACAAATACTACATGGTTTCAATGACTATTTTAAAAGTAATATCAGAGGTATTTTTCAAGCAATATTTATTCAGTACCTGCTGCAAATTAGGCAGAAGACAGAATCCAGTATCACTGGAGGTAGAATGGCAAATAGGATATAGTTCTCATCCTCAAGGATACAGTAGACGACACAGAGTAATTAGGCATTTCTAGCCCAGGATGATAAAAGTTGCAATATTATATGTTAGCTGTGTTTCTGAGACTCATTCTTGCCAGTGGATTTCAGTGATTCTTGTTCAGAAGGTAGAAGGAAAAAAATAACACTTGATGTTTTTAACAGATGAATTTATTCCTTGAATTCTTGACCATGTTATGAATCAAAAATGGATAATCAGTCCAAACTTTTAAAAACATTTGTTTTTTGCCATTTGTGACAATATGGATAGACCTTGACGGCATTATGCTAAGTAAAATAAGTCAGACAAAGAAAGACAAATACTATATGGTCTCACTGGTATGTGGAATCTACAAAAAGCGGAAACAAAAAACCGGACTCAGAGAGACAGAGAACAGATTGGTGGTTGTCAACAGTTGGGGATGGGGAGTGAGTGAAATGGGTGAGGGTGATCAAAAGATACAAACTTCAGTGAATCCTGGGGATGTAATGTACAGCATGGTGACTATAGTTACTAATACTGTATTGTATATTTGAAAGTTGCTAAGAGTAGATCTTAAAAATTCTCATCACAGGAAAAAAATTTGTTACTATGTGTGTTGATGGATGTTAACTAGACTTAATGTGGTGATCACTTCACAATATTACATATATTGAATCATTACTTGTACACCTGAGGGTAATATAATGTTATATGTCAATTATATCTCAATAAAAAATTTTGTTTAAGAAAGGAATATTTATGTGAAAGAAAATTCGAAAGTGATCACAAGCCTAAATTGTTTTCTTCTATAGTTTTTTTTTTTTTTAAGATTTTATTTATTTAATTTTTCCCCCCAAAGCCCCAGTAGATAGTTGTATGTCATAGCTGCACATCCTTCTAGTTGCTGTATGTGGGACTCGGCCTCAGGATGGACGGAGAAGTGGTGCCTCGATGCGCACCCGGGATCCGAACCCGGGCCACCAGCATTGCAGCGCGCGCACTTAACCACCAAGCCACAGGGCCGGCCCTCTTCTATAGTTTTGAAGCACAATTTATGTGGACAGAATTTGGCTTGTGAACTTGGAAATACGTACTGAGAGATGACTAGGGTCAGCTGCGTGTTCTGTGTCATTGTCAAAACCAAATCATTTGGCAAGATGCTGATCCTTGCCATCCATTTCTACTTCGGTCTTACATAGTATTATTATTTTTTCTGAACTGTTTCTCAAAATGGTAGTACTTTTTTTTTTTTTTCTTCTTCAACTCTTAATCATAGTAATTTCCTAGTAGTAAGAATGATGGGGTGATGAAGAATGGGGTGGGGAAGGATGGGGTGAAGATTTTTTCTAAGGAAAAAATCTTTTCCAATTTTTTTCAACATTTCTATGTGTTGGAAAAATTTGATAATAAAATGTTGAAAGAACTTTACAGCAAACACCTACCACCTAGAGTCTGCAATTGACATTTTACTGTAATTGCTGTATCATATATCCGTCACTATCCATCCAATTTTTTGATACATTTCAGAGTAAGTGACAGACATCATCAAAACTTCAGCATTCATATCATTAGCTAGAGCATAACATTTTGTGGTTCTATTTTTCTCTTTTGAGGTAAAATTTATATACAGTGAAATGCATAAATCTTAAGTGTGCTGTTATTGTGTTCCAACAAATAAGCATTCCTATACAATCAAGACCCCTATCAAGATACAGAATATTAACCATCACTACAGAAAGTTCCCTCATGTCCCTTCCCCCAAAATCCTCTCCTTACTACCCCAGAGGCATATACTTTTTGTTTTTTCTCCCACTGTGTATTAGTTTTGCCTGCTCTGAAGCTTCACGTAAATGTAGTCATGTCATCTGTGCTTGTTTGTATGAGGCTTCTTTTCACAAAGCATAACGTATTTTAAATTCATCCATGATGTTGCATATATTAGTAGTCTGTTTCTTTTTATTGCTGAGTACTATTCCTGAGTATTATGCCAGACCTTTTCCCAAAGTGGTTGTACCAGTTTACTTCTCTACCCACAGTGTATGCAAGTTCTCGTTGCATCCTGGCCAGCATTTGGCATTGTCAGTCTTTTTAGTTGTAGTCATCCTGGTGAGTGTGTAGTGACATCTCTCTATGGTTTTAATTTGCATTTCCCTGATGATTAATGATGTTGAATACTTTACCATCTGCTTATTGGTCATTCCTGTATCTTCCTTTGTGAGGTATTTTCTAGATTTTCTAAACAGTGTTGATTTCCTATGTAGGTGATACATGTGTTTGTCAGTCATATCAAAGAGAATTCTTAGAAGTGTTGTGTTAGGGAATTGTCTTTTTATTGGTACCTGAAAGAAATGGGCAATAGAAAAATTTAAATATTGATATGATTTGCTTTACATGTCTTTAGAAATAGTGGAATTTTAGCTGTCACTTCTGCTTTTATTTTTGGATTTGAAAATTTTCTTAATAAAGCTATTTGAATTTCTCTTGAAGAAGCAAAGGAATAATGTCAAATGTGCTATGAAATGTCAGTAATTTACCAATCGATTCCAAATATGTTTGCCTCCGCAAACTGCTATTTCATAATATCTGTACCTAGAGTAAATAATTAAATTTGCCTAGTGTATCAGTCTTCATCTAATTACAAGTATTTTTAAAAAGTGTAATTACAAAATCTAATCACTGCATTGACAGTGGTAAAACAACATCTCCCCAAAACCCTGGAGAATTTTTGCTTTCTGTACCTGTGAGGTAACTTACTTGTGAAGCATTGGACCTGAGGTCCAGGTCAAAGAGAACTACAAAATCTAGACCATATCACAACAGTATGTTAAAGTGAGAAAATAATATGTGAGCAGGTTGTTGCGTTGGCCAGGGTTGTTACTGTCAGCCCTTTTTAGTGGGAGCATAATGGCTGATTTCCAGTGATTGTATAACAGAATTATACTTTACATATAAATATGCTTTACGTTTAGAGGCTTTAAAGAGATTTAATAGATAAAGTACGTTACAATACCTGACTCATAGCTGATACTCAACAAAATTTAGTTCCTTTTTCTTTTGTAAAATCCTGTAGAGGTATTGTTGTTAATCTACTGATTGATAAAGCTTCTGCAAGTCCCCAAATTATATTTTCCTCTTAAACCATTTTCTTGGGATGCTGAAAATAGTTGCCGCTGCATTTTTAAGTTGGAACATTTAGGACAGTGGTATTACAAGCTGCTTTGATTTGCCAAGAAATTTTATTATAGTAGAGATATCATCAAGCAACTTTTATTTTATTCTCAAAGTATAATCTGTACTTTATCACATTTACATTATATGGGTATACCTGGAAAATTCTTTAAATATCTTCTGTATTAAAAAAGAAAGTATGGGCCGGCTCCGTGGCTTAGCGGTTAAGTGCGCGCGCTCTGATGCTGGCGGCCCGGGTTCAGATCCCGGGCGCGCCCCGAGGCACCACATCTCCGTCCAACCCGAGGCCGAGTCCCGCGTACAGCAACTAGAAGGATGTGAACCTACGACATACAACTATCTACTGGGGCTTTGGGGGGAAAAAATGAATAAATAAAATCTTTAAAAAAAAAAAAAAAAAAAAAAGAAAGTACTTTTACATACATATGTCTTATATCCTTTTAAGGAAAAGGAATTTCCCTAAGATCACAAAACACATTTGAAAGCAAAGCCAAAATTAAAAGCCCAAAACTTCTGATTCCTAGTCTAGTACTGTTTAATCAATGTCTATCGCTTCATTAGGGTCTTTATTCTCTCCCAGTGGCTATTAAGCATTTTTAACTGCTACAAATAGTAAGAAATACATTTTATGCTGCAGTCCAATATACATTTATATCTGTATGTCTATCCCTGAAAAAGTTTAACAAGTGTGTGTGACGCACTGCTTTCTGTTCACCCCATTGTGTCTCTTCCTGTTCCATATTTTAAAAAATTGATTTCATGAAACACTGATACGTCAACTGAGAAAGGGGTGGGAGTGATCTGCTCTGACTGGTATTTTATCACTGACATTGAGAATTGCTGGCACATGGTGATAATAAAGAGAAGACCAACTTTGTCAGTTTAATTATTGTTTTTAACATCTACAGTGTACTTCTTAAGTGCCTACACTAGAATTAATAGTGGGTCACCAGTTTGAAAAACAAATATTCTACTTTGTATTGAATTGCTGAATCTTGTATTGAGCAGCAAATCCAGTGATTTCTTGAACTTCTGCTAAGAGCTAAAATGCTCATTTTCAGCTGCTCTGTGAAATTTTCAAATATATATACTTTAATTTACAAATGGAAAAAGTATACAAAGATTTTTCTGTGCTAGGCCAATTTGGAGAATTTTCATGAGTGGTAAGGAGTGAAAAATAAATATACCAGTAGCAGTTGGATAAATAAAGAACATGTTTAAGAACAAGCTTTTCATCTTTGGAGATGAGGAATTAGTTCAGAAGCTTAATGATCATTTACTGGTTTTGATTGGATTATTCAGGGAACTACATTCACTCATTCAAGGTTTCCATAATGAGATTATAGAATAATTTCTCAGACTGTAAATTGATATTACAAAAATAATTGTGAGTAGGAAATATCCTCATTTCTTTATGCAAATGTGTGAGTGTATCTTTTGGATGGATCTCTCGAGGTGAAATGCTGGACCAGAGTAGTATATGCAACTTGGATTTTTATAGATATTGCTAAATTACCATAAAAAAGATTGTATCGGGGCCAGCCTGGTGGTGTAGTGGTTAAGTTCACACACTCCACTTCGGTGGCCTGGAGTTCACGGGTTTGGATCCCAGGCATGGACCTACAACACTGCTCGTCAAGCCATGCTCTGGCAGCATCCCACATACAAAGTAGGGGAAGATGGGCCCAGATGTTAGCTCAGGGACAATCTTCCTCAAACAAAAAGAGGAAGATTGGCAACAGATGTTAGCTCAGGGCCAATCTTCCTCACCAAAAAAATAAATAAATAAAAAAAGATTGTATCAGTTTGTATTATCACCAAGATATAAGAGAATGTCCACTTCTCCTACTCTTGTCAACCTAAGAGGTAAAAAATAATCTCTTAACATTTTAATTTGCGTATTTTTGTATGAATGAGTTTCAGCATCTTCTCATATGTTTAGAAAAGTCTATTTCCTTTTTTATGCACTGTCCATTTGTATCTTTTGCTCGTTTTCTTTTTACTGAATTAATTTTTTTCTTACTTATTAGAACTTTTATATATTAAGGAAATTAGACCTCTCTCTACCACTTGCCCCCTGTTCGTTGTCTTTTTACTTTGTTATGGTAGTTTTTAATCATGCACAATTTTTTAAATTTTTCTGTGTGATAGAGTATATTTCTCTTTTGTGGCTTCTTGGTTTATAGCATATCTTAGACCTCCTTCCAGGATTATTAAAAAAAGTTATCTCATGTTTTCTTCTAGTTCTTTTATGGGTCTGCTTGTTTGTAACCATTTGATCTTTGATACATGATGGAATTTATTTTGGTATAAGGAATAAGGTATGAATCCAGCATTATTCTTTTCCAAATGACTATACCATGTCTAAGATTATTTATTGAGTTAGCATCTTTTCTCCCTGATTTAATATGTCACTTCTGTCATGAGAATTTCATACATACTTGGGTCTATATTTGTGCCTCCATTCTTTTACATTTTCTTTTATGTCCTTTAGTAAAGTTTCATAGTTTTCTTCTTAAAGGTTTTCTGCTTTCCTTGTTAGGTGCATATCTATTTAATTGTTTCTGTAGTTATTGTGAATTAGATTTTTAAATTTGAATTTTCTGTTTTGTTTTTGGTTGTATAAGAATATGAGTGACAGTGAAAAATATGTTAATCATTTATTCTGCTAGTTTAAAAAAATTTTATATTTCTAATAGCTTCTCAGTTTATTATTTTGGCTTGTATGTTTCTTTTTAAAATTACATAAGTAATACAATACCATTATTAAAGAATGAAACCATATCAACAAAGTAAATCTCCTCCTTCGTTGTCCCTTCCCTATTCCCACCCCTTTCCTCAGAGATAACCTTTGTCATCAGCTTAGTGTATACTTCTAGATGTCTTTTAAAAGCATTTACATATGTGTACATCTAGAAATACATTGTTTTTATTAACAAATAGGATCATACCAGTTATCTTTAGATTTGCCATGTTTTTACATATAATACTACATCAGTATTTAAATGCTCCAAAGCAGTGCTTATTAGACTTTTAACATGCATACAGCTCACCTAGAGATCTTGGTAGAATGCTGATACTGATTCAGAGGATTTAGGGTAGGGGACAGAGATACTGTCTTTCTAACAAGCTCCCAGATGATGCCAGTGCTGTCGGTCCCTACACTTTATGTCAGAAGGCTGTAACATATACTTCAGTTAGATGTACCATAGTTTAATTATTATTTATAAATTTAGTAATTATTACATTACTTAATTTAATTGATTAAATCATTGGGGCTTCCACCTCACCCCCACTACAAATAGAACAGCAATGCACATTAGAATTTCTCCATGAGAGAGAGAGTTTCTTGAATGTTCTGAGTAGACAGTCATTGCCTTGGTATGCTTGTGGGGTGGGCAGGGGGAGATTTCTTCAACCCCATCCCTATATTTATTTTTCTTTTCTTATTTTATTGCATTAGCTAGGACTTCCAGTAGAATGAATAGTCTCATTGATAGTGATTCTCTAAATAAAACTGGTTACAGCCTTTGGTAATATTTATAACATTTTTAAATATAAAAATATCTTGACCTAGTTATTCCCTCTAGGAATCTATTCTTCTGAAATTCTTAAACATATGTACAAAGATGTGTATTATAGCATTACCTTTAATAGAAAAAGTAAAAGCAGCATCAAATGTCCATTAGTAGGAGAATGATTAAATAAATTGTGGTATCGTCAGACTATGGACCACTATGCTGCTATCAAAAAAGAGGTGGCAATATATACTGATACATAAAATTATTAAGAGAGAAACACAAATTGGAGAGGAGTATTTATTCTCTGATCCATTCTGTATTTTTAAAAATGTATGTGTGTGTGTGTGTAATGTTTGAAATACGTAGAAAAAAGTTTGGAAGGCTCACACAGTGAAAATATAATAGTGTTTATCTCTAGGAAAGGTAGTGGTATTGACAGTGGTTTGGGGCTTGATAAAGGGGAGGCTTTTATGTTTTCTGTATTCTTTACACCTTCTATACTGAATACTTATTCATCTTTTAAAATTTGATAATGATAAATAGGAAAGTAGAGAGAAGGAAAAAGAAAGCAAAAGATACTCTCAGTCGACCAAAAGAATCAACTAAAAAAATACTAGGGAGAAGCAAGGAACAGACAAATCCAAACCATCCAGTGGTCAATAAAGTTTTCTTAAATAGGCAATCCATGAACATGGTAAAAAATCAAATGGTACAAAAATGTATATGGTACAGTGAAATACCCCCTTGCTCCCATTAGGATGGCTATTATCAAAAAAAAAAGAAAATAACAAGTGTTGATGAGGATGTGGAGAAAGTGGAACCCTTGTGCAGTGTTGGTGGGAAGGTAGAGTTGCTGTGGAGAACAGTATGGTAGTTACTCAATAAATTAAAATTGAAATTAGCATATGATCCAGCATTTCTTCTTCTCAGTATATACTCAAAAGAATTGAAAGCAGAGTCTCCAGGAGATAATTGTACACTCATGTTCATAGCAGTTTTATTCACAATAGCCAAAACATTAGAAGCAACTCAATGGATGAATGGACAGATGAGTGGACAAGCAAAACATCGTATGTACATAGAATGGAATATTACTCAGCCTTGTAAAGGAAGGAAATTCTGACACCTGTGTGACATGGGTGAACCTTGAGGACATTATGCTAAGTGAAATGTGCCAGTCAAAAAAGACAAATACCATATGATTTCGGTTACATGAGGTACTTAGAAAATCATAGAGACAGAAAGTAGAAGGGTGGTTGCCAGGGACTGAGGGGGTGGGGTAAGTGGAATGTTATTGTTTAATGGGTTCTGAGTTTCAGTTTTACAAGATAAAAAGAGTTTTAGAGATGGATCGTGGTGATGTTTGCCCAATAATATGAATGTACTTACTACCACTGAACTGTACACTTACAAATGGTTAGATAGTAAATTTTGTTATGTTTGTTTTACCACAATTTTAAAAATTGTAGGAAAAGGTATATGGTAACAAGTCACTGTCCATCTCTCTTTATTTGCCAGTTTCCCAGTTATCCTCCTGTGAGATAGCGAGACCAATTTTCTGTATATCTCTCGATGCATCAATGGTTAGTTATTACTCCCTTTTGAATTCTCATCTATATAACATTTTATCTTCTCTTGACATCATACCTTTCTGCCTTACTTTACAGTTTATTAAGCATGTCTTTCTTATCTGTCTTCCTCGCAGCATCCAGTAAAATGTCTTTGCATCTTAGTAGTTGCTCATTAAATATTTGTTTAATGATTGAGCATATGAATGAATTCTGTGGTCCTGGAAGGTACAAGAATTGGGGAGCTCCCTGTGTATATAAAATTGTGATGATGTATCTAAGTGACCCCTAGTGCAGGATTCTCGCACTTTAGCATGACTGAGAATAATCTGGGAGAGCTTGTTAAAATGCAGACTTGGTGGCCTCATCTTTTGTAATTCTCAAGTATGTGGTGTGAGGCCCAGCACCCAACATTTTTCTAGGTATCTTTGCTAATAGTCTGTGGGTCTCACTTGGAGAAACGTTGTCTTAAGTCGTTTGTATGCTGCTGCAAGGCCGAAAGCAGAGCGCTTATGAGTTCAGCTATTTAGGGAGCATTTCTAATGTACTTACAGTGCCAAGTGAAAGTAATCAACCTTGAGGTCTCCATACCTTCTCTGTCTAGATGTGGTACACGATTAATGTTCATCATGATTGGGACATCATGCAAAGATCAAGTATCAAGTCCAATCTTGTTAAGGAAGGAGAGCTTGTAGTTAGTAAATATTTTTGTGAATTCTTCAAAATAAAAAAAAAAATCATGTGTAGGGCACAGTTTCTCAAATTTAAAAGCTTTAAGGACACTAAAACCCCAAGTTTGAGAAACATTGCATTAGGATTAAATTCTGTGATCACAGAGCCAGTTTGTAAACATAAATACAAATGTGAGTGCTGAAATTACATGCTTAAGATTTTATGTAATCATAATCATTTAAAAGCTAAATTTAAAACTCATGCAGAAAATTCACAGCAAAGAATAGGTTTATGAACTGTTGGAGAAACAATGGTATAAAACATGGAATACTTGAGAAACTTGAGAATCCTTGAAAAATTCTTAACCTGAACCTCTGATTCTCTGATAGTGCTGATTAATGGAATTTTTAGAATTCAATTAACCATTTATTTCAACAAATATGCATTGAGCACCTGTTATGGTTTAGGCCGCTGGGGTTTCAATGGTAAATAGGGCAGTCATGGCCTAGGAATGGGAAGGGGAAGTGGGAGCCTGTGAATCAGGAAGAGCTTCTTTAAGGAAATGATTTTTAGTTAAGATCTGAAGGATGAGTACCTGTTAGCCAAGTTGAGGGGCAGAGTTAAGGAAAAGCAATGAAACTGGAGCTGAAGGTGTGGGGTGGAAGGATAGAAATCTAATTTCAAGGTCCTGTGGCAACTTTGTCATAATGTTGCTTCATGGTTACGATTTCACCTATTTCTCCTGGAGAATAAGGAAAACCTATTCACCTTCATTGGAACGAGAACCTTTCTCAAGAAACGTTGGAGGGTTCTAATGTATTTTTGCTTTGTTAGTTGAGCCAGTCCTTATTATAGCAGACTTGTGATTAGATTGTCAAACAACATCCCTGAAGGGATTTCAGGCTGTTAAATGCCTGGTTTTTATTTGTTTTTGTTTTTTTTAAGAACTTACATGTAATTTTGTGAATTATTGAAAAGAAGCTTAAGAACAGCAAGTGTGCAGTTTAACATTAAATGGACAAAATTGCTTTGTTTCTCTACTTAAAGAGCTTTTAAAGAATTTCAATGCTTATACTTTTAAAATCAAACAATAGAAACTCTAACAATTTAGAGCTAATGTAAATGAAAACTATTATAATCTTCCAAATAACAGAATAATAAAGTAACCTTGAAATATTGGTGTTGGCCCTATGTTGTTTTCTGTTTGAATTGAGTGGCAATTTCCAGCATTATATAACAGTGATGGAATTAAGTGATGTTTCCAGTAAAAGAATTTTGCAAGTATAATATGTTTTAGTATTAAATTCAACTTGTGCATTTAGCGATTAAAATTATTCTTGTAATGATGATGGCATTAGAAAGGATAGGGAACTGTCAAAGAGAATTTGAAGCTTAATTATCTCTTTGGTAACGAAATGCATAATCTTCCATTACAACACTTATTTTCTTATGGTAATTGACTCATTTGCTCTTTGGTTATCAATTTAACTTCCCAACCACAAACATCTGCTCTTACATTGTGTTTAATTGGTGTGAATACTATCTACAGAGGAGTTAAAATCCAGAGAACATTTTAAAGGCATTATTTTATAATTCATGAAAGGGAAAAGTAAATGATGACTTGAACATTGTTTGTGATGATTTTTTTCTAATAGTCTTTGAAAGTCTGTTTACTAAAAATGCATACTAACTATATATTAATTGGACTTTTTTTTGAAGAGGATTTTGCTTTGTTTTCCAAAATTACATACTCTGCCTTAGGGGGAACCTCAGTCCTTTAGACTCAAGGAATATGTCAATTCCCCGGAAACATGGTACCATAGTGGTTAAGATTGCAGGCTTTGAAGGTAGAAAAAATTTAGTATGTTACTATTTAATCTCTTAGAGGAGTGGGGACAAGTTGTGTGTGTTTGCTTCTAATTTTAAAAATGGAAAGTTAAGCCATAAAAAAAACTTGAAATGGCTACCTTTAGGGGAAGGGAGGGTTATAGGGTAGGGAAAACAGGGTTAGAAACAAGACTTGTTTGAATATACCCTGCTTTTGTAGATTCAAAATTTTACAAATTAATTCCTAAAAAGGGATAGTAAAATGAAACAAATGACTCGGAATGTGTATCTAGTTGGTCATATAGCCACATAGAAAGTAACAATTCCAAGTGCAAGTTACTATTCCAAATAAATTTAAAGTGGTAATTGGACTACATACCTAGTGGATATACTCTGAGGACAAAAAGAACTGCAAAAAGCTTCAACTGTTTTCTCTTATTATATTGTTGGTGGAAATGTTGGTATTGTTATTCTGAGACTACTGAGAGTAAGATAAAGCATCTGAGTAATTGAGTTGGTGTCACTGAGAACAGAGATTTTTGGCATGAGAGAAAGGAGATACAGATGTAAAATTAGTAAGATCCAGATGAAACCTATAGTCCTGACTTTAATTGAAAATACCAAAGTGAAATCATGATGAATTTTATGTTTGAAAAGTACATAGTTCCTGGCTTTGTCCACAAATAGGGCCTAAAAACAGTGACTAGAAGATACTAAAAACCACTAGGGTCATGTCAAAAAGGACTCAGGAACTTCCAGTGGACTCAGGCTTCTGTTGGTCAAAGATGGGATAGTTGGAGAATCAAAAGAATAATAACTTCCGTGGATTGAAACAAACCAAATATAATTCAATCCATGAACTCATAATGATACTAAAAAAAAGCCTTCAGTGATCACCATTGAGGGAGGATATTAGAGAACCAGATCATTGTTTTGAAAATCGGTAAGTAAAGGGAAAGAAACAAGCATTTATTCTGTCCTTTCTATAAGAACTGTATTTAAGGATAACCGAATAATTGATGAGGGGATGTTTCTCTTTATAGAAGGAATGAGAGAATAAGAATATTACTATTTTACAACCCCTTTTGCATAGACAATGATTATCAAAGACTGTGAACATCGCAAAAGGAGAGGCAGTCACACACATCATGAACCCTCCTGATGGAAGGGCATGGCATTACCTATGAAGTAGTCTTGAAAAAAATAAAGAGCCTGACTCCAATCAAGCTTTTATTTTATTTTATTTATTTATTTATTTATTTGTTTGTTTGTTTGTTTATTTATTTTTGTGAGGAAGATCATCGCTGAGCTAACATCCATGCTAATCCTCCTCTTTTTGCTGAGGAAGACCGGCTCTGAGCTAACATGTCTATTGCCAATCCTCCTCCTTTTTATCCCCAAAGCCCCAGTAGATAGTTGTATGTCATAGGTGCACGTCCTTCTACTTGCTGTATGTGGGACGCGGCCTCAGCGTGGCCGGACAGGTGGTGCGTCGGTGCGCGCCCCCCGGGCCACCAGTAGTGGAGCGCATGCACTTAACCTCTAAGCCACAGGGCTGGCCCCAAATCAATCAAGCTTTTATATTTAACTGCCAGTATATAGGACAAATATGTTAAATACCACCATGGCAATGCAGTCAGCAAAAGACAGACTGCAGGAAACTTTCCCTGACAAATGACTTGAACAAACAAATTACAAATGGAAAGTAAGAGACAAAGGAGGAACCTATAGATTAAAAAACACGTAAGAAACAAATTAATACCAGTGAATGCGCTTTGCCCAATTCAAATAAAATAAATCATTTTTTTAAAAACCATAAGCCAATTAGTGAAATGCAAATACTAACTGGATAATTGATATTAAGAAATTATTGTAGATACCAACTTGATGACGGTATCATGATTTTGTTTAGAAATGGGAGTTCTTGTTTTGTAGAGGTACTTATTTAAATATTTATATATGAAATAATACAATACTTGGGGTTTGCTTTCAAAGTAATATGGGGGAGGGGCCTGGGATGTGTTGGTGTGTAGATGAAACAGTATTGGACATGGGTTGATAATTGTTGAATCTACAAGTACATGAGATTTATTATTCTTTTCTAAAAAATAAAAAAGTAAGGAGTATAGAGTTTTTTTGTTTTTGCTGAGGAAGATTCGCCGTGAGCTAACGTCTGCTGCCAATCTTCCTCTTTGTGTATGTGAGCTGCCACCACAGTATGGCCACTGATAGACGAGTGGTGTAGGTCTGCACCCAGGAACCAAACCTGGGCCGCCAAAGCGGAGCATGCTGAACTTAACCACTAGGCCACTGGGGCTGGCCCAAGAGATAGAGTTTTGAGTCAGACTGCCTAGGTTCAAAATCCAGATCTGTCACTGACTAAGCTTTGTGACCCTATGGAGCTACTTAGCCTCTCTTTGTGTTAGTGTCCTTGTCTGTAAAATGGAAATAAGATAATAATACCTAAATAATAGGGTTGTTGTGGGAACTAAATGATAATAAGTGGAAAGCACTCGTGAATGTGTTAATTATCATACATCAAAGATGAACTAAAATCATTAAAACACAGTTGGTTAGAGACCTTAGTGTACTTAGGAATAGTCTAGTTGACTTCCCTGTTTAGTATAGGAGCCAACTGAAACCCATGGATTTGAAACCCTTGGTCAGCAAAATGTCTAGTGGTAGAACCAGAACTCAACTATAGGTCTCTTGACTTCAGTCATTACAACGTCTTTACAATAAGTCATTATTGAATAATATCCAGTTAAACATAGATAATCTGGTCTTAAATAGGACCACTCACAGTTGCACATATGTTCATTTTTCCTGCATCTAAAATTTATTGCAGTTCAAATGAAAATTCTAGGTTCAAATGAAAACAGCCTAGAGTTTGTCTGTTTTCTTTGGAAAGGAACAGAGAAACTTAACCAAAGATGAGTCTAAATTCATCTGGGGAAAAAAAATAAATGAATGAACAAATAGGAAAATTTTGAGGAAATGAAAGAATAAAGAGAGAGTACTTGTTCTGCCAAATATTTGAAAATACTGTATAGTTACAATCATTAAGTTTGTGGTTCTGGCCCAGGAATAGATAGATAAATGAAGCCACTTAGTATCCAGAAATAAACCGCCCAAGAGTATATAGGATTTTAATATGAAAACTATTTCAAATCAGTTACTCTTATTGGGACTACTGGAGTTGCCATTTAGAAAAATGTAAAACTGGATACTTAGTGAAGTCCAGATTGTTTCATAGACATACTAGAAGAAAATATAAGGGAATATTTTTATAAAATGGAAGCAGGGAAAACCTTTGAAGTAAGAGTAATAAAATACAGATGCCAAAAGGGAATGGACTAATGTATTTTTCCACATACAAATTTAAAACTTTGATACAACAACAGATCCTAAAGTTAAAAGACAAAAGAAAAAACTGAGAAGAAATATTGGTAGCCTGTATGAGAAAGGATTAATATCTTAGTGTATTAGTCAGGATCCAGTCGGGAGCCAGAAATCACACCAGGAATTTGAACAAGGAAAATTTAATAAAAAGAATTAACTAGTAAAAGAATTAACTAGTAAAAGGTGTTTTAACTACTAAAAAAGATAAAATAGGACCCTAAAGAATACAGGACTAGTAAATATAAGGATCAGCTACTACCTCCAGAGCTGTGGGAGAAAATCCAAAAAAGGAACAAATTTGGAAGAGGGCACCCCTACCCAAGGTTGCGATTCAGACCTCAGAGAGAGTGTAGTTGCTGCCAGAGGACACAGCCGTGGGCCAAGCTGGTCCATGGGAGATTACCTGCTGGATGGCACAGGCCTGAGCTGGTGTGTGAAAAGCCACTTGTTGGGGTGCCATGGTCCTGACTAATGATGAGCAGGGATGATGAGCCCTGGGGGGATGCCTTGAGTCAGAGTTGGTATGCGGGATGCTGTCCAGTGGGATACTGTGGGTCAGAGCTGGTCCACAGAAAGCCACCTGCTGGAGTAAACTGGACACACTTGCTAGAGACTGAGCAGAGAAACTTGCAGGAGAGTAATTGCCAATGGGTCTTTCATATACCTTCTAGCTGTCACACCATAGGGGCAAGAAGAAGAGCACACCTCAACCTGAAGGATAAGCCCTTTCCTCTGCTGTACCTTGCAGTGTCCCTCTAGAACCCTCTATTAACAAAGTCTAGCATTGCACCAGCTGGCAAAGGTCCACATCCATTACTACAAAGAGTGGATGTGGAGCTGAGAGGCCATAAATTGGTAACTGGCATTATGTGAAAAGCTCTTATATATTAGATAAGAAAATTGTGAGCACTCTAAGTGAAAAAATGTCAGAGTATGTGTATAGATAATTCACAAAAGAGTAAATACAAATGGCTAATCAATGTTTGAAAGGATAGTCAAATTCACTATTAATAGATTTTCCTGATTTCATCTAGTTGTACAGACTTACATTTTCTTGATCTTCCATCACTGTGAGTGTGTGTTGCTTCTTAAGACTGTACATTCTTTCCCTCCTTAGCTCCTGCTGCTTACCTGGGGTTCTACCTGCTCTCTGTGCTTTTACTCTTCATTTAGCCAAGTTATAAAGCTAGTCTGGACTTCTTCCCAGGACCTGCCCCACTCTAGCCAGTGCCATAGGCAAGGAAATGAAAAAAGAAAGCAGACTAGAAAGGAAGAAATAAAACTGTCTCTATTCACAGACAGCATGATTGTCCATGTAGGTAGTCCCAGAATTGTCTATAGAATGCTGCTAAGAAGTAAGGAGTGAGTTTTAGCATGACCACAGGATAAAAGGTCAATATATGTAAATCAGTTTCACCTCTACATACTAGCTAGTGAACAGTTGGAAACTGAAAAAATTTTCACGTACTGCTTACAATAGCACCAAAAAATTTGAAATACTTAGGTATATACCTAACAAAGTATGAACAAGATTTGTATATTGAGATCTATAAAACATTGATGAGAGAAACCAAAGTCTAACTAAATGGAGAGATACACCATGTTCATGGAAAGGAAGACTCAATATTGTTAAGATGTCAAGTTGCCACAGATTCAACTCAATCCCAGTCAGAATCCCAGCAAGCTGAGCACATTTTAGCTCAACTATTTAAAACAAACAAACAAACAAACAAAAAGCTACTACCATTGTCATCACTGTTTTTTAAATAGAACCAGCCTACAGTAGAGCTTGCTACTCTGTGATATAGGGAGTTCCCTGTCATTTGAAACTTATAAACGGGGATCAGTAGGATGTTGTGTAGGAAATTACAGCATTAGGTGGGAAGTTGGACTAGATGATCTACTTTTACCCTTCTAATTCAAAATCTTAATGAATCTGTTATTTAGAATTTACTGATTTACAACTTTGGGGCAAGGGGAAAGGAAGATACTGGAATATTCAGACTTTTTCAAGTATGCTTAACTTGTCCCCAAAGATCCTGCCACTCTTCTTCTCACCCTTCAAAACCATTTCCTGTAATGAGGGGTGTTACTAATGGGAGTGTGTTGCGGTGTATTGAGGGAGTGTGTTTCATGTAATGAGGGATGGGAGTGTGTTGCCTGAGTCAACTATTTAAGGCCTCTAATGTGACATTGTATTACTTTGTTTTGGTTACTCATGAAGCTGACTGAGAAGGAAGTTAATGTCAGTCTTCTCAACTCTTTTTGAATTTTAATTATGGCTCTTCCAAAATGGTATAAATCTTAGGGGAATAGTCTTGAATATTCATTTTTAGACAGAACATTCATATTTTCAATGTTTTCAGTGTAGTCAACTTAGTAAATATTTCTCAACAAGGAAACTGAGAAATTATCTTTATAATTATTCTTCCAGTTAGTTATACCAGAATATCAGTGTTCAAAAATACTGTGTTCCTAACATATATTTTAAATATGCTTTTGTAAAAATATGTGAAAACCTCAAAAAATAAGTAAAAATCCTGTAAATTCTGATTTTTAAAAATTGCTTGAGATATGAATAACTGCCTATTTTTATTTTCATTAATATCTTAATTTCCTTTTCTATTTTAAAGCCCAACCTGAATTCCTGAAGCAGCCTACTAATATATATGCTCACGAATCTATGGATATTATATTTGAATGTGAAGTGACTGGAAAACCAACTCCAACTGTGAAGTGGGTCAAGAATGGGGATATGGTTATCCCAAGTGATTACTTTAAGATTGTAGTAAGTATTTTTCAAAGAAGGACACTTGTCTCTGAAACCTTAAATGTCTTTAAATGTCCTCATCAAGAGATCTGTCATCTTATATACACCAGTTGATGTACTGCAGATGAAGACAGAAAAATTCACATAGAACATAATCGCTTCATTGGCTGATGAGAAAGCTGAGCCCAGAAATGTTTTGATAACTTATGTAAGATCACATAGCAATCAGTGGTTGAACTAAGCCTAAAGTCCAGATCTCCTGACCAATACTCTGGTACTCCTCCTCAGACATACTAGCACTCTTAAACACAGCTGTCACCATTTTCTGGGTAATGATTCTCGTGTTTGTGCTCGCACGCACATACACCAGTTGTCTTCATTCACAGCTCTCTATTCAAGGAGCAGAAATCTTTCCTTCATGTACTGACGCCCAGGCCCTTCAAAACAAGTATGTCCCAATGTTGGACAGTTGTGACAATAGATACAAAGATTCTTTTAAAAGGTAAATGCAAAAGTAAATAGTGTTAAATGTATTTAAGAATACTTAGCCATTATTGCTTTTGACTTTATATATAGTAGATGCTTAGTAAATATTATCTATTATTATTATTATTATCTAACATCCTAGTAATAGAATTATCTAGATATTAGTAATAAGGATTAATGACGTCTCAAGATGCATACACAACATTCATAGAAATAATCAGAAGTAATTATGGTTGTTAAAGACTTAGTGTCTCATTACAAATTTCTCATATAAGTAATTCATTCTTAGTAAGAATATATTTTCTATTTTTGAAATGCATAATCTCATATGTCACAAAAAGCAATTCACAAGTATCTAACCTTAACTAAAAAGCAATGTGTTACAGTTAAATTAGCATTTTTACTCTTTTATCATTATTTTCATAAAAATCTTAAAACCGTATTGTATTATATCAATAAAAATAACAATAGTCGACATTCATATGGTATTTTATAGTTTAAGGAAAGCTCCTATATATGCAGCCTCATTTAACTTATTGTCTAATCTGTTAGAACTATTGATATTAGAGATAATCTTAAAAAAGTGCCTTGAATTCGCAAATTCAGACTTTTACTATGGTTACGTGGTATTGCATGCCAGATATTTTTCCAAGCAAGGTGTAAGTTTGCAAACACTGTGGGTGTGACTTTCCATAAAGTTCTTTACTGTTAATGATAGTGTTTCCTGTTCTAGTCAGTTAAGTCAGTACCTTGTCAATAAAATTGAGTTAACACATACGTAGGTAGATAATATTCACTAACTGAATCATACAATTTTACTTGTTTTTCCTCCCCAGAAAGAACATATCCTTGAGATTTTGAACTAATGTTTATCAGTTGAATCATAAAATTATATTTATGTTTTTATTCCTCAGAAGGAACATAATCTTCAAGTTTTGGGTCTGGTGAAATCAGATGAAGGGTTCTATCAGTGCATTGCTGAGAATGATGTTGGAAATGCACAGGCTGGAGCCCAACTGATAATCCTTGAACATGGTAAGAGGGGCTGAAACAGTAAGATAAAAAGAGGCTAACTGTGTGTTTGAGGAACTAGTACCTGTCACAGTACCTATCACTCCAGGATACCTCATCATTAGTAACCCGTTTGTAAAGGCCAGTGTAGGGCATAACTAAGAGAAAAAAAATAGTGGTCTAAATCATTTCTATTGCTTAAATTAACCTAGAAACACAATTTTGGATAATGTTGAAAAGCAACTGGTATTAAGAAAAAAAAACTAGACAATTATAATCTTACACGAATGTTCTTCAGATTTCAGTCGTTTTAATCTCACAAATATATTTCTGCTCTATTAAAATAGGAACACTTTACTTAAGTAATGTTTATTTTGCATTGAATTTTTCAGTTTTTCCAAAATAAAATTAACTTGCCTTTTCTATCACCAAAAAAAATACTTATTATAAATTTATACAACATTGAAAAGGAAAAAGGAAAAAAACCACCACCCTGTATCAGTCATTGTGAATTCTAAGGAAACCACAGAGTAATTGGAGCAAAAAATAAAGAATTACATGTTGTTTAATGTAAAGAATTATTAGCTATAACAGAGGATTGGAGTAACAAGGGATTGGCTAGCAAGAAATAAAGAGAACTCTAGGGAACGTAAGAATGGCAGATAGAAGGAACAGCTGCAATCCCTAGGTGTGAGAGAGAATGTTCAGGAAAGAGGCTCCTCTCAGGGATGAGATCCAGACCCTGTTGGAGAGGATGTAGCCATGGTTTACTGGATGACATGGTTTACTGGCTGTGCTGTCAAAACTTGATCACAGCCACTGTCTGGTGTTCTGGGGAAAGCTGTTCATGAGGAGGTGTCTCACTGAAGGCGTTCTGCTATGAAACCACCTGAGGGGTTGGTGTTGGGGGAAGCTGCTCTCCAGCACCCTGACTGACAAAATTTAACACATTTGTCAGCTGGCAAAGGAAAAATATATAAAGGGCCCAGGTTTATTTTTGCAGAGCAGGCAATGAAGTATGAATTTGGAGCTGAGAGGCAATAAATTGATAATTGGCATATAAATAAATGCTCAAAATCCTGCCACCTAGGCGTACTACATATGAGCACATACAGATGTATATATGGTTTTATAACCTATTTTCTTGCAAGAGCATGCTGTGGCCATCTTTCCATGTCAATAAATATAGATCTGCATCAAATATATGCACTTTGTTTTATATAAATGATTCTCTGTTGGTTAACATTTAAAGTATTTCTTATTTTTTACTATTAGGAACACTGCTATGCTGAACTTCTTTCTATGATTATTTTCTCATACTAAATTACTAGAAGTTGAATTGTTGGATAACAGTTCTGTGTTAAATTGAGAAGGATATCTGTTAGGTGTATTATTATTTGTTTTAGCAAGAAAAGCATTTTTCATTTTGTGAATTTCTCAAGAATGTGTGAAAAAGACGCCAGACATCTGATCTGGTGTTCAAGTCAATTAAGTTCAGATTCAGTGTGGTCCCAGCCATATAGCCTAGCCAGGGAAGCTAATTGGCAAAAATGGCACCTACTCTGGCTTTTCACTAAAAATAACTATAGGATTTTTATATGCTATTTCTTGAAAATGTATTTGAGAGTACTGTTATAAAAAGGCATATAATATTAGAATTGCTCTTTTTCTTCCTACGTTTGTCTGCGATTATACCTTACCCTGTTCATTGAAAATGATTTAGTAAAAGCATGTCACCTTTCCGTCTTGGCAGAATGCCTGAGTATGGTTACCCAATAAGACACTCACAGAATTAGTGAGGTAGATAGGCTTATTTCTTTTTATTAGTGGCAGTGATTTTCCTTGGTAAACTTCGTGGCTCTCTTGGGGTTAGTTACATGGAACTAAATAAAGGGATTTCAGTATATTTGTGTTTGGGATTACTGTTATAGATTTAACTCTAACAGTATAAGTGGTTGGCTATGCTACGAGGTCCCTAAACTAATCCTAATTGGGCTTTCTTCTGAAAAAGCTTCGATGGCGTAATAATTATAGTTGTAGTGTGTGTTTTTCCCCTTTTGAGGCAATGTTTCAACACAGACAATGTTTTGTGGGCTGGCGAAATTTCTTACTGACCTTGTCAGGGATGCATTAAGGATGGATTATACGAAGGAAAGTGAGTGTCATGTTATTAATTGTTATTTTAATTTGCAAGATAAATATTTATGGTGGGAAAGCTAAAAGAGAGACTATAACAATTTATAAGATCTGATCTCAGCCTTTCTGGAGTTTACAGTATTGTAAGAGATATAAGAAATGTGTACAGCTTTAATACCAGTCCATAAAAAGTGTTATTTTTGTTGTACAAATAAAGCGGCATACAATTCAGAAGAGAGGAATTCTGTTTGTGTGACCAGGGAAGTTTATTCAGGGAAAGTATCCCCTTTGTAATAGACCTTGAATGATAAGATTTCCACATGTTAAAAAGAGGACCTGGGTCAGTATGGAAATAGTTAGAGTACATCTTCCTCTAGGAAGGTAGCCTGTAAAGGCAGAATAGGATCAGATTGATCATGGCCTTGATTATAAACAGTCAGAGCAATATTGTAGTGAAACAATCTGATGATAAAGTGAGATTTAATTGGAAGAAGACAGAGTGGAGGAGACTGGTTGAAGGAATATTATTGATAAGAGCCCATTGTGAGATGGTAAGTACTTGTACTAGAGAAATAGAAAGAAAGGATCCTAATAAAGAGATGTCAGTGATTTATCTAATCCAGACTTTATCCCCTGATTGGATATTAAACATTGTTGTAGGGAAGTTAGAGATACTTCCAAGGTTTTATCTGGGTGACTGGAAGAATGGTGATGCCTTTATAAAAATAGAAAAGGAAGGGGAATTGAAGTGGAAGAGGATTTCTACTTCTACTCAGGATGTAAAGTGTGTGCACAGAACAGCCTATCCTCACCTGTAATAAAAAGCTGGATGATCTACCAAATCATAATTGCTCTGAGCCCATCAGACACTGAGCTTGCAAAGCAATCAGGTAACCTAAATTCCAAAGAATTGGACAAGCCCCCTCCCCCAATGAATGGGTCATGAATTGTTTCACTTTGGCAGAGCATGAGAGAAAGAGATCGCTTCCCTAAAAGTGGATACGAAGAAATCAGCTAAAATTTTAACTGGTTGTTAAAGACTGAGTATGGCCTAGCTTGGAGTATCTGGGGGCCCCAGATAAAAGGGGAGTGCATACTTGCCTGCAAATACGTTTCCCTGGAGCTTCACAGGATACTCACTCTTAAGATTGAGGGCAAGCCAGAGACTCAAGAAAAGTCATGTTGGTGGTATAGAAGTGAAGGTGATCTGTAGCTGCTGGGAGATAGGTGCAAAGCCCCTCCCATTTATTCAGACTCCCTGAAGCCTCAGATCAATGTGGGAGGGGCAGAAAACCTTATTTCATAAATTTCTGGAGGGAGATTAGAAGCAAAGACCCATTGCTGCTGGGGGAAGGGTAGAAGAGAAAAACGCTTTATCTCTGAAAGAGGTACAGGAAACCATTTTGGGCCCCAAGATTCTACACCAATACCTGGGAGATGTCTTTTACTTCTAGGGGAAGAGTAGGAAACTACCATTCAACATGCAAATACAAAGCAGATTTTGGCTGCCATAGGAAGGAGAGCCACAGGGCTTACCTAATACTGAGGCTGGACCAGGACAACTGAAAATCCCACCTGCCCCAACCATGAGCCTACTATGACCAAGTAACAAAAAAGCTTTCTACTTCGGGGAAAAAGTCAAGAACATGAAGAGAGATCCTTCTGTGGTAGAGGTATGCAGGAATGGTTGAAGAAAAACAGGAAAATTGAGAAAAACTCTCCAGCTCCTCATCTCTCACCTGAAGCACAAGACATGTAGTCTACCAGTAGAAGAATTTGAAACCTGTGGTGTGCTGAAGGTAATTATAACAACAATAAAATCCATACCAAGCTCAATTTCTGTCTAAATTGACAAAACTCCTCCACACCAATGGTTTGACAGAAGAACAGAGATGCCAGTTTCCAAGTGTGATAATTAGTCTCTGCTGTTCTACACGATGCTCAGCATTCAGTCAAAAATTATTGGACATAAACAGAAAAAGCATGGGAAAACCAGTCCATTGTTAGAAGATAAAGCAATCAACAGAACCAAATTCAGGAGACACAGATATTGGAACTATCAGACAGGGACTTTAATTATTATTAGTATGTTAAAGGGTTTAGTGGAAAATGTAGATAACTTGAATGAACAGATGAGGAATTTTGGCAGAAAGATGGAAACCATAAAGAGATTGGAGCTACTTGCATTTGTCCAGAGGGTAAAAGGTTCCACAACCAGAGAAAGGAAACTATAAAAAGTAAAACACATGGTATCAGAGATGAAGCATTTTTTCAGACTGATCAGTAGATTCAACATAGCTGAGGAAATAATCAACTTGAAGATAGTTCAACATAAATTATTTAAACTGAAATAAAAGGAGGGGGACAAACAGAGCATCTAAGGTGGTACAGTATCAGATGGTATAACATAAGTAAATTGGAGTCTCACAAGGAAACAAGAACAGAACAAAACAAATATTTGAATAGATAATAGCCAAAAATTTAAAATAAAAAAATGAAGGAGATTATACCACAGTTTCAAGAAGAAGGCCGGACAGCCCCAAATAGGATAAAAACTAATAATAATAATAATAGTATTAGTAGTAGTAATAAAAGAAACACACCTATACACATCATAGTCAAACTACTGAAAACCAAACTAAACGAGAAACTCTTGAAGGCAGCCAGAAATTTTTAAAAAGACACATACAGAGGAACAGAGATAAAAATTACCACCGACTTGTTTCTAGAAATGGTGCAAGCCAGAAGACAATGGAATAACACTTTTAAAATCCTAAAAGGAACAAGAAAAAAGTCGACTCAAATTATATACCCAACAAAAATATCTTTCCAAGATGAAAATGAGGGCCCGGCCCAGTGGCGTAGCGGTTAAGTGTGCGTGCTCCACTGCGGCAGCCTGGGGTTCACACCAATGCACCACTTGTCATGCTGTGGCAGCGTCCCATGGAAAGTAGAGGAAAATGGACAAAAAGAGGAGGATTGGCATCGGGTGTTAGCTCAGTGCTGCTCTTCCTCACACACACAAAAAAAGAAATAAAGATCTTTTCAGAACAGAAGCTGAGAAAATTCATTGTCAGGAGACCTGTGCTATAAGAAATGTTAAAGGAAGTTCTTCAGGCAGTGGTATGATACCTGACAGAAACTTGGAGGATCTTCACAAAGAAAGAAAGCAGGCTAGAGTGGTTAAAAAAAGAGAATAAATATAAAATTCTTTCTGTCCTATTTTAATCACTTTAAGAGATAATTGACTGTCCAAACATGGGCCTACAAACTTTTTCTGTGAAGGGCTAAATAGTAAATATTTTAGGTTTTGTAGGCTAAACAGACTCGTCACAACTACTCAGCTCTGCCCTTATAGCATGAAATCACCCGTGTAAATCAACAAACCTTGACTTTCCCAGTAAAACTTTATTTACAAAAACAAATGGCAGGTTCTAGTTTGCTGATCTCTGGTCTAAAGAAAAAAATAGTTTATAACATATATTCAAAATATATGACAGAAACAGAGCAAAGTACAGTAGAATTGAAAATAAACTGTTGTAAGATTCTTATATTACATAGCAAGTTATATAATATTATTTGAAGTAGACTATAATAAGACCCATAAGTTAAAGATACCTATTATAAACCTTAGGAAAACCACTGAAAAACAGAAAAAGAGATATGACTAATAAGTGAATGGTGGAAATACAGTGGAATCTTAAAAAATTATTCAATCTAAAAGAAGTAAGGAAAAGAGTAAAAAGGAACAAAGAATAAATGGGACGAATAAAAAAACTAGAAAGATGCTGGATTTAAATCTATTCGTATTAGTAATTACATTAAATGTAAATGGTTCAGAGCTGTAGAACACATTTCAATACATTACAGGATTTAAATCATCCCAAGTATATTCTTTGACCTAAGTGGCATTAAACTAGAAATCAGTAACAGAGACCTGGAAAATCTTCAAATATTTGGGAATTAAACACCCTTCTGAATAATCCGTGTGTCAAAGAACAAGTCACACAGAAAATTAGAAAATATTTTGAACTTAATGAAAATGAAAATACAACTCATCAAAATTTGTAGAATGCAGATTAAAGTAGTGTTTTGAGGGAAGCTTTTAAAAACTAGATAAAAAAGAGCAAATTAAAGCAAATCAGAAGAAGGAAATGATAAAGAGCAGAAATAAGTGAAATGGAAAACAGTAAACGAAATGAAGAGCTGGTTCTTTGAAAAGATCAATTAAATTGGAATACATTTAACCAGACTAGTCAAGAAAAACAACTTACCAATACCAGGAATGAAAGAGAGAACATCATTACAAATCCTGTAGACTTTAAAAGGATACAAGGGAATATTAGGAACAACTTCATGCCAATAAATTTGAAAAGGAAGTTAACAGAGCTGGTTTGTTTAGGGAGGTAAAGCATCAGTTGAAGTTATGTTGAGTTTGGGTTATAATAGAAAACCAGATAAAAATGTCTAGAAACAGAGGGGGCGCAGTTCATGTCATAAGGTCAGGAAAGGGGTTGAACAAGAAAATAAGTTTTGGTTTTGATAGACTTCAAGATTTTTAACCTAACTCTTCTCTTGCTACAAATTAAGACAGCTAAGTATTGTTTTATTTTCATGTATGTAGAGAATACTGTCCCCACTTGTCTTTTGGTAGTCTTTCACACTACTGAACATTAAAACTCCTTAACCTACTCTTCAGTAAATGGAGTTATAAGGGACCAGGCATTGTCTAGTCTTATTTCTCTGCCTTCAGAGGAATGTCTTAGTCATCTAAAATTTGTTCCTGAATATCCTCTTGAAGATCTCCATAGATACCATCACTATAATTTTTTGATAAATTTTTTTGCCATGTGTTTTTCTTAATGGTCAGGAAATTCATTCTTGTTTCTGCCTTAAACCACTGCTATTTTCTTACTTACACCTCAGTGTCTTACTTTATCTACTTAAAGATAGCATTTATTCCCTTACTGTTTTTTCATTCTTGCCAATTCCACTTATTTAAATTATTTCTATTAGAACCTGTTCTATCCTGCTGTTTTTTAAAAATCTTTTCTTTAATTGTGGTCTTGTGCACAACATTTAAAAAATATGATGGCCTAAAAGAAGCTTATGTAGCAGAAATAGCATAACTTACTAATATAATCATAATTTTTTAATGTATGAAAAAGTAAAATCACAAGTCAGTGTGGATTGAGAGGATTATACATTACGTGCTATGTGGACAATTCGTGATTTGGAAAGAGTTATATATTTATGTAATATCAAAATAAAATATAGAGAGAGTTAAAATTTAAATTGAATCCATAAAAAGGTTGAAAGATGATAGAAGAGTCTCGCCATTTGCTTTTACATGTGACACAAAGAAAAGAGAATACAGATGAAAAATTTGGTATTTTAGGATATAAAAATTTAAATCTTCTGTATACAAAGTATGAGAAATACCTTAACTAAAGAGGACACAAGGTAGGGAAGAATATCACATGAATTACAGAAATTTAATATTCTGAATATGACAAGAATGCACACAAGTGGATATGATAACTAACATAGCATACAGTTCACAATAAAGCAGAGATTGGTTTCTAAACATGACAAATGTTCCACCCCACTTAAATCAAAAATATAAAATTAAATCAGTGAGATGTCATTTTTGCCTAATGAAGATTTTATATCTTTTAATGAACATTATAATGGCTGGTTAGGGTGTTATTAGGTTTGTGTCTTTCACTCTTAGTGAAAATGTAAATTGTTACATCATTTACTAAAACCATTTTGACAATTATATCTAAAAAATTACTGACTCAATCCATTAATTGTCCTTTTTAGGGTTTTTTCCTAAGGAAGGAATCAGAGATTTGGACAAAGATTATTAATGTCAGCATTAGTAATTAAAAAGTAAAAGAGAAAAAGAATAGGAAATGACTTACATGTCCCAAAATAGAGGAAGTAGTTAAAATAATTATAGTACAGCTTTATGATGGAAAAGTTATTTGGCCATTAAAAACTATGTCTTTGAACACCCTTTAATGATATCAGGAAAATCTCAGGATATAATATCAAGTAGAAAAGTTAAATATAAAACTATATATACCAAATAATCTGAATTTAGTTTAAAAAATTATACACACACGTTTAGACATTCCCACACCAACAAGTTAACAGTAGTTATCTTTGGGTAGTGATATTTTTTTCAATTTTCTAAAATGACCATGTATTACTTTTATAATCAGTGAAGGTTTTTCTTCTTTTAATTTAGTACTAAAGCCACCTTTAGGTCAGTGCTGAAATTTAGAAAGGAAACCAAACACATAATTTTGAGGACTTTCTGCCAAAAACATCATAGATAGAAGTTGAGTTGCAAATAATTCCCTTCACAAGAGAGTTGGGTTGTGTTGCAGGAAGTAAATAGAGCAAATTCTGGTAGACTTTACTGATATCCCTTGATTTGGTATTTGGTAGGACAAGGACTAGAGGCTTGAGCAGCCTGAAAGAGGAAGGATGGAAACTCGCCCACTTGGAGCCTCTTTCTCTGTCATTAGCACTGACTCTCCAAGAGTAAAATAGCATGTGTATATGTAGCATTTCCCAAATCTGTTTGACCATGGAGCTTTTTTTTAAAGTAGACTAATTAATATCTTAAAGGGTGCAATTTGTGAAACACTGATGTAGGGATATTCAAAGGAGGGTGGATAAGATTAAGGTTGGCAAATGGTGGCCCACAGGCCAAATCCAGCCAGCCTCTTGTTTTTATAAATAAAGTTTTATTGGAACATAGCCACATACATTTGTTTACAGATTGTGTGTGTCTGGTCTGTAGTCGTTTTCACACTCTAATGGCAGAGGTGAGGAGTTTAGACTGAAACCGTATGACCTGAAAGCCTAAAATATTTACTTTCTGGTCCTTTACAGAAAGTTTGCCAGGCAATTAGACTGTATGATATATATCTTTCAGCCCTGATAGTTTGTGATTCTAAGTTATTTCTGGTCAGCGAAAGTCTGTTTCACTTAAAACTTTTTAAATGAAAAAAAGTGGAGGTAGGTGGAGAAAGGCAGAAGAGGAGCAGGAGGAAAAAAATATAAGGATAAGAGAACAAAGTCAGACTTGGTGTGTGAATAACTGGGAGATGTGCAATGGTGACTAACTCCAAGGAGGACCTGTTAACAGGAGAACTACAGACTATGGCGAGTTTGCTAGCACACCTTTATGGTTTACATCTGGGAGACACTTAAGCACTAGAGACACTAAGGAATAAATTATTGTAAGTGGAAAGAAATCTGCTGTGTTGGTGCTTATCTTCATGTATCTTGTTTAAAAATAATGTTGAAAGTATTTGAGCATCCTTGACACAAAGTATTACTTTCACAGAGGGAATTTTCTGATTCCCTCCGGAAGTGTGTGGCTATAAGTACTGCCCATCACTAGTGCTTGGCTTCAAGAAGGTACTTTGGAGCACCCACAATTGGCCTGTGATATAATTGGACAGCATGTTTTTTAAGTTATCACCTTTGAACATTAAATGAAATTTCATAATTATAGTTAAAATATATAAAACATTTGCACGACACCACTAGAAAACGGAATTTCTAATCAAATTGGGAAGTAGAGTTTGAGAATGATTCTGTTTCTTTGTTTTCCTTAGCTTTATTGAGATACAATTGACATTTAACATTGTGTAAGTTTAAGGTGTACGATGTGATGATTTGACACGTATATATTGCAAAATGTTTACCACAATAAGGTTAGTTAACACATCCTTGACCTCACATAATTACCATTTTGTTGTTGTTGTTATGGTGAGAACATTAAAGTTCACCTCTCAAAGCAACTTTCAGATATACAGTGTGGTATTGTTAACTGTAGTCACCATGCTGTACATTAAATCCCCAGAACTTATTCTTCTTATAACTGGAGGTTTGTACCCTTTGACCAACATCTCCCCATTTCCCCCACCCCTCAGCCCCTGGCAACCACCATTCTAATCTCTGTTTTTATCAGTTCAATGTCAAACATACCTTCTTAACCAAAATATTTAAAATGCAATTTTTAATACTTTAACTTTACTTTTATACACTTTTAGAAATAGCAACTCTTTTGATTTTAGAAAATCTTGTGGCTTTTCAAATATTTCACTGAACATAATATTTTTTATTTGCTGCCAGTTCAAATTAATATTATCTGTCATTTTATGCTAAAATACTTTCTATGTCTTATACTTGTCTATTGAATGATTTTTTTTTAAAGTATTATCATATAAATTAATGCAGGTATGTTAAGAGTAGTAAGAAGGTACATTAAGGTAAAATGTGTTTTTGTCTGTTAACTTTTTATTAGCCTTTCTTCCTGTCAGTTTGAATTTAAAAATAGATTCCAAGTTTATCATGTAAGACTTTAAATGTAAAAACACAGAAATATGATTTTTCTCTGTACATTCGTTCATATCATCTAATAATTGGCAGTTTTTTACTTCCAGTAAGGGAAGATGGGTTGGTGAAAAGGGAGTAACATGAACTTGTTTTTAGTAAAGGAAATTCATACTTTACCAGCTCATTAAATGACTTAGGATATTATGGCCATGGTAGATAAGGATACATATTGAGCTTCACTTTTTTTTTTTTTTGGACAGACACATTTGTAAAAAATTCCATATAGTATCTGAGGTAAATATTGAATAATAAAAGTTCTGGAATAAGTGACTAATGACCTGGCATGATTAAAAATTGGCTAGATAGCAGGAAATTATTAGTCATTAGTGGAATATTTTAAATCTGAAGCACTGGGATGTATGATAGTTGGTGTTAATTTTAATCAAAGGATAAATTCTAATCAGTTATTTTACTTTTTTGTGGCAGTAATTATAACTTTAAGAAAAGTTTTAACTCAAGACAACTGTGATGATTGACTTCTTAATCATGAATTCCATGTCTAGGAACTTTCTAAGATTGAAATTGCATCTAATGTCAATGTCTGGTTCTTGTCTGCCATTAACTTGCTGAGTGATTGGATCAGGTACTGAAATTCTGTGATGTTTATTTTCTGTAAAATGAAGGAATTAAATTAAATAATCTTTTAGGTCCCTTATCACTCAAATACTCTACTAAATGCAGTTGTTTCAGAAATATATGCATTAAATATAAGATGCATTTCAGAACACTTTTTCTGTCTAGATATTGCAATAAATAGGTATATTGTTTGCAGAAAGATTGAGGCATTGCCAGTTAATAATTTCATGTTACCTGCCACAATGCATATAGTTAAACAAATCTCGTGCTAAAAATGTGATATATTGGCTTCATGTCCCAATCCCACTATAAATGAGGTAGTTAATCTCTCTGAGCATCAGTTTTTTATCTATAAGTATGAACAATAATCTCTGCACAGCACACCTCTGAGGGGCAAATAGAATAATTTATGTATAGCATTTCGTAAATTGTAAGTTCTCTGTAACTTTAAGGTAATAGTAATGTGAAACAATGTACAAAGGCAAAGCTACTGAATGGGAATTCAGTAGTCAGCGTTAAACTCAATTAAAATGAAGATAAAAGGTTAACTTCATGAAGCAAGGTTTGAGGATTTTTTTAAGTAGACAACAAAAATTCATTTAATATTCAGTTAGATCATTTACATTTGTAAAACAAGAAAAAGTCCTGTGTGACCAGATTGCAAGACATCTGAAGTGGTCTGGTGAAACTAAACTTGCACTAAAATAGTTTTAAATAAACATAACACATTTGCATTGTCAAAAATAAGAATGCATAATTGACTGAAATAAAAGTAAACGTACCTTTTAACCGTTACTTCCCCTATTCTCATTTTCTAGAGATAGCTCTTAAGTTAACAAATAGTTAGCAATAGTTAACAAACATTGTCTCTGTATTTATTCATTCAGTGAATATTTGTTGAGCAAAATTCTATATGCTATATAAAATTCTATATTAATTGTGCTAAGTAGGGGGTGTGAAACAGCCAACAAGCAGACATGATTCTCCGCCCTCATAGTGCTTATGTTCTGTTAGCAGAGACAGACATTAAGTAAGTAAATAGATCAACAAAAGAGTTATAGCTTTTACATCTACTTAAAGGAAATAAAAAGAATGCTCTGATAAAGAATTATTGAGCGTATATTGGGAGTTACTTTAAATAGGATAGACAATTTATAATAATTTATCTGTCAGGTATAGTTACTTGGTATTTAAAGATATTTATGTTAGACTAGCATAAATCTGGAAAACAGTGCAGTCAATACAACCAATAAGGGGGCTGACTAAATGCGTGAATACAATGGAATACTAGGTAGCTGTTTAAAAAAATCAGTTACATAGATCTATGTAAGGTAAACAGGGTAGATGGAAAAATATCCAAGTTACAAATAAAGCAAGTTGCAGAAAAGTATGTGTAGTCTAATTTCATTTGTGGAAAATGTGAGGGAGAAGGATATAGATGTATATATGCTTCTATGTGCAGGAAGGTTTTATGAATCTACACCACAGTCTGTTAATTGTGCTTATATCTGAGGAGTGGGAAAAGTCTGAAGATGGACAGGAGAGGACAAACAATATATTGTAAATTTTTGAAAAGCCAAATAGATCTATTAGAAATTAAACTTTGACTCTTGCAATCAGATCTATATATAGTGATTTTTTACTTTTTGTTCAGGATAGTTTAAAACTTTGAGTTTTTATTTCTTGAACAAAATGCTATGGGAGAAAAAATAGGTTGTTAAGAGTATTGGACAACTGTCTCCAAACATCTTATTTTCTTATCTCCAAATATAATATCTTCTATTATAGCATTTTTTTCCTGGAAGATGAATCATGGCATATACGTGAAGGCAGTTAGGTATAGTTTATTAAAATATTAAAAGCAAATTTGTTTTGTTAAACCAACAACTATTCTATTGAGTACATGTACTGTGTAAGTAGAGATTCATAGTTACTTGGCAAAGACGGTACCATGTAGGCCCATCAAGAGAGAGAATGTAAAATCATAGAGAGTCTAGCTAGAATGGGCCTTAGAGACTTGAGTATCTAGTCTAGCTGAGCTGGAGACTCAGTTAAGTGACTTGCCTCATATCACATAGCCAGTTAGCATCCAAGTTAGGACTGGTACCTAGGTTTTCACTTTCAAAATTCACTGTACCAGTTTAGCAAGTTTAATGTTTTCGAGACAGATGATTTACATTTCCTTAATTTCAAATTCAGTCTTTTAAGACCACTGTAGTTGCACTTGTTGACAAGGTTGGTTAAGTGTATCATTTTGCAAGGATGACCGTGCATCTAGTGGGCCTGAGACAGTCCTCTGTTGTTCCAGCATAATTGCCCAAAGTGCCTTCTTTTACTCTCGAAGGTGTCTGGGTGTGGACAGTATATTCCATGGTCACTCCAATTACTGCCAATTTATTGAAGCTAAAGGTACTAAACAGTACTGAGATAGAGGTTTTGGATTCTGAATCTAAAGAATTGCTGTCAGTACAAGCTGTGCTAAATGCCAAAGTGCTGCTGTAATTCGGAACGGGAAGAAATGATTTCTGCTAGGTTTGACAGACAAGAAAGACTTCTTGAAGAACGTGGTGTTGGAGCTGAGCATAGAAGGATGAGTGGGATTACAGATTGGTCAGGTTACACGAAATGAAAATGGATGATATTTTAGGTGTATAAGTGAGAAAGCTCCGGGCTGGCCCCGTGGCTTAGCGGTTAAGTGCATGCGCTCCGCTGCCGGCGGCCCGGGTTCGGACCCCGGGTGCGCACCGATGCACCACTCCTCCGGCCATGCTGAGGCCACGTCCCACATACAGCAACTAGAAGGATGTGCAGCTATGACAGACAACTATCTACTGGGGCTTTGGGGGAAAAATAAATAAATAAAATCTTTAAAAAAAAAAAAAAAAGTAAGAAACTTCCAAGTGCATTTGGAGAATAGCAAGCAGCTCAGTGTACCAGTGTTCGGAAAAGTAGGAATACAAGAATATAGATCCTGGAAGTTGTATGTAGACCAGATTATTTAATACCAAGTCAAAAGGTTGAGATTTATTGAGTAGCTGGAAGACTTGAACAATTTTCAGGTACGTGAAGAAACAAGTAGCACTTTAAGAGGATTAGTGTATTGGAGGTGTGTTGAGTAAGTTCAGAGAGGAAAATATGGAATCTGTGATACTGATGAGAATTTTGTACCAATCAGATGTAATGTTTAAGACCCTCAATTAGGTGGTGACAGTAGAAGGAGAAACTCTTATCCCTCAATGGCTCATATATAGTAAATATTTATTAAATGTCAGATAGATGTTCCTACAAAGGAAGATAGGACAAGATTTGTGATTTTTTTTGGGTATTTAAGATAAAGGAGAGGAAAAGATTGGAGTTTTACACTCAGTACAAGTACAGGGATTCTCTGTTTAAATCCAAGGTTATAATCTTAGCCTATTTAGGTGAAGAAAGTTTGTCCCCATTACTGTTGAATTGTGCTGTAATGACTGCTCTGTTTTCACATAGCTTTGGAGAGGTGGCAGTATAATTAAATATGATTAGTTTGTTTAATGTTTAACATTTCATTTTTGCCAAAAGTCATGAATTTTAAGACCAGAACTTGTGAGGTCCAGATAATAACTTAGTGCCTCAATCAATTATATTTTTTGGTGTTTAGCGGTTAAATAGAAGTTCTGCAAATGACCTCTCTGGACACAAAGATGGATTTAGTGATTATCAGAGAGCAAGCTTGAATTTGAATTTGATGCTATTATTTTGTTATATAGAAAGAATGCATTATGCAGTGTTAAAACACCAGAAGGAAGATAGTATATCTGAATGTCTTTTAATTGGTAGCTATATTTAAAAGATGGTAAGTTATACAATAATGTCATAGTTGGCAGAATATCTTTTGGGTCTAAAAGATATCACAATCTGGCTGCCTATAGACTTGATTTCGTATAGTTTCAATGCTGGATCAGTGTGTTTTTCATTTTAGGTTATAGTGTTGGTGTTGAGAATATCTCCCAAATGATACATGCTTAAAAGATCACCGGAAATAAAAAGTATAGTATAATTTGATATGCATTTTGAGAATTGTTTTTCTATAGTATTAGCATTTTAAATGCTACTGTTGCCCCATAGCTACTATAATATTGCTTAATATTTTAGGCGTATGCATATTTTAAAAAACCAACCCTTTTTTACCACCAGCATTAATTACCCTGAGTTTCCTCTTATACAGTACCTACCTGAGCATCATAGACCCCAAATGATAAAAAGAACGTAAGAGACTTTTTAGTTGGATTCCAGTAGGATGACGATTTTCTCCTAAGTTTTAGAATTCCTCTTCAGTTTACACTCTTTTACAGATTTGGGTAGCAACAAGTTCCTTGTCAAGCAGTTTTGTTAAAGATCTGGATTAGGTAGTTACTACTTGAATTCTATTATCTTTTACACAATCTGAATAAAAACTGCTAGAATTTGGAATTCTGAATCTGAGTTTTAAAAAATGCTAATACTTTTTATCTCTTGATTATGTCTTGGAAAACTGGTTATAATTAAAGTTAATGTAAATCATTAAGCACATTGGAACAAAGCCAGTTTTCCCTTTTTATTGGTCTAGATACCTTTACACGTTTTGTCTTTCCTTTCCCCTGGGGTGTTGGAATCTTATTGAGGAGACAGCATTTTGATTTAGGATGAAAGGAGAGAAGGCTATCTTTTTTCTGGGCTCACTGCTGTGGTAGGTGCGTCATTAGCATCTGGCACACCTTTTTTAATGAATGCTTTTGATGTCAGGAAAATATCAGATGACTTCCTTAAAATTGAAACATCTCTCCTGCACACAAGAATGGGAGGAGTATTTTGTGTTCATTTTATTTTATAACTTCCTTCAATTGTTTATGTAAGTCATTTGTTTAAACCAGCAGTTCACTGCAAGGGCTGCTTATCAGAACACACACCTAACTAAAACTCTTCCAATAGACTGCGTTTCTCTGGTATCAGATTAGTCCTTCTCTACCTTTAGGACTTAGTTCCTCAGGGGAAGAGCTCTGCAGAGGCTATGGGGTCATTCACATGCAACTCTTACTCCTTTGCTTTGAAATTGTTTGAGTACTCAAAATATGTAGCCTTGGCAAACTATTTTTGTGAATTTATGTTTACTTTGTATTGTGCCCCAAACCAGCTCCTGGTTATTCAGCAACTGTGCTGATGGACATTTCATGTATTTGGATAGTTTTAAATTATGTCATTATGGGCTGTGTTATTCTCTCACAACCAGGAATACTGGGATGAAATTCATAAGCACCAGCTTCACTTGGGCCTCAGACTACTGGGAAATCCTATAGGTTTTTCTGTTCTACTCCCTCCCCCTTACCTGTATATTAATTATTTTAAACCTTCATGCTCTTCAAACCTACTATTCCTTTACTGTCAGCAGATAACTACGTTTCTCAGTTCATTGGAATTTGCGATCCTTTTTATGATATATTGCATGGTCAGTTTTTTGGTAACAGTTCTATGGGTGTTATATTTGCTGGATATTACTATTTGTAAATATCTCTTAGATCAAACTTGTTAATTGTGTTTGTAATATTGTTTAGAGCCTTACCTAGTTTTTGTCTACTTAATCTGCCAATTTCTAAGAAAATGTATTTCTAAAAAATGTATATGATTACAGATTTGTTAAATTCTTGTATTTCTATTATTGCTTTATATATCCAGAAGCTGTGTTGTTAATGCATTAGGAATCATGACTTATCTTTCTGATGGATTACTGTGTTTCATCAAATCTAAGACATCTTATATTGTAAGATGCATCCTGATTTCAGAGATGTTAAAATGTGAAGAAGTACATCTTAGAATCAATAAAACATGGTATTTATTTTATCAGCAGGAAACATTAATTTTGCCCTGATTAATTCTTATTGCTTTCAATTCTGTTTTGTCCAGTATTGACATTACTATACCTGCTTTCTTTTTAATAGTACTGCCTGATATATATTTTCTATTCTTTTATTTTCAAATTTTTGGTATCCTTTTGTTTTAGGGTTATCAGTTAGAGACAGCTTTACACTTAATGTCTTTATGTCCTTATGAGTCCTGCCAACCCATCTTAATTTGTTTCTGCTTATCAAATGGTTACTCTTAAAAAGTTGACATACATATTCACCATATTATTTTCTAGCAGCACTTAGGGTTAACCATCATCTCTTTCCTGTCACAAAATAATTAAAAAACTTCATCATGCTTTCACTGCCTTCTTGCTCATATACTGTGCCTTCCCCTCAAATTTCTGCATTGGACTACAATTTCTACTTCTTGGATTTGTTGTTTTTAATTTATTTTGCTAGACTATACCTTATAGTAAATTTCTCAAAAAGGATATGTGAGAAGTAAATTTTCAAGACTGCGTATCTGAAAATATAATATTTGCTCTCAATGTAGTTTCATTATCTTTTAGTATACTGTTAGGAACCTTTCTCTTGTTCGTTTTTAGATCATAGTCACCTGTTTTATTCTTTATAAGCTTTTGGAATTTTTATCTTTATCCTTGGAATGCTGCAGTTTCATAATGTGGATTTTTTTCTTCCTTCACCCCCAGTTCATACTGTCAAGCATTGAGTGGTCCCTTTAAAATAGACTTACATCTGTTTAGGTCCAGAAAAATTTTATGATGTTATGTATTTGGCTGTTTATTGCTCTTGCTGCTTATTCTGTTATCTTCTCTTAAACTTTTCCTTTACATGCCTCTTTTTGTCCTTGAGTGTTTTGTTCTGGCAAAATCCCTAGAATTACTTTCCAGTCCACTAATTTTATCTTTGTCTAAGTCCAATTTGCTTCTCTGCCTATATATATATTTTTTTTGTGAGGAAGATGAGCCCTGAGCTAACATCCACGCGGCCCCGTGGCTTAGTGGTTAAGTGCGCGCGCTCCACTACTGGCGGCCTGGGTTCTGCCTATATTTTTTAATAAACTTTTTATTTTAGAATAGTTTCATGTTTATAGAAAAGTTATGAAGATAGTACAAAGAATTCCCATATGTCTCACACCGTTTTCCCTATTGTTAACATCTTACATTAGTGTGATACACTTGTCACAGTTAAACAACATTGATACATTTTTTTATTAACTAAAGTCCATACTTTATTCAGATTTCCTTAGCTTTTATCTAATGTCCTTTTTCTGTTTCAGGATCATATCCAGAACACCACATTACATTTAGTCATCATACCTCATTAGGCACCTCTTGTCTGTGATAGTTTCTGAGACTTTCCTTGTTTTTAATAACTTTGACAGTTTCAAAGAGCACTGGTCAGGTATTTTGTAGAATGTCTTTCAGTTAAGATTTGTCTGGTATTTTCCTCATGATTATATTGGGAATATGGGTTTTGGGGAGGAGGACCACATAACGTAAATTTCCATTCTTATCATATCGTATCAAAGTATATGACTTAACATGACTGATCACTGTGGATGTTGACCCTGATCACCTGGCTGAGATAATGTTTGTGAGGTGTCTCTACTGTAGAGTGACTCTTTTTTCCCCTTTCTATACTGTACACTTTTAAGTCATTGTACACAGCCCACACTTAAGGAGTGGGGAGTTATGCTCCACCTCCTTATGAGCAGAGTATCTACATAAACTATTAGGAATTATTCTGCACAGGAGATTTGTCTATTCTCCCCCTTTTATTTATTTATCCAATCATTTGCTAATATTTTCTTAAGGATTTTTTGCATCTGTGTTCATGAGATATATTGGTCTATAATTTTCTTTTCTGGTAATGTCTGTCTGGTTTTGATATTAGCATAATGCTTTCTTTATAGAATGACTTAGGAAGTGTTCTCTCTGTTTCTATTTTCTCAAAGAGATTGTGGAGAATTAGTATTATTTATCATTTAAGTGTTTGGTAGAATTCACCAGTGAAACCATCTGGGGCTGGTGCTTTCTTTATAGAAGATTTTTAATTATTGACCAATAATAGACATAGGGCTATTGAGGTTATCTATTTGTCTTTGTGTGTGTGTTCATAGTTTATGTTTTTCAAGGAATTGGTCCACTTCATCTAAATTATCAAATATATGGACATAGAATTGTTTGTAGTATTATCTTATTATCTTTTTAATGCCTATAAGATCAGTAGTGATGGCCTCTCTTTCATATCTGATTTTAGTAATTTGTGGCTTCTTGTCTTTTTCTTGGCACCTGGCTAGAGGTGTATCAGTTTATTGATATTTTCAAATAAGCAGCTTTTAGTCTTATTTTCTTTGTTTTCCTGTCTTCATTTTCATTAGTTGCTGCTCTGACTTTTATTATTTGCTTTCTTCTGCTTGCTTTAGGCTTGATTTGCTTTCTCTAGTTTCCTATGGTAGAATTTTAGGTTATAGATTTTAGATTTTTTTCTTTTCCAATATATGTATTAAGGCTATAAATTTCCCTCTAAACACTGCTTTTGTTGCATACCACAAATTTTGATATGTTGTGTTTTCATTTTCATTCAATTCAAAAGTTTTTCTGTGTGACTCCCTCTTTGACCCATGAATTATTTATTTTATTTTATTTTTTTGTGAGGAAGATCAGCCCTGAGCTAACATCCATGCCAATTCTCCTCTTTTTGCTGAGGAGGACTGCCTCTGAGCTAACATCTATTGCCAGTCCTCCTCCTTTTTTCCCCAAAGCCCCAGCAGATAACTTTATGTCATAGTTGCACATCCTTCTAGTTGCTGTATGTGGGACGCTGCCTCAGCATGGCCGGAGAAGCAGTGCGTCGGCACGTGCCCGGGATCCGAACCCCAGGCTGCCGGTAGCGGAGCCTGCGCACTTAACCGCTAAGCCATGGGGCTGGCCCCGACTCATTAATTATTTAGATGTGTATTTATTTTCAAATATTTGGGGACTTTCCCATCTATATTTCTATTACTTATTTCTAGTTTAACTCCATTGTGATCAGAGAACAGACTTTGTATGATTTTTCTTCTTTTAAGTTTGTTAAAATGTGTTTTGTGGCCCAGGTGTTGTCTCTCTTGGTGAATTTCCGTGTAAGCTTAAGAACAATGTACATTTTGCCCTTGTTGGTTGGAATATTTTATAAACGTCAATTAGAGCAAGTTGATTGATAATGCTGTTCAGGTTATCTATATCCTTACTAATTTTCTTCTTGCTTGATCTATAATTTACTGACAGAAGGGTCTCAATTGCAATTTGAGGGACGCAGATTCAGAGAGAAACCCAAATAGTGTCCTTCTAGGGAGTAAAAGTCAGGGGCTTTTAAAGGCAAAGAGGTGAAGTTATATTACAAAGAATTCTAATTGGAGTTAGAGACAGAGAGCTAGTCTTGGCTAAACATTGATTGACTGTTGCTATCCTCAGAAAATCCACAATACTCAGTCTCTGTGATTAGGATGTCTGTTCTCCTGCTGACTTCTCAAACAAGTGCTTGTAAAAAAATTGCCATTTTGGCCCAGTCGAAAGGTTTGGCCCACGCCAAGGTTGAAGACGGCAAACCAGTTTCTCTGGAAAGACAGCTCCGACTCCATTTTAAAATAGCTTCGCTATAGTCAATTTTGACATTCAAGTAGTTTTATTTTGTGATTTCAAGAGATTTTGGTTGGAAGAGAACGTAGACATGTGTGTTCAGTCTAACTTGACCCAATCTCATTCACTTTCAATTACCAAAATAGATTTGTTACTATGGATAATAGTAACATAATATTAATTGAACACTTACTCTGTGCCAGGGAACATGCTAAATGCTTTCAATATATTTTCTCTTAATCCTTACATCAACACAGCAAAGTGGGTGTTATTATTTGTATGTATACTTAAGAAAAATGAAGTTTAAAAACATTAAGTAACCTGCCCAAGATCGCACAGCTAATATGTGTGTCAGAGCTGGGATATGAACCTAGCCTGTCTGACTGACAGACAAATCCATTTAAATACTAGTAATACTGTGGATGTATATCTTCTACCCCACCGAACTCAATTAACTTCAGTTCCTCACTCACCTTACACTTTATCACTGAACTTGCTTTGCTCATAAGATGCAATTTCCTTCTACCAGGACCAAATCCTTTATATTTTTCAAGGCCTAGTTTTAAATGCCACCTCAGCTGCAGTGCTTTTGGCAGTCTTCCAGCAGAAATAAGTCTTTTACTTTTTATCTCATTTTACATTTATTTGATCTCCTTTCTAGCACTGCTTTCTATGTAATATAGTCATTTGATACATACACTTTCTTCCCTACTAAACTGTAAGATCACTGGGAAAGGGAATTGTGCCTTTTATCATTTGTAATTTATCCTTATCATTACTAGCATTGTCCAACATGGAGCATTTCAATAAATACAGTCACATGCTGCATAACATTTCAGTCAGTGACGGACTGCATATATGACAGCGGTCCCATAAGATTAGTACCATATAGCCTAGGTGTATAGTAGGCTATACCATCTAGATTTGTGTAAGTACGCGCTATGATGTTCACACAACAATGAAATCACCTGATGCATTTCTCGAACGTATCCCCGTAGTTAAGCAATTCATGACTGTATTATTAACAAATAATTAGTGTGTATTTATTCAGTTTACTTTTGTCTTTAATTTATAAATGCATCCTTTTAAGTCAATTTCTGCATCAAAGTTTTTGACTTATTATAAATATTTGTGTGGATTTTATTTAAATATGAGTAGAGATCTTGAGCATACTGGGTTGTTTTTTTTTCGTTTTTTTTTTTTTTTTTTTTTTGGTGAGGAAGATTAGCCCTGAGCTAATATCTGTTGCCAATCTTCCTCTCTTTGCTGGGAAAGATACTATGAAAAGCTATGTACCAACCAATTCGACAATCTGGAAGAAATGGATAAATTCTTAGAATCATACAACCTTCCAAAACTGGATCAAGAAGAAGTAGAGAATTTGAATAGACCAATCACCAGTAAGGAGATCGAAACAGTAATCACAAACCTCCCCAAAAATAAAAGTCCAGGACCAGACGGCTTCCCTGGTGAATTCTATAAAACATTCAAAGAAGACTTAATACCTATCCTTCTCAAACTCTTCCAAAAAATTGAAGAGGGGGGGGAAGCTCCCTAACTCATTCTACGAAGCTGACATTACCCTGATACCAAAACCAGACAAGGACAACACAAAAAAAGAAAATTACAGGCCAATATCACTGATGAACATCGATGCAAAAATCCTCAATAAAATACTAGCAAATCGCATACAACAATACGTTAAAAAGATTATACACCATGATCAAGTGGGATTTATTCCAGGTATGCAGGGATGGTTTAACATTCGCAAATCAATCAACGTAATACACCACATTAATAAAATGAAGAATAAAAATCACATGATCATCTCAATAGATGCAGAGAAAGCATTTGACAAGATACAGCATCCATTTATGATAAAAACTCTGAATAAAATGGGTATAGAAGGAAAGTACCTCAACATAATAAAGACCATATATGACAAACCCACAGCTAATATCATCCTCAATGGTGAAAAACTGAAAGCCATCCCTCTAAGAACAGGAACCAGACAAGGATGCCCACTGTCACCACTCCTATTTAACATAGTACTGGAAGTCCTAGCCAGAGCAATCAGGCAAGAGAAAGAAATAAAAGGGATCCAAATTGGAAAGGAAGAAGTGAAACTGTCACTATTTGCAGATGACATGATTTTATATATAGAAAACCCCAAAGAATCCACCAGAAAACTCTTAGAAGTAATAAACGAATATGGTAAAGTTGCAGGATACAAAATCAACATACAAAAATCAGTTGCATTTCTGTACACTAACAACGAAGTAGCAGAAAGAGAAATTAAGAATACCATCCCATTTACAATTGCAACAAAAAGAATAAAATACCTAGGAATAAACTTAACCAAAGAGGTGAAAGATCTGTACACCGAAAACTACAAAACATTTCTGAAAGAAATTGAAGAAGACACAAAGAAATGGAAAGATATTCCGTGCTCTTGGATTGGAAGAATTAACATAGTTAAGATGTCCATACTTCCTAAAGCCATCTATAGATTCAATGCAATCCCTATCAAAGTTCCAACAACATTTTTCACAGAAATAGAACAAAGAATCCTAAAATTTATATGGAACAAGAAAAGACCCCGAATAGCTAAAGGAATCCTGAGAAAAAAGAACAAAGCTGGAGGTATCACACTCCCTGATTTCAAAATATACTACAAAGCTGTAGTAACCAAAACAGCATGGTACTGGCACCAAAACAGACACACAGATCAATGGGATAGAATCGAAAGCCCAGAAATAAACCCACACATCTATGGACAGCTAATCTTGGACAAAGGAGCCAAGAACATACAATGGGGAAAAGAAAGTCTCTTCAACAAATGGTGTTGGGAAAACTGGATAGCCATATGCAAAAAAATGAAAGTAGACCCTTACCTTACACCATACACAAAAATTAACTCCAAATGGATTAAAGACTTGAATGTAAGACCTGAAACTGTGAAACTTCTAGAAGAAAACATAGGCAGTACGCTCTTCGACATCAGTCTTAGCAACATCTTCTCAAACAGCACGTCTGACCGGGCAAGAGAAACAATAGAAAAAATAAACAAATGGGACTACATCAAACTAAAAAGCTTCTGCACAGCAAAGGAAACCATCAACAAAACGAAAAGACAACCTAACAATTGGGAGAAGATATTTGCAAACCATACTTCTGATAAGGGCTTAATCTCCAAAATATATAAAGAACTCATGCATCTCAACAACAAAAAAACTACCAACCCAATTAAAAAATGGGCAAAGGACCTGAACAGACATTTCTCCAAAGAAGATATACAGATGGCCAACAGACACATGAAAAGATGTTCAAAATCATTAACTATCAGGGAAATGCAAATCAAAACTACAATGAGATATCACCTGACACCCGTCAGAATGGCTATAATTAACAAGACAGGAAACAACAAGTGTTGGAGAGGATGTGGAGAGAAGGGAACTCTCATACACTGCTGGTGGGAGTGCAAACTGGTGCAGCCACTATGGAAAACAGTATGGAGATTCCTCAAAAAATCAAGGATAGAACTACCATATGATCCAGCCATCCCACTGCTGGGTATTTATCCAAAGAACTTGAAAACACCAATTTGTAAAGGTACATGCACCCGTGTGTTCATTGCAGCGTTCTTCACAACAGCCAAGACTTGGAATCAACCTAAGTGCCCATCAAGGGACGAATGGATAAAGAAGCTGTGGTATATATACACAATGGAATACTACTCAGCCATAAGAAATGATGAAATCCAGCTATTTGTGACATCATGGATGGACATTGAGGGTATAATGCAAAGTGAAATAAGTCAGAGGGAGAAGGTCAAATACTGCATGATTTCCTTCATTAAGTAGTAGATAATAACAACAATAAACAAACACATAGGGACAGAGATTGGATTGGTGGTTACCAGAGGGGAAGGGGGGAGGGAGGAGGGTGAAAGGGATAATTCGGTACATGTGTGTGGTGATGGGTTGTAATTAGTATTTTGGTGGTGAACATGATGTAATCTATGCAGAAATAGAAGTACAATGATGTACACCTGAAATTTTTACAATGTTATAAACCAATGTTACTGCAATAAACAAAAAATTAAAAAAAAAAAAATATGAGTAGAGATCTTGAGCATACTGGGTTGTTTTTTTTTTTTTTTTGGTGAGGAAGATTAGCCCTGAGCTAATATCTGTTGCCAATCTTCCTCTCTTTGCTGGGAAAGATTGGCCCTGGGCCAATGTCCATGCCCATCTTCCTCTAGTTGGTATGGGACGCCACCATAGCATGGCTTGACAAACAGTGCGCCGGTCCACACCTGGGATCCGAACCTGTGAACCCTGGGCCGCTGAAGCGGAGCCCGTGAACCTCACTGCTACGCCACTGGGCCGGCTCTTGAGTATACTGTTTTAATCCTGCTATTGGGGTTAATATTTATGAATATCCAGGAAATGAAAAATAGTTTTAGAATTAATTAGATAGAGGCTCCTCATTATACTAGCATCAATAAAGGTATCTGAATTTGCATGAAAATTTCAAAGAGATTTGAGATATTTGGGAGTCATTTGCATGCTAAGTAAACATTTTGATTTCTTCTTCCAGAAGTTAAATAATATGCATCATAGTATGGAAGATGATTCCCAAATCAAGAGTAGGCATCAAATAAGTCATTGTTTCTGTCTCATAAACCTAGAGGGAAAATAGCATATGTCTGTCAAATCTTAAAATTCATGTCACAATTTCACAAAGCCATTAGATTATAAGGTATGTTTTTTTTCAAAGCACATAACAATGAGATTTGTGCCATTTAAAACAAGTGATATGTTAGACATAGAATCCCTGATATTTATTAGCAAGACTATATTTCTGTTTCAGAAAATCATAGAATTTTAGAATTAAAAATTTTATCTCCACAGTGATTGTCTTTACAGTAACCTTTACCATTTTCCGGTGTTAGGGAATTCTTTCTTACAAGACATCCCATTCTACCATTGAATGGAACTTTATGTCTTGAAAATTATTCATTACTTTAAACTAAAATCTGCCTCTGTTTTCTAAAGCTTCTCTCTTACCTGTACTTTGAACCTTTAGAATTTGTAAAAATCTTAAGGTTTTTACCATTAACTCCCATGTGGAGCATCCAGCAAAATGAGATAGAGCATAGGCAGTGGGTTTATAGCTATTTCTTTATATGAGTCCCCTGAAGGCAGATGTTTATAGGTCAGATTGTGACAGTAGTAGAGGATGCTAAGCCTAAATCATCACCATTGTGTAACACCATTCCTCTGCTTTAGTTTTGTTTAATTCAATATCATTATATTTTAAATTTGGAAATAGGGATAAATTGTATTCGTTTGGGAAAGGGGAATAAAATCTATCTTTTTCTTATGCTTCTCACTTATGAGCTTCCATGAAATATGCCTGATCTGTTGAGAGACACCGTTGGGAACAACCAGTGTACAGCCTTGAACTCATTGTAACTGCCACGTATTTTTCAGTGGCTCCTTTATGTCACAGATTACTCTCAGGAGCAAATAACTTGCAGCTCTTCTCACATTCTGTTAGTGTTTTTATTTTTAATAAAGTGTTATGATTAATAGCCTAGTGTAATTGTTGTTTCCCTGTTGAGTGTAAATGCTTCATTTGAATGTCGTTAATCTGAAGAAACAGTTGTTTTATTGGACTCTCGTTGTTTTTTTGTGCTTCTCAAGGTTTTTTGATTGCTTTCTTTGAGCTATTTATGGTGGGGGATAATGAACTTGTCTATCAGAATTGTGAAGTAGGTCCCAGTAGAGAAATTTTAAGGATGAATAGTGAGATACTTGAACATTCATACATATATTTTCATGATAATTTCAGAGTGGGACAAGCACCTATAGCAATTTTGAATGACTTTCCAATGGCAGTTACACAAATAGCTTATCTCTTTGGCCTATTGGTATTATGATGACATTACCTTATAGCTGCTATCTGAAATGCCCAGGTGCTTTCACTAAGTCATTTTTTTTTGCAAATCAGACTTAAAGTATAAGGTAAGACAAGAGGTGGAGAAGAAAGAATGACTGAAAAGTTGAAAAACTGTGAACTGCGTTTTTACAAGAATCTGGTGCCCCACTCATCAATAGGACAGCTGTTTGTTGTTTTTGCTCTTGAAGTGGTGATACTCTTCAGCCTTGCCTTTCCTACATCCACACCCAGGAAGCTGGCTGGGATTAGAAGTGTTTCCTATAGCCATAGAGCAATTTTCCTTTTGTTCAGGAATCCAGAGCATAGGTTGGGCTTTGTTGGCAACAACCGTTGAATAATTAATTAGCCCTAACCAGGAGCCAACTAGGTAGTTAATAGTGTAATGGAGTTGGAAATGTAGAACCTTATGTGAATTCAAAACTACTAATAAGAATGCTTGAAGGCTTATCTCGTGAAATTGAGTGTTGAATGCATGTAACTTTTATTTGAAAAAGTAAGTCAGTTGGGCGAAACTTTTACAAATTAGAGAAAAATAATTTGATTAATTTGAAAGTTGAATAGCATATATTATTTGCACATAAACATCATTCTGGCCTCTTTTGGCTAATAAGAGTATTACTTTTACTTGATCTTAGAATGTTCGGGAGAACTGCCTAGTTTTGTGAGTTAAAAGTCTTTATTTTCATGTAAATTAAATAAGTCCTCTTTAGAAATTCAGCTTCAAAAGTTTTATGATATAGATTTATATTGTCAAGTCCTTCATATCCCCACAATTACATATTTTTGTTCTTAAATGTTTTGTTTTTATTTATTTATTCAGTCATTGAACAGACATTTATTCAAGGTGTTGTAGATATTAGTTCTTGCAGAGGAAACAAATATAACAATTAAAGTAAAAATACATAAATGTTTCTTATTAATAATGACCAGAGTTTAGAAATGTTTCTAATACAGTGTTTTTTATTACAATGGTACTTCTTTGAAAGAGTATTGATAATTATTGTAATATCTTAAAAGTACTTGGAACTTATACTCCTGGCCATGACAGAGTAACTAGTATTGGACTAGCCTTCCTGATGTAAACAGCTAGAAAACTGGGCAAAATATATGAAATAAATGTTTTTAGACCTTTGAAAATGTGCCGGACCGTAATTCCTAAGAGAAGGGAAACAAATGAGATGAGCCCCACAGTCACCCCCAGCTTTCTGCCTGGAAGCACTTTCCAGACTGCAGGACAGAGTTGAGAGAGGGGAACAGACAGTGTAACAGTCTCAGCCCAGGAGACAAAGATCAGAGTTTAGGGCCAGGAAGGTAGTTGGAGTTTGTGGGGCAGGCTACTGAGGAGAAGAGAGATGTGCAAAGAAGCTCGAGAAAGCCGTATAGGGTTCCCCTTGAGTTTTTTTACTAAATACTAAGCTGCACGTACACAGAGCAAGGCTCCACAAGTCCAGACAAAGAACATCTACTAAAGAAAGAACAGTTACTGGAGAGCTAACAATTACTGGAGCATACACAGGTTGAGAAATGTTCACATTCTATCCAGTCAGAGTGGAGAGACCTTGTTGAACATCCCAGATATTCAGCAGAGACTATAGAAAGACTATATTTTAAGATCTAGATATAGCTCTAGATTCAAGGCTACTGTAGAACCATTCTCACAGCTTAAAAGAAAGCTTGCAAGGAACAAGTTCATTTGTGAGGTTAACTGCCTGGCAGAACAAAGTTCAACACTATACTGAGGAAGACAACAAAATCCAAACAACCAACAGGTAGCATACGAAATGTCTAGCTTATAGTCAAAATTAGTAGACATGCCAAAAAATAAATAAGTAAATAAGGGAAAATGTGAATTATAAGCTGGAGAAAAGTCAATCAGTAGAAAACAAACACAGTAATGGCAGACATGAAATTAGCAGACAAGGAATTTAAAGTAGCTATTATAGATATGTTCAAGGTTATAAAGGAAAACATTAACACGGTAAGGGAACAAATAGTAGTTCAATAAAGAAATGGAAATATAAAAAGAACTAAATGGCAATTCTGGTACAGGAAAATACAATATCTGAAATAACACTTGGAAGAGCAGACGTTTACCAGAAAAAAACTTAAGGAAAATCAGTGATGCTAACAAGTATAAATTTCTCTTTTCAGCTGTCTTGTGGAATGGTGCCTAAATGTTCACACAAGTTAATGCTAATATAATCACTATTACTATAGCTCTACATAGTTGGGACATTCTTGTCATAGAGCTCTGTACAAGCAATATATTAATCAGTTTTAAGCAGTTATATAAGTGCAATATAGGATAGTGAAATAAACTGTTACTAGTACCAAATGTGAGAAATCATATGGCCTTTAGGTTATTGCTAGCTCAGTAGGTCTTGTCAGTGTGATGTGAATGCCAACAAGCTGTTTTGATCTTTCATTACAATGACAAAAATATATAGTATCCTTGTGTATGTTTTGGCAACTTCATTTTAAGAGTTTAGAGAAAGATTTTGAAACCATGTTATAAAGAGAACAGAAGAAAAAACCAGGAGGATTTGATCAAGAGAGAACGCCCCTCAAATACTTGAAAGTAGTTTTTGGCAATTCATTCATATTTAAGAGTATGGTATTGAGAAAATGTATTGAAAGCTCTGTTTATATGGATGGGCCTTTTAAAAAATTTTATTTTGAAATAATTTTAGAATTACAAAAGTGTTACAAAGAGAGTTCTTGTAGTATACTCTTCAACCAACTTCATCTAATGTTAACATCTTATATAACTGTGATACAGTAAACAAAACTAAGAAATTGACATCAGTTAACTATTAACTGAACTACAAACTTTATTCTGATTTCGCCAGTTTTTCCACTAATGTCCTTTTTCTGTTCCAGGATCCAGTTTTGGATCCCACATTGCAGCTAGTTGTCATGTCTCCTTAGGCTCCTTCAGTCTGTGACTGTTCTTCAGTCCTTCCTCGTCTCTCATGCCCTTGACACTTTCAAAAAGTATTGGTCAGGTATTGTGTATAATGTTCTCAATTTGCGTTTGTTGTTTTTTCATGATTACATTAAGGTTATGGATTTTTTGGGGGGCAAATACTACAGAATTGCTGTGCCCTTTTCAACACATCCGTATCAGGGGTACATGGTATCGATATGTCTTATTGTTTGGTAATGTCAACTTGATCATGTGGTTAAGGTGGTGTCTGCCAGATTTCTCCATTGTAAGGTTATTCTTTTTCTCTTTGTAATTAATAAATATTTTAGGAGATATACCTTGAGGCTATGCAGATATCCTATTTTCCCTTAAACTTTTGGGGTGAATCTTTTTTTTTTTTTTGCCTTGAGGAAGATTCATCCTGAGCTAACATCTGTGGCCAGTCTTCCTCTATTTTATATGTGAGCTGCCGTCACAGCATGGTCCCTGATGAGTGGTGTAGGTCCACACCCAGGAGCCAAACCTGGGCTGCCAAAGCAGAGTACGCCAAGCTTAACCACTAGGCCACCAGGGCTGGCCCTGGGGTGAATCTTTTTTTTTTTTTTTTAATAATTTTATTTATTTATTTTTTTCCCCCAAAGCCCCAATAGATAGTTGTATGTCATAGCTGCACATCCTTCTAGTTGCTGTATGTGGGACACGGCCTCAGCATGGCCGGAGAAGTGGTGCATCGGTGCGTGCCCGGGATCCGAACCTGGGCCGCCAGCAGCAGAGTGTGCGTGCTTAACTGCCAAGCCACGAGGCCGGCCCCTAGGGTGAATCTTTTTAATTGCTGAGCTTTATTATAAAACTATTGGGTAGTCAGTCTTTTCTGTTATTGTTGCTTGGGCTTTACCAGATTGCACTATTTCTAAGTCTTCTCTACTTCTGTTCAGTTTACCTGGAGAGGGATGCTTCAGTCTCCTGCCTGGTTATAGTAAGCCTGGTTGCCAGCCTTCTGGAACTTGTTGAGGAAGGAGATAGGGAGTTTCACATTTTAGGATGTGATCTTAATCCCCCCTGTTGGTCCAAACCTCTGAGCCCAGAGCCTCTCGGATTTAGTTTCTCCTGAGTATAAACCTCCCATCTCCAGGGGTGAGGTGGAGGTTGAGTAGCTCTTAATTCCTCTATCCCCCGTATCATCCCTGTCTCCTAAGGTGCTGCCAGTTCCACAAGGTCAGTTAGTTTGAGTCTCATCAGTACCTCTGGAGGCACTTAGATTACCTCTGTTCCATTAATTAATTTACTTTTCTTCTGTCTACCTTTTTTTCCATATATTTTGGATTGTGATTAAACATATCTCTTAGTTTTGTCCAAAATGGAGTTTGTGTTCCTATTTCTTGTCCTGTTTGTTGTTTGAAGATATTTATAAAGCGGTGGACCCAGAAATTATTGGCCCTCTGTCCTAAAACTGAAGCCAAAATAGCCTTTCAGAAGATTATTTGGCATCATCTCTCAAACTTTCAAATACACAAACCTTTGGCTTTTCACTTCTAGGAATTCATCTTATAGAAATATTTACACATGTGCACAAAGATACATGTATAGGAAAGGTTACAGAAACATTGCCTGTAGTAGCCAAAATAAATAAATAAATAATGGACACAGCCTAAATTTAAGTAACAGTGAGGGAATGATTAAATAAGTTGTATATATTTATATTATAGAATAGGATGCAGCAATTGGGAATAATGAGGTTTGATTGTACATACTGATGTAGGAAGCTCTTAAAGACATATCATACAGCAATTTTCAAAGCACCATGTTTGGTATCATTTCATTCTCATATTTATGTGTATATATAAGTGTATCATTGAAAAGCAAAGTATTTAGAAGAATATACACTGAACTTTTAACAGTGGTATTTTGGAGATGGTGATAAGTGGAACTTTAATCCTTTTATTTTGTATACTTCTATATTGTGTGAATTACTTTTATAACAAGCTTATTACATGTTGATTTTTGAATAAAAGACATGAAATAGACTGCCTACAGAAGTAGTCAAACAATAATGACTGGATGTTTTCAGGCAGAGGCTCTTTGCTCTCTGCTATGTGTTATCTCAGGTATCATTTAGTTCAGGATTGCCCAAACTGGATTACTGTTTGCGGGAAAAGAGATTTCATGATCAAATAAGAATGAGAAATGCTGTGTTAACAAACTGAGCGAGTTTTTCTCCTATAGAATTACTGGGAGTCTTTATGGCAAATCTCCACAGTGTCCCAAATATGATTTTTCTCCTTTTTCATAGTATACCTAACATCTGCCAAAAGAAATGCTCTGTGGAACTGCACTTTTGTTCACGTTGCTATTATGTTTAGAGCAGTAAGCACCGTGTAAATCTCACTCAGTTCTGAACAATGAATTCTGAATAATGCTGTTATGAACATTCCTGGGAAATAGCAATTTAGTAAACTCCTTTACGTAAGGAAATGAAGGGCTAGAGAGAGAAATTATTCCCAAGATACCTTTTTACCTTTTGAAGGAATTCAGAAGATTTTGAAAGAAATTTTAAAACTAATCTATTTTCAAAGAAAGAGTACGAAAAAGGAACAAAATTTGGGTTTCAAAAGAAAACTTAAAAGTGCCTACTCACAGCTCACTTGGCTGGTGTGAGTAGGTGTCAGGTTAGGATAATTGGATTCACTTAACCGAGGGCAACAGGCCCAGCACAGAATTTAATGATCTCTACCTAGAAGCTGCTTTAAGTGCGTGGATGTATTGGTTAAACTCATAATTATGAACTCCTAAAAGTGATACTTCATCAATCACAAATCTAATGTATCGTTAAAACCGGAGCCGTTAACCACAGTGTAACTGGGTTTTGAAATTGATTTCTCAGGAAAATGAAGAGTAGCTCTCATGGTTTTCTCAGGTGACATAGAGCTAGATCAGGAGAAACATAATCCTTCTTCTGGAGCTCACACAAGTCACTTCAGTTAGTCTTACTTAGGAGCCTATTGGGGTCATTAGATTTCGATGCAAGTGCCAGTGTAAAGCTGCTGCCAGGCATTTGAGCAGCAGGTCAAAGCCAACAGCATGTTTGATGTTGTTCAGATTTTGAAAGTCTAATACCTTTTCTCAGATTTCCCAGTTGCCTTTGACTTGAGTCAGATGTACGTGGTATTTATTGCTCTATAAGTAGTAGCAGTGTGAACATAGGTACAGAAGCGGAGAATTCCATTCTTGTTCAGTAACCAGGCTAAGCTAGAGCACAACATGTCCTGGAAATAGGACTGGAAAGCTAGGATGGGCCCAGAATGTAGAGGACCTTGAACACTGTGCTGAGGCGTTTGGGCTTTATTCTGTAAGTAGTTTGGGGGACTGATGTCATCAGATCTTTTGTTCTCCGGAGTGAACTCTGGTGGCAGAATGGAAAGAAACCAGCATAACTCTTAATATAATCAGACCTCTTTTTTAAGAACCAAAGATTTTTACTACATTTGGCCTTGAGATCTGTGTAATTCACTTATGCTTTGGGTCCCTTGATATCTAATTGGCATGTGTAAAATCTTTGAGTAATTTCTGGATGTTTTAATTTTGTGAAGACTTCAGATAGGTTGATTTTAAGGTGTTTTGAGCAACAGAAATGTCCTAGGACTCTGTGTAACTATTGCTATTTTACACTAGAACAGGAGTATGTTTAATAGTTTCAACTAGGCAGTCTAAGCTATTTCATTCTTTTTAACAGTTTTATTGAAGTATGATTTACATACTATAAAATCACCCATTGTAAGTGTACAATTTAGTAATTTTTAGTAAATTTATAGAGCTGTGCAATCATCATCACAGTATAGATACAAAACATTTCCATCCCCCAAAATTCTCTCATGTCTGTTTGCAGTCAGTATCTACTTCTACCCGCAGCCACAGATAATCAACGATTTGCTTTCTGTCTCTGTAAAAGTGCGTTTTGTAGTCATTTTATATAAAAATGGAATCCTGTAATATGTAATCTTTAGCAATTGGCTTCTTTCATTTAGGGTAATGTTTTTGGGATCATCTACATTGTGACATATATCAGTATTTTGTATCTTTATTGCTGAATAGTATTCCTTTATATGGATATACCTCCTTTTGTTTACCCGTTTACCAGTTGATGGACATTTGGGTTGTTTCTAGTTTTTGACTGTTCTGAATAATGGTAGTGTGAACGTTTGTGTACAAATCTTTGGGTGGACATTTATTTTCATTTCTCTTGAGTAGATCTCTAGGAGTAGAATTTCTGGGTCATATGCTAAGTTTATGTTTAAAGTTTTAAGAAACTATCATAAAACTCTGTTTACAGATGACATCCTCTTGTGTATAGAAAATCATAAGAAATCCGTGAATAAACTATTAAAACAAATGAGTTCAGCAGGAGTCAATATCAGTATCCAAAAATCATTTGTATTTCTATATACTTACAGTGAACAATCTGAAATTGAAATTAAGAAAACAGTTTCATTTATAATATCATCAAAAAGAATAAAATACTTAGGAATAAATTTAACAAAACAGGTGTAAAACTTATGCTCAGAAAACTATAAAACATTTTTGAAAGAAATTAAAGATGTAAATAAAAATGGAGACAGTTCGTGTTCATCGATTGGAAGACATACATTTCCATCAACAATGTATGAGAATTCCAGTTTTTCCACATCCTCGCCAACATTTAGTATTGTGTGCCCTTTTTGATTATAGCCATTTTAGTGGGTATGTAGTGGTATCTCATTGTAGTTTTAATTTACATTTCCCTGATGACTAATGATGTTCAGCACATTTTCCTGTGTTTATTAGCCATTTGTATGTTTTCCTTGATGAACTGTTTGTGTCTTTTGCCCATTTTTAAATTGGGTTATTTGTTTCTTATTGATTTATAAGAGTTCGGTATATATTCTGATCCTGAATATATATTCTGAATTATATATTCAAGTCCTTTATCAGATATATGATTTGGGAATATTTTCTGTCAGTTCTGTGGCTTATCTTTTCATTTACTTAGTTGTGTTTTTCTTCAAGTGCAGAAATTTTTATTTTTAATAGAATTCAATTTATTAGTTTTTTTCCTATATGTCTTATGTCTTTGTTGTCACATCTGAGAACACTTTTCTAACCCAAGGCATGAAGACTTTCTCCTATAATTTTTCTAGAAGTGTTAGTTCTTCCATTAAGTCTGTGAGCCATTTTGAGTTAATTTTTGTATATGGTGTTAACTAAGGATCTAAGTTCTTTACTTTGCATATGGATATATAGTTGTACCAGTGCCAATTTTTGAAAAGACTTCCTCGCACATTGAAATTCTTGATGTGTTGGCAAAAACCAATTGACCACAAATGTAGGCTTTTATTTCTGGACTCTTAGTCCGGAAATAAACTGATCTGTATGCCTATTCATATGCCAATACCAGACTGTCTTAATTACTGGAGCTTCATAGTAACTTTTGAAATTGGGTAATGCAAGTCCTCCAACCTTTTTCTTCTTTTTCAGACTTGTTTTGGCTCTTCTAGGTCTTTTGTGTTTCTATTAAATTTTAGGAGCAGCTTGTCATCTTAACAACATTAAATTTTCTAGTCTGTGAACATTTATTTAGATCTTTATTTATTTAGATGTTCTTTAATTTCTCTCAGCAATGTGTTGTAGTTTTCAGGGTACAAATCTTACACTTCTTTTGTTAAATTTATTTCTAAGTGTTTTATTCTTTTTTGATGCATTTGTGAATGGAGTTGTTTTCATCATTTCGTTTTTGCATTGTTCATTCCTAGTATATAGAAATAGAGTTGGTTTTTGTCTATTGACTTTGTATCCTATGACCTAGCTAAACTTATTAGTTTAAAACGTAGTTTTTTTTTTTTTTTGTAGATTCATTAGGGTTTTCTACACAGATAATTATGTCATCCACAAATAAGAACAGTATTACTTCTTCCTTTCTAATCTTTATTAACTTTTTCTCTTTTTCTTGCCTTCTTGCACTGGCTAGGACTTCCAGTACATAATGCTTAACGTAAGAAACGAGAGCTAACATCTTTGTCTTATTTCCAACTTTACAGAGAAAGCATTTAATCTTTCACCATTAAGTATATAATGTTCACTGTAGGTTTTTCAGGTTGAGGAGGTTTACTTCTGTTCCTGGTTTGTTGAGAGTTTTTATCATGAATAGGTGTTTGATTTTGTCAAATGCTTTTTCTACATCTGTTGAGATAATCAGTTCTTTTTTCTCTTAATACGGTGTGTTACATTGACTTTTGGATATTAAACTAGTTTTGAATTCCTATGATAAATCCTATTTGATAATGATGTATAATCCTTTTAGTATGTCACCAAATATGGTTTGCTAATATTTTGTCAAGGATTTTTGTAACTATGATCATGAGGAATACTGACATGTAGTTTTCTTTTCATGTGATATCTTTGTCTGGCTTTATATCAGATTAATACTGGCTTCACAGAATTATTTGGAAGTATTTCTCATCTATTTTCTGAAAGAGTTGTGAAGGATTAGTATTATTTCTTCTTTTAAATATTTGATAGCATTGTATTATTTCTTCTTTTAAATATTTGATAGCATTCACCAGTGACACCATCTGGGCTTAGACTTTCTTTGGGGGAAGATTTTTATTTACTAATTAAATTTCTCTATTTGTTGTAGTACTATTCAGATTTTGAGTTTCTTCTTGAGTAGGTTTGGTAATTTTTGTCTTTCTGGGAATTTTTCTATTTCCTCTAAGTTGTTTGGTTTATTCACCTAAGTCTGCTCATAACGTTCACTTATAATTTTTTATCTTATATGAAATTTACTTATAAATTTGTATCTATAAGGTTGGTAGTATTGTCCCCTCTTTGATTCTTGAGTTTGGTAACTTATGTTTTCTCTTAATTTCTTTGTCTCATATCTTTTTTTTTTTTTTAAGAACTTGGCTAAAATTTTTTAAAATTTTTTCCCCAGCTTTATTGAGGTATAATTGACAAATAAATGGTAATATATTTAAAGTGTACAACATGATGATTTGATATATGTATACCTTCTGAAAGGATTCCCACAATCAAGTTAATTAACACATCCATCACCTCACATAGTTACCTTTTGTGTGTGTGAGAATACTTAAGATGTAGACTCTTCAGTAGAGTAACAGCTTAGGTGATTCATGTGAGACATTGCTTCTCTTCTGATAAAGGTATTTAAATTTCCCTCTAGGTACCACTGTAGCTGCATCCCATAATTTTTAATATGTTGTGTTTTTGTTTTCATTTAGTTAAATATTTTTTAAATTTTTCTTGTGATTTCTTCTTTGACTCTTAGGTTATTAAGGAGTGGGTTGTTTGATTACTAATATTGGAGGTCTTCCTTGATTTCTTTGAATTCGTATATTTTGGGGCTTTGTTAGATGCATATGCATTTATAATGGTTATATTCAGATAAGAAATATACTATATATCTGATAGTCTATATATATATATCATTCAGTGATAATAGTTGGAGATTTTAATATCCTACTCTCAAAAACTAATAAAACAATTACGAAAAGTTAGAGTATGGAAGACTTGAACAACCCCATCAGCCAATGTGACCCAACTGACATTATAGAGTCTCCGCCCAACAACTACAGATACAGATTCTTTTCAAGCACACATGGAACAATCTCCAGGATAGACCATATGCTGGGACACAAAACAAGTCTCAGTAAATTTAAAAAGACTGAAACCATACAAAGTATGTGTCTGACCACCATAGAATTAAATTAGATATCCCAACAGACCCGTTCTTTGTCTGGGGCTTGCTTTCCCTTGCTGTTAGAGTGGTAAATCCCTCAGGCTCAGGGTTCTTCTCCTATAACAACGTACTGCATGTGCAAGCATCCATCCTGGGCCCTTGGCATTGCCTTCATGGGACTTGGGGGCATGAGGAGCTGACGAAAACAAACAAGAGGCTCTGGCTGCTGCCATTGCCCTGAGTAATAAAGGTCTCCGTCTCAGATGTAAGACTTGTGTCTTCGTCAGCACCCATGAAACAGTAATAGGCTGTCTCGTTAACTCATAAGTAAGGGAAAATCTCAGACCCTTCCTGACAGTTTCCTTCAGTTCTTTGAACATATTTTAATAGCTACTTTGAAGTCTTTGTTAAATCTATTATCTGAGGACTTTCTAAGACATTTTATGTTGACTGTCTTTTTTACTCCATGAGTATGGGTCACACTTTCTTATTTCTTTGCATGTCTTTTCATTTTTTGTTGAATATTGGGTAGTTTGGATAAAATATTGTGACATCTGTGGGTCTTGACTTCTTCCCTCCCCAGCAGTTGTTCTTTGTCATTTGTATACTAGCTTCCCTGGACTAAATCTGTGACATCTGTCTTCCCTCAGTGTGCGACCACAGATGTTTCTGCTTAGGTTTTGTTTTTATTTTCTTGTTTTTATTTGTAAGCCTAGTTTTCTAGGGTAACTCCTGTGTCTGTATAGATTAGTGTTTAGCCAGATATCAGTCAGAAGTTATGCTCAAACACCTCAAGCTAATAAGCGTTCCATTCTCAGCTGATAGATCTGTTTGTGGTTTGGGGAATGCATTTGAAATTCAGATCATTTTTTAGTCTGCCCCAGCTTTTGTTTTCTGCCAGGCTTCCCACTTGTCCTCTGAACACACACACTGTTCCATTGGCCAGGGATATGTGGGTGGCTTGGGCCCTTCCTGTCTCTGCTGCACATACACATAGCTTTTAGGTAACCTGGGATATGTGGAGAGCTTATCAAGCCTTTTTATCACTTGTTTACTTCACCAGACTCCCTGGTAAGTCTCCAGCTAGTCTACCATCCATTGCTTGCCATCAAAAAGATCACAGCCTGGGCCTCGCAGAGCCACTGGCCCTTCCCATTCACTTGCCACCAAGATTGCCACTTTAATTGACAATGCTCCATATCACATGAGCTCCCTCTGGCAGCAGCAGCAAAGCCACTGATTTCCATGGCCTGCCCTATCCTGGTTGAAGACCACCCCAACAGAGTTGAGGGGTTGAGAGCAGCCCCAAGCAAGGATGCCACAGATTTGCTATTTTTACCTGAAGTGTGATAGTTTTCATGAATAGATGCTTCTCAGTTTGTTGTATGCCTTTGGATAGTTCCCAGTTTTTGACAGGTTTTCATCCAGCTTTATAGTTGCCAAAAAGTTCCCCAAAAGGGAGGAGGAGTTGTTGACATCTGTCATGCTAGAAGTCTGAAAATGATGAATCTACATCATCTTGCCATTGATCCTGGTGTAACTTAACTGCCTATCTGGTCCTCTGAGGTTACAAAGATCCTTCCCCTTACCTGCTCAGCTAGAACGTGGAACAGCAGCAGTAGAACCAACCTGGAGATAGGGGGTATAGAAAACTGAGACTACAATGGACGTGGATTTTTCCCATGGCTAATTAGGAATCATTTACGATGATCCAACATTATTTATACTTTTATTCCTTGTATAACTGATAAAATACCTTTGCAAAGCAAATGTTTATGTGACATCATTATATAAATATTATTTGTATACACTTCGTATCGGCTAAAAAGATTAAAATACTGCCTTGTGTAATGATATTCGAGAAGCATTAGTCTCCATTGCACTAACGTTCTCCTTAAATTTTCTTCCACTTATAAATTCTATAAATATACACTTATTGATTATCTAAAGTATACAGAGGCACGGTGAATGATTCCCAGGTGAAGCAGATGCAGATTTTATCCTCAAAGAGCTTTAGGCTCCTTGGTCACGTGTTTCACAATGTGAACATGAAAAATGTAAGTGGGAAATGCTGGATCCACTGAAGAGTTACAGACGTGTGCTGTGGACATGCAGCACGCTGGTTGAATCCCTGTCTGAGTGATCTCTCAGTCATCACCATTACTTCTGTCTCCTCTCCTCCCTGCTTACATCCCCCCGTCGTCTTTCTACTTATATTCTTGGTTCTGTCACCCAAGCAGGCTAGTCTTGGTCGTAATGTGGACCTCGTACTTCTACATGCACTTGTCTCATTGATACTCATCTGGTTCATGTCAGCCTGGGACATGGGTAGGGAGCGTTATCTGTTCCAATTTAGAGACAAGGGAACTGAGATCAGAGAGACTAAGTGACTTGCCCAACTTCACATTATTAGAAAGTGGCAAAGTCGAGTTTAGAGCATAAGGTCCTTGTACTCGAAATCCTGGGCTTTTTCCAGTATGCTGTACTGCCTCTCACATTGCAAACTCTCTCCTCTCCAGCCAGCAGATAGTTGGGAAAAATTTAGCTTGGTGAGTCGGGTCAGACTTGGAGACAGCTTAGTTTGTTTCTGGACAGGCATAGAAATGAGGCAGCAAAGCAAGACTGTGTTCGGGCTACTGTTTGAACCATTTCCCTCTAAGGGTTTTTAGTGACTTCTAATTTTACATAACTCAGAGATCCACATTTCCAATTGCTTCTTATACATTTCTCTTGTGGATGTTGGCTCGTTACTTTAGACACAGCATGTTCATCACCAAATTCACCATCTCTCCGTCAATCTGTTCTTTTTTAATAATTCCTTCCTCCGTTAATGACACCACCAACCACCCGTTCTCCCAAGCCAGAAACCTGGGAGTCTTTGACTGTTGTTTAAGCTTCACCCCACCATCTAGTCCTGTCCTTTCCACCCTAGCTACTAGGGTTGTTCTGCAAATAAACTGACACAATATATGAAAAAGAACTCTGAAAGCTGTGAATGAGAGGTATGTATTTCCTCTGAGGCAGCACACCTGTTGAAGCAAAAGGGATGGGAATGAGGCCTCAGAGGCCACTCAGACTTAACTTTCTTATAATATTGACACTTGTGTCAGTGAAGTGTGGACTTGTAGCTAAACTACGGCTTCATAGGCTTACATTTTGATAGCTCTCTGTGCTCTTAAAAGCATTTCCTCAAAAGGAGAGGAAAAGGAGCAAGCGAGAAAGAAGAAGTGATTTGCCCAGGGTGACAGTTAGCAAGTGGCACAACCAGGACTAGAACTCCTATTGGCTAAATCCAGAAGCCTCTTAAACTAAAACCAAGGTTGATTTTAAAACTCTACCACTTACTACCTGTGACCTAGGGTACTGGATTTAGCCCTTTTGAATGTCAGTCTCTACATATGAGAGAGAGAGATAATGATAGTTCCCATTTCATAGAGTTGTTGTAAGGCTTGAACGAGTCCATAGAAAGAGTCAGAGTGCCATGCAGAAAGTGCTCAGTAAACGGTAGCCGCTGGATCACTCTTTCCCCTTCCCCACCTAGCAAGAGACTTTAGGTTGGTCTCCTCTGTCCTTTCGTTTAGAGAATTTAGTCTATCTGGCATATTTATTCAGACAGCCCCACTTCAGACTCTCTTGCAGTTCACAGATATTTCCAGGAAGTTGTTGCCCTACCGTTTCATTGAAAACTAGGTCCAGAATTTTCATGTTTTCCTCTCTGCCTCTCTTCTACTAATTTCCCCATTAAGGTTATGACACAATTCTAATGAACTCCTCTAGTTAAAAATTGTGAGATTACATTTATACTTTCTGGCCCCAAGGTGAAGGAGATTTTAGGTTCAGTATGAGGAATAAACTTCTAAAATCAGAAGTGCCCAACAACAGAATGGACTGCCTTAGGAGGTAATGAAGTGACCCATGACTGCAGGTGTATGAGCAGAGGTTTTTGACTAGTGGAGCTGTGACTGCCACTGCTTCCTCTGTCCCATGCAATCCCCAAGGTCTGCAGGCTGTTGTACTATACGTTACAGTGAGGACTGTAACAGATAAGCTACCTACGTATTATATTTTTATGGCTTTGTAATTTTTGATTCATGATTTTATACTGTCATAGTTAAATGAATTGATAAGATGGCAAATGAATTATAACTTAGTGAAGTGAGGAAGACTGTCAAACTTCCCTGGGTATTGCCAAATACAGAGAGCAGAGTTTAATATTGAACTGAAGTTGAAGATGTGGCTCTGAAATCTCCTGCAGAGCCAAAGACACACAGCTCTGCACTGAGGTTGTGATAGCCTGGGGCCTGTGTTGAGTGTAACTAGGCTCATCCCTACCATACACATTATTTCATATTTTGATAAAGTAGAAGAAAATATTGAGGTTTTATCATATATGAGATTTTTATGTGCAAAGTTTGACAGATGTTGCATGCTGCTTTCAGGAGTAAAGAAAATTACTTGGGCACTGCTGTGTCCTTCCGTGAGATGATTTATTGTCAGCTGTCACCCTCCCTGTCCCTTGCCCACAACCATTATAGTGACCAGGAGGTCTGCTTGCTCTCCGGTGATGTGTCTTGAATAGTGCCCATTAGTTCTCAGTAGTTACCCGTGGCCTGCATGTTAGCCTTCAGTTTAATGGCCTTTTTTATGTTCATTCATTTTATTTTATTTCCCATCGTGGTTTTGTTTATTTCTTTTTTGTTTTTTGTTTTTTCTGTTCTCTTTTTTAAAACCGTCGTGGTTTGCCCTTCATATTCCCCAATGTTTGCACATGACAAGATGTTGCCATCCCAACATTACCTCCCACTTCACTGACCAGTGCCACTACTGACCATCTAGCACCAGCCACCACGGGACCACTGCCTTCAGCTCCTCGGGATGTCGTGGCCTCCCTGGTCTCTACCCGCTTCATCAAATTGACATGGCGGACACCTGCATCAGATCCTCATGGAGACAACCTTACCTACTCTGTCTTCTACACCAAGGAGGGGATTGCTAGGTAAGTGCCTGTGTGTCTGGACCCAGTTGGTTGCATCTTGGTCCCCCCAGTCCAGTCATGCTCATTGGCTCTTTGTTGTGCAGAATCTGTACCAATTTTCAGTCCAGAAAATACATGATCACCGAGATGCATCTTTCCTAATGTTAGGCCATTAAAAATAAATTCCCAAACAAACCGAAGTCCTAGTATTCTTTCCTGCCTTTCAGGGATGATTTGGAAGAGGGTAGATAGAGCTATTTAGGTGGAAGTATTAAATGTAACCAGGGCTACCCTTTTTACAGAAGATTCAGTCGACACAACCTATAGGATATGGCTTACTCAGAACTTTCAGATTCTAGAAGTTATGGTAGACTTAATTATTAAAGCAACCTTAAATGAATATTTGCCTGCACCCGGATATGGATGTGGGCCGCTGAGCTCCCGGGAGTCTCCTTGGTGACACAAGAGTAATTAGTGACTAATTTTCCTAAAACAGCATTTTCATTAAATTCCTCTTCATCTCCATCTCTTTCAGGAACTCTCATTGCCTGTCCATTTTTATAGGAGATTTTCCAGAATCCCCAGGCTGCTTTATCCACAGTCTAGTTTTGTTTTATCTGTCCAACCTTATTTTCCTTCCCCCCCAGTTTAACTCACTTTCTAATGATACCAGGCTAATTCCCACCACTGTGCAGCCTTTTTCTCAGTCTATTCTCTTCAGTCACTTCCCCTTTCTCAACTAAAGCAAAATTCAGTTAATCCTTCTTGGCCCAGATTAAGCCCCATGAAGCCCTCATGAATCTTTCTCCACCTTTTTCAGCACATATAGCATTTCTCTTATATACGTGTTTGTTCCCCTAATATTGGCACTTGATTATGATAACGCATGATTGTATGCTGCCACAAGTTGTTACTCTTTTGTTATGTATATTTGTGTTATTTTCCCAACCAGATTATAACCTCTGGGAGGAACCATGCTACGTGCTGACTATGTATCCTTAACAGTGCTGAGTAGATTCCTTCATTGTGCTGCTACTTCATACCAAAATAAGAAAGCTAACGCATCTGTTTTGGTTAGGGCCCTAACACGTGAAATAAGGCTTGAATTTCTACTAGGGTGCTTACATTTGATATATATTGTATTTAATACGATACCGGCAAGTTCAGCAAGTAAAGGAACCCTAATCAAGTCAAGACCCCTTGATTTAACACTCTGAGAAGTCTGAGTGACATAATTTGAGCCAGATAGATGGAGCTACTCATAGGGTAATGTTTATCTGAACACTGTACTGGATGTTTTGGGAATTACAAAGATAAGGAAACATAGTTCTAGACACAAAAAGGTGAGACATTACTGCCAAACCAGTAATGTCTTTGTTAAAACGTCTCCAACAGACTTTCAAATCTCATTGCAAATTTCACAGAAGGAAGAAAAAGTGTTTAGTGATTCCTCACGAGCCAGCTTTATTTCCATGGACCTTTGCCCATGGAACAAGGGCCTTCGCCGTTGTTGTTCCTTCTACCAGAAATGCATTTCCCTCACAAATAACTGTGTCTGGCTCTTGTCTGTCCTACTCAGGTTACACCTCCTCAGGCCTTCCATGAATACCCACCCAGCTTAGCCCCCTCAGTCACTGTCACACAGTGGTGTACTGGAGCCAGCTTGTTCCCAAGCCAATTGTTAAATTTTCAGGAAACTTTCAAGCCTGATGACATGACTTAGTGGCTCGAAATTGGGCATGGTATGGGAGTATCTACAAGTACTGCAAACCAAAGTCAATTGTTGAACGTTTACCAGAACACCACTACTCTCACATCGCCCTGGTTTGTTTTTTGCCTTTTTTTTCTGGAACACTTAACACTCTGAAATTTTCTCTTTTTATTAACATGTTTGTTGTGTCTATCTTGTTCAGTAGAGTATTAGCAGCACCTGGAACAGAGCCTGGCAGATAGTAGCATTTAAACAAGTATTTGTTAAATGAATAGATAAATTTCAATCAGTGGAGAAATAATTATTATTCAAGAAATCATGTTGAGATAATTGACTCCATTTGGTGGAAAGACTAAAAGTTATATCTCTGTCTTATATCATGTATAACAACAAATTGTAAATGGATCAAGAGCTATTTTTAAGACTTATAAATGTATTAGAAGAAAATATAGAAACTATTTTTATCATTTGAGTGTGAAAGACCTTTTAAGGGAAGACATAAAATCCAGAAGCCATAACAGGAAAGATTGACAAAGTTTATTATATAGCAGGGTAAATTCCATGTGATAAAACATTATAAACAAAATCGAACTATCAAGTGATAAGCTGGGAAAAAATTTGTAGCGTTTATAAAAGATGATTGGTATTGGTATTCAGTCTGCATAAAGAGCTCTTACAAATCATAAGTAAAAGACAGATATCCCAAGAGGCAAACGGTGTGAGTAGATGATTCAGGGAAGTTAGTGGAAAGCCCAGTAAGCTTAAAAAGGTTTTCACCATCGCTAGCAATCTTGGAAATATAAAATAATAAGTTACCATTTTTTTACCTAAGTCTGGCAAAAATTTTAAGTTGATAATATCCAGTATTAAGCGAGTTAAATGCTGGGAAGAAATCCGCTTTAGGCTCTTACTGGCAGTATAAATTAGAATAGCCTTTGGAGACAGTAATTTGGTAGAATTTTTTATCTTTTTAACGCACATACCCTTCCTTCCAACAATTACACTTCTAGAGGTCTGTCCTATAGATATTCAGATACACGTATGCATAGGGCACTCATATAAAAATGTTTTTTGTAGCATTGTTTGTGAGAATGAAAAAAGGAACAATGTAAATGTCCGTTGATAGAGGAATGGGCGCATACTTTATATATATATACACACACACACACACACACACACACATACATATATATACATACATATACATATATATATCCATATGAAGTATGATGCAGGAATTTTTTTAAATGACTTATATCTGTGTATTTTGATGTATATGTAAATGCCTAGAGCAGTGATTCTCTACCAGGGACAGTTTTGCCCCCCATTTCCCAGGAGGCATTTGACAATGTCTGGAGACATTTTCAGTTGTCACAACTGAGATGGGAGGGGATGCTTATTGGCATCTAGTGAGTAGAAGCCAGAGATGCTGATAAACTTCCCACAATGTACAGGGCAGCCCCCTACAAAAAAGAATTATCCTGCCCAAAATCTCAACAGTGCTGAGGTTGAGAAAGCCTGGCGTGGAGAGATCTGGTAAGAGACAGGTCAATACATGCCACAGTTAGGTCTCTGGGTGGGACAGGTTTTGAGGAGGGAGAAAAACTGGGACTTGAAAATTTTTTTAACTATATATACTTTTGTTTTTAGTGAAAATCTATCACTTAAAAATTTTTAATTTATGAATCATGGGTTGAAATAAGCAGGGATGATTAATAAATGAAGTTGGAATTGAGAAAACTATAAAAGTTAAATTGGCAGGGGCAGGAGGACAAGGCAAGTATGTATAAAGGAGGAGAAGATGCAAGGAGGATCACATTTAATTGTTTGGTGTTTGAAGGATGGAAAAGTAAGAAAGCTAGCCCAGCTGGGTTTTTGGTACAGTTAGTAAGAGATTATAATGAAGTGGAAGTTTGGAGCCAAGTGTTGGAATCTGGTAAGAATTTGGACATAATCAGTTAAGAAGGGACCATTTTAGACTCCTGAATGAGTGTGCACTGTGATTTTATTAAACAGCTTTTATTAGCGGTACTTTGAGAGCACTACACAGGATTAGAGGGGAGAAGAAATGGAGTAAGGGAGATAAATAGTTATGTTAATCTACGTGTGTGGTAGGTATGGCCTGGGGGAAGATGGGAGCAGTGTCTCGGAGTGGACAGAATAAATCTGAGGAATATTTCAAAGGAAGATTCTTGGAGATTGTAATATTTTTTTGTAAAAACAAGTATTCTTTATTCACTTCAAGTAACTGCATTACTTCTGAATAAAAGCAGTGAAGGTATAGAAAACACTAAGTCAAAAGACAAGATCTTGGTTACTTGTTTTATAAATAAAATTTATTTGACCTTTGTAAGGTTAAATTTTCTCATTTAGAAAATGAGGATAATACATTTTCTTCACAGACTTATAGTAAGAATTCAGTGTGAGGATGTATGCCACTGCCTGTGTTGACAAGTTCTCCTACTTCCTGCGTTTGAAAATTCAACCACCAGGTGGCACTGTGTGCCTTGGTCATGAGCTGTAATTGTATTGGCTACCCCAAGTTCCCGAGGTTCCAAAGGGTCCAAATGTTCACCTTCTTTTTCCAGTGCCTTTAATATATACAGCAGTCGTTTTCTGATATTAGTCACTAAATAGAGAGTACAGAGTAAATTATTCCAGAAATTAATAACATTTTAGAGATGGACAAAGTCTTGGGTATCTGTTAGTCTAATCCAGTAGTTGGCAAACTATGAACCCTGGGATAAATCAGACGTTATTTTTATGGCCCAGGAGCTAAGAGTAGTTTTTACATTTTCGAATGGTTACATTTTAATAGGTTATATAGGTAACTACATAATATTTTCCATTTTGCCTCTTGGCCTGTAAATATTTACTATCAGGCCCTTTAAGAAAAAGTTTGCCACCCTGGTTTCACTCTTCTATTTAATACATGGAAAAATCTGAGGCCCAGAAAGAATTAGTGACTTTCCCAGGGTCCCCTAGCAGGGTAGTAGCATTGCCAGAACTAGAATTGGAGCTCCTAACTACTAGCCCAGCACTGTCTTAATATAAAGTGTACCTTTTTCTTTCTCTTTTGACTCTTGGTTAACACATTCTAACCTGAGTCCCACTGTAACCTCACACATTTATGAGGATTGTTCTTTATAACTCACCCTGGATCTTGTCCTGAAGTCAGAAGTTTGCTTTCTAGACAGACACGTGGTTCTGGGACCTCAGACCTATCTAGTGTTAGAAGCCTCTTCAGGTGCTGGGTATATTTCATCTTAGAGAATCATACCTATTACTGATTTTTTTGTTATTGTAATGCTTCTGTAGAAATTTGTTCTAAGTTTTTAGTTCCCTTCACTCATTTCTCCCATTTTTTCCCCTTTCACATAGGAAGGAACAAAAGATATGTCATATCATTGCTATATAAGAGGTCGAGATCAGAAGGCAAATTTCATTCATTCAGCACGTTTGTGATGCTGCTTCGTGTATAAGCACTCTGCTAAGTGCTTCTGTAGTTGTGAACATGAATGAGACACTCTTTCACTTCAGTTTAAAGTAAAATAGTGCCCCCCTCCCACTGTCTTTCTCAGAAATAACTTGTTTAAACTTTTATTTACAGAGTGAGCAAAACAGACCTAATCTTTGTTCTCTCCTGGAGCTTTTAGTTTGGTGAAGTGTAAAATACCGTGCATCCTTTTAGACAGCGGTCATTTGTGATCAGTCCAAGTGTCAGAACCCTCAAAGTATACGAAATCGTGTGATTTAGAGGTGTTTAGCTAAAGAGAAAATAATGTCTGTAGATACCTCACGTATCTCTGAGTAGTACTTTTTGTTACCATAGTGCTCTTTTCCAGTGGACCTGGTTATAGACAAACAACCTCTGTAAATATGGCATGGGTACTGTTCGTTTTTTAATTAAAAGAGGTAGTTTAAAGGACTATAGGAAACTATTGAAAAACACTTAAATCTCTGAAATGCAGAAGTTCACGTACAATCAGACAAATTGGTGTATGGTCGTGTAGAACTAAACAAATTTTAATCAATAATTTCAGAGAAAATTATCAATATTTTAAAGTAAGAATTTTAACTCAAATAATTTCTTCCACAGAGTAGTTTGGGACCCTTTTATTACTGTCTCAAGATAGATACAGATCTTTCCTCAGGTGGTTGACAGTTCTTCAAGGCCAGCTGTTTGTCTAAAACAAGTAGATCCCTTCACAATATTTGTTGAAAACTCTTGTGTAATATAATCTTGGGTTTTATTACAGTAAGTACAGTAGATTGAGCATAATTATGGATCCACGTGTGGACACACAGACCCCCAAGATAGAGCCTGGAGCCTTTTTTAAAGAACCTAGATAACTGCTTTTTTATTTTCATCTCGTAACGCTAGACCACTAGATTCATTTGTACTGTTTGTGATGAGATTTGTCAGACATTTCAAATCAGTTTGAAAATCATTTAAAAAGAGTATAGTAGTCCTCCCTCATCCACGGTTTTGCTTTCTGTGGTTTCGGTTACCCATGATCAACCACGTTCTGAAAATATTAAATGGAAGATTCCAGAAAGAAACAATTCATAAGTTTTTAATTGTGAACCATTATGAGTAGTGTGATAAAATCTCGCACCATCCCACTCCATCCCACTCAGGACGTGAATCATCCCTTTAGCCAGTGGATCCACACTGTATACTCTACCCACCCGTTAATCACTTAGTTGCCATCTTGGTTATCAGATTTACTGTCATGTCACAGTACCTGTATTCAGGTAATTTTACTTAATAATGGCCCCAAAGTGCAAGAGTAGTGATGCTGTTAATTCAGATATGCCGGAAAGAAGCCGTAAAGTGCTTCCTTTAAGTGAAAAGGTGAAAGTTCTCGACTTAATAAGGAAAGAAAAAGTCAAATGCTGAGATTGCTAAGATCAACAGTAAATTTTATTACAGTATATTATAATTGTTCTATTTTATTATTAGATATTGTTGCTAATCTCTTACTGTATCTAATTTTTATAAATTAAACTTTATCATTGGTATATGTGTAGAACGAAAAAACCTAGTATATATAGGGTTTGGTACTATCTGTGGTTTCAGGCATCTGCTGGGAGTCTTGGAACGGATCTCCTGCAGTTGAGGGGGACTGCTGTATTCGTTTTAAGAAATAAATTGTAAAATTCAGTGTCATGATTAGCTTGTTTTATAGATTAAGTTACTTTTAGGATTCATTTAAATTTTTAATGTTTCGTTCCCAATTTTAAAAGTGATCTCTAATTTTCTTTTTATTGAGATCTATTCTCCAAAATATACACAGCGTTTTTTGATATTTTCTCTGAAAATTGGGTCATACTTATAATCACCTTTTGTTTGTGTTCCTGAGAATCACCCCTTAAAACACAATGAGTCCTAAAGCCTACAAAATTGATGACCAGCTGCCCCATTTGAAATGGCACAGACTCTTGTCTGTGTGTTCTCTGAAAGGAAGTTGTGATTATGACCAGCGATATCAGCAAGGTATCAGACATGTGTGACATTGCTCTTTGCCAATCTCCATATTCTACTGTGCACTGTTCCACCTCCAGAAGTTTCCTTTTTTCAGAGTTAATTTGACTTAAATTGTTAAGGTTTTGATGTGGTGTGGTATTGCAATGAAAATGAAGCTGCACATTCTTGAAATATTCCTAATTGATGCTATTTCTTTCCAAATCCTTCTTTGTCCAAAGGGAACGTGTTGAGAATACCAGTCGCCCAGGAGAAATGCAGGTAACCATTCAAAACCTAATGCCAGCGACTGTGTACGTCTTCAGAGTTATGGCCCAAAATAAGCATGGCTCCGGAGAGAGTTCAGCTCCACTACGAGTAGAAACCCAGCCTGAGGGTAAGTCTGCCACCTGTTTGTCAGCCCTACCTGTAGGTAGCCTATATGAAGGTCTACCTTATGTGTATCCTTGCACACCTAGGAGTGCAGAAGTAACAGTTCCTCGCCTTCAAGGACCTTATGAATTAGTTAGGGGAGATAAAGTTAATTCACATCAAACAGTAGCAAATAGTGTAATACAGTATAATTCTGCTGATACATACTCAAATTATACTGATCTTTAAGGCCTAGCTCAGATGCCTTCTGGCATCTTTCCTCTGATCCTGTTTAATATTGTATCTCTATAACTCAAAGATACATTATCACTTTCTTCCTTAAATTATGATTATGAATATATCTCATTTATTTCATGGCAAAGACAGAGTCTTTGTCATTCTTATATTTCCCTCAGTGTCTGTTATAGTGCTTTACACATGAAGTAGGTATTTAATAATTGTTATCAGCTGGATTGCCCTGAACTTTATACTTACCACACTCTACAGAATCTCTTTAAGGCTTTACTTTGGAACTGTGGTCTTTTGTGCTAAATAGTGTTACTTCCAATTATATTTCTTAAGATTTTCTGCAGTTGAAATGAGTGTCAGGTTGATTTATTTTATAAAATAGCCTTGTATGTCTTAAGTTTTGTTTGTAAAATATAGGCCTGAAATTACAGGAAGCAATCAAATCATTAATGCTTTTCCCATGAGGCTTTCTTCTACACTTTTACCTTCTTTTAACACAACCCCTGTTTTTCCTTGGTGCCTTCTCCAGTTTTCTTTCACTATTAACTGCACTAGTTTTTCTCTGTTAACAAACTTTCAATAACAAAGATTTTAGTTCAGCGAGGAGCATGTGAAGTACATTCGTGGAAGCTGCTGACCAGGGAACAAAACAGATTAAATGAATTTACCAGTGAAACTAGGGAGCTCATTCAAGGACTTTACCTGATGGGTGGAATAAGTAAAGTCAAGAAGGTTATGGAACTTCACTTTCTAATGCTGTAGCAGATCACTGATGCACCAAACATTTATTGAGTGTGTACCAGGCACTACACAACGTGTTAGAGATGCAGGGGATGCGCAAGATAGGAATTCTCCCCTTAAAGAATGAGCAGTCAAGATAGGAGGTCATTGATCATTTCAGTGATGGAGCTTAAAGTCAGGAATCAAACCCAGGCGAGAACAAGAGGGTCATCAGAGAATCAGGGGGTTGATTTAAGGAAAGAATGTGTTCTCATTACAGGGAAAGGATGTTGAATTTCACGGTTGCTGTGTTCAGATAAGAGCAGGAACAATCTGTTAGATTTCAAGCTCAACTTTCCTCCATTAGCTTTCATGTACAGGCATCATTCATGAGAGATACTGGGATATAGAAAAGGAACAATTACTGTGAAAACTAGGTAAATCAAGGCAGGTTCTGAGAAAAGATGAGACTTGAGGTTCGCCTTGAAGCATTTGACTTAGAGCAGGCATTCTCGGGCAAGGAAACTGCATGACCCAAATCCCCAAAATAGGATCAAACAGTGCACATGCAAGGTGAGTCATGACAAAAATAAAAGAAAAGACCACTGGATTTGATTCAGTGTAGGGGTTCCATCCTGGGGCTATGAACCTTCTAAAAATACATGAAAATATTTGTGCATCTGTACGTATTCACAGTTTTCTTGGGAAAGAGCCTGTGGCTTTCACTATCATTTCAGAACTTATGAGTCAAACTGTTGAGAACCACTGGGCCAGAAGAACCGTTGTCCATTTAGGGATAAAAGAAAAGATGTGTAAGGGACAGTAGATTTGTTGAGTGCCTACCATGTGCCTGTCACTGTGCTAGGCAGTCAGGCTGTAAAGATGAATAAGACTTGACTTCTGTCCACAGGGAGCTTTCGGTCTGGTACCAGAGACAGATAAGTAAATAGACAGTAGAGTGATGAGCTGTCATCATAAGGGAAATGAACAGCACAATCATTTGTTCAAGGAGTCTGATTATAAGAAAGTAGCTAAGTAATAATATAGGTGGAAAGGGCAGCAGGTTCTGATGAGGGTGTTTTAGAGATGGAGAGTGACTATAATGTGTTTTGGCAGAAGGGAAGCAGCTAGTGGAGAGAGATTTGCACTTTATCTGCAGATATTCAGCCCGTGTGGGGGAGGTGTAAGTGTTGGAGTCGGCCCTTGGAAAATGTTTTACATATTTAGCTTCACAAACCAACTTAAAATTTTTTCTATTTATTATGCCACTGTACAGCTGAAATGAAAGAATTTATTAGCGCCTTTTTTAGGATCACATTTGCCTACGTTTAGCCAATGAGTATTTTGAAAGTGATATCAAGGGAATTTAGGGACTGTTTTGTTTTCCTTCTCCTTTGATAAGTTAGAGGAAAGTTTTCCATAGCAGCAGAAGTGTGACAAATCCCACCTGTCAGGCTGCACAAAATATGCTCCTAACATTAAGTGAATAACACGATTCATGACTAAATAAAGCAAACAACTGTCAGAATAACCATATTCAGGTTTCTCTACTTTGGTAGCAAAAGTAATCTTTTTTTTTTTTTTTTTTTGTGAGGAGGACTAGCCCTGAGCTAACATCTGATGCCAATCCTCCCCTGTTTTCTTGAGGAAGATTGGCCCTGAGCTAACATCCATGGCCACCTTCCTCTACTTTATATGGGACGCTGCCACAGCATGGCTTAACAAGCAGTGCGTCAGTGTGCGTCTGGGATCCGAACCTGCGAACCCCGGGCCGCCACAGCGGAGTGCGCGCACTTAACCGCTTGTGCCACCGGGCCGGCCCACAAAACTAATCTTAAGCTGTGCTGCTGTTATTTAAGAAAGCCAGTTTATTTTACATTTTGTTAGTTTTTTCCCCTTTCCTTAAATCTAATGGATATCTGCTACAGAAACACTAGCACCAGAGAAATTGTTTTCAAATATAGAGAGTCCACCAAAGTGTAGGCATAGGCAGCTACCTAGGATTTGTGTATAAATTGGGACTGGAACCTGTCAATTAGACAAAAAAATATGGTAGAAAGGTATATGAGCCATTGTAGGAGTTAGAGCTAGACAATCAGTCAACGAATCATTGAATCTTCCAGTCACTTAGGTCCTATGGACAGTGTTGTAGTGATCTCCTAACTGGTCTTCTTGAGTCCACGTTTTAGAATCAGAAAGTGCTCAACTTCTGGCCCCACACTCACTAACTTCCCCATCTCTAAACCTCTTATCCTCATCTATAAATAGGGAGAATAATAGTATTCGTCTCATTTGGGTTAGTGCAAAGATTAAAAAAGATGTAATTTAAACACGTGTAAAGCACTTAATGCTGGACTGACTATAAGCATTCAGTAAATGGTAGCTATTCTTAAAATTATTATTCTTTTATTTAGTCTTGTTCCCTTACTGTTTTTCTTCCATGCATGTGTTCACACGTCCTTTCTAAACACAGATATGATCATGTCATGTCATGTCCCTGCTCATAATTTTTCAGCGATTACCTAACACCTACAAGAGATAATCCAAACTCCATAGAAGGGCGTTAGAGGTTCTTCATTCTCTGGCTCTTGTCATCCTTTTCAGCGTTATCTCTCCCACATCCATTCTCTGTTTCAACCTGAACCACATAACACTATCTTCTCACATATCCTCCCCATTCACTGGAATAATTTTCCTCTTGGTAGCTAAGAAACTATTCATTCTTCTTACTCCCCAGAAGTCTTCAGTAATCCTTCCCTTTCCTATGCACCCCCTCCCAAAGCAGAATTGTGTACTCTCTTCTTCCTGTTTTCTTTACAAGCATTACCCAACTCTTTTAGCACTTATGACGTTATTTGTAACTATTTTTATGTCTTGACTTCCCACTAGACTGGGAGTTCTTTGTAGGCAGGGACTCTTCATCACTGTATCCCCAGTACCGAGTGAAAGAAGGCTTTCTTTTTGTGATGGTTGCTATTATGTGTTGCAATTCCACTGCAAAACTAGGATTTTGTAAACCACAGGAAGAATTCTGCAGTGTTCATTTTTTTTCTTTGAATAAATTTGAGATACTTCACAGATAATTTTTGGTGTTGAGTCATAAAAAGGGAAACGCATTTAATTATATATTACCCTAAAACCCCTTCAATTAAGTCCATTGTTTTCTTAGTTTTTATTGTTTTTAAAACGTGGCCAATGTGACATTATTGCTGAGAATGGTTATTGAAGAGTACAGTAAATTTCATTTATATCTTGCTGTTTTGAAATTTTCGTTGTAGTTCAGCTCCCCGGCCCGGCACCTAACATCCGAGCATATGCAACTTCACCTACTTCCATCACTGTCACCTGGGAAACACCATTGTCTGGCAATGGGGAAATTCAGAATTACAAATTGTACTACATGGAAAAAGGGACTGATAAAGAACAGGTATAAGATGAAGCCATTTTTTCAATCCATTGATTGGAATAGTAGAGTTGAAATATATTTACAAAACTCAATACTTGTCTTGAAGTCTGAGGAAAAAAAAAAGATGTATATGAAATGAAAAGTTGACAGATTCCATTTCTTTGTACCCAGATTTATTCTGTAGTTTCTACCAGCATGGGTCACTAAACATCAAGCAATATTTCTCAGTAAATTGCCAGTGTTGATGATTAATCTGCTTTGACGGTTAAATATTCTATAAAAGGGATAAAAATCTGCATTGTGTTAAATATAGAATTTGTATAGTTAATTCTTTTTTTTTGCAGCATTTCTTTTGGCTTTTTGTTGTGTATATAAATTGTTTTATTTTATTCAAGGATGTTGATGTTTCAAGTCACTCCCACACCATTAATGGGTTGAAAAAATATACAGAGTATAGTTTCCGAGTGGTGGCCTACAATAAACATGGTCCTGGAGTCTCCACACAAGATGTTGCTGTTCGAACATTGTCAGATGGTGAGTCTTTCTTCCTCTGGAGCCAAATATCATGCTTGTGGGCCCTTGTGGCGTAGTAGTAAGATTGTGGGCTTTGATGTCAAGAAGATTGAGTTCAAATCCCAGTTCTACCCCTTTCTGGTAGTGTGACTTTGGTCAAGTCACTTAACATGTCCGAGCATGTTTCTGTACATGTAAAATGTAGATAACACCAACTTCATTGGGTTGCTGTAAAGACTTAATGAGAGAGCATAGAACATGTAGTGCCTGGTACTGAATAGCTTCTCAGTGTTTTCGTTTTTAGTAGGGGCTTTTGTATAAGTAAATATTTTTGCTTGTTCATAACACAGACCATTCCAGGGCTGTTGGAAGGCTAGCCTTGCTTTACTTAGCAGTCATGTTTGCATGCCAAATAGATCTTTTTAATTCCCAGTCATTTGTGACAGTTTCATTTCTCTCCTGTGACTGAATTTCTAAGCCAAGTTATAGGCACATACCCATGACCTGGAGTAGGTCAAGACCAGCATCTTTTAAAAAATATTTTTAAAATAGAACAGAAAATAACAGAGTTCATTGCACTTAGTAAGTATATGTATTGTTTCATGAAACTGAGCTAAATCCAATTTATTACAAAAACATCATTTAAAAAAAATGTGTGTATGTGTATATGGCCCTTGTATAAAAACATGCATGCTTTAGAAGCTATAGTTTGACTCCTTTAAGTCAATGGTCAAACATAATAATGGTCAAACCAAGAAGAGAGCAGACTGACATCCTGTGCCTCCTGATGTGAGGGGCGTTGAGAAAGACATAACTTCACCTATTTCATCTGTGTTGTAGCCCCGCCAAAAATGTTTAACTTGAAACTGATCATGATGAAACAACTAGACATAAAATTGAGGGAAGTTCTGCAAAAAAAAAATAATAAAGTGGCCTGAATTCTTAAAAAATATTAGCCTTATGAAAGGAAAAAAAAAAGAGGTTGAGGAATTGTTCTAGAATCTAGATTAAAGAAAAGTAAAGACACGTGAAATAAAACATGTGTGATCTTTGACCGGTTCCTGGATCTGGGAGTAAAAACAGCTATAAAGGACACTATGTATTGGTACAATTACTTAATGTTAGATAGAGATAGTATTAGGCAATATTAAATATTAGCTATGTTATTAGGTATATTAGATACTATTTTTGTGTTAAGATTAAATTTTCTGAATGTGATCATTGTATTATAGTTCTGTTGAAGAATGTCCTTGTTCTTAGGAAATACCTACTGTAGTATTTAGGAGTGGAGTATCATGATGACCACACCTCTCTCTGAAATGATTCAGAAACAATGTGTAGATGGATAATGTGTATAAACATAGTGAGAGAAGTAAAGCAGATGTGACAGAATATTAACAATTGGTGGATCCAGGAAAAGAATATATGGTGTTCATTGTTTTATTCTTGCCACTCTTTTCTGTGTGCTTGACATTTTTCAGGAGAAATGGGAGAAATAAATATAAACTATAGTTTGGTTAGCTAACTACATAAGCCACTTGGTCAAGAGTTTGGAGAAAAGTTGAGGGAAAAAATGTTTAATGTAGGCTTTTAAGTCTACACCTGAGCCAGTTTTAACTGCACTAAGTGGGTCAGGATGCTGACTCCAGCGCCTGTCAAGAGACCTGAATGTGTTTTCGCATTGTGGTTAAGGGAGCACTTTGGAGTAAGACATCTTGGTTCCTATCCCAGGTGAAACAAACATTTTGGGCCTGTTAAGTGCTCTGAACCTCATCTATAGTTTTCTCATCTATAAAATGGGAATAATAATTATAATAGAAAATCCTTTGGTGTGATTGTTATAAGGATTAAGTACCTGCTGTGTAGGAGCGTGCAGCAAATCTTAGCTATGATGATGAAGACAGAAACAACTGTGTTGGGTGCCCCTGCAACTAAGTCAGAGGTTCTTAACAGAGAGATAATTGGAACCATTCATGGACATTTTTCAAAACACATGTACCTAAGTCGTACTCCAGACCTTCTGTGCCTGGATCTCTGGATCGAGGCCTGATGCGCTTTATTGGCACCAGATACAACTTTGAGCAAGAAATAGTCTCTGTCCTCCAGAAACCTATAGCACAGTGGGCACTTAGTTATACACCTGGTCACCAAATGTCAGAAAACGGGAGAGAGAGGTTTCCCTAGATGGATTAGGAGAGGAGAGCTAAAGTCAGCATTTTGTGAGTAGAGAAAAAACTAATCAGGTTTACTTAAATTTTCTTTGCTTGCTGTAGTTACTATAAAGGGGGATGCTGGAGGGCATGTGGACCATAAAGTTTGAGACACGCCTGTTTAGTATGTGAGAAACTAAAGTTATACAGCTATTTATTTAACCAACAGTCCCAAACTTCACACATCTTAAATGAGCGTTCCACTGTATAGTTGGCCTGGGAAGCCAGATGGTCACTTTACTGAAGCTGTCATTGCTTAAATATCTCTTTGCTCTACTTGGGAACTGCCTTGAAAACCAGTTTAGGAACCCCACAAGAAAGCCTAGCTCACTGATTTATGTACATCACATTTTGAACTCATAATGACATTACCTAGTTCATTCCCTTGCCATATTCATTAGACTTGTTTCCAGAAAATTTGTGGCTCTTCCCCACAATAGAGATATGCTATCACCAAGAATATTCAGAAGAGTACATTGAAGGTTCAGAATGTATCTGGGGTCTAGAAGAGTTCAGAGTACAACCTAACTTGGGTATGGGTGCATATGTATGAATGTGTCTCATTTTTTTTTAATGAATCAAACACAGCCATACCTTATCCACATACTGCTATCAACATGAGGGCACTGGAAGCTGGGTTTAGACCTTCAGGTTGCATGATCAGTGTTTGAGATGTACGTTTGGGTAAAGTCTGGCCAAGAACAGTCACGTGATGGGTGATATGTGGGTGATTGAAAGGTTTTTTTTCTTTTTCCTATCTAGTTCCCAGTGCTGCTCCTCAGAATCTGTCCTTAGAAGTAAGAAATTCAAAGGTAAAACTTTATCTTATTGTTGTTCATTTTTACTGGTATACTCTTAAGCCTCAGAAGGGCTTACAGAGAGGGAGATTCTGTATCAAAACAATCATAATCAAGCAGAGAAGTAAGGTGACATGGATATTACACTTGCCAGTAAAGCTGGGCTTAGAAATCAACTCTAGTTTATTCTGTTTAACTTTACTGCCTTTCTCTGATGCCAAAATTATTTTAGCCTTTCTGCCAATATATTGCCATTAGTATGTAAATCATGACATTCTAGATCTTAACAGTCCAGAGCCTTGGTAACGAGGTGGAAAGAAGTAAGTTGTTCATGATACCATAGTATCATAACTTAGTACTATGAGATGAGCCCATTGTGAATCAGAGGCAGACATCTGTCAGATGGCTTTAAAATTAAAAAGTATTTTTAAGTGATTATTAAATCACTTAATAAAACTCTGGCTGAGCACCTTGCTGCCTTTATGTTCCTTCTCTTTAGTGAATTCAGGGTAATAATACATAAAACAGTGAGGACCAAGCTTTTGATATATTCAGCCTTTTCCCTATAATCTTGTCTTTCCCAGAGTATTATGATTCACTGGCAGCCACCTCCTCCAGCCACACAAAATGGGCAGGTTACTGGCTACAAGATTCGCTACCGAAAGGCCTCCCGAAAGAGTGATGTCACTGAGACCTTGGTAACTGGGACACAGCTGTCTCAGCTGATTGAAGGTAAGCTGCTTTGCACGTGGGCAAAAGCTAGGAGACTTTGAATAATTCTCAGACACTGAATTATGCTAGTCTAATGACTGCTCTGAGCTGTTGACTTATACAAAGTAAAAATGGTTCAGAAGAATTTGTAAGGGTTCAGTCTACTTCTGACTTGATAAAAACTAATGGAAAACACTCGTACAGGTTCTGCCATCTCTCAGTGGTGAGATTGTGTTTGAGTTTTATTTCCTTACTTGTGTTTTTCTGTATTCTCCACATTTTCTTTTTTGAATATATATATTGCTTTTTTTAAATCTGAAAAAAGGTAAAACAAAGCTGTATAAGCAAAAGAATCTACTCAGTCTGGTTGGTAGCAGAGGTCTACAAAACGATTTTTGTAACACTGACACCACTTGTTTATATGCGGCCTGAAACAACGTTTGAGAATAGCTGTAGCAACGCAGTCATCATTCTTACTACTACGGACATGATAAAGGTTTAGAAAATTCCATCAAGGATAGCTCCTTTTGAATAGTTTTCCCATTATGTGCAACAGAGCAAGTGGCTTACCTGGTAAAAATGGACCCAAATGCATCTCTAATATGCATTCCCCCTAAAGATGACAGAGTATCCCCCTCTTCCTTCCTCAAGTAGGAGAAGTGGAGTTGGCTTAGCAAGGGCAAGTTGGCTGTGTAGGAGAAGCGTGGGAGGAAGATGAAGTGCTTTCACTCTTTGGATATTGAGACCATGCTTACAAACAATAGAGGCAGATGCCCCTAAGAAACCCTTTTGGGGTTTCCTAGCAGAGCTGGAGGAAGAGAACTACAAGAATTGGAGGTATTGTCATTATTATAAAGCCTAGAGAATTAATTTCATCATCCTTGGAGAACTCTAAACTTTCCTGACATTGCGTCCATCCTGGGTAGACATTGAAAGGATTAGAGAAGCTTGACATAACCACTTGGCTCTGCTCCCAGGAGTCAGGTTCTTGATAGACCCAGGATCTGCAGTCAAAAGGTGATATGGGTCTTCCCTGTTATAGGTATGAATTTCTAAAAATTGAGAGAGCTACTGACAGTGAAAAACTGTCCTCTAGTAATCCAGGAAGCTTTTTTCCTTACTCCTCACCTCACAGATGGGATTGACTTCCTTCAGAATAGGGGAAGGTGAATGTTTGTCTCCAAGGGTACCTTTCATTTCTTCACATGAACCCCACAGCTCTAAGCTGCAGTGAGTAGATGTGGCTGCTATTGGTGTTGCTGAGAAATCTCACTAAAGGAGCATTATAGTAAAACTGGTCACAGGTGTTTTTAAAAGTCAGTTTCTGATTTTACTCCAAATGCAGATAAATAACATTTCCCATATGTAAGGCTTTTATTTTGAATACTTAATAGCATGTACTGTATACCAGGTACTATTCTTGTTGCTAATAATAGAGAAATAGAGTACAGTCCTTGCCCATGAACTGACCACTTTCTTGACGAAACATTTGATGTGTAAGCAAAATATCACTTTAATGGTAAAAATAGCTTTTTCTTTATCGAGAAAATTCTTGCATTTTAAAATCATATTTAGATTCATTCATTTGTTTAACAGACATTATTGAACTTTTATTAGCATGTGCTGGCACTGGGTATACAATAGTGAGCAAAAATGGAGATCTTTGCTCTCTTGAAGCATTAACTTGAGGCTTGGTAAGTATTAGAGAACAATATGGATTACCAAGATCCTGTATTGAACAATACATTATATGAATAAGTTTTAGCCAGCAGTAATTGTTTCTTCATTTTGTACCACTAACAGCACTTAACACATTCTGCCATATCTATATAATATTAATTGTGTGCCTTCGTTTTAGTCTATGAACTCAGTAGATTACTACGAAGTAGAGGAACTTGTAGTCTCTTTACACACTCATCTCTCTCCCTTGCACGTGCTCGAGTGCACTCTCTCTCTCTCACTCACTCTCTCTCTCTCACTCACTCTCTTACATTCTAACTCTCCCCAAAGGAGGAGGGAATGATAATCTGATTGGTTGAATTCTTTTAGGACCTCAATTGAGCCATGTTTGCTAGTGGTCCAGATTGTTGTCTATTAACAATTATAAATACATGTACAGCCCACGCTGGCACTTTCTGGTTCAGTGTATCCAGGGAAGAGACAGGGAGGTAAACTGACTTGAGCCCAGCCATTTTTTTCTCCTTCTGTCTTGCGTCTTGCTTTCTTGTGGGCAGACACGTTCAGGATGGGCCTGAGAACGGAGTCTCCCATCTCTCCTCTCACACCATGTGACAGGATTGATTAACTGAGGCAGGGCTCATCCTGCATCCGGGCCAAGTTCTCTCTCAGTAGCTCTCTCTTTGGAGTTTCTGTACTATACTGCTGGCCAAAGATCCCAGTATTTGGATATGGGGAGGTAGGATAATTTTTCATAAGCCTTCCAAGACCTATCACAACATCTAGTGTTGAAGTGCCCTAAAAATGTATGCATGTGAACTGTACACTTAAAAATGGTTAAGATGGTAAATTTTATGTTACGTGTATTTTAACACAATAAGAAAAAGAAAAAATGGGCGCATGAATATATGAATAGCTGACCATATTATTGACCGTTGCCCTACTTTGTACGGCAGACTTTTACATGTGGATCTTTGTTGCCTTTAATGTATGGGTAAATCGTGTACTTTATAAGCTGATACTAAATATGAAAGGTTGCGTAATAGAGAGGCTTTTTTTCTCTTTTACTTATTGTGTATACTTGTGGACAGGTAGGCTGTTGAGAAATAGATTTCTAGGCCATATTTGGCGTTTAAGATTTTTCTAGTGTGGTTATGGGGTGGCTCAGAGAACAGAGGTAACTGGGAGGAGATACAGCTTTGCATTCTTTTCTGGTCTTTGGTGTCTTCTGAGACCAACTGACTTTGTTCCTTTGTTATAACTCCTTACCCTTAGCCTCTTTTTGGCTTTAGCTTCCTTAGTAACAAAATGAAGGGATTGCATTAAATAATCTCTAAGGTGCCTTCAGGCTCTTAAAAAAAAATTCTGTAATCTCCTGGGAGCTTTACTCATTTCTGTTGTCCTCTAGGCTTGTGTGGGCTTCAGCCTCTACTTTAGCGGTGGGAGCTCCTCTGTGCTGTATTTATGTATTGCTTGTTCTGGATCAACTTTAACTGAAACTTTATCAAGATAGTAGCCATGTACCAAGTTGGTGGGTGAGATGTTTGCTTCAATGAAAGATTGTTAATCTTTTGTTTTTCCAAAGCACTTCTTTCAGCTTGTCTTTCTTTGTCATTTGGGTCTCAGGTCTTGACCGGGGGACTGAATATAATTTCCGAGTGGCTGCTCTAACAATCAATGGTACAGGCCCCGCTACTGACTGGCTGTCTGCTGAAACTTTTGAAAGTGACTTGGATGGTAAGAACAACAATCAATAGGATTGGCACAGGCTAGGTTCTAACTGGTCAAATGAGTCAAACTGGAAAGCCACAGATTTGGGGTGTATATGGCTTAAATCTGTGAACTTTGATACTGTAGTCATTCCTGTAATGCAGCAAGTCTCCTGGAGTGTTTTTTTTGTTTGTTTGTTTTTTGCAGTGGCTTTTAGAGAGCCACCTCTTTAAGCAGAACCAGAACAAATGAAAATATATAGGTGCTTTAAAAAGTCTTGTTTTTTTGTTTTTTTTTTTTTTACCAAGGCTGTTAAGTAGATGAATGATCTAAAATTTAAGACTGAGCCACATAAATCATGCCTTTATTTCAGTGACAGTTTCCCTTTTCCCTTAGTCCTGGACGCCTTGCCCTTTTTCTCACCTGTTTATCTAGTGAGTCACTCCATATGGGTGTGTGTATGTACCTTGATCAGAGACAGGTGCTGCACTTGGGAGACAGAAGACCTGGGTCCTTATTCTAATTCTTGGTTTACTAATTTTTAAATTAAGATAGCAATTTATGGCTTGAAATAATGTATTTGAAAGATACTGTAAATTGCCACCGTTTTAAGCCTCTTAGTCTCCCACCATTTAAATCAATTTGTGGTTCTAAAATTTCATATTTTCTGACTCATCATATTACTTAGAGGAGTAAATAACTGATAGCATTGCAGTAATCTGACACTCGATCACCTGTTGACAACAGGCTTCTAATTAGTTGGTCTTATGTCTTTTTCATTGCACCTGGTAAAGTTTGGGAATCAAATGTGGGACCCGTAGGAGTGGGTGGTAACTATTGAAAGGCAATTTGTTTTTCTCCTTTGGGCAGAAGTTCTTGGATCTCTTTGTCTTCCCTTCCAGATTAATATTGCAATGTCCTGTATTTCAGGCTGTTTGTTTTTTTTAGAATGCAGTAAAACCATAGGCCAAACTTCACTATACATACAAATTCTCTTTGAATTCTTGGGCATAGTGGAAAAAACTTAGCCCCGAATAATTTGGCAGGAGGCTGAATACTATTCCCCAAAGATGGTGAAATATTCTAGGGGAAGGTGAATCTCATCTTGCTTTTCTGCTTTCCTTCCCAGAAACTCGTGTTCCTGACGTGCCTAGTTCTCTTCACGTCCGCCCACTTGTCACCAGCATCGTAGTAAGCTGGACTCCTCCAGAGAATCAGAACATTGTGGTCAGAGGTTATGCTATTGGTTATGGCATTGGCAGCCCTCATGCCCAGACCATCAAAGTGGACTATAAACAGCGCTACTACACCATCGAAAATCTGGGTATGTATGCTAAGTAGAGGAAGTGATTGCACATGTGATTTCTTTCTTTTTAACTTGTTCTTATGTAATAATTTTATTTTTATAGAAAACTTTCAAAAATAGTGCAAAGAGTTCCTATATATTCTTCATCCAGATTCCCCAAAGGTTAACATTTTACCACATGTACTTTGTCATTCTCTATCTTCCCTTATGTACATGTTTTTTTCTTGAACTGCTTGAGAGTAAGTTGCAGACATGATGCCCTGCTACTCACTGATACTTGAATATGTTTCCTAAAAACGAGGGCATTTTCTAACATAACCACAGTACAGTTATCAAAATCAGCAAATTAACACTGAGACAGCATCTATAGACTTGATTCATATTTTACTAGTTGTCTCATTAGTGGCCTTTATAACAAAAGAAAAACATTGTTTTCTAGTCCAGGATCACATGTTGCATTTAGTTGTCATGTCCTATTAGTTTTTTTTGATATGGAAAAGTTCCTTGGTTTTTTCTTGACTTTATGACAATGATGTTTTTGAAAAGTATAGACCATTTGTATTTTGTAGAATGTCCCTCAGTTTATACTTGTCTAATATTTCCTCAATAGATTCAGCTTATGCATTTTTGAAAGGAATAGCATAAATGCATTGTGTTTTTGTCAGTGCATCATATCAGGCACATGAGAGCCTATTGCTAGTGATGTTAATTTTAATCACTTGGTTAAAATGGTATCTGTCACATTTCTCCACTATGAAGTTATTATTTTTTTCCTTCATAATTAATAAGTACCTTGTGGGGGAATACCTTGACTCTGTGTAAATATTTTGTTTCTCATCAAACTTTCACTTGCTAGTTTTATCATCTTTAATAAGTTATTACTCTGGTGTTTCCCAAGTGGTGATTTTCTAATTCCGTTATATCTTCTACATTTATTAGCATTCTTTGATAAGGAAGAGCTTTCCTTCTCTTTCATAGTGAAAGAATGGCCACTGGGAGTCTCTTTATAACTGATTCCTCTGTCCATTTGATGTCTCCCGTCTTTCTTTGAGCGCTTTCTTCCTTTTTGACACAGTAAGATGTTTCAGGCACATCTGGTATTTTCCTAGTCTTAGCCCTTGAATGAGTCATTTCTCCTAGGAACCTTGGTTTCTTTTATAGAAAATGATATTAAGAAACCAATATCTGAGCAGTATACATGCTCATTGTTACTGGGTTAGAAAATCCTGAGGAATCTATAAAAAGGCTACTAAAACTGTAAGTAAGTTTAGCAAGGTCACAAGATACAAAGTCCATATACAAAAGCAGTTGTATTCCATATACTAACAATAAGCAGTTGGAAATTGGAATTAAAATAATGATACCATTTACAATAGCATCAAAAAATATGAAGTACTTAGGAATAAACTTTAAAAATATGTACAAGGTCTGTGTGCTGAAAAGTAGAAAATTATTCTGAGAGAAATTAAAGAAGACTTAAATAAATGGAGATACCATGCTCAGGGATTGGAAGACAGTATTATTAAAATGACAGTTCTCCCCAATGCAATCCCAAGTAGAGTCCTAGTAGACAGAATTGATAAACTTATTCTAAAATTTATATTAAAAATCAAAGGAACTAGAATAGCAAAAATTTTTGAAAAAGAAGAATAAAGTTTAGAAGACCCAGACTATCTGACTATCTGATTTCAGGACTTATTATAAAACTACGGTAATAGAGACATTGTGGTAGTATTAATGTAAAGGTAGGTGTTATAGATCAATGGAACAGAGTAGAGTTCAGAAATAGATCCATATATATGTGGTCAATTGATTTTTGAAAAATACTGAGAATTCATGGAGAGACGATAGTCTTTTCAACGAAAGGTATGGGAACAAAGCCAGCCCTGATGGCCTGGTGGTTAAAAAGTTTGGCGTGTTCCACTTCAGCAGCCCGTCTTAGCCATGCTGTGGCTGCGGCTCACATAGAAGAACTAGAAGGACTTACAATTAGAATATACAACTATGTACTGGGGCTTTAGGGAGGAAAAAAAAAAAGAGAGAGGAAGATTGGCAACAGATGTTAGCTTGGGGTGAATCTTTCCCAGGGGGGAAAAAAAAGGTGTGGGAATAATTGGATATCTGTATAAGAAAGAAAAGGAACCTTCCTTGATCCTTATCTCACACTATACACAAAAATAGACCTAAATGCAAGGGCTAAAACTATAAAACTTCTAGAAGAAAACAAGAAAAAATCTTCATGACTTTGGGGTAGTCAAGGATCTCTTAGGATGCAAAAAAGCACAAATTGTAAAATTTAAAAATTAGTAAATTGGACTTCATCAAAATTTAAAACTTCTATTTTTGGAAAGACACCAATAAAATGAAAAGGTGAGCCACAGACTAGAAGAAAATACTCATCATTCAAATATCTAACAAAGAATTTGAGTCCAGAATATATAAAAACTCTTACAACTCATAAGAAGATGACAGTCCAATAAAAAAGTAGGCAAAAGGTTTGGATGGACAACATACCAAAGAAGATATATAAGTGGGCAGTAAGCAAGTGAAAAGATTCTCAACATCATTAGTCATCAGAGAAATGCAATGAAATACCACTACACATCCTCTAGAACTGCTAAAATTTAATAGACTGATAATACCAGATATCAGCAAGGATGCAGAACGGGAATTCAAGGATGTAGAACTAGAAGCTGGTGAGAATATCTGATGGTACAACCACTTTAGAAAACAGTTTTGAGGTTTCTTAAAAAGTTGACCCTATGATCCATCATTCCCACTCATAGATATTTAACCAAGAGAAATAAAAACACATAATCTACACAAAGACTTGTACACAAATGTTCGTAATAGCTTTATTTATGATAGTCTGAAAGGGGTAAACAAGGAAATGGTAAATTGTACTGTATCCATCCAACGGAGTACTATTCAGCAATTAAAAGGAATAGGCTATGGATACACACCGCAATGTAACGAATCTCACAAACATGCTGAGCAAAAGAAGCCAAACACAAGAGAGTATATACTGTGTTGTTATGTTTTTATGAAATTATAGAATAGGCAGCACTTATCTGTAGTGACAAAGCAAGATCAATGGTTGCGTAGAAACAACGTTGGTGGGAATTGACTACAAGGGAACTATATGGAGTGTTGGAAATATTCTATATCTTGATTGTGGTAGTGATTACACAGGTATACATATTTGTCAAAACTCAACCAACTGTACAACTAAATGGGTACATTTTATTGTATGCTAATTATACCTCAAAGTTGATTTACAAAGCAAAAATTTTTGAGAAATAGTAATATTTTATAATAGAAAATGAATTGGTTTGGTAGGTATAATTCCAAATTGGATTTTCATTATAGAGATCTTGCTTTGAAAGACTTGTCTTTTAATTCAGAATCTGCCCTGACCAACTTTTTTATTCAAATCATTTCTTTGTGATTATTCTTCCCTAAGAACAACTTGAGGTGTCTAACAGATGAATTACCTTTGTCTTTTCTGGTAGAAAATAAGCAGCAATTTAATGCTTTATTCAAAAACAAAGTAGCCTTTCTCTTTCTCCTTTTAAGAAGAAACAGCATGGCTAACCTAGAAAGTGTTCCCCACATGAACAGTCTTATAAGGCAATTGTAGGAGAGCAGAAGAAAAGCTTTGCTGGTGGATACAAATATCTCTGTGGTGACCTGCCTCCTACTGTTTCCTTTATGAAACTACTGAAATGAAAATCCTCCGCAGTGCAGGCAGTGCTTGGTCCTTGACCTTCAGGTGCTTCCAGTCTAATAGGAGAACAAAAGTAAAGCAGAAGAAACAATGACATGAGTTGCAGTGAAGTATGTTCAGAGAAGGGAGAGCAGCTAGTAAGGCACGGTAGAAGCGGTTGAAGAAGCTTAACCTGTACTTGGAAGACTGAGTCAGAATAGTGTTTGAAAACAAGAGATGAGAAGGAGTGCTGCATGTGCTTAAGAGAGTAAACAGACTGTTTCAAAAGAGAGTGCACATTGAGAAGTGGCAAAAAAATTTAAGTTGGCACACAAAGTAAAGTAAGCTTGAGCTGTATTTATCAACACAGATAATCTGAGATGCATATAATGTTGAACAAAAAGTCAGAAGTGAGGTGCATTTAGGAATTCTCTCATTAGTCAAACTAGAGTTCTCTTCTGATCTTCAAATCCATGTAAACGTTTGTGTACTGGGTATCCGTACCAGGATATAGCCCATATTCTATCATAATTTAATCAAAATTAAAGTTAGTGTTTTCTCCTGCAAACTTTTCAATCAACCAGCAAATATTTAATGAACACTTACAATATCCCAGACACTGTACTAGAGATAGAGCAGAGAATCAGACAGACATGGTCCCAATTATTAGAAATAATACAATTTTGAAATAACTGAAATTATTTAGGGCACTGAGGAAGAGAAATGGGATCCTACATGTTATGTAACGAGAGATGCTAATCCAGTCTGGGATGAGCCCTTGCATTCATTTCAGATGACTAGGCATTGTCTAGATAAAGAAGAAGGGTGCCGTGTGTTCCCAGCATAGGGAACAGCTGCAATGTTAAGGCCCAGTAGTAGGAGAGCACATAGTGCTGAGAGATGGCTGGTAAAGATGGAGCATAGGGAACAAGGCAGAGTGGTGAGACGTAAGTAGGTAGAATCAACAAGACTCCATTATTTGCATATAGGGGAGGAGGGAGAGAGATCTTAATGGCTCCTTGGATTCTGACTTGAGCAGCAGGGTGTGTAGTAGTGCCATTTATGAACTAGGGAACACTGGAGCAGATCTGAAGTCGGGAGAGAGAGGCATGAGAGAGAGATTTGAGACATCCAAGTGGAGATGCCAAACAGACAGTTGAACATAGAGGTCCAGTGCTCAGAACAAAGGTCTGGACTAGAGATAACATATTTGTACTTGATGGCACATCTATGCTAATCCAAGCTAAGGAGATGAGTGAAAGCACATAGAGAGAGAGTGAAGAGTGGGAATAGAAGGTGGCCTGGAAAAGCCTTGAAAACGGGTATCATGGTTGCTCTGCCTCTGTCCCCAGTCTCAGTGAATGACATCACCATCTACCATGTTGCCCAAACCAGCACCTTTTCCTTTTTCCTCGCCTCTTGTTAATTCCGATTGTTGTTGTTTCTTTCTGACATTGGAAGACCAGGCCTTTATATATATTGCCCATTGGTATCTAGAGAGTGGGCCACCAAGCAAAACAGCTATTTTAAGCTTTTGAAGTAATGCAGTCCACTTGAGGTGTGGCCACTTTGGAAGACTGCCCAACTTTGGCAGAAGTGAGTGGTGTGTGTCAGCTGCTCACCCTGCAACACTTCAGTGGCGCCCAGGTCTTCATTTCTGAAGCTGGGCTTTTGAAGTACCTGTACTAAACCTTGCCTGGATCAGGTATGTGATGAAGGATTTGCCTCAGCCAATAGGAGAATGAATGCTATTATGACTATTTAATACCCCCTCTTTTCACTGAGTTGAACTAGCAGCATTTTACATGATCACCTGCAGGGAGTGTTTCTTTCAGTCTTACATTTCCTACATCACAACCTCCAAGCCAGTTGAAATCCTGGGCCTTATCTTATCCAACCAAGTTGTCTACATGAGGGCTAGATGAAGTTTGGCAGTTCCCAGATTTGGAGGCCCTCCAGAGAGTTAAGGACATTTAGTGGCTACTGAGTTAATAGTTTATCTCCTACTTCTCTACCTCGGCTGTTCCAATCGCTGTCCTCCTCCTGAGAAGCAAAGAGGTTTATTTAATTCCAGCTTCCACCTATGGGCTTCCAACACATGAAAATGCTATTTACTCAGTCTAATCCAAGCTCTATGCTATATAATAACATCATTAAACCATTGATTAGTTGAGGCCAAGAAAGGATTCAAGCACAGTCAACCTTACTCCTGGGACTAACTCCAGGCAGTTGATCCTGACCAGTTTTTCTATACTGTATATGTTGCTATCTCCACATCTCCCCACACCACAAAATAATCCCACGTAAAAGTTTTTAAAACCTTCCTTCCTGACTTTCTGTGCAATTAAAATGATGCACAGTCACCCTTACATTTTAAAAATTCTGTAGTGAGAATTTTTTTTTAAAGGTTTTGATTCGTTTCTTTCCTTCAGATCCCAGCTCTCACTATGTGATTACCTTGAAAGCATTTAACAATGTGGGTGAAGGCATCCCCCTGTACGAGAGTGCTGTGACCAGACCTCACACAGGTAAGCTATCCTATCCATTTCTGGTCTTTAGCATTTTTCCAGCAGCTTAAGTAGAATGTTGGCATGAGGCCTGCCCCATAGGTATCAGTGGAAGGAAAAGTATATGGTAGTTCAGGATGCAGGCTTCAAATAGGAAAATGGGCTTTCAACATGGAAGGTTCTGTTAATTCCTTTTTTGCTTTTTAGAAAATATTAACAATCCTGTCATGTAAACAATTCTATGTAGATGTGTAACACGTGTTTTTAATGTTTTAGGATCTATAAAACATAGTCGTGAGAGAATTAAAAGTGATTTTTCATCTTATGGTTATTGAGTTTTAAATAAAATGAGTCAGAAAATGAAAAGATCTGCATCTCTCTGGAGGAATTATATGGGTTACTGATGGCAGCAGTAAATGTATAGATTTTCTTTACTAGTCACCTGAGCTGGTTCAGAAAGTATTTTTTGATATGCTTTTTATAAGCTTTATTTATATTTATATATATTTATATAAAGAGTATAAAGTCAGATGTACTATCCATTTGATCAACTGTACATTTATTAGAAAAGAGACCAAATAGTCATTATTTTTCTTTGTAATTTATTTTAAAAGTTTCTGTAGACATATAAGACATTTAATTTAGATCTGAATGAGAAAGTTTATTGATGTAAATATATTAGAGTTGTAAATTTTTCTAAAGGGTACTGAAAACTAAAGAATTTATCATTTTCAGAAATGCTCTTTTCCATTCGTTTCCCAGAATTGTGAATCTGTATTGTCTGCTATGTCTTCTGGATACTTTGCATAATAGTACAGATTTGGCATTATTCTTTTTTAAAAAAATAATCTCTGTCCCTTTTTTTTTTTAATGCTTACTTGAGAAGACCAATATCATTACTACATGTTTGGTAGTTCTGTCCTGTCTTCTGCTTCTATGTGCTTACAATTTTATAAGTTCTTTTAAAAATAGTTTTGGTATTCCAGAAAGGAAAAAAAGTAAGATGAAAAAGAATGTATAAATAAGTGGTTTACTACTTTCTTATGTCAACCTATAATAGAAAAAAACAAATTTGAAATTATTTCCTTTTATGTGACTTAAAAATATAGCCTTTTGGCTAGAAATATACAAGGAAATGTTCCTAAGTTGTGTAACCTAGTTATCTTTTCCAAGAGTTGTTAGCAAGAAAAAAATTTCTCAAAGAAGTCTAATGATTTTTGCACCTGAAGGTGCCTTTTCTGTAACTAATTGGTATGTGTCCTGAACTTTGAACAAAGCCCTTGATTATTATGTATGCTGTTACTCTGTTATTTTTAGTCTTCATTGTATAGGAAATACACAGATGGAGACTATTACTTTAGCTTGGCAATTATTCATAAACAAGGCTCATGCCATTTCAAATTTTGAGTTGTAGGAAGGACTAGTCACCATAACCGTGTGTGAAACCTATTTTAAAACCTTAACTTAAAATAAATCAGTGTGTGTATACTTGGAAAACCTGACCAAGAGTTGGGAAAGCCCAAATGGATCCTCCTGTATTGCCCTGAGTTCATGGTGCTTGGTGCCTTTGTGCTCATTCTGGCCTCTGTTTTGACGATGATGCTTAGAGAAGAGAATGTGTCTTTGCATATGGCACAACACAGCGCATGAGTGGAGACTTTCCTTTCTATCACATAAGTACTCTGATGTCTAAAGCTCATAAAGGCTATGTCACTTGGACCCATGATAACTATGGCATTTCCTGTAACTGATTGGGATTGATCAGTGGGTTGTTCTCTGACTCTACTAGAGAAAGTGTAGCAGATATTCCTGCATGGTGTCAGTTTACCTTTCCTCAAGGACGAGTAAGGCCCTGAGTTCCTTTTGCTTTATTTGGATGTGAGCCATAGTGCTATACTGCTTTTAGACACAGGACATCAGCAGATCTGAACTGGACCTTGTGTGGGTATCAGATACCCCCAGTACCAAGACCAGGCCAAGTTCCATTGGCTGACATTCATGACTCAGGTTTGAGAGTAGGATCCTTACATGCCTAGTCATATACATTGATAAGCCATGTCCCAAAAATTCAGCCACATTCTCTGAAATATCAAAACTGATCATGAGCTTTGTTTTGCTTGTTCAGAAATTATACCCTTGATTTTAAAAGCAATTTTTATCTTTTCATGATCCTTTTTGGACAGAAGGTAGAATTTTCAAGTAATTTAAAGAAAATTTAAGTATGAATACTTTAATATAATCACTGAATTATCACATTTTAAAATACCTACAGAATACAGTAGAGAATATAGGTAATTACTGTTTTTCTAGGTGTTTTCCCACAATTTTTTCCTGAAAGAATACAAGTGGACATATACTTTTACATGAATGGTGGTTATCTATTAATTCCAGATTCTTTTTCTCTTTCTTCATTTCTCACCTTTCATTCCATTATATTACCCCACATTTCCCTTTTATTTTTATGTTAAAATGCCACTTCCCTTTTTTAATTACTTTTTACCCAGACACTTCTGAAGTTGATTTATTTGTTATTAATGCTCCATACACTCCAGTGCCAGATCCCACTCCCATGATGCCACCAGTGGGAGTTCAGGCTTCCATTCTGAGTCATGACACCATAAGGATTACATGGGCGGACAACTCACTGCCCAAACACCAGAAGATTACAGACTCCCGGTACTACACAGTCCGATGGAAAACCAACATCCCAGCAAACACCAAGTACAAGGTACTGGCACATTTGCTCTGGGTGACAAAAGCTAATTATTGATATTTTCTAATTCTAAAGTTCTTGATTCATATGTTTCCAGAATGCAAATGCAACGACTTTGAGTTATTTGGTGACTGGTTTAAAAGCAAATACACTCTATGAATTCTCCGTGATGGTGACCAAAGGTCGAAGATCAAGCACGTGGAGTATGACAGCCCATGGGACCACCTTTGAATTAGGTATGTGTAGTCAGAACCGTATGTCATATGGCATTTCTTCTTTGCAAGATGTGAAAGCCAGTGGAAGTCCGTGCTAATGTTGTGCCACGTTCCAAGTCATAAGACTTCTCATCACCTGCTTTTACTACCCAAGGAAAGAATTGAGTGTACGAATTGACATATTTACAGAACACAGTGAGCAACTACAGGTGGAGTTAAGTGTTTGCTTTTTCAGCTGATGAATTATATTTTTTTCATCATTGTATAAGAACATTAGCAAATAACAGTATAATGTAATGCAAAGTATACTGGCTTTTAGGAATCAAGAGACTTGAGTTCAGTCCCAGGTCAGCCATCTACTGACTGATCATAGGCAAGTCATCCAACCTCTCTGAATATGTTTCTTCCATCTATAAAAGAAGGGTAACAATCTCTGCCTTTCCCACTTTAGAGGGTTATTGTATGGGTAAAATGAGGAGCAGATAGGAAAGCACATGGTAAATTATAAAGCGCTGTATAGATGTAAGAGATTATTGTCATTAATCCTGCTTTACTGTTGAATTGAGATAGAAAAGATGAAGACACCTGCCCTTCACCAGGCAGCTGCAATGCCATGCTTGCTAGAGCCTGAGCACTTGACCAGGGGACCCCAAAGCTGCCCCAGCAGCTTTCTTGCAAACCAATTAGTGTCTTGTAAAATCTCCCACTGGAGTATCCTTAGGGTTTCTGTCTGTAAGTAAACATGAAAGAGAAGAGACAATGAAGCAAATTAAGGGGAAAGCAGGCCATCCAATTTTGAGATTATTTGCCTTTTGCTCACTTGTAGGCCCAGCCTTCTGCCCGTTGTACTTTCCTAGCACGGGGATAGGTATGACCATTGGGGGTCTCTGTCTCTTCTGGCCTCCTGTTTCTTTCTCTCCTATATATAAAAAATGACAAAATGGAGCTATAAAATCTCCCCAGACTGGGCTTGGCCCTAGTGTGTATCTTCTGCACAGTTAGTTGGACTTCCTTTAGAGAAAAAGGGTTGGATTTGTAGAGCTAGAAATATAGTGCACAAAAGCTTAAGCAGACTTTGAGTTTGCTTTCTTTGCCAGTTTTAAGAATATCTTTTTGCTTTAATTCCATCCCATTAGCTAATATATGATATTGTTTATTCCCCTAGGAATTTTTTACCAGGCTTCCTTCCATTTTATACTAGAATTCCAGTATTTCAGGAAGAGAAGAGTCAATTTAAGAATGTACTTAATTTGCTTATTTCCCTATAATACATTAAAGATTTTTAGCCATAACATGGAAACACAAGAAACGCAGTGTCATTGTTATTTTATTGGTTTTTCTGTTCCATAAACAGCTTTATATTTCAGAGCAATAACCTCAGTTGACAGTTAGTTTTCAGTGAAAACTTAAAATAAAAAACATCGATTTGTAAATCACTTATTTTCTGAGGGAATAAGGATTTTCAAACCTCATATTTGGTTTGAAGAGTTAACTATAGGTGAGAGAGAGAATTATTTTGCGCTTAAAAATATTCTAACAAAGTAATCCAAATTAGGGGAGAATGTCATCTTGGGCAAATTACATAAATTTTCTCATTTTCAGTGTCCTGATACATCAAACAGAGCTAGTAACTTCCTTTCAAGTTGCCATAAGTGTTAAGTGAAATGGTATTTGTAAAATGCCTGGTATATAGTAGGAACTTGGTAACTTCAAATGTCTTTCTATTTCCCTGCCTAACTATCCTACATATTCCTGACCTCCAGCTGAGATGCCAGTTCTGTATCCTCATAGTGTGGTATTTTCTCTTGGGTACTTGGCATATTCTTCTTTTTTATTTTATTTTATTTTTTTCTGAGGAAGATTGGCCCTGAGCTAACATGTGTTGCCAATCTTCCTCTTTTTGCTAAGGAAGATTGTCCCTGAGCTAACATCCATGTCCATCTTCCTCTATTTTGTATGTGGGATGCCACCGCAGCATGGCTTGATGAGCAGTGTGTGTGTTCGTGCCTAGGGTTCAAACCTGCAAACCCTGGGCTGCTGAAGCGGAGCATGTGAACTTAACCACTGTGCCACTGGGCTAGCCCTTGCATATTCTTCTTTTTATTGGAGCTATTTATAGATAGACTATGAGTTCTTTGAAGCCAAGAGGCTTTATCTTTTTTGGCTTGTACCCTTTATAGTGCCTTATAAATGGAAAGAGTTGAGGAAATGGTAAATTAAGTTGAAATGCTTAGGAATTGTTGAAAGCATTGTTATTTTGTAGTTCCTACTTCTCCACCCAAGGATGTGACAGTTGTGAGTAAAGAAGGAAAACCTAGGACCATAATTGTAAATTGGCAGCCTCCCTCTGAAGCCAATGGCAAAATTACAGGTAAGATGCTTTTGAGTGTGTGTCTATTCCCTATTCCTGCCTGGTAGAAGCATTCCAGGAGAGTACTGTGTTGTTAGGAGAAATGGGAGTCTGAAGGCCAGCTTGGTCATTTTATGAGGTGCTGTGAGTCACAGTGGTCCTCGAAAGTGGAGCACAGGGGTGTGCTATTTGCCCATAGTGATGTAAAAATGAGTTGCCAGCTGGTTTTTCTAACTCACATTGCGTGAAAGTCATGGGTTGCACTAGACAGCCTTTGGCTATAGTGGGACCTTGTGGAGACATTTATTTTCCTCAGAAAAGCTGTTCTTCTCTGGCTCTGACTAGATGTCTAGCTTTGGAGTTAAAGACTAACTCTACAGGGTAATACTCAATAAATACAGATTCACCTCTTCTACTCTGAAGCCGAAAAAGCCGAGTAGACTTTTAAGTCCTTTTTTCCCCCCAGGCCTGCTACTTCAGCTTCCTGTGCTCTTACAACTAGAGTTAAAATTTGAATTCAGCTAGGGCTTTGAAGGGTCCTGGAATTTTTTCTTGCACTTCCAGAAAAGAACCTTCCACAATAGAGGACACTGTGCCTTCCCCAGCCTTATCAAGGAGGAAAGCCTGATGAGATTTAGCTGCTAGTTATTACCCTTGGAGCCGCTGCTCCATGTGGGTGTATGTGAGGAAGAGGAGTTTGTCTTCTGAAGTTTCTTTGTATGAGTAAAGTGGCCTAAGGAAACTGAAAGCACTTGTTAGCATTATCCTGCTTCGACTTTCGATAGGAATTCCTTTCCATAAATCCCTGGTCTTTATGTCATTTTTTAGGTTTCAGAATTTGCCTCTTCCATAAAAGTATCAAGCATGATTTAACTTGGATTACATTTTACTTTGTCTTTAAAAATCAGTAATAATGCAGTACATTTTTGCACTGTGTAGGTCAGATAGGCTTGTGGTTGTGGCTCTTCCCACCTCAGCCCTGGAGATTGAGTGCCCTCTGGTGGAAGTATCAGGTGACGTTTCTTACCCCAAGTCTGAGAAAACTTAACAGAGGTTGCTGCCCATCTCCCAGGAGTTTTTCTCCTGGAAATCACATTGGTGAGAGCTAAAACAGCATGGCAGGTCATTATTGGTTTTCAAAACTGCGTTATTTTAATTATAGACTCTTGAAGGGTACACTATTCAAGTATTAGGATGTTGGGGTGATTGTATTATTTTCCTTACGTGATTTCTTGGCTTCTGCGAGTACTTAATCCTATATTTTTATCTTAACTACTTTTATTACTTCACCTGCTGATATAGATGATAACTTATAGCCTGGCACTGTTGAAATGTGGTTTGCCCTATATTATGTTTAGTGTAGCAATTTTAATGCATTTTACCTTTGCTGTTTAATCAGTACGTGTTCTCTACTTGTATGTGCTGTAACATATATCTTTATTCACTTACTAATTGCAAAAGAAAAAGCAGGAATAAGATTTCTTTTCCCATTAACTCCTTTGGACAGGTTACATCATATATTACAGTACGGATGTGAATGCAGAGATACATGACTGGGTTATTGAGCCTGTGGTGGGAAACAGGCTGACTCACCAGATACAAGAGTTAACGCTTGACACACCATACTACTTCAAAATCCAGGCGCGGAACTCAAAGGGCATGGGGCCCATGTCTGAAGCTGTCCAATTCAGAACACCTAAAGGTAAAGCTCCCCAAACACAGTGTTTTATTATATTTCTCTTTAGTGGGGCTATGCTTGCACATACCACATTAGCATATAGAGATTATGGATAATAGAAGTCCTGATGGTGAGCTTATGAGCCACAGTGTGAACATTTATCTCAGAATGATCCCTCACCTACCCATTGACTGCCAAATCAGTGCTCCCTAGGTTACTGGCCTAACCATATCGTGTACAGGGGAACTTTGACTCCAGGCTGTTTGAGGCAGATGAATGCAGTGTCTAAAAATGTTTAAAGTTGGATCAGATGTGATTCTCTTGGTTCCCATACAGAGTAACAGCATGTTATTATGATGGATGATTCTCTTTCAACACATGCAGGCTCTTACCCTGAAAGGCTTATTCGTGGACCTTTGTAGAGAGAAAGAGACTAAAAGGGGCCCTTTAAAGAAAACGCTAGATAAGAAAGTGAAGATAAAATATTGAACCAAGTGAGTTTAGGAATAAAATTTAGTTGGGGACTGAGTCTGTGGAAATAGGGAAACCATAAATGAATTTCTTTTCTGTTAGTACTAAAAACAAGACTCAATTTGTTTGGAAGTTTGTGGGGTTTTATTTTTTTCCTTTAAAAATTCTGCCTGTCCCATTTTCAAAGCTTGTGATCCTTGCTCTTGTTTTTTCTTCCCCTGTGCTTGGCCTGTTAGCGGACTCCTCTGATAAAATGCCTAATGATCAAGGTAAATGAGTAGATGGCCTCTTTTTCCTTTCCTCTCTTTTGTGACCTATTATTAGCTTTTCGTTGTTTTTGTTTCTTTTTTTTTTTTCCTAAAAAATCAGTACACGTGTTAAAAACCACATATTTATTGGCCAAAGTGGAGTTGAGTCCATGTTTCTGGCACTTGGGGTATCTGAAAAGCTTGGGAATCTACTTAGGAGCTAAATAGTCTAGCAGGAAAAATAAACAGTTCTGCAGCTGTAGGAGGTTGGCCTTAAGTGTGGGTCAGATTATCCTTTGCACTGAGATACTGAATACTGAAGTTCTGTAACAGTGATAGGCATTTCAGCATGATGAGAACAAGTATACCAATCTGTCATATTTGTAGCTTCTAGGATTTTATTAGTGTCTCTAAATGAACAGTTGTAATCAAATTCAGCAAATACCCTATTTTCCTCCCCCCACGAAGAATCTACAAATTTATACTACTGAGTTGTGTGATTATCCATGACAAAATTAGTGCTATTTATTCTATTACCATAAGCTTAGTTCAGAGCTCTTTTTCCATTTCTTCCCTTAAATATATCTGCCCATTTTAAAAGAGGATAGAAACAATTTAAGATGGAAACTTAGGAAGCACAGGCCTCAATGTCACTGTTCTTGAAATGATCTGTCAGCATAGTCTTTTCACTGTCATTGCTGTGGTGGAGAGGTAACTGTACTTTGTGATTTTCATCTCTGGGAAGTCAGTTAATAGTTGGTATCTGTTTTCTATACTAAGAGACAACAATAAAAGTAAATTTAATGGTTGCTTTCATGGTTTAAGAGTTGTTATTAGAAACAAAAATCTTTGGACCTTGGTTAATGACAAAGAAGAGTCAGAACTTGAGGTTTCAAGTTTCAGGGCTTTGAAAATGTGTTTGCATTCGATGAGTCTTTTGTTGTACATTGGAGAAACTGCAAAAATGCTGTGGGGGGGGGCACCCTAATCATGGTAGAAACTTTGACTTAAGTGTGAGAACAGAAAAATAACCATACTGTGTATGCACAGAATATAAATGTGTGCATTGTTCTTCCCTCACTTTACTCCATGACGCAGAGGGCAATTCTTAGCTGCACCACACCTCTGGTATTTAAAATTCTTTAACCATATTTATTTTTAGTGTTTGGTTAATCCTTGGAATTTCTTGTTCATAGGTTAAATATAAAAGAACAAATATTGGGAAATACAGGAATTCAACCAACCAGTTTATAGTCATGCACTGCGTATTGATGATTCAGTCAACGACAGACCGCATATATGATGGAGGTCTCATAAGATTAGTACTATATAGCCTAGGTGTATAGTAGGCTATACCATCTAGGTTTGTGTAAGGACACTCTATGATGTTCGCACGACAACAAAATAGCCTAACGATGCATTTCTCAGGACATATCCCCATCGTTAAGCGACGCATAACTAGTTGGTAAAGTGTGTTCTTTGGCAATTATTTACATAATATGATACTCTGGATAGTTTGGCTTAAATGTGGGCTACCTGACAGATAAGTACACCTAAATATGAAGAGCCTTACAAGAGCTAAGTCATTTCTGCCAACTAGAGTTTATTGTAGTGGAAAGAACAACTCAAATCTTGACCTATGGAGTGTGCCGTTTGGGAGGAGTGATGGCAGCAGAAGTAAGGGGATAAAGTAATAAGTATGGACAGTGCAAGAGGGGTCAGGGACTGCAAGTTAAATTCTAGAATATGCCCTTCTGGATAGCCAAGAATTTCTGTTATCTTTGGGGGTTTTGAGCTTCTGGACATAGAGAATATTGTTTTCATCTCTAGATGTATTCTCTTAAATGAACTACATACAGAAACCTTCAGATTTTGATTTCTTTCATTTCCTCCAAGTCTGATAATTTATGGAAGTATTTGACATAAGCTCTAATGTTTTACAGAAACACATCTAGTTTATGCATTTCTACTCATGCTTTATTTGCAGAAATAACCCTCACTTATAAGTGTTTTCTGAAGCTTCATGCGCTCTGCCTCTGTAAAGGGAAAGATTATATTCTTCCCTAAAAATTTATTATGCTTGTAATAATAGTAGTTAATATTTATTGAACATTTACTATGTGTCAGGCAGCATTCAAAGTATTTTGTATGAGTAAATGGAAATTTAATCCTTTCGTGAAGTAGATACCATTATTGTCACTGTTTTACAGTGAGGAAACTGAGACCCAGAAACAATAGTTAAATAAGTAGCCAAAAGTCAGTTAGCACCTGATGGAGCACATGATACACTCAAGTGCAGGCATCTGTTACAGACTGTGGTGTATTAACTATGAGGAGCAGCTTTTACTCTGCAGTTCTGTCGGACCTCTTCAAGAGAAGTGCAATACTGCTTTCTGGCCGCAGACCTTGGATTGAGGAATGCCTTTGCTTTACTGGGAAAGGACTCCTTGTATTCCTTGTATTTGCTTTTACCCTAGCAGTTTTCTATAAATAAGAAAAACATTCAAGACCAAGAAGATGAATTTCAAAAAAACTGATAATTGTGTTTTCTGAGGCCTGCTTGTGAGGCCCAAGTCTGAGGTCAGCAGCCCCACTTATTATGTTCCATGATGATGGATAAGGACAGTCTCCTTTGTGAGCAATTGAGAGGGAAGACTTTGTTTCTTCATCTTTGGATATTTAGGTGCTGAGCAGGAACTGAGAACCCAATTTGAACCTCCACTTTGCCTTCCTGCTCCTGCTTAGGGTAACTTTATATTTGGAAAGGCAACTTTATTTGAGAAAAGAATCCACACACTAGTGACACCTGGTAGGCCAGATCAGCATAGCCGAGTCCTTTGGAAGAGTCCAGATCTTTAATGCAGAAGTTAACCTAACTGGTCCCCTTGGTTCCTTTTCCGAGGGAAGCTACTTTTGCCGTAAGTGCTCTGAGCAGTCTTTTCAGGAACTGTTTCCTGTGCTAGAGAAGTGAGTGTGTTCCCACCTCTGAACAGCTAGTGGTAGTCTAGTCACATGCCAGATACAACCATGGAACGAGATGTCAGCCTTTCAGATGCCTCATTGCATAGAAAGCTATACCTTAGTTTGCTCTGCACAAATAGACTGCATTTTCCCTTGTTGTTTACGTGCTACTTCATTTTCTCATGGCAAGAGTAGACTGAAAACATTTTTTTGTAGAAAACACACACTAGCTGTGAAGTGGACTTATCACACCAATGGGTTGGGTCATTACTGACGTGATTTCTTCTCCTTCAGCCTCAGGATCTGCAGGAAAAGGAAGCCGGCTGCCAGACCTAGGATCTGACTACAAACCTCCGATGAGCGGTAAAGCCCTTCCTGTGGCTTTTTTGGCCTATTATGGGCATGACGTGGTTCTGCTTGAAATCTTGAAATGTCTTTTGTAGCTTGTGTGTGGTGGGTTGTAGCGTGTTACCTATTTTCTTCTATTTAATAGTGTTAGCTTTAGGCATTTTCTGGCAAATATTTGCTGAATTACTACAAACTCATTCATTATAGGATTCATAAATAAAATTTGTTTCCCCACATATCCAGCTTAAAATAAGATTAATTCTAAACAAACAAGTCTTCCTTTTGCCCACTGCCTCTACAAAAGAATTAGAATCTTGCTTTCAAAAATAAACCCTCTAGTGGAATTAGCCATCACCCAGAAGAAGCCAAAGAAATGCTTTGGAATCATTAATTTCTCCCCACACTGCTTCAGTGTTTTTAGTTTGGAAGTTCTAAAAGATTCTTCTCACTCTCCTAGCCGTCCTAAGAGCCTGGTGCCTTCTAATTACTTAAATGATGACACCTACTTCTCTACAGACTTCACCATTTGTAAGTTACTCTCTCACATGAAATCACATTTGATCCTCATAACACTTTGAAGCAGGGAGAGAGATATCATCATTCCCATTTTATACATTAAGAGACTCTGGAGAAGTACTATGCCTGGGCCATCCACTAATTATGGAAGTTCTAGAACCAAAACCCAGGTCTTCTGACTTATGGTTGTGCCTTTTCTGCTATCACATGCAGCCTAAAAGGCATGGGTTCTGCACCAGATGTGGGAATCCAGGATAGTGAAATGTTCACAAAAGGAGTTACTAGAAATGACCCTACTGTCTCCTTACCCCTGCCAGAGAAACATACAGAAGAGAAAGGCCTATCCTCTAGAAGCTCCTAGTCTAAATGTGGAGATAAAATGATCTCTTGGGCCAGCCCCGATGGCCTAGTGGTTAAGTTCAGCGCACTCCGCTTCGGCAGTGCGGGTTCAGTTCCTGTACACAAACCTACACCGTTCTGTTAGCGGCCATGCTGTGCTGGCGGCCCATATACTAAAAAGTAGAGGAAGATTGGCATGGATGTTAGCTCAGGGTGAATCAGCCTATTCTTAGGAGAGCCAGACAAACTTGCATGCTTCAAGAAATTTTTAGGCTCAGAGTTCTAGGACTTTGTTTATGGGTTTCTCCTCCTGGGATGCATATGTTACATTTATGTGCTGTCCACAGTATAACATTTAAGGCCATGAGAAAAGTAATTATTTCTTTGCCTTTTCTTTCGTTCATGCATTTATTCATTCACTCACACATATTTTTAAAGGTTCAGGTTCTATGTAACAGGCTCTGGAGCAGTAGTGGAGTGAGTAACAAACTACCTGATAGAGAAAAGGGAAAGCTTCATAGAAGAGGTGCTATCTGACCCAGATTTTAAAGGCTGCATAGAAGATTGCTATGTATGTCAAGGAGGGGGTTGAACATTCCAGGAAGCAATAACAGCATGTGCAAAGGCATGGCAGTATAAAACAGCCTGCTCCCTCCAGGGGTCACACTACCTAGAGACAGAATAGAAAAGGTAGGTTAGAACCAGCCTGCTAAATGCTCAGGTACCAATGCTAAGAAATGTGAGCTTCACTCCTGTAAATAACATATATAAGCAGTCTGATACTACTGGTAAACTATGACTTCATTTATTAAGTATCTGATATTATTAGTCTGATAACAGTGAAGAATGAGTCGGGGCTAAGAGTATGAAGTCAGAAAAGAGTGGTTAGGAAGCTGTTGCAGTAGTCCAGATGAGGCCTAAGAAATGGCCTATCATAATGTCCCTTGTAGGAGAGTTGATGCTCCCTTTGGCAGCTGACTCTTATTCAGTCTTAGAAGCGAGCTTTTGGCCAGCTCAGAAGTTAAAGGTCTCAAATACAGTTAAATGAGATTCATCTCTGTTGAATGCAGAAGACCTGCCACCACCACCTCTGCTTGCCCCCCACACCCCAGCTCCCCAGCCTCTGATTTGCAATGCCTACCCAACCCAGTAGCTCAGCACTGCTGTTAATAAAAGTTTTATGTAAAGCCCTAATATGGTGTAATTTAATTGGCCTCTAGTTCTATAGTCTTTCCCAAATATAAAAATGTTATTTTATTGAACATCAGTGTATACAGTTTAAGTTGTCTATCTGCTTACCTTTTTCTTGGAAATGAAGGATAAAAATAATTGAACCAAATGTAGAAGAATAAGTTCTTCAGCCCTCCTAAACCAGCCCAGATTTAGCACTGTGCTTAGATATAGCCTATAAAATCATAGAATCAAAAGTTGGAAGGTCAGCTAATCCAGTGTTATGGAAGGGATTCCCACAATAAGTATAGTTTGGATTAGGTCATAAGTTTATAAACCAGCTTGTATATGAGAATCACTTTAGGAGCTTTTCTGAAAACATAGATTCCCGGGCCATACATGGTAGGAATTCCATCCACAACATCCCACACTGGTGGGATGACTCTTCTTAAGTACTTCTAGTGACTAAACACTCATTACTTGGCAAAGCAGCCCATCCCATTATTGTACAGCTCTGATTGTTTGAAAGACAAGAGAGTAACTAGAAGGAAAGACATCAGATATCCGTGGTTGTTAGATCTGTGTGGTGGGATTTCCCATATTTTATAATATGAGCATGTATAACTTTTGTAATGAGATGGGAAGCAAAGAAATATATTTCAGAAAATGAAAGAACAAGACTTAGAATAGAGCTAGCTGTATTACAAAAGCCCTTGGTAAAAAGCTTGGGGGGCCGGCCCCGTGGCTCATGCGGTTAAGTGCGCGCACTCCACTGTGGCGGCCCGGGGTTCGCCGGTTCGGATCCCGGGCGCACACCGACGCACTGCTTGTCGAGCCATGCTGTGGCGGTGTCCCATATAAAGTAGAGGAAGATGGGCACGGATGTTAGCCCAGGGCAAGTCTTCCTCAGAAAAAAGAGGAGGATTGGCATCAGATGTTAGCTCAGGGCTGATCTTCCTCACAAAAAAAAGGAAAAAAAAGCTTGGACCTCATCCTGTAAGCAATGGGGAAATAATAATAGGAAGAAGAAGAAAATCTAAATTTCCTCAAGGTGCTAAATGATCTGGCCTCTGCACACCTCTTCTCTTCATCTCATCTCACACCTCTTCAGCCTCATCTCTGTCTTTTTTCTGTTCACTTCTTTCCCTCTAACTTTGCGTATCCCTCTTTGCTTAAGTAACACTGACTGCCTTTCTCTTCCTTGATCATGCCAAGCTCATTCCTGCCTTAGGATTCTTCCACTAGCTGTTCCCTCTCTCAGGAATGTTCTTCCTCCCGGTCTTTGTATGGTGGGATCTTTCTCATCATTCAAATCTCAGCTCAGATGTCATCTCCTCAGAGAAGCTTTTTCTCACCACTCAATCTAAAAGAGCTAACCTAGCCACTCTGTATCATATCCCCTCATTTTATTTCTTTCGTAGCACTTACTACTAACTAATCATTTCGTATTTGTTTATTGTCTGTCCCCACCCCAGCATTCACATCTTTGTTGTTCACTGTTGCATCATTAGTACTTAGAACAATGCCTGGCACATGGTAACCAGTCAGTAAATATTTGTCAAATAAAAGCATATGTACAGACTTACTTTTTCCTGAAACTGAATAAGAAAATTAACTCTGTATAGATTGTATTTATAAAAACAAAAAGACTTCATTTTTCAAGTAATTTTTTGTCATCTCAGACATCTATATATTGGAAAAGACTTTTGCGTTCTATGAAGGTGCATTTTTAAAATGGTTTTGAAAGTCAGAAAACTAAATAATTTACAAATGATGCTTTACAAGACAAATTTCTTTATAATGTATGACACCAGAGGGGCAGACCCTTTATTTGTTCAAGTATAATGTTAAGTATAATTTGAGAAGCTTTTACTAACACCAGCTTTGTGCAAAGCACCAGGCTGAGAACTGTACATAGGGCAGAAACTCAGCTCTGCGTTTCATAATCTAGAGGAGATAGCCACGTTTATGAGACACTTTTATACAAGGCACAGTGATGAGTGTTATGAAGAAGCTCACACGAAGGTTCTATAGCCTGATTGTATGCATTTTTAGAATTCTCTAACACTAACGAATGTACTATTTTCCCTCTCCAGGCAGTAACAGCCCTCATGGAAGCCCCACCTCTCCTCTAGACAGTAACATGCTCCTGGTCATCATCGTGTCGGTTGGTGTCATCACCATTGTGGTGGTCGTGATCATCGCTGTCTTTTGCACCAGGCGCACCACCTCTCACCAGAAAAAGTAAGGAGCCCTAAATGCAGCCCATAAATTTTTGATATCTATTCTTTTGCTTCTATGTGACTTCTGTATTTGGAGTTGAGTTAAATTACACAGAGTTAAAACATAAAACACGATGTTTTAAATATTTTTAAAGGAAATGCAAACTGGTTCCTCTTATAAATGTGTATTGGTCAGGGTCCTGGCGGGAAAGACGTGGCACGCTCAAATGAGGTGAAAGAGAGTTCAGTGAAGTCCCTTTACAAAGTCCTGGGTGGGGTTAGGGAAACGAGGCAGTGATGTTCAAGAGCCAGCACCAACGATAAGCCACCATCACCTTTAGCCTGAAAGAGCAAGAGTTCTGAAGAAGAGAGAGCTGTTTTCAGAGATCTGAAGCAGCAGGAGAGGCTTTCCCCCAGGAGCTGTGTGTGGTGGTAGGAATGTAGCCACTGCCAGCCTCTGTCCCAGCAGGGAGGGGGCAGGAGAAAAAACATCTCCTACCTCCAGCCTCTTGCTTGTGCCTTCTACTGACCAAACCCAACTGGAAGCCAGGGGCAGGGGTTCCAAGTAGATATAGTTCGTTTAACTCACCCTCTGAAGTCATAGAGCCAAGTAGAGAATAGATCGGGAGAGGAAGGTGGACAGTGTCCAGCCTGGCCGGTGGCCCCTTTGGAGTACTGTCTATACATGCACACAGCGAACCAGATGCACAAGGATTTGTGGACGTTCTTATAGGCTGTTTCATGCACAAATGCCAGCTGAGATGGAAGAAGACCATAGGCCTCTTATTCTAAATCTAAGAATACTTTTAAAGAAGTAATACCAAGTGTGGAAGTTGAGGTTGGGACCAGCAGTGGGTGGGTGGGTGGTCGGTGGGGAGAGGTATTGATTTAATGACTAAGAAAGGGTCGTTTATAATCAGCATGTCAAATTCGCAGAGAGGTCAGATGGCTGCTAGCCCTGAACTCCTGTGGGACTTCGGGGCTTCTGGCTCATTGTCTAGAGCAGATAGCAAGGTGATTCAGTCATGGTAGTGCTTTATAACAGCCCACACTCCTGGACTTGAGAGAATCCATGACCCAGGATCACACTGAACTCATATATCTGGCCAGCAAGACAGATACCATAAAAAAGGAGATTCCTGAGTTACCCCTAATAGCAAAAACACAGTATTTAGTTGCAATATCCTAAAAGATTGTAAGATGGAGGTATTACACCATAAGAGAGAAAGAGAAATTCATGTCTGTGTTTGTGATTATCTGTCAGACTTGGTCTGCCCAAGGCAAGGATGCATGTATTTCATAACGATGAATTTGTTTGATTTCAATATAGAGGAGAGGTATAGCTACCCTGTAACTGCTGCTAGTAATGGCTTTATGTGATTTTCTGTAAGTTACGTGATGTGTTTCGTCTTTCTTTTCCCAAATACAATAGGTTTCTATAGCTTGCATCGCATCACTTTTCCAAGAGAATGGGGGCCCGTTTTATAAGCTTTCCGCTCCCAGCCTCTTTACAGATCTCACTGTCTACTTTTGATATAGAAAACTTTCTCTTAAAAGCCTTAAAGATTACATTTTTTTCTACTCTAGAACTTTTCTGCAACTTCTTTGTATGGCATTTCACATTTATCTACCTTTGTGAACTTGATTTTATGTCTAGTTTTAGAAATCTTGAGATCTTTATTTAAAAGAATCTGAAAAAACAAAATGACAGATCCCTTAGTGCTTTGGAGGATTTAAAATTCAAAGTAAATAAAAAATAAAGCACTTAGTCTTCAGATTGAGAGGTAGGAACATGGGTTGGTAATAGGCTCTGTACACTGTATTTGAATCTGCAAATCCTACAGATTTGGGTCGTTTTGTTTAAAAGAATTGTATCAAGTCTTTACAGGGCTTTCCCCTCCTCCTCCCCCAGGGACTTGCTGTCCAAGTGTTCTGTTGACCACTGGAAAATATAAGTGAGCTTTTCTGATTACTTTTCCCTCTCTAATACCTGAATTACCTCCCATTTCAATTGTAGCTGTTTACAGACTCTTATAACCTCCAAGTGACAGAGCATTTAGAGTCTAGCCTCTCCTTGTTTCCTAGCACACTCCTCTATGGCCCCTCACTCTCAACAGATGAGAACTACCTCCATCAAATCTAGAAACTTTCCTGCATTGGGAGCAATCTTTTCTCCCCCTTCCTCCTGTCTGAAGCCAGTTCTCCATTTGTCCTCTGGGTCTCAGTGTCTCTTCTCTTTCTAAGACCTCGTACTTGCTGTTTTCTCTCTCAAGCACAGCTGACCTCTCTCTTTCTATTGGCTCTGTCCCTTCAGCATTTAAGTGTGCTCAAACTTCTTCTATCCTCAGAGAGAGAATTCTAATGATAACCCTTTCTCTACTGCATGATCCTTACCACTGGCTGCTTACAAATCCCTGTCTTTCCCTTCACCACAAAATTTCTTGAATACTTATCTACACTCACTTGTCCATTCCTTCACTACCTACTTATGCTTCAGTCCTTTCTAATCTGAATTCTGCTCCTATGCTTCACCAGAATTGCTTTTGCTAAGGTCACTGGTGACCTCCACATCGCTAAAGCCAAAGGAAATTTTTCAGTCCTCATCTTACTCAATCTCTTAACACATTTCACACAGTCAACTACTCCTTCCTTCTTGAAATATTCTTTTCTCTTTTATTCCATGATTGTATGTTCTTTTTCAGAGCCCTTCCTATCTACCCAGCCATCAAATACAGACATTGCTCAGGGCCTGGTCCTAGAGTTATTCTCTTCTCCTTCTGTGCTCTCCCGCAAGTGATATCTACTCCCATGGCTTCACTTACGATCTGCATTCCAGCTGCTCCTGTATTTCTGTCTCTAGCCAAGGCCTCTCTCCTCTGCGTCTCAGACTTGCACAGCCAGTTGTCTCTTGTACGTTTCCTCTTGAGTGTCTCAGATGCGCTTGGCATGTCCAACACAGATTTATAATCTTTTCTGTCAAAACTGCTTCTACCTCATTATTCCCAATGTTAGTATATAGCTTAAGCCAGAAACCTTGGCAATATCCTTTATTTCTCTTCTTTATTCCTACCCCACCTCATTATCCATTTGTTCACCAACTCTTGTCATTTCTGGCTCCTAGATAACTGTCAAATCTGCCTCTTTCCTCCATTCACACTGTCCTGGGCCACTGTTGATCATAGCTGAGATTATTCCAAGCTGGTCTCCTGTTCTGTCTCCTACCCCTTAAATCCATTCTTCATACAACAGTTGGTGTGAATTTTTAACTCAAAATTGGTCGCCTTACTCTCCTTCTTAAAACCCTTTAGCGGTTTCTTGTTACAGAAAGAAGTTCAGACTCTTGGCATGCCTCTAAAAGCCCTTTATGATCTGATCCCTGACTACCTTTCCAGCATCATTTCATTCCATTCTCCCCATGGTTCACTATGCTCCTACCACCCAGGACTTCTCACAATCTCTCTAATATACCAGGCTGTTGCTCTCTGCTTTAGGGCTTTGACGTAAGCTGATTGCACCACCTGGAATGCACCTTCTGCTCTTCCCCCTTTAGGTCTTAGCTTAAATGTCACTTCTTCCTCTAGCTTTTTCCTGTCCGCCTTATGTCCAACTATTAAGAGGCTACTGTAATGCTTGGCATTTCATTAAGCTCAGAGCATTTTAAAATAATAGTTCAATGTGTGTCTTCCTCACTTGACCAGAAGTGCTGAAGGCACAGCAGTCCAGCACAGGGTCTGACATATAGTAGGTACCTAATAAATGCTTGTTGAGTGGGTGAGTGAGCGACTTAATGGAAAAACTAAGGCCCAGTGGAGAAACTAAGGCATGGAGAAGTAGACACTGTCATCCCCATTCTTGGCTTTACCCAGTTGGTAGTCCTAGTTTGGGTTACCTAAAATGTTGTTCCCTCCCTCCTTATAAGCCATAGATTCTACCTCTACTCCATTGTTATATTTCTAGTCAATGTTGTCCTTTCTCTATTGATCAGAAACTTGTAGAAGGACCTTCTGCTTTAGAGATTATTTGATTAAAAAATGCTGTCTAGGGGCTGGCCCAGTGGCATAGCGATTAAGTTCACACGCTCCACTTTGGCGGCCCACGGTTCTCAGGTTCAGATCCTGGGCACAGACAGACGCACTGCTTGTCAAGCCATGCTGTGGCGGTGTCCCATATAGAGTAGAGGAAGATGGGCATGGATGTTAGCCCAGGGCCCATCTTCCTCAGCAAAAAGAGGAGGATTGGCAACAGATGTTAGCTCAGGACTAATCTTCCTCACACACACACACACACACACACACACACACACAAAAATGCTAATTTCTTGATACTCAAAAAACAGTCACAAGGCAATATTCAAATATGCCCTTGTATGTATCTCTAAGTACATATGGGCAAAGTGGAGATATATTTACTGTTCCCAAGAGTAAACTTTTTGCCTCTATTTTTCTTTTTTGTTTGTTTTTAGTTTCTCCCTTTGCTTCAAGCATCTCTCAGAAGAACAGTTTTAAACATTCAAACTGTTAACAAATACGTTCAAAAGAGTTACTTTAAAAAAATCCTCTTAATTGTGTGCCTAGGAAACGAGCTGCTTGCAAATCAGTGAATGGCTCACACAAGTACAAAGGGAACTCCAAAGATGTCAAACCCCCAGACCTGTGGATCCATCATGAGAGACTGGAGCTGAAACCCATCGATAAGTCTCCAGACCCAAACCCCATCATGACTGATACTCCAATTCCACGTAACTCTCAAGATATCACACCGGTTGACAATTCTATGGACAGCAACATCCATCAGAGGCGGAATTCATACAGAGGTGCAGGTTTTTCCCAAATGTTGGGAGACTATTTTCATTTCAATCATTTTCCATTTTATAAGGTTGCCTTAATTTGGTGATTCCTGTACGAGGTTAGGTTTAAAGATATGTGTGTTATAGGATGTGGTCACAATCTGATGAAGAATGGTTAGCTTATTATTGGGGGAGAGGTTCTGTACTCAGATGAGACAAGCTTCTAGATCTTCTAGGTCTCCCATCAGGTTTCACCAACTTGATGCTCAAGCATTTGAGACAACCTAGCCCATGTCTGTGCATTTCATCTGTCCCTTCAGTTGGAGTCCAGCTCTCACTGTGGTGTTCAGAATGTTCTTGGTCTGGATGCTCTTACTCACAGACACCACATTGAAACATGGTAGGCGGCATTGTGTCAACTGCATTGACTCTCAACAGGGACTCCTGTAATGCGCTAATGATGATTTTCCTCTTTATTTCACTTCTTGCAGAAATACCTTGTCCCCATTATGTTGTTTGTGAGTCTTGAATCCCTACTAGAAATGTTTTACTGCTGAGGCTGTTCAGTGGCCTAGGACACACGCTTGTAACCAACCTCCGTATTTGATGTCTAGGGCATGAATCAGAGGACAGCATGTCTACACTGGCTGGAAGGCGGGGAATGAGACCAAAAATGATGATGCCTTTTGACTCCCAGCCACCCCAGCGTAAGTTACAAGTTTCTCTTTTCCCTAGTGCTGCCGATCTATCCAGTTATGTGGGGAACAGCTATGAATGATCTCTTTGACTTCACTCGATCTAACACAAAAGATAATCCACCAAAGCTGTGGCACCTTGAGGGAGGAGGTATCAAACAGTTGCCGTAATTTGCAATTAATGTTATTCTTGAGACTAGCTTCTTTAATCTTAGGGTAAAAAAGCCAATTTCCCCAGTCTCCTGGGAATATGGAAATAACCAGTCTCCCTAAAAATGCCTGGCATCTCTGCCGGGGGAGGGGGGAGCATCCCTCCAGGCTGGGGCTGAGGACGGCCAGGTGTCACAGTATTCCTTAGACTTCCTGACACATATTCAGTTTTGATAGGTACATGTGGAATTTTTCTTTAATTAATAGACTTTATATTTTAGAGAAGTTTTAGGTGGACAGCATAGAGTTTTTAAAGCAATATTTTTCAACCTTGTTTGACCCATGCCTTACTTTGATAAGCATAAAAGTTGCCCAACCTCCTTTAATAATATTTGAAATGCAAAGTAAGTTAACTATCATGATTAGGAACCAAAAAGCAATGAGACAAACCAATTCTTTTTTTCAAAATACTGTGTCTTCTCCCTGTTACTGTTTTCAAGGTAGGAAGCCTTTCAGGCTAACTGGCACAGTGGAGCTTCCAGTTGAGGGTACCCAGTACCGTCCCAGAGTGATAAGAAGCCACTTGCCAGCAATGTAAAGTTTAAGAAACTATTTGATCTTTAAGTATTTGCTCTAAGCTAAACAGTAAGCCAGTAGGCCTTAATACTGTCAGATACCTAGATTCAAATCTTGAAAGCATCAAATCCTGAAAGATCACTTTTCTGTTTAACTTAAATGAGCTTTTGAATTTTTTATTTATTTCTTAAAAGATGTCCCATTTCAGAACTCTCAGGCATATCTCTCTGTCGACAAGTGACACGAGATTTAAATAATCACAGATATCCCACACACAAAGAGATGCGCCATGGCACCCTATAGTTGGAAACTGGTGGAAACCCTGAGCGTGTAAATGTCTGCACACATACATACTCTCACACTCACTCACTGTGCACAAACACGTAGGCACTAGATTCTAAAAATCAGCTTTGAAAGAGTAAGGGCCGATTCATTAATAAGTCATTTCTGCACAAAGTAGTTTTTGGTTAGGGTCTGTGATGGAAAAAAAGACCTGTACTTGGAAGCATGCAGGGAAAAACCATGGTTTCCCTCTTATAAGAGGTGCCCTGGACGGGGTCCCCAGGTTTAAAAACATAAATGTCTGAGAAGAGTAAATTAATCCATTCCAGTTGCTTTTGATTTATAAGCAGATGGTAGCTTGACTGCTTATTTGTTTGTTTTGTACAACACGTTAGTTCTTACCTGAACTGGCTTATTTTTAAAACTTGTAAAATCGGACTATGTCTATTCCTAGATTTGTTACTTTTAAATATGTTAAGGAGAAAAGATATGTTGTACCAATTGATATGATTCCTTTTGTTTTCTTTTTTTGGTGGAGAGGAAGGATTATTCATAAATATACAATATTATTTAATTTGTGCCTCAGCAGTTAGGTGGGTGAGTAGAATCTTTAGTTCAAGAATCTGAAACCAGGTACTTGGATATACTTGTGATCTTCAGGTTTTGAGATATCCTTTACCCACGTGGCTACAGTCCTTCTTCATAAGCCTGGATTCCCTGGAGCCTGTCTCTACCATCCACCTACCCTGGCCTTTAATGGCTGATCACTGCTGGGAAGGGCTTGCTGGTGTCAGGATGAGGTTAAATCCAAGGCCTTGCACAGAAGCATCGGGTTCTGATTCAGCTAACAGCTAACACTTGCTACCTGTATTCTAGGCAGGTGCTTTCTATATTGTTTTATTTTTTTATTTACTAAATTTGGAAAGACTGGAAATACCTTAAAAACGAGAAAGTCAATTTTGTTTTTCTTTTGTGAGAGTCATCTATACCTAGAATGCTTTTTTCCTAGGTAAAAATCAGCAGGCTTATTCCCCTCACCCTACCCTCAATTCTGGAAAACAGTGATTCTGAAGCACCCCACTTCTGAAAACCACCTGTCTTCCCCTAGAGAAGATGCTGACTCCCAAACTGCCCTGAGAATCCTCCTCAGCCAGCTTTTCCAAGTGTGTTTTGTCCCAAAGGACCACCTGAGCCTTCTGGTCCCCGAGAGCAGGGAGAGCCCCTGTTTTGTTCCCCAGGCCTTGAGGAGGGGAGGTGCAGCAATGCTCTGGGGTCCCTGGTTGATTGTGCCACCTGCTTGTTTTCTCGTGGCCAGGACAGGAGGTAGCTGGACAATAAATGCATCTATTTTATTGACTGGGATTTTTCTTCACCAAAGTAATGTTGAGTGGCCCCACAAAGATCTAGAGAGATCCTTGGTGACAGAAGACATTTTAATAGACTCCAAAGGCTAAGTTTTATCACAAAGTTTGTGAAACCCTTGGTTGGAGAAAAAAATCCTGTGTTCCTAGTCAACCCCGCCAGTTTGGGGGATTTAGAGCTGGTTGTCTTGATCTTAAACATTCTGTTTCTACAACTATTCTAAGGGAGTACCTAAGAAAAGTGTATTCGCAAACTGGGCTTCTGATTTTCTTTGTTTCCATCTCTGGGATCATTAATGAAGCCTCGTAAAGGAACTGCTTTGTCTTCATAGAAAGTTGTATATGGAAATCTGTGTGGAAGGGTGGATTTGTTAGCTAAATGCAGCAAATTGAATTCCTTAGCCAATGTGGGAAGGAAAGAGGCAATTAGGAAAGATCCATTTATATTTTAAAACGTGAATGGTTGTGGCTGAGCTCCCAGACTGGAAGTAGTAAGAGATACTGCCATAGGCCTGTGTCTCATGCATTTAGTACTGAATTGGACCATAAGAGTTCAATTTCCTTTGCATTCTTTTTAAGATATGAAAACTGATTAAACAGCGACTCATTCCTTCAGCCTAAATACCTATTGCATGCCTCATTCAACAAGTAAAAAAAGGCAGAATGAATTAGGAATATATTCGAAGGAGAAGGGACTTCTATCTTTTTAACAGGAGAAAAAATAATAGAAACCTAAACTATCATTTGTTTGCTTTTGGATTTATATTTTGTGACATATTTTAATATACATTTTTAATAACTCATGTAATCCATGTTTATTGTAGAAGAATTGGAAAATACAGATAGACCAAAAGGAAAATTTTTTTAAATCCTGACTGTTCCTCCCCACAAGATAATTACCGTTAACATTTTACAATATATTCCTCAGACTTCTTTTCTGTGTGTATATAAATGCATGGATAGGAGTTTGTTGATTTTTTAAAACAAGTGTAAAATCCATGGCTAATTGTCCAAATCCAGCCAGCTGCCACCGAAAAGCCAAGGGAGTGGTTGTTCTGTATGGGGTGGGGGGATGACTTTGTTCTTGAACTGTGATTTGTGTGTCTGTGCAAGCATGTTAAGCATTTCTCTGTCTTGTGTTCATTCACAGCTGTGATTAGTGCCCATCCCATCCATTCCCTCGATAACCCTCACCATCATTTCCACTCCAGCAGCCTCGCTTCTCCAGCTCGCAGTCATCTCTACCACCCGGGCAGCCCATGGCCCATTGGCACATCCATGTCCCTTTCAGACAGGGCCAATTCCACAGGTGAGAGTTGAGGATCGAGCCCCAGATGGAAAGCATTCCAAAAGAGTTGGCAAGCTGAAATGGGGAAGGACTTCCCCTGCTTAGAAGGATTTGGAATTTTTCTCAGTGTCTTTATTTATCATAACATTTCTGTTACTGACTCAAATTTGTTTCTGTGAAATTCACCCCATTTTTCTCTCTAAGTTTTAAGTGCTTAGTGCAAGGTATCCTTTTAGTAAAAACACAGTAGCTCTAATCACATAATCATGTCTTGTTCCATCAACTTACATCTTAATTCAGTAATATTTTCAGTTTGTTTATTTTTTTAATCCTCCAATTTGAAAGGAAAACACATTCTGGGTGATTTTCAGACACTAGAGGTTGCCTTTGCCTTACAGTCACCCTAATGTTAGGAGGGCCGGTAGGGTAGCCATAAGGTACTTCTTATGTTAGTCTTACTTACTTCTGCCGTTGACCAAAGTAAGAACAACATCCACGGCAGCGGGGCCAGTGGCTGTGTTGAGTAACAGTTTTAAGGAGGAAATATTGAAGGTGAGGGGACAGTAAATGGAACAAATACTGTCATTCCTCATTAATTGAAAATTAATTTCCATCCTCTCAGTTTTAAGGTGCAAATCTAGTAACTTCCCATATATACAACATACTCTCTTTCCACCATTTGAAACCTGTCTATTAATAGTTATGATGTTACTAGTAGAACTAAGTTTTGGTGATTCTGGGAAATAAGTGAATTGCATTTTAAAAGAACCTCAAAACTTCATACTGGAAGTTTGGGTTGGCAGTAACATCCCCCTCTCCTTTAAGTTTTGATCAATTATAAACATACCCAAAACATCAAATGAATATCAAAGCTTTATTAAGAGATGCCTAGTAACTCCCAAAGTTATTTACTCCCAAACCTTTATTTGGTTTGGAGAATGCTGCTTGAACTCATGTCTAAAACTGGCCTTCCTACTGTCTCCTTCCAAATCCAGGCTTGGGGTCCTGCCTTTAGGGAAGATAACCTCTAGGAGGCCGTGTGGAGCACCAGTCTGCCTCACAGACATAGTCTCAGATAGTACAGGGACCAGAAAGCAGCCCTCCAAACCTGCTCTCAGAAAGCAGTTTTTGTGTCCTGACCCTGTTTCTCCATTTTTAAGGCAGAAGAATCTCACCAGCTAGGATGTGGGCCTGCCGGAGTGCATGGCAGGCTGTTCCCCCATCAGGTCAGCTCCCTTCCCCTTCCTCCTGGAGTAGGAGGCATTTGAGAGTTGGCAAGAAGCATGGCGGTGCCCACCCAGCCTTCATCCATGTGGTCTCGTGTTGGTGAAAGTTCCCTTCTGTATGGACCTAGGCAGAAAGTGGAGTGAGGAAAAAGTAATGATTTGCATTACTAAAGGGTTCCTTGCTTTAATGACCAGAGGGATAGAAGAAGGTAAAACCTAGTGATAGAGTCACTGAGGATGGATTTGAAATGTAGAACAAGTGTCTAGAAATGATCCGAGTTCTCTTACTATTATATTTCCTGTGTCTCTCAAGCTCAGGGTTGCCACAAGCCCTGTCCATGTGGGCTCGGCATGGCTAGAACTCGGCCAGGGCAGTCCTTGCTCTAGAGAGCCTTTACTGTGTCACCACCACTTGACGTAGGGAGAGCACCTTCCACTTGTCCAAGCCCCTCGGCCAGTGTGAACTTTGTGTGTCTTAAACAACTCTGAGAGGTAAGTCAGTCAGGAAGTGGGCCCTTCAACCAAAGTAGGAATTTTAGTTACAGCCTAGTTTTCCTCGTGGGCCAGTTGTGTTGCACAGTTTCAGGGCACACGCTTCACAGAGAACCCAGTATGCCTGGTGCCCTCTGGAGGTGTACAACAAGGCGGCCCTGGTCTGTGTCAGCAGGCCCAAGCTCTCCCTCACGTAGGCAACGCTGTTTTCCTTTTTCACATTTCTTTGGCCCTCAGAAGCTTATACATCAAATTAAGGCAGTTGAGGTAGCCAGGGAGGCCTGTGTGCCCGGAGCTGACCTAACATATCTGCCAGTGCAGGCTGACATTGTCCGGGCTGGAGCCTGCTTTCTCTCCTACTCCCTGCTGCCTTCCATAACCGGCTTCTACCTGGCGCAGGATCACACAGAGTGGGACCAGCAGCTCCCCAGCTGTGGTGATGGCAGGCTTGAGCAAGCGTAAGAAGTGAGATCCTCAGCGCAGCCCTTGAGAGGGTGAGAAGTGACCTAGGCCTGGTAGGGTTATCGCAGCCAGACTTTCGACACTTGGGGTGGGGTGAGTCCCTCATCCCTGGGACCCAAGACCTTTAAGCTAAGGGGGTAGCATGTATGACTGGCATGGCCTGTCTCCTGAGAGCCCAAGGGAACAGATTCATTGCTACTCAGCAACAAAGGTAGGGAAATAAGTTGGATTTCTGCACGTCACTCATGTATTACTATTTAAAAGGGTTTATTTTCCTTTGTAAGGTTGGGGACTCTAGGAATCAGGGGAGGCCCTCCTTCAGGCTACCTGGTGCAGCCTGTTGCCCTGAGCTGGTGTTCCCCAGGCCCCTCCTCAGGGTGGGGATGGTGGTCTGCAGCAGCTCACACTGTTGGAAGGGTCTTCCTCAGATGGTCTCCCTGGGCCTTGGTGTTGCTTCTGCTCCTGCAGGGGCAGGGGCAGGGGCAGGTGGTATGGGCATGGAAGGGCAGTCTGGTGTGTGGTGGTTCAGAGCATGGGCTTGGGGGTCAAAGGCAGGGATTCAAGTTCCTGCCGTGCTCCTTCTAACTGTGTCCTGGGCCAGTGCTTAACCTCCCAGTGTCTGCTGAGTGACCATGAGGACTGAGAGAGCTGATGAAGGTAGAGCACTTAGCACAGGGCCTGCTCACAGTGAGCACTCAGTAATTTACAAAGAGGAGAGTCTCATCAGTTATTCAGGTCCTGTGTTCAGCACTCTTCATACATCTTCTCAGTTAATCCTCAGTGAGCTATGTGTCGTTCTCCTTGTTTTGTAGGTGAAGAAACTGAGACTCAGAGAGATTCAGTGATGGCCAAGTTCACCAGCTAGTTTACCAAGATTAGAGTCCTGGTCTCTCTGACTCCAGAGCCTTGGCTTTTCCCACCCTACCATGCTGCTTCCAGAACAACTCTGACCCCTTTTCACGTATTTTGAGATTATGTTCTTCCTGAGTCTTCCCCTTCTCCAGGCTGATCTACCCCTTTCCTTTCCCTGGACCCAAACACCCTTCATATAGCATGATCCTAAAGCTGTTTGCAGCCCCCTGGACTGTTGGGTTGTCCAGGTCTCACTTGAGCCATCGGGCTGTTGCTCTGGTGAGGCCGTGCACAGTCCCCAGAGGGCACACAGGGCCTGTGGCATTGCCTCTGCTGCAGGAACCACCAGGTCTTGCGGGCAGAGCTGGCACTTGTCAGCTACCCAGCCAACCTTGGTGACTAGACATATTATCTGTGAAAGGCCAGTCTCTAAGACTGTCAATCAATGAGTGAAATTTTAAATATTATTTTGTACTTATTTATATCTTATAGATATATAAGACAGATAATAGACAGTAGTCTCAGGAACCTTTATATGTGCTCCATAGTAAGTACTAAGGAGAACTTTAAATCTATAAAATGGTAACCACTTAGCTGTAAAAAATACAGCCAAAAAAGGTGAAAGTGGTAGGCGAAAGTCGTAGGTGAAAAAATTCCAGCAGCTGGTTCCCGAAATTGTTTGGGACTGTCTTAAGTTAGTCCATTCTTCCTTAGCCTTGGCAGTGGTGCTGATCCATGTTCCCTTGGACTACCACTGATCCTCAGTGCTTATTGAGCTGTTTAGGGGCCCTTAGAAGTAGCCAGAGCCCTGGGATGGGTGTATGTTTAATGGTAAAAGAAATGCTAACATTTAGACTTTCCTGCTGTAGAATCTGTTCGAAATACCCCCAGCACTGACACCATGCCAGCCTCCTCGTCTCAAACGTGCTGTACTGATCACCAGGATCCTGAAGGTGCTACCAGCTCCTCTTACTTGGCCAGCTCCCAAGAAGAAGATTCAGGCCAGAGTCTTCCTACCGCTCATGTTCGCCCCTCCCACCCATTGAAGAGCTTTGCTGTGCCGGCAGTCCCGCCCCCGGGTCCTCCCTCCTATGATCCAGCGTTGCCAAGCACACCGTTACTGTCCCAGCAAGGTGAGTGAAGACAGCAGCACCACTGGAGGGACCCTTTCGCTCTGGCTTATGGCAAAAGCTACCTCTTCTTTGAAGAATAACAAAGCAAATATCCTCCAAGCTTATCCCAGCAATTTAGAGTAGCAGGGAGTCATTGTCCTGCTCAGGGAGTATATGACCTCCCCCTTTTGGGAATGCATATGAACCAGAGAATAATTTGGTGGGGAGTGAGGGCTGACTTTTTGAATTGTGTTTTGGGTGCAGAACCCATGGTGGTAAAATCCAGTGGACGACAGATCTAGTCTGCTCAGCCTCCTGGAATCGCCTCAATACAGGCTAGGGGAAGCCAAGACTTGGAAATAAGGAGGAACCTTAGGACGGGGAAATGAACCCTGCAGATGGAAAGTCCATTCCCTGAGTTCTCACAGCTCAATAAGAGTCCCCTGAGCTCAAAGGCATGCTCTTTTTCCCTATTCTTCCTTATTATTATCTGTTATGATGGTGTGTTTCAGAGTAAGTCAGTGGTTTTCAAGCTTTTTGGTCTCAGGACCCCTTTATACTCTTAAAAGCTATTGAAGCCATGAAAGAGCTTTTCCTCATGTGGGTTATGCCTATCAATATTTACTATATTAGAAATTAAAACTGAGAAATAGCAATAAATCTATCATGGTAAGATAAATAGCATATTTTTATGAAAAATAAATATTTTTCAAAACAAAAATGTAGTGAGAAGAGTGGTATTGTCTTACATTTTTGCAAATCTCTTTAATGTCTGGCTTTAATAGAAGAGAACTGGATTCTCATACCTGCTTCTGCATTCAATCTGTTGCAATATATTGTTTTGGTTGAAGTGTAAGAAGAAAATCTGGCCTCACAGATACATAGTTGTAAAAGGGAAGAGTATTTTTATAACCTTTTCAATTAACTGTGGATATTCTTTTTTGATATTGCAGCAAAACTCAACAAGTTGTAGTTTCTTATAGGTTTGTTTATAATATGGGATCAGAAACCATAACCATGAACTGTTCACACCCTGTCCATTAAAATCCATCTGCTCTTGTACTTTGAATACATATCAAACATCACACATTGGTCATTTGGAAAATATTGGTTCACTAAGTTATACAGATCCTCCAAATCTTGATACATTTCATTGTATGATATCTACAGATACATTCATTAATATCACCACAGGCTGTAAGTATTGGGAAGCTCTCAAGCTCGTGATGGCAGATAGAAGTTGTTTAAAATTCCAGTTTTCACTTAAAACCTTAAGTTTTATCATTGGCAATAAATACTGTCTGTTGCTTTCCTTGAAGTGACTGGCTTACTTCATTCACTTTCCAGAAAATGTCTGCCAAATGCTCAAGTCTGATTAACTGGTTTGTCTGTCAGTCTGTCTTTGAACCAACATTGGTGTTCCCTGATAAAAGCGACAGTTAGCTCCCAAATGCCTTTATTTAAGACAGCCATCATACTTTGGTATACAGCAGAAGTACTTTATGCATACTTTCCATTTTGTCACATAGAATATTTAAAAGCTGTGTAATCAGGTTGACATTTAATAAAATAATTTTTACTCCTTCATTAAGGATGATCTTAAGTTAAACTGGCTTTTTTAAAACCTCAGTGTGTCAGTGAGGGACTTTACAGTTTGGTGCCACTGCCTTAATTTATGCTGAGGCTCCCGCAGTTCTACCCACTGTTGCTTTTGTGCCATCAGTGCAAGGCAAAAAATGCCTTAGTATTATTATGAAAAGAGTTTTGACCTCCCAGACATCCTGCAAGGGATCTGTGGACACCACACTTTGAGAACCACTGGACTGGGAGGTTAGTTTTCTAAAGCCAAATGAGTATTTTGTCTAGCCTTTTGGATGCCCCGCTTTCTCTCTCTTTCCATTTTGTTCAGAGCAGTGCCTTTTCAGAACAGGATCTCTGCCCTGGGTCTGGGTGCATCCCTCAACCTGAAGCAGCATTTGGACCTGAGGTGCCTTTGTGAGGTCTGGGGGGAGCAGGCTCGACCCCACACCTGATGGTGCCCTTTCCCCCTCAGCTCTGAACCATCACATTCACTCGGTGAAGACGGCCTCCATCGGGACATTAGGAAGGAGCCGGCCTCCTATGCCAGTCGTGGTTCCCAGTGCCCCTGAAGTGCAGGAGACCACAAGAATGCTGGAAGACTCCGAGAGTGTAAGTTCACGGGGCCATCAGCCCAGCCGGGGTGGCTTGTTGCATGTCCCACAGCCTGAGAGCATGCTGGTCACACTGATACTCTGTGCTGGCTCAGAAGTGTGAAGCAGATCTCTCGTTCATTCAGCAGACATGCACGGAGCATCTCCTCTGAGCCAGGAACTGTGCTGAGGGCTTGATTGATCTGCTTTCTCCATGCCCACGCTGGTGTATCTTGGATTAGCTTGTCACACCAGCCCAGCTAGGGATTTTTTCTACCCCGCCTACCCCCCTGCCTCCCTTTTAGTTCAGTCCTCTCTGTCTGGTCCTCTTGTCTTGATTTGAACCATCCATGTGTCCTTTCCTCCCTCAGTTCTGCTTCACTACCTTTTCTGAGCTGGATTCTGGAGGGTAAGGTGCTTGAGTGGTTGCTCTCTAAATAGGCAGTAGGTTCTCTCCTTGATTTTTCCCTGTCATGTTCCAGTAAATATGTCTGCCTCTGCATTTCCAGGTGCAGGACTCTCTAAGAGGAAAGCTTGGGGTCCTGAGATCCGGGGGACATACCAACTGTGTTGACTGTGACAGAGACCTAGAAGGGGCGGGCAGTGGGGCCTCTGCCTGTGAGAACATTGTGACCCTGGGCAGTACGTGTTGGGGGAAAGGCATTTTGCAGTGTAAAGAAATGAGTGATTACTGGCTTGGGATCTTAGTGACCTGGGCACATCCTGCAATCTCTTAACTCTTCTGGGCCACCCGGGGTTTTGGGTAGTCCAGCCTTTCAGGGCAGTTTTACCACTGACCACTTGACACTCGGACTTCTGTCTCTGGGCTCTCCTTCTGGACGGCTCCTTGGCATGCCCAGTCACAGTGTTCTCTTTTCCATAGAGCTATGAACCAGATGAGCTGACCAAAGAGATGGCCCACCTGGAAGGACTAATGAAGGACCTAAACGCCATCACGACAGCATGACGACATTCACCAGGACATGACTCCAGACCTGAGTCTAGACGTCTTGGGACTTAGCCTTGCAAACAAGGAATTGTACAGAGTACGAGAGGACAGCACTTGAGAACACAGAGTGGTGAGCAAGCAGACCAGCCAGCCTCCCACGTGGGGCTGGCTCCAGGCCTGGCCGCCTGCCTTCTCCTGGTCAGCCTGGAAGAAGCCTGTGTCGAGGCAGCTTCCCTTTGCCTGCTGATAGCCTGCAGGACTGGGCACCATGGGCCAAAATGTTGTGTCCAGGGAAGAGGCAAGAAGTGCAACCTACATTTCACTTTGTGGTCAGGCTGTGTCTTCGTGCTGCGACTACATCGCCTTTATGGAGTGTAGACATTGGCATTTATGTACAATTTTATTTGTGTCCTATTTTATTTTACCTTCAAAAGAAAAACACTATCAAAAACCAAGGAAGTCCATGGTGTTCACAAGTGGTTGACATTTGACTACTTGTTTGAATTATGTATGGAAAGTCATTGACAGTGTGGGTTGTTCCAGGGGTTGGCTTGTTTTTTGTTTTTGTTTTTATTTTTTAATTCTGAGTCATTGCATCCTCTACCAGCTGTTAATCCATCACTTTGAGGGGGGAGGAAATGTTGCATTGCTGTTTGTAAGCTTTTTTATTATTTTTTTATTATAATTATTAAAGGCCTGACTCTCCTCTCATCACTGTGAGATTACAGATCTATTTGAATGAAATGTAACATTAAAAAGACTTGTTTGTTGCTTTCTGTGCAGATTCAGTATTGGGGTGGGGGAGGGGGAGGGGGTTGGGAATAGGAAGTGGAGGGGCTGCTGAGGTCCTGTGAATGTTTCAGTCATTGTACTTTCTTCCAGAAGCCTGCAGAGAATGGAAGCATCTTCCTTATTGTCCTTTCCTGGCATGTCCGTCTTTATTGTCACTAAGTTGCAACTGGAGTTTCATTTGGATCTAGTTGAGAAATTTTTCTGTGCAATAGGTAGGTTCGAGGATTTAGCTGCCCTGATGTCTTGGTCATGTCCTGATGAGAATGTCTGTGCTGAGGAGCCACGTGCTGTATTTCCAGTTGCGGGAGTGATGCAGAACAGGGAGCCTGAGCCCGTTCCTGGGAAATCCGAGAAAAGGATGGAGACCCTTTCCTGCAATTAGCACTGTTCCCGTTTGGGAAGTTGGAGGTTAAGGAAGGACCTGTGTTTCCATGTAGGACTCCCTGCTTCTCTCTGGTTCCTGTCCTCAGCCAGTCCAGCTCTCACCTCCACGTTTCTGAGCCCTTAGGAAAAGCACTGGTGAGAATGAGGCCGGCAGGGGCTGCGGTGCCCATGAGGCTCCCCGCTTCTCTCCGAACGCTGTTCTCTAAGTAGCAGGGGCCAGGGACAGAGGAGGCAGCTGCCCCCTCCTCCCTCCCAGCAGCCCAGCTAAACCCCTCATTAGAACGGGGGGCGGGTGGGGTCAGGAGGTCTCTGAGGTATGCCGAGAGGCCCGGCCGCACACGCAAGCCTTTGCCTTTGCAAATGGTTCTTGTGTTCTTTTTCTTAAAAAATGGAGGAGCTTAGGTGGGGCTTTTTTAATATTAAGAATATATTATGAAAAAATACAGGACTGACCCTCAGGCATCTTCCCCTGCTCCCCATCAGATTCCCAGAAGCGAGTGTAGAAGGCACATCGGGCAGTGGTTCTGCAGCCAAGAAGAGGTCAGTGGTAAGACCACCAGCGGGGACCCCAGCCCGCTGTCCTGGGCCTGAGCACTGCCCCAGCTCCACAGGTGCCCGCTTGCCCTTAGGTGTTGGTTGTTTCCCCTTGTTAGGTCTTATCACACATGTGCTTTTCTAGAAGATGAACTCTTTGTATTTATTATTTTGGGGCGATGAAAAGTGCAATGCTGGAACCCCTGCTGCCATGCTAGCTGGTGACAGAGGACAGTGCCAGCCGGGATTCTGGAAACCAGTGCACTTACACTGATCCTGACGAGAGCACTCAGAGCACCCTGGACACCAGGAGGGCTTGATTCCCCAGAACCTGTCTCACCTTTTGCCCAAAGAAACAAGCTCGGTATTCGGGGCATTCCCTCCTGTGCCCCCTGACACATCTGTTACCTCAGGGCCTTGGTACCTGGATACTGCCACAGAACCGGGGGTGGGGGGGCCTATTTTTAAATAACTGTTCAAAGTTGGGGGATTTTTTAAAATTAAAAAAAAGGAAAGCTATTCTGTATTGCACCTTTTCACAATTGAATACATTTTCTTACATTTTCCTGTGACTTTTGAAATTAAACCGTTGTGTGTCTTGTAATGTCCTAGTTGAGCTGCTGCTCAGCAGCTTCCTTCAGGAGGATCTGGAGCAAACGTGTCTGTTGCCCTGTTGCCTGCTGGAGGGGGGCCTGGAGGACTGCTGGGGACTCGTCTGTACACACTTGTTTGGCCTTTTCTGTAGTTGATGCTGTAAACTCTATGGCTTTTTAAAAAACAATTTCATGTTTTTATTTAGTATTGGAAATCCAATACACTTTTTTTAATCCAATCAAACGCTGGTCTGCTCGAAGAGTTATTTTCCTTTTTCCTTAAGAAAACAGAACTTTGGGGTCCCCTGTTTCCCAGCTTCAAGTTGACTCCACTGTTGCCCTCACAGCCGTCAAGGCAAGAGTTCTAAGGGGCCCCGGGGAGGGGCAGCAGGTGAGCCAGGAGGCTGCAGGCTGTGGTCTGGTTGTCCGCCAGCCCCGAAGATGAGTCCCATCCCTGTCCCCACCCACCGTTCCTGCCCTTCGGGGACTGAGCATCCTGAGGAGTCCAGGGTGACACCTGGTAGAAAGAGCCAAATGACCCCTGCTGGAAAGTGCAGCTGCTCCTGAGTGGTGTGCAGGCCACGTCCCTGCTGGGGCAGCATCCGGGCAGCACCTCGTTCCTTTGGCACAGACTGAGCACCTGCCCTAGGCCAGAGCCTTCCGCTCCCAACCCCGCCTCTCATGGGTGTGTGATGCCTGGAGCAGGTGTCTGCAAGGAGCCCCACCTTTCCCAGGCTGCCTTGCCTTCTGACTGTTCACTCTGTGTCTTAGCTTGGGCTGCTATAACAAAAATACCACAAACGGGGGCTTAAACAGCAGGCATTGATTCTCACAATTCTGGAAGCTGAGAAGTCCAAGCTCAAGGTACCAGCAGATCTGGTGTCTGGTGAGGACCTGCTTCCTGGTCATAGATGCCATCTTTTTGCTGTGTCCTCATATGGCAGAAGGGGCGAGAGAACTCTCTGGAGTCTCTTTTATAAGGGCATTAACCCCATACATGAAGGCTCCACCCTCATGACCTAATGACCTCCCCAAGACTCACCTTCAAATACCGTCACCTTGGGGATTAGGATTTCAACATGCATTTGGGGAGACAAACATTCAGTCTGTAACACTAAGATTTCTCAGGGTGTGCAAGAGTCTGGGCTCACAGTGGTGAACACAACAGCCATGGGCCCTGCCCTCCATGAACTTGCAATACAGTGAGGGCTGGATACAGAGCCCAGCGTCCTTACTAACTGCTCCCTCAGCCCTGGGACTTCATCTCTCCGCTGCCCAGTGTACTTCATGAAACCCAATCCCATCATTCCCATTAGTGGTGCCCTATTGGCCTCAGGCTGGAGTCGGAGTTCCCAGTGCTCAAGTCTGTGCTAGTCTGCTGCAGCTTCTGGTCTGCACTCACGTTGCCTTGTGCACCCCGGATTCTAGCCACAGAAAGCTACTTGTGAAACACTGTTCGGTCTGCACGTGAAACGCCCTCTCCACCACCACTCCTGCTCCAGGAGAGAACCCGCCAGTGCTGGCCCTCCTCTGCATCCCTAGGTGGAGCTCTCCGCACATTTTGCAGTGATTTATCTGTGGAGTCTTTTTCCACTGGACTATGCACTCGGTGGGGAAATAATTTCTCACTCTTCTCTGAAGGCCTAATGCCAGGGGCAGTTTCTGACAACATCAGATGCTTGTCTCCTGGATGGATGGACAGATAGTCATGAGGATTCATGGCCTGGAGCATGTTGGGTTCCCACACACACCCCACCCCTCCCTTGGAGGAATCCTAACACGTCCCTGGTGTTACTGGAGCCAGGACCCTCTTTCCATTCCAGCAGCCAAGGCCCTCTAGTGTCCCGATGTGAACTCGAAAGATAACAAAGACCTGTCTGCCTGGCAGAGTCGTAAGAAATGGTGCTGATGCCACAGTGAACAACTAGGTGCTGGGAACTAGGGCAAGGACGTCCTCCAAGTTGGTTTTCAGACAAACATTATGAACAAGGCTCTATGTGAAAAAGAAATACCGTTTCCCCAGTCCATCAGCCCCTCCCACTTTCAGCCACTTTCCTGCCAGGGGTGTGGTCTCATCAGGAGATATTGGAGAACAGCACTGAACAAGCCATCAAATTGATGGGGAAGGGGGCAGGGGGTGGAAAACCAGGGAGCCAAGAGGGGGCAGCCCGACACACAGACAGAGGGGCCCCAGACAGTGGCACCTGACTCTTCACATTGGGTTTCCAGCTACCAAAGAAGGAAGTTCCCCAGGGGGGCGGGGGGGAATGGCTGGGGGCAGAGGTGGGAGACAGTAACCGAAGGAAAAGAATTCTTTACATTTTTCATAATCTTTTAAAAGTACGTAATGTTTAAAAAATGATATTTAAAACTATAAACCACAAAAAAATATTTTAAAACTAAAAATACAAATGATACTCAAAACTTAACCCCGTAAGCAGAGTGGATGATGTTCATCTCAAGACGCTCTTTTACTCCACTAGGAACTTGATGGGTTTTGGAAATGAAAAGATGGGCCTAGAGCTGAGCTCAAAAGGGCTTAGAGGGAGCTTTGCTGCACTATAGAATACGAGGAATTTGGAATTTCCTGAAATAATTAGGGGTTGGGGAGGTAGCGCTAGCAGCGGGTATAATCAATGAGATGGTGAGAGAATCAGGGGCCGGGTGGGAAGGTACCCCCAGTGGGAAATGGCTGCCTTTGAGGTGACCCAAAAGACTTTTTAAAATGAGAGGATCTGAGAGGTAATTTAATGCTGTTTACTCTTTGCACTTCTGTGACGTAAACCTCCTCCAATTCCCCAAATCTTATATAATTTCTGACACATCTACAGGGCCTTGCATGAGTTACTGGCTTCCTCCCAACAAAGAAGAGGGCATCTGGTCCAACATGGTGATGGACAAGCCATGAGTCGGGCATGGTGAGGGTGACCATAAATGGAATTGGTTCACCAGAAGCAGGAGCTCAGAGCAAGAAGCAGCCAAAAGAATCTAAACCTGAGAATTCACAGAAATCCAGGGAGCAGAGGGGAGGGCACAAGACCTCTCACATGTCAAGAAATGTGAATTCCAATCAGCCTTATCCAGATTTTAAGAGGCAGATGCACCTCAGCTGGTGTCTGGGTTGCAATTATTTTACATTTCCACCCCCTCCATCTCAATGTCCTGGAGCAAAGCCCCATCTCCCCATCATAGATGTGTGTGCTAGGTCCCTGACCTTCGTTAATGGGTCTACCTTCTGTGGACCTGGTCCCCCAAAGGAGAAATCTGGGAGCCATTCTAAACTCTTGCCTCAACCCCACAGCGCATTGCTCAGCAAATCCTGCAGCTCTGTCTCTCAACTGTCCCTCAAAGTGGCTCCTCTTTGTCGTCTATTGGTCAAATTCCTCATTGACCCTCCAGCCTCAGCCTCACTAGCAATCCAGCCTCCACACAGCTATGGAGGTGATTTTTCTAACTCAAATCTGGCCTCTATCCCCTGCTCAACATTTTGCAATAGCTCCCCTATCACCTGCCCTGCAGAATAGAGTCAAATGTGACCGTGTCTGCCCCTTCTCTTTTATTTGCCACTTAATCTGCCCTTTCACCCAAATTTGGCCCTACAATAGAGAGCAATTTGCATTTATAGAATAAGCCACTATGTCTGACTTCTGTACTATTCCCTTTGCCTCAAATTCTCTCCCTATCCCCTACCCTCACTCCTGGCTTCCTCTGCCTGGTAAATTTCTGTTCACCTTTAAAGACCCAGCCTAACCATCCAGACCGCTAGGCGTTCTTGTTTCTATTTGTCTCTTCCAATACACTGAGCTCCTTAAGGAAAACAGTCATGCTTGTTTTCGGATTCTCCATGGCAGTGCCTAGCACACCATAAGTGTTCACTAAAGGAACTTGCCTGGTGAGGAGGATGGACTTGAAATCACCATGGCCCAGTGCTGGGGGAATTTGACAAAGTCCTAATTCTTCCCGGGAGCATATATTCAGAAGGGTTTTACAGAGGAGGTAAGGCTGAGCTGAGTTGAGGAATTAATATGATGCTATCTGTCTGGAGGGAGGAGGCGGCCACTGCAGAGTGAGGAAGCTGCCCGCTTCATGTGGCCATCAGGTACCTTGAGGAGAACAAATCCCAGCCATCCTGTATTGTGCTGAGGCTGGGGCCTCTAGGGCTGTGCTCAGCTTCCTGTGATTGGATTAAGCACTGGGGCACCAGCAGACCAGTGCAGAGGAGATGGAGGATGCACAGAGCTGGTGATATGCTCTGCAAAATCCCTGGGGCACTGCAAGGGCGATGCTGGGCCCAGTGGAGCTGGGTTTGGTTGGTCAGGTAGATCAGTCCCAGTGAGGCAAGAATAGGTGGGTTCCTTTCCTAAACTCAAAATCCAGGTCTTACTGAGAATTCTGGGCAGCTTTCTGAAAGAGGACGGGAAGAACTGGGATCTTGAAGGCAAAATGATGGATCAGGCTCCCATAGACAAAGTCGCCTAGGAAATGGCAAGAGAACCAGCTGATAAACATTCTAGACTAAGACAGAGAAGGGAAACTGGCCGGAACTGAAGCCAAAGAGATCTTGGTGTGTGCAGGTGGCATGAGAGAAGGAATATTTTAGGCCAGTGAGAAAAGGGTCTCCCTCACCCAAGAAGCTGGGAGTCATTCATCATTTCACAAATATTCCCGAGGGCCACTATATGCTGGGCACTGAAGATGCAAAATGAGTAAGACAGTCTCTGTTGATGTGTTCACAGTCTAGAAGAGGACACAGACATTTAACAGACAGAAATTACCATCCAGCATGAAAAGTGCTAAGAGACTTGACAAAGGGATCTGGTAAAGCGAGGAAGGAACATCCAACCCTGACTGCAGGGTCTGGGCGTCACAGAGTAAGTAACACCCACAATGGTGGGGAATTCACTAGAGAAAGGAAATGGAGTTTCTTCCAGCCTGCTTACACTAGATCTGAAAGGCAGGGAAAATTCAGATACTGGCTAAATTACAACAGAAACACTTTTAAATGAATTGCCTAAAAGAAAGTAAGGATTTCCCCAACAGAGGACCAGAAAACTGAACCCAAGTGGTAAATGAAAAGAGAAGCTGGTGTTTCCCTGGGAAAAGCCTACTACCAGGAACCTGGAAGGCGGGGAAAGGAGGCCTGGGGGTTGGGGGGAGCCCAGCCTGACACTGCCCACAGCCAGGAGATGACAGCACAGCTGTATTAAAAAAAGAAGTAAAAATCCTTATCTCTCTTACTAATTTGTTGAAGACTTTTGTGTCTATATTCATAAGGGATGTTGGTCTGTAGTTTTCTTTTTTTGTATTTTTTGAATCTGGTTTTGGTATCAGTGTAATACTGGCCTCATAAAGTAAGGGAAGCGTTGCCTCCTCTTCTACTTTTTGGGAGAGTTTGTGAAAGACGGTCAATGGTTCTTGAAACATTCAGTAGAATTCACCAGTGAGGCCATCCGGTCCTGGGCTTTTATTTATGGGAAGTTTTATTACTGATTTAATTTCTCTACTTGTTGTAGGTCTATTCAGATTCTCTATTTCTTCTTGATTCATTCGTGGTAGTTTGTGTGTTATAAGAATTTGTCCATTTTATCTAGGTTATCCAATTTACTGGCAAACATTGTTCATAGTGTTCCCTTAGATTCCTTTTTATTTCTCAATGGTTTGTAGTAGTATCCCTCTTTCATACCTGATGTGCGTATTTTGAGTCTTCTCTCTCTTTCCCCTTTATTTTGGCAGTCTGGCTTTTTTTTTTTTTTAAGTGCAAGTAGCAAGTTTATTTTCTTTGATATGGAATTCACAGAGTTAATCTGATGGCCCCAAATGAGATAAAATTGCAACATTTGCATATGAAAACTTTCCTTGAAACACTTATTCAGATCTTTGTTAAAATTATTGATTGTCAGATCAAAGAAATGCTGCAATCTCATGTTTGTTCACAGAAATCGAAAAAAAGTTGTTGGGAAGTTTCAAAATGGCAATTCTATCCCAGAGTCATAATTACCAGGGGGAAAAATGCTCTCTCAGCTAAGAATTTCGACAGCGCTGTAATACTGCATACATCCACTTTATACAAAGGCACGTGCATTTCTCGGAGAGAGTGTGTTCATTCCTATTACATCGTTTTTGGAAATGGGCTCAATTGCCTTATAGTCTCCAATAGGGTCAATCATCAAACTGTCAAAAATCGTCAATTTTGTTGATCTTTTCAAAGAACCAACTTTTAGTTTGGCTGATTTTTCTGTATTGTTTTTCTGTTCTCTTTCATTTATTTCTGCTCTAATCTGCTTCTTCCTTTTTGCTTTGTTTAGTTTGCTTTTCTTTTCCTAGTTTCTTAAGGTGAATGTTTAGATTATTGATTTAAGATATTTTTTCTAATACAGGAGCTTACTGCTGCTATAAGTTTCCCTCTGAGCACTGCTTTTGCTGTGCCCCATAAGTTTTGGTATGTTGTGTTTTTGTTTCTGTTCATCTCAATTAGCTTTCTTTTTTTTTTTTTTTATAATTTTATTTATTTATTTTTTTCCCCCAAAGCCCCAGTAGATAGTTGTATGTCATAGCTGCACATCCTTCTAGTTGCTGTATGTGGACGTGGACTCAGCATGGCCGGAGAAGCAGTGCGTCGGTGCGCGCCCGGGATGCGAACCCGGGCCGCCAGCAGCGGAGCGCACGCACTTAACTGCTAAGCCACAGGGCCGGCCCCTCAATTTGCTTTCTAATATTCCTTGTGATTTCCTCTTTGACCCATTTGTTATTTAACAGTGTGTTTAATTCCATATATTTGTGAATTTTCCAAATTTCTTTCTGTTATTGACTTCTAATTTCATTATATGGTGGTCAGAAAACATACTTTGTATGATTTCAGTCCTTTTAAATTTATTGAGACTTGTTTTGTGGCCTAACACCTGGTCTATCCTGGAGAATGTTCCATGTGCACTTAAGAAGAATATGTATTTTGCTGTTGTTAGCTGGAGTGTTCTAGATGCCTGTTAGACCTTGTTGGTTTATACTGTTGTTCAAATTTTATATTTTCTTTCTGATCCTCTATCCAGTTGTTCTATCCATTATTGAAAGTGGGGTATTGAAGTCTACAACTATTATTGTTGAATTGTCTATTTCTCCCTTCTCATTAAGTCAAGTTTGCTTCGTGAATTTTGGGGCTCTGTTGTTAGGTGTATATATGTTTATAATGGTTAAATCTTCCTGATAGATTGACCCTTTTATCATTTTAAAATATCCTTTGTCTTTAGTAACAATTTTGTCTTAAAGGCTACTTTGTCTGATATTAGTATAGCCGCTCCAGCTCTCTTTTGGCTAATGTTTGTATGATATATCTTTTCACATCCTTTCAACCTATTTATGTCTTTGAATATGAAGTATGTCTCTTGTAGACAGTATATAGTTGAATTATATATGTATAATATATAAAATATTTAAATATTAAATAATATAATATCAACAAATAGTATTATATATTATTAATATTATATTAATAATCTTATACATTTAATTATATATTATATTTATATGTAACTATATAATATAATTTTGAGGTATATACATATATATGTCTCAAAATTATATAGTTTTTTTATTCATTCACCAATTTCTACCTTTTGAGTGTTTAATCTATTCACATTTTATGTAATTACTAATAAGGTAGGATTTACATCTGGCATTTTGCTATTTGTTTTCTATATGTCTTTATTTTCTTTTTGTGCTGTTACTCCATTACTGCCTTCTTTTGTGTTAAGTAAATATTTTCCAGTATACTATTTTAATTCCTTCGTCAAAAGGCATGAATCATAAAAGAAAAATTTGATAAGTTGAACATGATCAACATTAAAAATGTTTACCTTTTGAAAGACATGGTTAAGAAAATGAAAACGCAAGCCATAAACTGGGAAAAAATATTTGCAAAACATATATCTTATAAAAGACTTGTATCCTGAATATATTATTTATAATTCAATAATAAGAAAACAAATGACCCATTAAAAACAAATGGATAAAGATTTGAACAGTCACTTTACCAAAGAACACACATGGATAGCAAATAAACACCCAAAAAGATGCTCAGCATCTTTAGCCATTTGTTGTTATTAGTGCCATTGAATCAATTCAGACTCCTAGCAACCTGTGGACAGCAGAGCAGAACCCTGCCCGGTCTTTTTGCACCATCCTCTCTCTTTCCTGTGCTGTATCATACAACGTTCCGCTGCTATTCATAGGGTTTTCATGGCCATTTTTTTCGGAAATGGGTGGCCAGGTCTTTCCTCCTCATCTGTCTTAGTCTGAAAGCTCCACTGAAACCCGTCCACCATGGGTGACCCTGCTGCTATTTGAAATACCAGTGGCATAGCTTTCAGCATCACAGCAACACGCAGCCACCACAGTATGACAACCGACACGTGGGTAGTGTGCTTCCCTGACCGGGAAATAAACCTGAGTCGTGGTGGTGAGAGCACTAAATCTTAAACACTAGACCACCAGGGCTGGCTCTATAATATTATGGAAATGCAAGTTAAAACCAGGAGTTAACATTACACACCCTCTTGAATGGTAAAAATAAAAGATTGACAATATCAAGTGTTGCAAAGATATGCAGTGGCTGGAACTCTCATACAATTGCTGGTGGGAATGCAAAACAGTATTCCAGCTTTGGAAACTAATCTGGCAGTTTCTTATAAAGTCAAACACACACTTACCATATGACCCAACCGTGCCACTCCTGGATATTTACTCAAGATAAATGAAAATCCACATCCACATGAAGACTTGAACATGAATGTTCATAGGAGCTGTATTTTTTTTTTTTTTTTTGTGAGGAGATCAGCCCTGTGCTAACATCCGCCAATCCTCCTCTTTTTTTTTTTTTTTTTTTTTTTGCTGAGGAAGACGGCCCTGGGCTAACATCTGTGCCCATCTTCCTCCACTTTATATGGGACGCCGCCACAGCATGGCTTGCCAAGCAGTGCGTCGGTGCGCGCCCGAGATCCGAACCAGCGAACCCCGGGCCGCCGCAGCGGAGCGCGCGCACTTAACCGCTTGCGCCACCGGGCCGGCCCCAGGAGCTGTATTTTTAATAGCCCCAAACTGGAAACAGCCCAATTGTGCATCTGTGGGTGAATGAATAAACAAATTATGGCATATCCATACAAAAGAATGTTGCTTGTAATACACACAACAACGTGGACACAGCTTAAAAGCTTTAGCCTAAATGAAAGAAATCAGACACAAACGATGACATACTTTATGATTCCATTTATATAAAATTCTAGGAAAGGCAAAATTTTAGTGACAGAAAGCAGATGGCCAGGGGTCAGGAGTGGGAGGAGGAGATTGACTGCAAAGGGACATGAGAGAATTTGGAGGAGTGATGGAAATGTTCTAGATCTGAATTGTTGAGGTGGTTATAGGACTGTGTAAATTTGTCAAAACTCATTGAACTGTACACTGAAAATCGGTGAATTTTGTTATATATAAATTATACCTCGATAAAGAAAATAGATACAATTAGCAATAGCAACAAAAATAAAACGTACTAGGGATAAATCTAACAAAACGTACAAACCTTCATGAAGAAAACTACAAAGCTGTGTGAAAGATCTGGCAGAGACAGTTAATGCCCAGCAAATAGTCCATGTTCTCCCCCACATACTGCAGCCTCCTTGCCAGTTACGTTGTGGCCAAGTGACAACGGAATATACTCGCTGGAGAGAGTAGTTCCTACTCAGTCATCTCTTCTGGTTGTCTCTTCTCCCACAGTGACCTTGGAGACCAGGCGTGCAAGCTGATGTCAGTAAGAAGAGTGGCTGTCTGGCCCACAGGGGACTTTACCTGAGCTGGACTAAACCTTCATTGTGTTAAATCATTGAAATTTTGGGCTTTTTCGGTTCGGGTAGCTAGTGCTAATTACCCTGACTAACACAAAAGACATTAAAGAAGACCCAAGTGCAGAGAGAGTTATACCCTGTTCATCCATATGAATACAAATTTTTGTGTGTGTGTGTGTGAGGAAGATCGGCCTTGAGCTAACATCTGCCAATCCTTCTCTTTTTTTTGGCTGAGGAAGACTGGCCCTGGGCTAACATCCATGCCCATCTTCCTCTACTTGATATGGGATGCTGCAACAGCATGGCTTGACAAACACTGTGTTGGTGCGCGCCCGGAATCCGAACCGGCGAACCCCGGGCCGCCACAGCGGAGTGCGCGCACCCAACCGCTTGCGCCACCAGGCTGGCCCCAAGAATACAAATTTTAATAATAATGTTCATGCAATTTCAAATCAGCCAGCCCTGGTGGTTAAGATTCGGCGCTCTCACCGCCATGGCCTGGTTTATTTCTCAGTCAGGGAACCACACTACCCATCTCTCAGTTGTCATACTGTGGAAGCCGTGTGTTGCTGTGATGCTGAAAGCTATGCCACTGGTATTTCAAATAGCAGCAGGGTCACCCATGGTGGACAGGTTTCAGCGGAGCTTCCAGAATAAGACAGACTAGGAAGAAGGACAGGGCTACCCACTTCCAAAAAAGCTGGCCATGAGAACCCTATGAATAGCAGCAGAGCATGGTCTGATATAGAGCTGGAAGATGAGAGGATGGCCCAAAAACACAGGCAGGGTTCCGCTCTGCTGTGCATAGGGTCAGTAGGAGTCGGAACTGATTCGATGGCACTAATGACAAAATTTCCAATCAGAAGTCCATCAAATTTCTCATGCATCTTAACAAATTGATAGTGAAATGTATATGGTAGCATAAAGAGACAGGACTAACCAAGACCTTCCTGAAGAAGAAGGGGGGAGGACTTGCTCTACTAGACATCAACTTTATACTTTATAAAGCTATAGTAACTAAGTCAGTGTACTGTTCAAACAAGCTAATGGTACTAAATAGACAGCCTCAACATAGACCCAGATATGATATATGTGACATTGTAAATTAGCAGGAAAAATTGGTTGTCCATATGAGGCAAAAATGAAATTGAACTATGCCCTGACACCATACCCAAAGTCAAGGTCAGGTGGGTTAGGACTCAAATCTGAAAAGCAACACTTCACATTTTTAGAAATTAATACAGAAGAATATCTTTATGACATCAGAGTAAGATAGTTTCTTAAACCAGCAAAAAAGGCACTAAAGAAGTATTTGACATTTTTAAAAAATATTGCTAAACTTGACCTCGTTAAAACGTAAAACTTCTGTTAATCAAAGAACATCAAAAAAAAAAGTGAAAATAAAAGCCATAAACAGGAAGAAGATATTTGCAACACATATAATGAACAAAGGATTCATTTTCCAAATAAATGTGTGCACGTGTACACGAAACTCCTACAACTCAATGAAAAGACGACAATAGGAAATCAGGCAAAATACATGAAGAAATATTTCTCAGAAGAGGAAACACAAATGGCAAATGAATACATGAAAAAGCATTCAACCTTACTAGTAATTAGGGATTTGCACATTAAAATACAATTAGATATCACTAGATTGGGAAAAATAAGAAAGTGTGATGATTCCAATTATTGGCAAAAATGTGGAGAAAGAGTAAGTCTCGTCCACTGCAGGTGGGAGTGTAAATTGTTAGAACTACTTCAAACAGATTGGCATTATCTTATAAAGTGAAGATTAATTCACCCTATGACTCAGTTATTCCACTCCTCAATACTGAGCCTGGAGATCCTTCTACACATCTTTATCAGAAGCCACAGACAAGAACGTTTGTTGTAGCAGTGTTTGTAATAGCAAGAACTGGAATTGACTGAAATAGCTATCTCCAGAAGAAAACATGTGTAAATGGTGGCATATTCATATACTGGAATGCTATACAGCAGTGAAGATGACAACTACTCTCTGTGCATCAACAGGGTCTCAAAGTTACAATATGGAATGAAAAAAGCAAATTACTAAAGAATACATACAACATGATACCACGTATGTCAAGTTCCAAATATTACAAATATATGCAGTGGTGCATAAAAGTGGAGAGGGTATGGTCCAACCCTGGCGCAGGCAATGAAAAGATGCATTACTGTAAAGAAACTTAAAACAATCATAAAATGGGCTAAAACTCAGTATGCTTTTAATTATCACCATGCATCGGTAATTCTGAATAATATTATTGATAAAATCCTCCTCCCCACAAAGGCAACTTCCTCCAGACCCCATCCACCCACCTTGGTACGCACTGAACACGTTACTCAGAGACATTTTATTTCCATAGTAAAAGTATCATGAAAAGTAAGGGACTGGGCCGCCCCTGTGGCTTAGCGGTTAAGTGCGCGCTCTCCGCTGCTGGCGGCCCGGGTTCGGATCCGGGCGCGCACCCACGCACCGCTTCTCCGGCCATGCTGAGGCTGCGTCCCACATACAGCAACTAGAAGGATGTGCAGCTATGACATACAACTATCTACTGGGGCTTTGGGGGAAAAAAATAAATAAACAAAATCTTTAAAAAAAAAAAAAAGTAAGGGACTGCTAGAATTAACGTTCAGATGAGTGGTCTTCTTGGAGAGACAGAGAGGGATAGAGTTGGGGACCCACACAGATGCCCTCAAAGGTATTCCTTATGTTCTACTTTTTAAACTGACTGATTGGTGTATGCTGTTTATCATATTTTTAATATCTTATGTATTTATTATGTATCTATTCATGTTTATTACGTGTTTATTTATATCTTCTTCTATATGTATGAAATATTCCACCCTCAAGAGGAAGAAAATTGAAGAAACAAAATCAGCCAGGGGTGGGGTGCGGTGGGGGTTGGAGAGGACGTGCTCTGAGTGCACTGGAAGCTGCAAATTTAAGAAAGAACTAAAGGGCCACGGTCCATCAGAAAAGGATGAGGAACCACGTGGCAGCAGCAGGTGCCCAGGCCGAAGCTCGAGGGATGTGGGGGTCTGAATTGAAGGGGAAATCTGGGAGGCATTCCCCTCCGGGCCGGGGAAGCCACGGGCATGGGTGAGGTTTCCAGGAATTGTGTGTGGAGTGAGAAGATGGGGGCCAAGGCCGAGGCCCGGGAGCCCTGACCTTCGGGAGAAAGAAGAGCCCTTCAAGCTGAGGCTGAACAGAAAGGTAGAGCAGTAAGGAAACAGTGGGGTCTCGAAAGCTGGGGTGGGGGGGGTGTGCCTGGACGCTGCTGGGAGGGCAAGAGGACAATGCCTAGGAAGATGCCCCGGATTTCACAACAAGGGCCATTGATGACCTTGTCCAGAGCCGTGGGGAGGGCAGGAGGCGGGAGCCAGACTGCGGTGGAGGGAGAAGTGACTCAGAGGAACGGAAGTGAGGGTGGGGAGTGGAGACAACTCCCAAGAAGTGTGGCTGAGAAGACCGAGGAGCAGCAGCCGGGAAGAGACGTGGAGTCAAGGGAGGGATTGTGTTAAACTTTTAAAATGTTCTTTAAAAAATTCCAATCTGGTTTAGCCCCACCAAGGCCTTCAGGCCTTCCCACTGCGCTGGCAGCTGTAAGGGTGGCAGGTGTCTTTGGGGGCAGTGGCATTTCTAGGTGGGGGTGGCGGTGTCTGCCACGGTGGGGAGGACTATTTTATCAATGACCGTGTTCAGAATTGCTGGTAGATGGTGATGGTGAAAGAGAAAGCAAACTGACATTTAGTCTTTTTGTTTTTATTTTTTTTGCTGAGGAAGACCAGCCCTGAGCTAACATCTATTGCCAATCCTCCTCTTTTTTTCTTTCCCCCTTTTCTCCCCAAAGCCCCAGTAGATAGTTGTATGTCATAGTTGCACATCCTTCTAGTTGCTGTATGTGGGACTCTGCCTCAGCACCGCCAGACAAGCGGTGCGTATGTGTGCACCCAGGATCCGAACCCTGGGCCGCCAGTAGCTGAGCACGCGCAGTTAACCACTAAGCCACGAGATGGGCCCCCGTTATGTCATTTTTATTCTTATTTTTAAATTCTCTACAGACAACGCCCCCTTTCTTGCCTGCATGGGGACAGACTGCCCTACCACCAGCCCTTGGTATCACCAAGGAGGAGGGACCCCTTTTGAGTCTCTAGGACCTGGGGATGCATCCCAGCTCCTTCACATTCCAGCTGACTGGTCTGGGGCGAGTTCCTTGCCTCAGAGCCCTTTGGCTCACTGTAATTGCGGCTAATTCTTACCCTTTAGGGTGGTTGTGAGGATGGAGTGCCTAGCAAACAGTAGGTACTTACTAAGTGTCCTTCTGGAGTCAGGGAACAGAGAAGATAGTGACTGGTGTTGCCCTGGCCCCCCAGTGGAGGAGCACGGCCCTGTGCGGGCGCTGGGGGCGGATCCAGCGCGGGCCTGGCAGGGGTGGTGGGTGAGGGCGAGCATCCTCAGAGCCTCCGCAGCCGCCGCTACCCTGGCGGGTTGGCTGGAGCCTGCAGCTAATGCCTCCCACCCTGCTCTTCTTTACAATCCCTGTCTGTCGGCAAAGGCCTCCCCGTACCCCAAAGGCCAGGCCTGCGTCCCGCCCCTGCCCTCCCTGCAGGTCCCCAAGGAAGAGCCGCCGCCTGGGCCGCAGGGGGCAGTTGTCATGGGGACGCCGGGCCTGCCAGCTGCCTCCCTGGCAACAGGACTCCCAGGCCCATCACCATGGAAACAGCATCACTTGGCAATCAGTGATGGGGACCGGGTTCCCTGCCCTTTCCTGAGGAATTTCCCCTCCTCCGGCGGGCAGGCACCACGACACTCCCCGCACCGCGCCGCCGGGAGCCCCGGGGAATTCGCTGTTCCAGCTGCGGATGGCTGCCTCTCTCTACCCTACGAAGCCCGATGGCCTGCGGGGACCCTCTGCAGCCAGGGGTGGTGAAGGCGGCCGTTGCAGAGGGTCTGGGGGCCGGGCCTACCGCCCCCCACCCCGCAGTGGGGAGTGGGTGCCACACCTCCTAACAGCGAGGAGCCGGATCCTGCGTGTGCCCTCATTTCCCCAAGCCACACAGGAGCCCAGTAGCTGTGCCCCATCCTCCGCTGCTCTGAAGGGCAACCCTCTGTCCTGCCACGACCCCTTCCCCCCGCAATGGTTACCTTTTGTCTCCCAGCAGCCCTCCAGCTTCTGAGGGCCCATCTGATCGCGCTAAGATGGCATCTCCCTCTTCAGTATGCAACGGGAGTTCTCGGGCACATTGACTACCCTCCTTCAGGGAGCACCAAGGAGTCCGAGGGACTCTGGAGCCCTGGTGGCTGGGATGGAAAGGATCTGAGACGGGGTCTCGCACCTCCACTAGCAAATGACACACACTGACACTCATTCACCCTCCTCCTTAATGCCTCTCACTAGTCCATAAACCGTACACACCTGCGTCCACAGTCAGACCTCGCACACACCCTTGCACCTTTGCTCCCCGCTCTTGGGGGCACAGGTTTGTGCACACAAGTGCCCACATGCGCTCCAGAGGTCCTGTCCCACCACCCTCCACAGCCTGGCTCCTGAGCCTCCAGTATTCCCCATTAACTTCACTCCCCCCTCCCAGCCCCTGGCCCCTAGAAGAAGGCAGCATCTGCTGTAATTTTTTTATTTAAATAAAATATACAACACGGCCCATTTACCGTTTTCTGTTTTAAAAGTGTAAGATTTGAAAATTGCTTGTGGGGGGATCCAGGATGGGAGTGCCCACTGACGGGCCCTGGCTTTCCCAGTCTCCGCAGAGCGGCTGGGCTGGGTCGGAGCTTTTATAAAATGCGTGTGTGCATGTATGGAGAAGAGGGTGGGGAGGCCAGGCCCTGATGGCAAGGGGGGGAGGGGTCCTCACTCCTCTTGCCCCTGCACTCTCCACCCCTACTCCTGTCCCCTCCCCACCCTCCCTGCCACCTCCAGGACTAAACTGTGGGTTTGGATCAAGTCCTGATGTCTTCCTTGGGGGGCAGCAGTGGGTGCAGAACTCAGGTTGAGGCTGCTGATTAAATCCTTCCAGCTCTAAGAACCCCCTGGGCCCGAAAGGACTGTTCCTGCCCAGTAGAGACCAAGGCCAGGCAGCTCCTAGCCTCTCCCTAAGATCCCAGGATCCTTCACCCCCTTCTCTCCTAGATTATTGCCTCCCACTCCCTGTGGCCCATCTATGGAGAAACTGGCCTGTCTCACATCCCAGGGCAGCTCAGGACAAAACCTGATCTTGCCAACATTCTGGCTTGGAACGTGGAGGAGGGTTCTGGAAGGACAAGGCGGGACCAGACCCTTGACCTTGGCTCTGGCAGGGTCGTCTTGGGGAGGATCGTACCTCAGGAGGCACCTAAGCTGCTTTCACATTGGCCCTCACTCTGGACCTGCTTCTGGCTCCTACCTGCCTTCAGAATCAAGGCCTTACCTCTGACCATGCGGCCTCTGGATCTCCTCCCAAAGCCCCCGACTCCACAACTCCACATCCACCTCAGTCATGTCCCCACTGTGCACTCCAGCCCACCTCCTGCTCCCTCCTTCCTCCCTTTCCTGTCCTTGTCCTTCCTTCTCCCTTCCCTCTCTCCCTCTAACTCTTCCCACATCTCAAGGCCTGGCTCAAGCTCACCACAGGCCACACACCTCCCTTAGGCCCTTTGGGAGGCCCAGCCCCCTCCTGCGTCCTGAGATGGTAAGTCCTGGAGCCTCAGCCAGTGCTCCCTGGGCTCTCACCATAGCTCGCTGGAGCAGCGGGCTGGGGAGGGGACACGAGGCAGGGGGGCAGGGGGAGGCAGAAGAAACATGATTTATTGAGCACCTACTATGGGATGTGCCAGGCGCTGGGCTGGGCATTTCACATATAGGACTTTTCTCATCTGGTCCTCATAGGTCCTTGCGAGGTGGTACCATAATTATTCCCATTTTACAAATGAGGTAACAGACTTAGAAAAAGTCAGATAACTTGCCCAAGGTCACACAGCTAAGAAGTGGCAGGGCTGGGATTCAAATCCAGGTCTCACTGCCTCCAAAATCTGGTCCCTTCCCTCTGCACCATGTCTGGGGACCATCTAACTCAGCCCCTTTCAACACGGATTTCTAAGGGAAGGAACATAGGCTTCGGCCTCAGGCAGGCATGGATTCAAATCTCAGTCAAATCAGTCCCAGCTATGGCACTCTTAGTTACATGACTCTGGAAAAATTACCCAAAACTCAGTTTCTTCATCTGTGCAATGGGGAGCCTCAAAGTACCTACCACATGGTCTTAGTGAAATGGAAGGAGTTAATGTGACTAGAGTGCTAAACCAGTGGTTGGCACAGAGCAGACTCAATAAATAGACGTTCCTCTCACCTCCCACTGTACAGATGGGAAAACTGAGGGCCACAGAGGTAACTGGATGTGCTTGAGGCCCTATAGGAAAGGAGGCACAGCCCAGAGTCTTCCGCTTCCATGTGGTGAGAGGTCAGGCTGGGACTGGATTGGAGACCAGAGATAGGGAGAGAGGGGGGCCCTGCTGAGAATCCTGGGGAACTCTTCCCTGAGCACTGGAGAGAAGACTTCCCCCAGACCCCGCAGCACCAGCCTGCGGGCCAAGGTGGGCTGCTGGATGTAAAGTGACCTGGGTGTCTGGCGACATGGGGTTAAACTAGATTGCACACACGTGGTCACACAGGTGAGTGGCTATCTACATGGCTCTGCAGAGCGCTACATAGCTATACATATACACCTCTTACATACATATACATATACATATTCATATACATATCTCGCTAAGTTTACAGTAGAAAAAATGCAAGACTCAGGGCCCTGGTCCTGTTCTGTCCCACGGACCCAAGCAACTGAGGCTCTCCAGGAACCCAGCCAAGGGTGGCCCCTTCCTGGGGGAACAAGACGACCCCCAGCAGAGTGGGGCTCCAAGTTCACAGCTAAGGGGCTGGCGGTGGCTGTTGCCCTAAAACGAATACAATGACAGGTCTGCTCTAGGAACCCTAAACATGGGTCACCCCCACCCCTGCCCAGCCCCAGAGACCCCACCTGCCCTCCTCTGGCTTTTGCGTTTGGGCCCTGCCTGCTCCCCTTCCCCCTCCCTCCCTCTAGTGCTGAGTATTAAAATAGTCTATAAAAGCAAGTGACCAAAAATCTATAGCTCTAAGAATACCTGGTTATTTTCTGTTGTCTTTTGTTTTTCTGGTGTGAGTTTTTTTTAATGATAATTATTATTGTTATTGGTATATCTCCTAATCACAGTTAAACCTGAAGGAAGAAAGAAGGGAGAAAAAAGCAGAGAGGAGAGGGAGGGAGGGGCCCCAGCTCATAGATTGGATGGCAGTTTGGAGCGCACTGGCTCAGACCTGGCCCCAGGTTCCCTCTGGGGGGCAGCAGTCAGAGGGGGTCCCCCAGAAGAGGCGGCTCTTGCCCCAAACAAAGAAAGAGGGGGTGGCAAAGAACCTGAGGATGTCTTCCGAGGCAGAGTGACGTGCTGGCCGGCGACAGCACCATAGGGCCTCCCGGGGGGACCGAGGCCCCCGCTGCCCCCGCTCCCGACCCCAGCTCTGGGGAAGAGCGGGAAGGCAGCCACGGACTCCCCAGAGGAGTGTGGAGAGGCTCTGCGGAGAGTCTGCGCCCCGTCCTGGGGTAGGGCCGGCTGAGAGGCTGAGATGAGCTTGAGGTCCTGGGTGAGGCGGCCTGGGGTGAGGGGTGGCGTGCCCCGGCGCTGGGGCACCTGGGGTGGTGGGGGACTGGATGCCGGTGGCAGGAGCAGGGAACCATGGGAGCCAGAGGCCTGGGGGGGGGCACTTGGGAAAGTTCTTGGGGGCCCTGGACTGTGGCCAGGGGGGCTGGGACCTCCTCGGGGGGTAAAGGCTACAGGAGAAGCCCCCCCAGAGGCCCCTGCCACAAAGGGCTGCCGCTCAGGCTGCCGTGGGGGTGTCTCTGGCGTACTTGGTGGGCCAGCGGCCAGACCTGGAGACAACTCCCCTGGAGGCTGGCCCAGCTGCCCCGGGCTGGATGACGGGGACCTGGATGAGGGTGGGGGCGGCAGGAAGTGCTCCAGGAGTCCCAGGCCTCCCCGGGCCCCCGGCAGAGGGGGCGGCGGCTGGTTAGCCTGTGGGGAGCGGGCGCCCGGCTGCAGTGGGGTGAGCAGCGGAGAGTCGGACGAGGACAGGGAGCCACCCAGCGCCTTGTGGAAGTGGCCAAACCCGGCTGTGGTGGCGGCAGCTGCAGCGGATGGTGTGGGAGCCGGCGAGGGGCCGCAGACCCCAGGCGGTGGGGAAGAGCTGGAGGAGGGCAGGAGGGGGCTCAGTCCGGCAGGTGCAGAGAATCCAGCCAGCTGTTGGATGTGGAAGGAGGAGGAAGACGGTGTGTCCACCTGGGACGGACTGCTGGCAGGCGAGGCGGAGCCCAGTGCAGAAGGGATCAGGGACTGCAGCCGCTTCAGGTGCCTCGGTGTCTGCCCAGCCCCGAGGCTGCCCAGCCCCTGGCCCGGAGGAGGGCGGAAGATGGCCGCGGGCAGGCGTGGGTGGTGGGTGAGGGCTATGGCCACGGAGGTGGTGGCAGCAGCAGCCTGCAGTGGTGCCTGGATCAGCGGGGTCCAGATGACAGGCGTGGGGGTCGGGGTGGCAGAGGCGGCAGCCTGGACACGGTGCGCACAGTGGGCCATCTCGCGGTCATGCTGCACAATCTGCTGGATGATCTCGTTCTCCTGGTAGTTGAAGACGCCTGAGTTGAGGTCGTGCTGGACTTTGTGGAGGAGGATGGAGTTCTTCTTGCCTAGGCCACAAAACAGGAGCAGATGCTCAGGCCAGAAGGGGCAGATAGGGAGCCTGCCCCAGCTTGTGGGGCAGGGAACACTCCCTCCTGCCCTCCCACCCAGCTCCCTCACCGATGCGGTCCAGGCGGTCCAGCGCCACGGTCTCGAAGGCCCGCCGCATCATGGGGTATTCCTCCAGCACCTCGTTGAAGTTGTCCACGCTCAGCGAGTAGAGGCGGCAGTAGGTGTCGGCCCTCACGCTGGCTGTGCGCCGGCCCCGCGTCAGCAGGCAGATCTCTGCCAGGACAGCAGGAGTCAGGGTAGGCTTCCATCAGACTCCAAAGGGCCTCCTGCCTTACTCTGACCTGGGTCCCCACTGCCTGTATAGAAGCTTGACAGGTTCACAAGGCCCCACCCCCAGGCTGCGACCACGATGGATGCCACCCCACCACTACCAAATGGGTGCTGAACTGTCTTTCCCATCTTTGGGACCATACCCCTATACTGGCTCACAGACACCCACTTCCAGGCAGTGGCCACAAAGGGCCTGCAATGCCTACCATCCTTGGTGTCTCTCCAGCCCACTCCCCTGTCCCCGAGAGCCCCTTGGCTGCCTCACCTCCAAAATAGGAGCCATCCGCCAGCTTGGTCTCCTTGTTGCCCTTGGTGAGCACACTGACCACACCATGCTGGATGAAGTACATCTTCTTGCCGATGGTGCCTTCGCGGATGATGTAGTCCCCTGGCTGGAAGACCTCAAAGCGCAGCTTGGTCAGCATGGATGTCACAAAGTTGGGGTCTGCGTTGGCAAACAGCGGCATGGAGGCCACTAGCTTCCGGCAGTTAAAGTTGATGATTTCCTGCTCCCCAGATGGGGTGGATTGGGAAAGAGGGGAAGAAGGAGGTGAAGGGAGCCACCCGGCAGGAAGGGCTGCTCCCTTCCCCCACCTGGCCATCAGTGAGCTCACCTCCCGCAGCGGCTCGCTCAGCTCGCCCAGGATGCTCTCCTCGTCGAACATCTTGCCCTGGTAGCGGTGCTCGTAATAGTCATGGATGCGCTGCCGAGTGTCAGGCGGGAGCTTATGGAAGGACATGTACTGCTCCACCTGCTTGTACTGAGTCCCAGGAAAGAAGGAGAGGGCATCACTTCCGAGCCAGCCAGCCCCATTGCCCCAGCTGGCACCGCCCAGCCTCAGCCCTGCTAGTGACCAGAGCCAGCACCAACCCTGTGGGCCTTCTTGGCCAACCTTAGCCCCTCGAGACTAAGGTCCTCGGTGTGGGTGTGGTCACATTGTGCTCCAAACAATAGCCTTGACTCCCAGCTGCTTGGTGTGGAGGAGGGGCCCCATCAGAGTGTCTGGTCTTCACTGTGTTCAGTGCTATGGAGATGGCTGGGAGACAATAGGAATTGTCTAAGCCCAGATACAGGAGGCCAAATGACTAGGAGGTCGATCAAGCTTCCTCTGAATATCGGTCTTTTCTGCATTACACTATGAACCAGAGAGGCCTCACCAACTCTGGAAGGAGCTGTTTCCTACCAGCAGTAGCAAATTAGCATAGGTAGCAGAATGGGCTGCAACGGGTTAGAAGGATTGGAGGCTGAAGCCAGCATGCCTGACCCATCATATGGCCTGTATCCAAACGTGGCCCAGCTGAGACCAAGTTATTTTGTGGAAGAGGCACTCCAGCCTAGGGGAGGAGCCCAGGAGAACAGCGACCTTAAATAGAAGTCTGGGGACAAGAGATCTGTGAACCTAAGTGCCCAGGGCTCAACCAAGTAAGAAATGCCCCTGCCCACCCTGGGAGTGAGTGGTGGGCCCTACTCCTGCCGTCCCTGGATTGTGGGTGGAGAGTGAGAATGTGAGATTTTTCCCACACTGGGATGTAAGAGAAGTCTCTATACCTCAGGAACAATCAGAATAGGGGAGCCTATTCTCATATATTAGTGCTCCAAAGAGGTAAGGACACAGTGCTGCTGCAGAGAGATGCCAAGGGGCAGCTGAGGGCTGGAGGATGATATTTCCTAACGTTCTTCTAGCCGCAGTGACCCAGGCGGGGATGAAGGGAAGGGAGATGATGCTCTGAGGTAGGCATTAATGACAGATGGACCTTAAGAGTGCCTCCCAGTTTCTGGCCTGGGCATCTGTGCTACTGTATCCACTAATGAGATGGGCAAGAGTGGAGGTTTGGAGTGGAGTGGCGGAAGACTGTTCTCATTTTGGACATGATGAGGTTGAGGTGTCCAGGAGGCACCAAACAGACAGTCTGGAGCTGAGGAGAGAGGTGTGGCTGATTATATGATTGGGGCCCCACTGCACAGAGGTGCACAGAGAGCCTGGGGTAGGGGCAGTGAAGCTGGAGCACTAGGAAGACAGTAGAGGGAGAAGAGCAGGGGGCCTGGCCCAAGGCGCCAGGGCCCCAACGTGCGATGACTGAGAAGACAAGCCAGCCAAGGAGAGCCAGAAGGACTGGCCAGAGAGGGAGGAGGGAAACCGACTGTGCGGTCATGGAAACCAAGTGCGAAGCCAAGAAGGGAGTGTAACTGTCAAATGCCGCTGAGAGCCGAGCAAGATGAGGACCCAAAAGGACTTACTGGCTTTAGCAACACAGAGGGCACTGGTGAACTTAGATTTAGTGGGCTGAGATAAGAAAGTGGATTCAGCAACCATAAACAATGTGGGGTTCTGGTTTGCTTGTTTTAGGAATTTGTCCATGAAAAAGAGACAGATAACAGAAAGATAGCAGCCAAAACCGGATGATGGTGGAGGGACAGGCGTTTTTAAGAATGGAGAGACTGAGCAAGTTTCAGCGCTGATGGGGAGGCCCACAGAGAGGGGGAGGCTGGAGGCTGGAAGGGCTCCTGGTGGGCACAGGGGCAGCAGGAGGGAGATGGGCCCTCAAGCCCAGCAGGAGGAAAGGTGGGGCCAGATAAAAAGACATTTACAAGTTTAAGGCCAGGGAGCTGAAGTAGTTCTCATCTAGGAGGAGTCCCCTCCTCCTCCTCTGTCTCCCACACAGGGAGTCCTGATCACAGGGCTGGACACGGGGGGGCCTATGGGAAGGACCAGTGGGCAGGTTCTCCTGAGACAGCCCAGGGTGGACCATCGCTCTCTGCCCTACCTTTTCCTGGTACTGGCGCCGGGAAGAGTCCAGGGACTGGATGAGGGCGGTGGCGTGGCCGATGAACATGGCATAGCAGGTGGCGCCCACGATCATGCTGAGCATGGTGAGCCAGACGTCCGACATGCCCACGGGTGCCTGCCGGCCATACCCAATGCACAGCATGTGGCTCATGGCCTTGAAGAGGGCGTAGGAGTACTGCTTCCCCCAGGAGTTGTTCTGTGGACAGACGCACAGGTGGACAGACAGATGCGGGGGTGAATGGGCTCGGACCAGTGAGAGGGCGGGCCCTTCTCATTAGCACCTAGAAAAGTCCCCGCCACCTCCCACCCCTCAACCTAACTCTTTCCCAGTGGCTGAGTCCAGGGCTCCCAACCTTGCTGTTGGCCTAAAGCCTTGGGCGAGGGGCAGGGAGGCCGCCCTGACAACCCTTGGTGACTGAGGGAATCCCCGCCTTATGCCTTTCTCTTGTGATGGGGGGCAGGGATCAGACCAGAAGCCCCAGCAAAGGGATGGGAGCCTGCCTAGCCCCGTCTGACCTCTCAGACCCCGTGGGGCAGCCTGGAGCCTCCTGAGCAGCAGAGGCTCCAGGCTGAGCCACTCTGCTGTCCTTTGCTTGCTGAAATAGCTCCATACCCCCTCCAAACTACTGCCAAGTGAAGCCCATTTCCCCACTGACCTCAATTATAAAACCAGATATGCTTCCCCTAGGGGGACAAGCTCTGGCAGACAGAGCCAAAAACACTGTCCTCATTCTGGGTGAGCAAAAGTTAAAGTGCTGCCGAGCTAATGGCCTCGAGTGTGAACCCCACTGGCATCCATAGGGAAGCAGCCACTAGTCATCCTCCCTCCGGAAGGTGGGCTGTCTGGAACACACAATGCTTGGGGGCAGGAGGAAGGAGAAAGGGAGCCAGGCTCCTGGCTATTTTGGTCTCCAAAGCCAGTCAGTGTCTCAAGGAAGCCTCCGTGTGGGAACATTGGGCTCAGAAGGGCCATCTTCTCATTTAGTGCATGTGTGGGCCTGTCACCCTCACACAGAGGTAATAAGGGGGCCGCCAGATGAAGCCCAGTGCCTCTCTGCTCATGTGGTGGATGCGTTAGCAACAGTGCAGAAACCCACCCTAGCACAAGACCCACAGCACCCCTGTCCAGAGCCCCAGGCACTTTCACACTTCCAGGTTGCTCCAAACACCTAGAGGAAAGCACAGGAGCTGGGTGCCATGTTCAAGGTCACTCAGACGTCCGGGACAGAGCTGAGCTAGGCTGGTGGCTCTCAGTCCAGACCAGGTGGGAGGTCCGCAGGGCTGATCTCCAGGGGTGGAGGGGGCCGGGCTCCTCGCCTGTGGAACACGGGTGGCCCCCAGCTGCCTCCAGTCAGGGCTTCTGGCCTTCCCGCTGAGCCTCCGGGACCGGGAAATTCAATCCATATGGCCGATTCATTTACACGCAGCTCATCAAAAAGGCTGTTTTGTAAAGGCCTGTTTGATGCTGACAGATGCCTCAGGGTCTCTTTCACCTCTTTCAAAGCCGGTTTTCCTCCCCCCGGGGCCCTAGGGATTTGTCTTCAGACCAAACCAAACTGACTGGAAGCGAGAATGAGGGAGGCAGGGGTTTGCCAGACCAGAGCAAGGCTCACAGGTCCAAGGGGTCCTCCACCCCACCAGAAGCCTACCCTGTCCATAGGGGGCTGGGGGACTCTGCCCTTTGGCTTCCGTGTCTCCAATTCCAACTTCTCCCACCCACCCACAGGCTTGGAAGGGTAGGGAAAGGAGGGGATCAGGCTCCATGTGGCCTGCCCTCCTGGCTCAGGACCCCACCTGTGAACAGAATGTGTGTGTATATGGGGTAGTGGATGGGGGGTAGTTGGGGGTGGGGCATAGCGGGACAGCCCAGCTCTGCTGCTGGAGCAGAAAGTGCCTAGCCGTGTGAGCCAGGAGTCTATGCAAGCTGCAAACAGTGCCTTCACAGGTTTCTCTTTTCTCGGGCTCGGCTTTAAGGGTTGGTTTCCCTCTGGGGAGCAGAGTTATGGGGGCAGGAGCCACCAGCCCGGCGGTGTTGCCGCACCTGATATAACGGGAGGGAGCCCAGATCTGAGTCTCCCTGGATGAAATCAGGGCCAAATATCAAGGCTCCCAACTGCAGTGGAGGCTGTGAGAAGGCAGAGGTGGCAGCGTACAGCCAAGAGCTCTGTGACAGACCTGTATCGGGTAGAGCCATGTGCCCCCAGGCACCGGGCTGGCACCTCATGGTCCTACATGCTGGGGTTCCAGGTTGTGGGCCTGCTCTGCCCACGCTTGCCTCATCACCCCTCCCCATGCCCAGAGGGAGGGCCAGGCTGGTGCTCACCACCATGTTGTTGATGGACACCCAGCAGTCGTCGGGGAAGTCCTGCAGCATGGGCACCAGGAACTGCAGGCAGCCGTCCCAGTGGCAGAGCAGGAGCATCATGCCGATGAGGTTCACTATGCGCACCACGGCGCTGGCCAGGTCGTAGGTCATGTGGAAGATCTGCGGGCAGAGGTGAAGAAATTGGCCCGGATAGGTGGAGGGCCGGGAGCTGGGACGGCCCTCTCCCAGCCAGACTCTGCTGCCGCTGTGGCCACCGGTCTGCTCATAGTTGGCAGAGCGCCCAGCTCGGTGCAGGTCCAGGCTGTGGCTAGGGTGGGAAGGCGTCAGGCCAGGCTCTGGAAGAAGCAGACTGCAGGCTGTAGGGCCCCAGACGACGCCTCCTGGGATCCGTGCAGATGTGGGGGACCTCCCACGGGAAGCCCAGCCATCCAGGCCGCACATGTGAAAGGAGGGCACCTGGAACCCTATGTAGCCCCGAAGTGAGCAGAGAAGCCACTTCATCAGCTTGCCCAGGTGGGGAAGCCAATGGAGAGAAGAGCCAGTCAGCCTGCAGCTCCTCAGGGGACCATAGTCTGTGGTCAGGCCAGGGGCACCATGTTTCCCCCAGTCTATTACTAGACTCGCAGGATGCACCCAGGGGCAGTGGGCTCTGCCTAAGGCAGCCACGGAACTGCAGGGAGAACAACACAGACACACAGCCTCCAAGTTGACATAGACCTTGATCCCAGGCCCACTTCCCACCCAATTCCTAGCTGTGTGACCTTGAGAAAATCCCTGAGTCTCTCTAATCACGTTTCTTAATCTGGAAAATGGCAATAAAAATTCTTACTTGAGTGGGCTGTCAAAAGGATTAAATTATACATAGAAAGTGCTTAGTACTGGGTATAGAAGTGTTCAATAAATTGAAAACCATTACTAATTGATAAGTTGTTGTTAATAATTAATCTTTATGATTAGTTAATATGTATTCATAGTAATGTTCTCCTGTACAGTTTAATAAAGTACAGTACCCTCAACCCCAGCCCACTGCCACCCGTCCATCTCTACTCCTGTGGTTCCCAGTGAGAGGATGAAGTGTGGCTGGGCAGGGCCAAGGGTGGGCACATCCTAGCATCCCTGCTCCCCCTCTCTCCTCCCAGAGTGGCTGTTTGGTCCAGTTTCGGCAGGGATCATCATGGTGACAGGGCGGTGAGGGGACACAGAGATAGAAGGAAGTGTAGAGGAAGGTCTCTGGAAGTTCTGGCCTTCCCTCTGGACTGCGAAATTCTGGGGGGTGCCCCACTCCTAGTTCTGGCCCCTCCACACTATTCCCAGGCAGAGCATCCTTCCTGGAGAGGGGCTTTGGGCCCAGACTGGTCAAATGCCACTGAGACCTAGTTTAAACCCATTTCAGATGGGGAAACTGAGGCCCAAAGAAATAGACCTAGATATTTCAATCCCCTGTCTAGTGGTCAGCCCTGTAGCTGGTGGCAGGATATTCTGATACTAGTGACTTCAGTTTCACCTCTGGAATGTGGGCTGAGCCTGGGTCTAGGTTTTGAAAAACTGAAGATGAATACTACTTGTCCATCGCCCCCAGGATCTCGCCTACCTGTGGTCCCCCTGAGTAGCATGACTCCGGATGATCCGGATGAAAGGCTATGGGGTATTAAGGATGAAACAGACCTTGGAAAGGTTCCTGGAAGATGGCAGCTCCAGCTTGTCCTATCACTCCCCATGGCCCCGGTGACAGACGGACAATAACACCACACCTGAGTTTGAGTACGTGGCCCCACAGTCTTCATCTCATTTAAACTCACAACAATCTTCTGCTGAAGATATTGTTAATCCACTGTACACTAAAGCTCAGAGAAGTCAAGAGACTTGCCCAAGGTCATGGTGGCAGTGGAAGAGGCAGATTTGAACTCAGGGCTGCCTGCAGATTATTAGATTGGCCCAGTGAGGGAAGGGTGGTTTTCAGTAGTCCTGTTTTGCAGATAAAACTACTCAAACCCAAAGTGGCCAAGTGATGTGGCCAGATTCACACAGCAAGCTGGACCCAGGGCCAAGCAGGACTCCCAGGTCCCTTGCCTCCATAAACACTGTGCAATGCTGTAGACAGAGCTGTGGGCCCTGCAGCCTAGCCCCAGTAGGGCCCAAAAACCTGCCCTGGGGCTGTCAGCATGCCCGTTCCCGCCTAAGCTGACATGTCTCAGTATGAGGAGCGGTGGGCGCTAGAGAACAAGCAGGGCAGTCTGGGACTGGGGCCTGCGTGCGGGATGCAGAGCACGCCCCAGCATGACACTGTTGCCTCCAGCTGTCCCTTCACTGCTGGCCGTGCCCCAGGGCCTGGATCCTAAGCCCAGGAGGCTCCCCCAGCCTCTCCCCATGATCCCACAGCAGCTCCTGAGTACCAGGGTCCCAGCAGTGGCTCTGAGGGAAGATCCCACTTCTCCCTTTCTAGCACTTAGGTGAACACAACAGCTCTACAACCTTGGGCGAGTCACTAACCTTTCAAAGTCTTGGTTGACCAGGATGCCACCAGCTCCCCTACTCTGGGGGACGGCAAGGGTGAGTGACATGGGACCACCTAGTGTCAGAGATGACAATCCCCAGCACCTACCTTCACCTCCCACCATACCTCAGCCTCCCCTCAACTAAGACGAGCTGGACATCTGCTCCCCACTTCTCAGGGTTGCTAGAGAAATTAAGCTGTTAAGAAAGTGCTCTGGGCCCTGAACATATACATGGCTGGGGTCATTATTATTAAGTTCCTTCATTTCCCAGCTGCTATATTTATGTCTCCTCAAATTCATATGTTGAAGCCCTAATGTTGAAGCCCTATTACCCAATGTGATGGTAGTAAGAGGCGGGGCTTTTGGGAGGTGATTAGGTCATGAGGGTGGAGCCCCCATGAATAGGATTAGTGTCCTTATAAGAAGAGTCGTGAGAGAGATGATCTCTATCTGCCCTATGAGGACACAGAAAGAAGGCGGCCACCTACATCTCCAAGTGGGCCCTCACCAGAACCCAACCATGCTGGCACCCTGATCTCATCTTTCTAGCCTCCAGAACTGTGAGAAATAAATGTTTGTTGTTTAAGGCCCCCATTCTGTGGTATCTGTTATAACAGCCCAAGCTGGATACTGTATCGGAGCTAAAGGAAGCCTCGGACCATTTTCAGAGGCTGTCCCAGACTGCCACAGCCCACCATAACTGCTTCTTTCTATGAACCACTCTGGGTCTTAAAGACAGAAGTATCAAGGCTGACACAGTTTTATGGAATGTCTTCTTTTCTTCTCGTATCACCTATGTTTTTCTTTTCTTCGTAACTAATTTTCTTTCAAGATCGAGTCCTTGTCTAATTTTGCCTTTATCGTGATCTCAGCAACAAATATGGCAGAGCACGTGGTAGGGTCTCAGGAGCTGAGAAGTGCTTAGTGACAAAGGTGAAGGTGACAATGACAGTGATGGGGATCAGAGCTGCCACAAGTGTATATAGTGGCATTTGTAAAGGGCCCCACTCTGGGCAGGCACAGCCCACAGCGAACCTGCCTTTGCCTCTGTGGGAAGAAAAAAGGTGCCTTTCCCTGCAGGTGGGCACAGACTCATGTGTCCTACAGAGAGCACGTGGTTGTGGTGGTGTCTGGTATTGGGCTGAAGGATGCAGATGCTGGGGTGGCCAGTGGAGGTGCAGAGGGTGGTGGGGAGGGGTGGGATGGTGGGAGTTTTTGGTGGTGGGGCGGGGTATTGTGGATGGTTCTCAGACACTGCAAAGCCAGAGCCACCAACACAGCAAAGTCTGAGCTTCCTGTGAAGAGTTGGTGGCGTGGGTGTGTCCATTCAGCTAGGAGGGTATCCCAGATGGCGAGGACATTCACCCCACCACCAACACTCTACGGCACCCAGGCTTGGTTGCTGAGAACAAGGCTGGATGTTGCTGGGAGAGGTTGCTAAACACTCGTGTGTCCCCGCTGTGGGCTGGGGCCACAGGCCACCTGCAAGTCAGCTGCACTGTGCAAATATTTGTCTTGCTCTTTACACCTCATTAAAACCCCCTCTTATGATGCTGGTTCTGACTGTGGGGTTGAGTAGCTTCACTTCCAGGCCCCTGCAAGGCTCGCTGGGCAGGCGGCCTGGGCAGCTCGCTCTCTGTGCCCCACGTGGCACTCAGGGGAAGCTCCACTGCCACTCCCTTCTGCAGGTTCTGGCCCACAGTGCAATCTCAGAGGACATGTCTTCCACCTTGGGCATTGCCTTCTCCGCTCTGAGCCTCAGTTCCCCCAGCTGTGTAATGGGTCCCTAACTGCCAGCTCCCAAGCTGTCTTGGGGATCAGGAGAGATGATGTCCACAGCTGGCACACAGGAGGTGCTCAGTGCGTATTGGTTCCTTTCCTTCCCTCTCTTCGCCAGCTCTCAAATAAAGAGATGATTCTCAGTCCCGGGGAGAGACCAAAAACTGGAGTTTCTGTCAAGGCCTCTTCTCAGGGCCTGCCTGAGTTCCCTCCTGGGGACTCGTTTTCTCCTCAGGGAAGAACAAACTTCTCCCTTTGTCTCAGGAACAAGCGGCCGCATTGAGGACAGCAAATTCAGGCCCGAAAGAGTGGCTGGTGCACGTGTGACCTGGGCACAGCCTGGAGGTGGCTGAACTGAGGGTCATGCTGGGTCCCTTTCTGGGGCCCATAGAAAGGGCCAGCCCTTGCCCCCTAGGACGACTCCTATGTGTCGTCCCAAACCCCTGATTCTGAGGGAGATGGAGAATTCGGGGCCCACAAGGAGAGGAGGCTGATTGGGGCTGCACAGCCACCCCGGCCTGGCCTCCTGCCTCCAGCCCTCCTCCCGCCGCTCCAGACTGCCATGGGAAAGACGAGCCTTCTGGGATGGGTCACTGGGGTGCTGGGCCCTGCAAGGGAACATCCGAAGGGGGGCGACCACAGTTTCTAACAATAGCCTCCGTGCCTATAACAAGCTCGCACCTCAGAGGGAGGAAAGAGGCTTGGCTGGGAGATGCTCGGGAGGGAGGATGCTGACCTAAATCGCCCAGGATGGAGGCAGAGGCTGGAGTCCTCTGAGATGGCGGCCTACGCCTGCTGAGACCACTCCACCTACTCTGACTCCCAACATCTGCTACTACCGCCTGTCTCCACGAAGATCAGAGCATGCCTGACAGTCAGGGAAACTGAGGGACAAAGAAGGAAAGAGATTCACATAGGGAGTTGGAGGAGGAGATAGGGCAGGGTTTTCTCTACTAAATGCTTCCCTCCTCAGGTCTCATGTAGACCTGCGGCCTCAAAGGGTCTCCCTGCTGCTGCCTCCAGGCCAAGCTGAGGCAAGGAGAAGCCCCATCCTGGGGCAGGCCATTAAGGATCTGGAGACAGGGTTCCTGGGGCCAGCTGGGAAACCTCAATCCAATCCCAGGGGTCCAGTGGGAGCCCTTGGCTGGGTGGCGTGCTGACCAGAAACCAGCTCAAAGCAATTTCCTCCCCAGCTGGTAGGAAGATAAGGGCTTGTGTGGAGGGGGTGGGGAGTCATCCATCTGGTCTCCTGGGATCTCCCTTCCGCCCATAAGATTGGGCAGAGCCCTGCCCTGAGGTCTCCTGGGGCCTCTGTCTACCCCAGGGAAAGGCCAGGGCCAGAGCCTGCCTGACCAGTTCTGGATAGCCCAGACGGCAGCCAGCCTAGAGGGGCAGTGGGGACAGAAGCCCTGGCCTGAGGTCCCAGGATGTCTGGTGCAAGGAGAGTAAAAGAACCGCTTAGCTCTTGTCCCAGGGTCCACCCTGCCCAGCCACTGGCAACTCTGCCAACTCCCCCAAATACCATGGCCCCCAGGGCCCAGGCATAAGGAGGGAGCAAGGCTGGCCCTCAGGGGGCTGAGGCCTGGAGACATGAACCAAGGCCAGAGAAGGGTAAAAGCAGCTACTTCTCTGCTTCTAATGACAGTCTAGCTGTAAGTACAAGATGAACAGAAGGTTGGGGGTTTCTTGGGGACTGAGGGAGCCAACATGGTCCTGCATTTCTACTTAGGACAGAAACCAAGGAATATGCCTCCATCCTTCCTCTGCAGCCACTCAGAGAGGCCCCGGCCACCACCATCCCCACCCCCACAGGCACAGTCCCCTCTCTGCCCTGAGCTCAGATCCACATGCCAACATCTCTCTGCACCTAGATGTCCCACAGGCCCCTCAAACCCAACTGTCATACAGAACTCCTCACCCCACACCGCAACCCGCTCTGCTGCCTGCCTTCCCGAGCTCATCTGGGAGCCATCCCCAACGGAGGGAACATAACAGAACCAGTCACCTCCCTTCAGGCTACCTGAGAAAGTGGGAAGTGCGTGGGACCAGGAGTCAGGGGGCCTCATCAAAAACCTCACCACTGGGGCAGCTGACCCTGCTGATCCTGAGTTTCCTCACCTGACAAATGGGGATAATAAATCCTGCCCTGTTTACCCTGCCAGCTGGGAGTGAGGAACCAATGAAATCATGGGTAAAAAGTACTTGAGAAAAGGAAACATCCTGTAGAAGTGTAGGGGGGACTAGGATGATGGGGGGAGGGGCATTTATTAAATGGTTCTCTGCACCAGGCTTCATGCTAAGGGTTTTACAAACATCATCTCATCTAATCCTCACAACAATCCAGTGAGGAATGTACTGCTTATACCCACTTTGTAGATAAGAGACTGAGGCTCAGAGAGGCAAGGTGGCACCAAGGTCACAGTTAGCCAGTGCGGAGCCAGGATTTTAATTCAGGTCTCACATGCATCATTCTAGCTCCAAAGCCCACCAGCACTCCACTCCGCCAGGAAGGGACTGCCACACCACTGGGAGCCAAGAGTGCCAACCAGGTACTGCACGAGCTCAGCTGTGTGACCTTGGACAAGTCATTGCCCCTCCTCTGTCAGCAGGAATAAGGCAGATTTTCCAAGCCAAAGAGAATTTCTGCATGGAGCGATTCTGCCAGGCTGGTGTAGGCGCCTCTGCAGCACAGGTGTTCGTGACACCTCTGACCTCAATCTGCCAGTGCCCCGACCATCAGCCTTCTGCAGTTGCCCAGGGCCCAGGTTGCCGCTGAGCGTGAGGTGCGAACTTCTGTCCAGTCAAGCAGAGGTCCTGGAGACCAGGAGACCAGCAGGGACCCAAGGCCGGAAACGCACCTCTGCAGAAGCTTTCCCAGGCCACAGCCTGCTCCGGACCCCAGGGTGAGCAGTCTCACAGAGTGCGTCTCCCCCAACTCAGTACCTTCAGGCCTGCCTGCTGCTGCCACCAAAAGGTGTAACTTGTGTGGTGGCAGACACAACCAGAAGCACTGGCATGGTCACCTGCTGATTTTCAAACCCCAGTCATCCTCTCTTCCTCTCACAGATGACTGCATTCAGCCGTGGATGAGTTAGGTTTGTCCAGAACAGTGTTGGCCCACCCAGTTCTTTCACAATTTTTTATTTAGTTTCTGTGATCCCTTTACGGTTTGTATGCACGCAACTCCAGGCTCCCCAGGGCTCTCACTCCCTACAGCCAGCACCTGCGACTCTCTGTCCGAGGCCTGCCCCAGGCTGCTGGAAACCGCTTTGTTTGCTGGCGCTGAAGGCTGGAAGTGCCCTGAGCCAGTGAGTGACAGGTAAGGGGATAAAGAAATTCCAACTCCTTTGCCCTGATTGGGATAACTCCAAGGTGTGGTGTACACTGTCCCCAGAGCTCCCCCTGGCACTCTGCTTGGTGTCACCCTTGTTTGGCTTCCTTCCTTCCTTTCCCTGTCCCTCTTCCCCAGTCCCTTACCAGGAAACACTTCCCAAAAAATCACTTTCATGCAAATCCTCATCTCAGGGTCTGCTCCAAAAGAACCCAACCTAAGATAGTTGCCAACAAAATGTGCAAAAAAATCCAGATTTCTGCTTCTCATGATAAATCTGTAGATCTAGCAACATTGGGCCCATTCCCACTTGGCAACAAGTGGCTAGAGCTGAGTAGAGGCTGCCTGATACAGACGGAAGATGTGTTCTCCAGTTTTCCCCAGTCCACCACACTCCCCATTCCCCTCCAACTGGCCCCTTTCACCCATTCACATTCCCTGCCTGGCCCCTAAAGGCTTCTGAGTTTGCAACCCCTACAACATAGTGCAGTGGTTAACAGTGGACTCTGGAGTCCAGGTTGATCAATTACCAATTCTGTGACCTTGTATAAATCCCTTAATCTTTCTGTCTCTCAGTTTCTTCATGCAAAAAATGAGTAGCTATAAGTACCTATACAATACCCTCTATGGTTGTTAGACACTTAAACAGGGTACTGCCTGTAAAGTGATTTGCACAGTATCTAGCACATGATAAGAAATCAAGAAATTACTAACATTTGTCCTTTTGGAGCAGGTGTGCCTGCTGCAATCTCACAGCTCACATCCAACTATCTGAGATTACCTGCTGGCCCCTCACTCCCCCTGGGAGGAAGATACCCCTTCCCCTGATAGGTTTGGGTCTGACCACTCACCTCTTCCCACTGGTGAATATATCGAATGAGGCGGGAGAGACGCAAGAGGCGCAGAAGGCTGAGGATCTTGGTGAAGCGGACGATACGCAGGGCCCGGGCAGTCTTGTAGACCTCGGAGTCGATGCGCGTCTCCACAATGAGGAAGATGTAGTCCACGGGGATGGAGGAGATGAAATCCACCACGAACCAGCTTTTGAGGTACTTCATCTTAATCCGTTGTGGGTCCAGGATTATCTCCGTGTTGTCCTCCACCACGATTCCTGTGCGGAAGTTGAGGACCAAGTCGATGAGGAAGAATGTGTCTGACACCACATTGAAGATGATCCAGGGTGTGGTATTCTCATCCTTGAAGAAAGTGATGCCCACAGGAATGATGATCAGGTTTCCCACCATCAGCAGCAGCATGGTCAAGTCCCAGTAAAATCTGCTCAGAGACACAGGGGTTGGTTGCCGGCAGGAGAGAGAGAAAGAGTTACAGACTAAGAGTGAAAGCCCTGAGGGAGAGCAAACATGGGAGAGAGAAGTCTTGGGAGGTTCTGAGACACTGAGGGAGATAGGCACATGGGTACCAGGGCAAGATATGGAGATGGGCACAGAAAGAGGCTCTTCCTTCACTAAGGATACCTTCTGCTTGCCCCTCGCTGAGCTCCCCAATGACAAGCCTCCTACTCCCACCTCCATGCCTCAGTGACAGTCAGGCTGAAAAGTAAACCAAACAAAGACATCCAGAGAGGAGTGAGAGGCTGTTTTAGTTCCCCCCACAACACCCCAGGTTCAGGCCAGGCTGCTCCATCCTCCCTGAGGGTTAGCTGTGGCCTGAGACAGGCTGGCAGGCAGACCGTGACCAGAGAGCAAGGGAGGTCCAGACACACAGCAGGTGCCTGGGAGGCAGGAGGTCCGGGAGCCAGCCCCAGCTCTGTCACTGACATGCTGTGTGACATCAGGCAGGTGCCCTCCCTGCTCTGGGCATCAGTTTCCCCACTGTGCAATGAGGATTGGAGCCTCAACACTGAGTCCTATAATTCTGATCTGGCCCTCATCCACACTGGCTCTCTGGGGTCCCCCTTTAGTCTCTCCCCACTAGTAAGAAAATGTCTGACCATCTCTCTCCCCCAGAGGTTTGCATTCTAACCTGGGGGTGGGGAAGGGCAGTGATATCTTCAAATGCAGGAAGTGTTAATTAAGGGATTTCAGGCACCAGTGAGGTACCACCCAATGCAATAGAGTGAGACCCGTGGGGGCTCCAGCATCATTTCTCCTAAAGCCTCAAAGCAACTGCAAGTTCTTCCTGAGGGAGGTGAGGAGGGACCTCAGGGTGAAGCCTCTGAGAGGTTAAGCAACGTGAGGAAGTAAAAGCTAACTCACAGGTCTCCCACCTGGCCCAGCAGGAGCCCCTCTGGAATGTGCAGACAGCACAGGTAGGCACAGATCCTATGTCCAGAAGGAATGACCAATCATTCCCAGGGACCCTGCCCAAGTACCAGCCACCCCAGGACTGGCCTCAAGACCAAAAACCTGCAATGCAAAGCTGTTTCCCTCTGCCATTAATTTAGACAGTTACACAATGACAGATAAAGGTATTAAGTCAGGAAGAAATAAGCATGTCTTCTCCCAAGAGAAATAACCTTTCAGCCATCTTTAGTTCTCTACTGCAGAGAAGCCAGGAGGAAGGGAATGGCAGACAAAAAGACAAGCTCTCCTTGAGTCTTCAGAGGGTCCCACTGCAAAACCAAAGTGCCCCTGCCTGAAGAATTCCAGGTTTGGGGAAAAAAATTATTTCACAGCAAATTGTTTTCTTTGTCAGACTCAAAATGGTGCTATGAGTCAAGGAGAGGGCAGAGGCTGCTTCACTGAAGGTGGGCGAGACAGCTGTCCCATATCACACAGCTCAGGGGAGGGTGGCTTCTGGAAAGGCAGCTTCCGGCAGCTTCTTTGAAAGGCAAGCCCTTCAGGGCCTCAAGACAGGACCTTAAGTCAGAGCCTCATGGGGATAAGGCTTCTCATTCTAAGGCTGGTGCCAAGAGGTCAACTTCAGCTCCTCCCCAGCCCCACAGCCAACCACCCCTTCTCCAGTCCCAATCCCCCTATACCATGGGGAGAACCCAATCTAAGACCTGAGAACCCACCATAGCCTTCACACCGACCACACAGAACACAGCACAGCCTGCTAACGACTCATAGGCCCCAGGAGAATGGTTTCAGCTTCTATGGGGTGCACTTGAGCTGTGTACACTCTCTACCCAGCCCCATGCATATCATTCAAAGACAGCTGCAGACACTCATTAGATGCCACACACAGGTATCCCCATTCACACACACAGCATGCAAACACCCCTATATACACATGGCCATCATTCCTTTTCATTTAATCTCTTGGGAAAAATAAAACAAAACAAAACTGTGGCATACAGAGGCAACTGAGGGCCCTGTGGCCCTCTCTGCACAAAGCTAATAATACGCCCAGGCTGGAGGAGTTTCTAAAATTAACAGAGTGGGTGCAAGGCGGCTAGGAATGCTGACTTGGGCAAGGCTGCCACTCCAGCGGATTTCTACACTCTTCCCAGCTCTAGTTCCCTCAATTACAGACCAAATTTGAGACAATAATTAACAGGAAAATGTTTGCATTTAGTGGTCTTCATAAAACCAAATTACATGAGGCAAAAACATCCATTTCCTTGCATTCTGACTAATTGTTTCAATCATGAGTTTCCAGATGCTAAGGGATACTTCTGGTGCCTGATTTGGGCTGGGGTCGGAATATTGGAGCACTTCTTCCCATAAACCATTATCCTGGAGCATCACAGAGCTACTCAAAAGGCAGCATAATATGGTGGGGAGAAAGAAGCACAGGCTCTTGGAGCCAGCCAACCTGGGTTCAATTCCTGGTTCCATCAATTACTAGCAAGTCACTTAATCTCTCCATGCCTCAGTTTCCTCATCTGCTCAGTGAAGATCATAACAGTATCTAACTAGCAGAATTGTTATAAGAATGAAACAGATTGATATTTGTAAAATGCTCTTACCTATGCCTTGCTATATTATTAAATGAATAAATAAGTAATTCATGTTAACAAATGCACAGGAAAGAGGTGAGGGAGGAAGATGAAATCTTCCAGAGAAGAGCCAAAGCAAAGCATCTACTAGGGGTGGGGGTGGAAGGGAACTTATAATGGTTCCAGGAAAGCCAGTGGTGGAAGTCAGGGGCCACAATATTCCCAGAACAATCAGCCCACAGAACCTATGTACCTCGGCAGACAGATGCCCTGACCTCAGGGAGCCTATGGCCCAGCCAGAGGACAAGGCTTAGACTGAAGACAAGTTGGGCAATGATTTAAGAAACCATCTCAGGTAGCAGCCCAGGTATCTGAAAAGGTGGGCTCCTGGTGGCCCGGAAGGGTGAGGCCAGAAAGTGCTCCTGGAGGAAGTGAGAGGAGTCGGGCTTTAGGAGCTGCCCTTGGCCTTGTAGACTACCCCTCCTTACTCTTTGCCAGATAGTTGCACCGATTTCTGAAAGCACAGCAGGGCGAGAGCAAAAAAATGATGTTCAGCACCAGGGACAGCTCCCTGCGCGCCTGCCAGGGCCATTCTGCTGGTCCAGCCAGGGGAAGTTGGCAAGTGCCTCTCCACTGCATCCTCAGCTCCCTGGCCCCTCTCTCCCCCAATTCTAGTGATCAGAAGCATCTCAAGTGATTACTTAATGTCCCTGGGCATTTTCACTGGGGGCTCCTTGGTGACTGGAAAGCCTTTATTCATAAAGACCCCAAAACACTTCACATGTATCAACCACTTACTTGGTGCTTTCCATGCATTACTTCATCTAACCCTCACACCAGTACTAAGGTGGCTGCTGTCATCTGCATTTTACAGATGATGACACTGAGGGTCAGAGAGAAGTATCTGCCCAAGACCACACAGCTGGTAAGGAGCGTACCCGAGATTAGAGAGGTCTGTGGGACTCCAGAGCCCGACCTCTTAGGATTTTAGGCACCTCAGTGGGATGCAGGGAGGTGGACAAGCACTCCCAGCACCTCTGCATCACACTGGGGAGGTAGCCTACCACAGGAGGTGCAGCCCCTGCCCCAGAGACAAGAAAAGAGAAGACAGAGTTGCAAAGAGGTTTCGAGGGGACCCATCCTCCTGATGCTGTGGTCTTCTGAGGCACTTCCTGGATGGGGGAAGCAGCACTTTTCAAGCATTAAAAGCACCCTGGTCGGGCCGGCCCCGTGGCTTGGCGGTTGGGTGCGCGCGCTCCGCTGCTGGCGGCCTGGGTTCGGATCCCGGGCGCGCACCGACGCACCGCTTCTCTGGCCATGCTGGGGCTGCGTCCCACAAGCGGCAACTAGAGGAATGTGCAGCTATGACATACAACTATCTACTGGGGCTTTGGGGGAAAAAATAAATAAATAAAATTATTTAAAAGCACCCTGGTCATCAACAGTCAATTGGGCACAGCTGCACCCATCCTGTAAAAGGGAAAACTAAGGTCCACAGAGGAGGGAACAGGAACATTTCCAAAGTCTCAAGCTGGATGCCCCATGCTCCCCTAGCACCCCATTGCCCCCAGAATCACTCATGACTAAATGCCACAATCCAGGGTATGCATCCATGGTGGCAGGTGGCAGGCTCTGGCAGGGAAGTAATGGACAGCCAGACTCAGACATGCTGGAGTTGGCACACGCCTGAATTAGAGGCCTTGTTCTCTCCAAAGCAAGATGACCTTCCCCATCCCAGTGTCCTCTCAGCTGAGAGGAAGTCCTGGCCAGCAAGACACCACCTGGACATGGGAGGCCATGCCCCAGGTTCAGCCCCAGGACCCCATGCCTGTCCTCCCTCAATCCTGGACCTTACTTACTACCTAGACCAACAGGTCTTTCCAGGCAGGCAGGTGGCCTCTCAGCAGGAGGACGTGGCCTATAGATCAGTTCTGGGGGAGCGGGTCCCATGCACAGAAGGAATGGGGGACAGCAAAAAGCCAAACAGACATTTTACACTGACACCTTGGACATTTCATGGTTTGGTCTGAGGAGAAGGTTATGGCCTCAAAGGAGCTGAGGGAAGAGAAGATAGGAGGCTCCCAACCCTGAACTCAGACTCAAGGACCAGACCAAGGGCCTCTCCTTGCCTGGAGGCTGAAGAGGATGTGAAGGGTGATAAAATGGGGGCAGAGAAGTGAAAGTCCCAGAACAGGGATGGCCTCCTTCAGCCTCCTCTCGTCCACACATGCCCATGCTTGCCTTTGAGCACACAGGCTCACACACCCACGTGCACACACATACACATGTACACATACACACGTGGACACACCTGAACAATGCACACATATGGGCATGTGCTCACACAGCCATGAATACATTTTTGTACACACACTCTCATCTATGCACTCCTGTTACTTTCTGTCCTTGTACACACATCCATCTTCACACATGCAGACTTTCTTGCACACCCACTTGCATACATTTTGAGACAAATGATATCCACTGGGATTTCTGTTAGCTGGCAGAAAGAGAACGTCTTTTTTTTGCCCATTAAAATCTTTTCCATCCTCCAAGATTCATCTGAAGTGCTACCTCTTCTGGGCCTCTCCAACCTCTCATGGATCGAGCCTCAGCCTAGCCTGAGCCTGGCTTTGGATCTCCTCGACACTGGGGCTCCTGGAGGGCAGGGGCCTCATCCCGGACATGCCTGTGTTCCTGCAGTGCTGACTGCAGGCAAGGGCCCCCATGCTTTCTCCCAGGTGAGTGGCACACCCAGGACCCCATCTTTTACCCCCTCCCTCTGTGAAATTGCTCCCACTCAGACACCAGACCTGCATTCCCACCTGCCACCTGGAGGGCCTGCTGGCTCCTACACCCAAGTCCAAGGCTGAACTCAGCATCTTCCTCCTTAAAGCTGAATGGCACAGTTAGCATCTCAATCACCTGGGCTCAAACCTCAAAGCCATCCTCAGCTGCTTTCTCTTTCCTCCCACCTGCCCCTGCAGGCTCCCCAGGCAGTGACCGCGTCTTGTCTAGGGTCTTCTACAATGGTTTCTGAATCTGTCCCTGACTGCTCTGTCCTAGATCAGTTCCTCACTGCTCCTCACCCAGACCCTCGCCCCTGTTGCTTACCTGGTCTCCAGCCTCCACTCTCTTTCCCTCTAACTCGCATGATATCTGTATTATCTTTCTAAACACTATGATTATGTCACCCCTTGCTTGAGCCCTTTTGATGGAACCCTGACGACTACAGAAGAAAGTTCAAGCTCCTTGGTCCAGCATCCCCAGCTACCCCTCTTCCCTCTTCTTCTTCCTGCTTCCTTCACAGTAGCTATCTGGACATTGGACCCACGGCCCCATCTCCATCTACATCCCGGTTCCTCCTCCTGAGGACCACCCCGCCTCCTGAACCCCTATCTTTTGAAATCCTTTCCCTCATCCAAGGCCCAGTTCAACTGCCTCCTCCTCCTCCTCCATGAACTTTGCCTAACCGTGCTGTGTGTCTATGTTAGCAGTTGTCACATCCTGCCCCTTTCGTCATGTGCCACCTAACTCTCCTTCCAGCCCCCCAGCAAATCACAGAACCCAAGAATCCAGGCGTTTTTGTGTCTGAGATAGGGACGGGAGCTGGGAGATTTCCCCTCCGCTCCTGACTTATCCCTTGGTCCAGGCCCAGCCCAGATAACTGCCCAAGGTGATAATGAAGATGCTGAGAATGGAGGAGGATAGCAGTCAACATTTAATCTCATTTAATCTTCATAAAAACTCTATGAGGTAGATATTGATTATGCCCATTTTACGAATGAGGAGACTGAGGCAAAAAAAGTTGAGAAATTTGCTCTATATAGTGGATAAAGAATTTAAACCCAAGCAACCTGACTCCAGAGTCCCTCTTCTAACCACTCTACAGAAATATAAATCCAGCTAGTAATATTTTCTCTCCCAAACTCTGTGCCTTCTCCTTCTCCTCCTCTCCCTCCCAAACCTCTCTCCTGTGCTCTCCTCCACAGCACCTTCATCCTCCACTTCTTCACTCTCTGACCCCTCCACCTCTTCCCTTAAGTGAACCTTAGTTGTGTTCTAAAGATGTCACTCTCCCAAACCCCACATACCTCAGGGTCAGGGTGGGGTCAGCATCCGCCCGCTCCATGCTGATGCCACTCCCTGCCTGTGGTAGGAATGTCTACAAGATCCTTTGAGCATCCTGTCATTTTCTGGCCATCTTTCCAGCATCCATCTGCCACCCTCAGGGATGCTGGCACCTGGTTCACAATCTTCCGTTCCACTCCAAATCCTGCCATCATCCTGGGTGACTTCTACTCCATAACATCACCCAGCCTCTCAGTGGCTTAAAGCCCTGACTCTATTGACTCCACTTCAGTCATCCATTCCAACAGCACACTCTGGACCATGTCTCCACCTCCATTTGTTCCATCTCTAATCTCAGAGGAGTGTCTCACCCTAACCTCCTTTCCTTCTAGCTCTCTTATCCAATCATGCTAAGTCTATTCTTTAGTGTCCCAAGAGCCTCTAGTCAGCTGAACCCTCCGAATCTCCCATCAAAATCCTCCTGCCTCCTTCCACTCCCCACTAGACACAATGGTCCAGCTCACCAACCTCTCTTGCCCTGTCCTCCTGGCACCCACTTCGCAAGATCACAACCCTGGATCAGGGCCACCATCAACCCTTTTCATGTTTACATGGAGGCTGTGTGGAAAATCCCACAACCTCAGACCAGTCATACTAAATATTCAAGTGCCTTAGCTCCCTAGCCTCAATTTCCTCATCAGGGTTTCCATATTCAGCTGGGCCCTTCCCTCTGCCAGCCCATCCTTCCAGGAGACCCTAGTAAACTGTCCCTCCCATTATCCACAGCAGCTATTCTGAATTATCTCCACTCTCAAAGCTCTGAAACTACCACTTTCCCTCCTCACTCTCAGTAGATACCACCACCTTCTACTTCACAGAGAAAAAGAGAAGCCACTAGAATGTCCCCTTTCTCTTCCTGCCACTAGATTCCCACATGGCTTGCCTCTCCCTGGTCCCCTTCCCCTCCTCCAGTCACAAGCGAATTAGTGACTCTCCCACCTGCCCTCGACCCCATTCCCTTTCTCCTCCCCAGGGACCTTAATCTATAGGTTATCCCCTCTCTCACCTATGCCTGCCGTCTCCCTCTCTGCTGGTCCTTTCCCACCAACTTTTTCCTTTAAGCTCTCTACACTTAAAAAATCTAATCACTCCCCAAATCCCCACTGTGTTATCTTCCCCCCTCAGAACAAAGCTTCCTGAAAGAGGTGTCACTGTCCCCGCTCTCTCCCTTCCATCTCCATTCTCAACACTCCTCTCAACCCTTCAGCCACATCGCCAATGCACAACCTGCTGCAAAATCCAACAGACGCTTTCCAGTCCATTTCCTTTGTGACCCTCAGCATCATCTGACACTGTGGACCATTCTGCCGAGACACACACCCCCTCCCCCCTCCCCGCTGGCTTTTCTCCTTTTCTCTGCCTCTCCTTTCCCTTCCCTTGGAGGGGCTCCTCTTCCTCTGCATGACCTTTAAATGTTTCTGTTCCTTTGGGCCCTCACCTCTTCTCCTATACACTCTCCCTGGGTGACCTCACCGACTCCCATGGCTTCATTATTCTGCTGGCTTTCAAACCAGTCCTCTCTCTTGAGCTCCACACCCATGTGTTCACTTGCTGACTACACATCTACACCTGCATGTCCCATGGGAACCGCATTCTTGACATATCCAGATATAACTTAACAGCTTCCCCCACAAACTCTTGTGCTTCCAGCACATGGTACCACCAGCCACCCAAATGCTTAATCTAGAAACCTGGGAGTTATCCTCAACTCGGCCATCTCCCTCACCTGCCAACACTCAATCACATGGGATCCAGCGAGTCTCATCCACCACTACCTGGCCAACTCTAGCAGCTTCCAAACTGGGCTCCTGCCCCTCCCAGGACCCCACATACCTCAGGGTCCGTGGTTGGGTGTGCATCCTCTCACCAACCCACTCTCCACACTTTGCCAGGCCCAAAGTCCTTCCATGCTCCCAGCTCAAATAAGTCCCTCACTGTCATCCCCACGGCCCTTCCTGATCTGGATTCAGCCTTCTTCTCCCGCCTCGGTTCTCACCATGCCTCCCCTCGCACACTCTGCTCCAGACATACTCAGCAACTTTCTGTGCCCCAAGCACGCCATGCTTTCTTTCGCCCCTGGGCTTTCCTACACAGTCATCTGCCCAGAACTCTCCTTCCCACCCCAGCCCCTTGCTTCAGAGGAGGCGTTACTTCTCCTAGGAAGCCTTCTTTGTACCCTAGGAAATCTGGCTAGGTGCCCCCCGGACATGCTGCTGTAGCATAGATTTGTCACGCTACGATGAAATCGCATGTTTCACTGTCTATCTTGGGGTCACTCAACTCTCCGAACTTGGCACAGTGCCTTTTACATGGTGGGTCCTAATAAATAAGTGAATGGGTGGAACTACGTGAATGGGTGGATGGTGGATGAGTGAATGAATGAATGCCTTGGGAGCCAAAGGCTGAGTGGCAGGGGCCCCAGCAGAAGCTACATGAAATGGGCAGCCCTCTGAGACCCCGACTCCTTCCCTCAAGGCTTTCACAGGCCTCCGATGATCAGGGAGGAACTTATCCCATCCAAACCCTCAAGATTCCAAGACTCCCAGCAACATCCATCAGCAAATGGCCCCCACCTGGCACTGAAGCTGATGGTGGAAAAGTCACAGAGAAGGAGGGGAGGAGCTGGAAGAGGGGGAAGGTAGATGAACAAGAGACAGGCTGGGAGAAGCATGGGTGTTGGGGTTTGTGACACAGTGAGATGAGAGAGGGGGCTGGTGGGTGGACACTGCAGCTAAAGACTTCACCCAAGGCCACGGCTGTGTTTCAAGCCGGACTGGCACAGGCCCACGATGGCAGAACACACCACACTCTCGTTACAGGTATGCCCTTGGTACGGACTTTGAAGATTCTCCCTTCTCCCCAAATAGGCCTATCCCAGAGATCCAGGAGAACAGGGCTAGGTGGGGGAAGGAGCTGAAGGGCAAGGAAGGAGGCAGTTCTACTTCCACCTTGCAGACCCAGGATGAGTCTTTACCCTGCTGTGTGCTTCCTAAGGGCAGAAATGATTTCTCTTCCTTTTCTGAGATGTGAACATATAGCTGGGCCAGGTTGGGGGGGAGGCTCTCAGTAAAATTGTCTTATTGTTAAATGGATGAGTAGATTAAAGACTGCTACTGGGGGAAAAAAAGACTGCCAAAAATAAAAATAAAGAATACACTAAAACGTTAACACTGATTATTGCTAAGTGGTGGGATTATGGGTTATTTTTATTTTCTCCATTACACTTTCCTATATTTTCTAAATTCCCCATAATGAGCAAATATTACCTTTATAATCAGAAAAATAAATCCCCCTTTAACCAATTACCAGTGTCCCATGCTGTGAAGAGTCCTCTAACGTGCGTCACCCGGTCCTCGGGGAGCTCCTGGGCGGCCAGGGTAAATATGCAGACAAGGGGCTGCCATGACCCGGAGGTCAGAGTGAGCAGATAGTTCGGACGAGGTCAATGGTGAGAAGACAGAGGGAGGCCATTTGAAGGGCAGGTGTAACAGGCAAAGCAGAGCATGTGCCTGCCCACAGCGCCCACGTGGGAACACATACGTGGGAACGCACACACGTGGGGCTCCTTCCTTGCCTTCCCTCCCTCACAACCATAAAGGCCGTTTGGAAGCCTCAACCAACCACTCCCCACCCCCTACCTGTCCAGGACCTGTTTATCATTCTCTGAGGCAGAGCTACTGCCCAGCCTCTCACCACCCCACCCCCAGCCAAAGGAGCTGCTGGCTGCCTGCAGAGGGGGAGGATGCAGGAGTGCTTGCCGCCTGGGTCCCAGGGTTGGCATTTTAGCCCCCGCTCCCCAGACTGCTTTCCACAGCCCTCTTGGGCCAGGTGGGACCTCAGCTCTGGCCTCTGAGGGAAATACACCCCCCACCACCAACCCGCTCCTTCTGGCCCAAACTCCCCTCACCACTCCTCCCTGACCCCGGGGTCTCCCCACCGACAGTAGATGAATTGCTCTCTTCCTCCCACCCCCGCCTGGCCTAGGGCTCTATTTTTAACCCACCTCAAAATCTCTGACTCAGAATCACAGGGCTCCCAGGTAGCTGCTCCCTCGGCCGCCTGGGGCTGCCTCTGAGACAGATTCAGAGCCAAGGGCATCTGGCGCTTGGTTTATGGGTGGGTTGCTTGGATTTTCGTGTATCTTTATTTTCTAATTTTTCCACAACAATTATCAATTACCTACGGAAAAAAATTTATTTTTGTTTCTGTTTTTGAAGACCCAAACGAGATGATCCTTTACCCCTGCCTCGTCCAAAGTCCCTCCCTGTCCTGGGCTGAGGTCCCAGCCTTCCATCATACAAGGAGGACTAGTCTCGGCCTCTCGCCACAGAGGTGAGCTGTCTGAGGGCTGTAACTGGCTGAAGCTTTCCTTCCCCTTCTGTGGTCTTTCAATTATACAGCACAGTGCTTCTCCAACTGTAATATGCACACACATCACCAGGGGATCTCACCAAGATGCTGACTCGGATGCACTACGTGTGGGGTGGGAGCTGACATCTGTATTGCTCCCAGGCTCGCACGTGATGCCGAGGCTGCTGGTCCAGGGACCACACTCTGAGTAGCCAGGCTATAGCAGACAGTACAGTGGTTAGGCACTCTAATGTTTGAATACTGGCTGTGTGGCCTTGGACAAATCACTTAACCTCTCTGAGCCTGTTTTCTCATGTGCAAAATGAGAACATTAATCCCACCTCACCGGATTCTGAGAGAATTCAATGAGATATTTATAATATGCCACATGGTGCAAATACTCAGTACCTGCTGACTATTATCATCATCATCATCATTCTTGTGACCACAAAGACGCAGGTCCTGGCCTGAGGCCTATGGGGATCCTGAGGTGTGTGGACTGGTCCCACTTCAAGGATCCCTCAGTCTGCAGGAGCAGTATGGCCTGTTGGATACTGAAGACCTGAAGAGGAGGGGGCCTGAGAGCATCCACTGGTCAGGAAGGTCAGCGTTGTCGTTGCAGGAGGTCCATGCCACACGGCAGAAGGAACCCAGGCCCAGGGCCTGAGGGTCTTGGCTTCTAGTCCCATCTCCATCTCTACCTTGCTGTGTGACCTTGAACAAGTCCCTGCCTCTCACGGTCCCTTCCTCAGTGTCCCCTTCGGTACAACGGGAAGAGGGAGCTAGACAATCTCTAAAGACGCTGATTCCATGAATCTCTGCAGTGCAGAGGCTAACGAGACCAGCCAAGGGCAGCTGGCCAGATGGAAAGCTCACTGAAAGAAGAATGCACATCTCAGAACACTCTGACATGCCATCCCCCACCCCGATACCACTCTACGAGAGACCCAGAGAAGATGGGGGCATCCTGAATGCCAGATTGAGTAGTCAGGACTCTTCTGGGGACATAGGAATCCATGAAGGGTGCAGAGGAAGAGAGTTCCTCAGGGAAGGGATTGTGACGGCACCTTCTCAACAGCACAGCTGAGCACAGACCTGGCCATAAGGAACACCAAGATATCAACCCATTGCTTCTCTGATGGGGTGAGACCTCTTCTGGAGACCCTAAATCTGTGCACTCACAGAGACACACTAGTGTAAGCATGTGCATAAACACACATGTGCACGCGCACACACCAAACTGAACAGCTGGCCTCATCTGCTCTACAGAGCCCAGAACTGCCAGGATACTGTGTTCCCTCAGGCTAGCGACCTAACCTCTCTGAGCTTCACTCAGCTGACAAGACCATCTGGGGAAAATTGGTGCGGGAACTAGCAGTTGGAGAACTTCTCTGCCCCGCTTACAGGAAACAAAGAAGGCTCAAACACGACTCTCCCTACTCAGGAGAATGGAGCAAAAATAGAATATTGCTGTGGAGTAGGACGTGAGCGTGACCTCAGGGGAAATTAGGTAGGAGAGCTCACCTGCTCCTGCAGGAAGGCAGGTCAGTGTGAAGGAGGAAATGGGATGGATTCGGGCAGAACTTCCTAAGGCCAAGCAGCACTGGTGAGGGACGGGGCTAAAGAGCACACTGTGGAAAGGCTGCCCCATAGAAAGTAGCTAGATATGGACTCCGGGAGGGTCTATGTGGCCCCCTTCTTGGCGGGGAGGGGTCCCCTGGGGATGCCTGAGCTCTGAGCTGGACCTGACTCTGCCGCCTCCCCTCCAGGAAAACATAGTCTGACAAGGACGCAGAGCAAGGGCCATGTTCCCTGGGGGACTGCCAGCCCCAGAGTTTTATGATTCTGATGGCTAACAACCTGCAAGGAAGAAAAGGGGAACAACTCCCTGGAGAAGGACCCATCACGAATGGGCTTGGAGGCCAGGCTGGGGAGTCGGTATTTCATGCCCAGGCTCTGGGGAGCCCTGAAGGGCTAAGGCAAATGTGGGCAGTCAGAGAACTGCAGACTGTTCATACGGAAGGGGTCTGAGGGGTGCCCGGCTCACTGGCTCCTAAAGTGATGGAAGCAGAATCACTTGAGTGCTTCCCAAAATATACCTGCCTGGGCCTGGAGGCCCAGGCATCTGTAATCGCATAAAGCCCCCAGGCGGCCACAATTCCAGCTTTGCGGTCCTGCTAAAACCCACCCCCAGTCCAGTCCCATTTTCAGGAGGAGAGCAAGGCCCAGGGAGGGGAGGCCTCAGCTCCCTCCACACAGCTGGACCGGGCAGAGCCGAGTCTTCAACTGCCTCCTATTCATGGCCAGCACCCACGGCTCTGTCCCCAGAAGCTGTGGAGCAACTCCCAGAGCCTCCGAGACAGGATAAACAGCTTGTGGCCTTTTGGTCCCCTGCCAATTCCAAAGTCGGTGGTCCTGCTGGCCCACCCTTCGGGACTCCTCCAACCACAGTTGTCCAGTGTGGCCTAGTCTCCATGGATCCTCACATCTGAACTCTTCTGAGGCCAGGTCTGACATTCCAGGAGGGGACAACTGTCCCATAGGAGAGGTGGCTGGGAGGAGAAGGTGGCTGGGGCCCTTTGCCCAGGAAATAAAGATAAGCCTGATCTCCATTCCCACAGGGGCCATGCTCTAATGAGGGGCCTCCACAGACGGCACCAACACCACACAACATGCTGGGGAGCCCCGGTCCCCAGGACTAAGGGCTGGCAGAGCCTCTGCAGAAAGAGGGGCAAGGAGTCCCCCACCTGCTCCAGGAGCACAGGGGGCTGCACAATCCAGGAGCATGCCTGGCTGGGCCTCGGCAGAGGCTCTGGACAGAGGAAGGTTGGTTCTCCTCAGCTCTGTGGTCGGCAGCGCTGTCCCTGCCCGGCCGGCTCAATTTGCACTAATGGGGTCAGGATTACGGGTTCAATACCTATTTGGCCAATTAGCTTTGCTCTCTTCTCAGCCTCAGACTGAGCCCTGACCCTGGACACAAAGAGGAAAAGACTTTGCTGAGGTCACACAGCAGAACAGGATGAGGGTCAGGAGGGCAAACAGCATGGGAGGGGTGGGCAGTTACACGCTAGGAAACCTCAGGCTGAGAGGACCCAGGGCTCCAGGGTGGGCCAGCCCTGATGCTGCATAGACAGGCCCCAGCTGCAGAGTCTCCCCTGCTGGACCAAGTTTCTTCTAAAAGGTGCCAATGGCATTGATGAGACCTGTGGGCCTGACGGTCTTTCCTGTCCCTGGGGAAGGGAACAAGTGCCCTGTATCCTCTGACAAACTGTAGGTGCGAGAAGCCTATGGCTGGCTTTGGCGTCAAGTGGCTGGGACTCACGTTAATCATTGACAGGGGCTGCTCCAGCCTGCAATGGGGAACTGCAGGGTAATTACTTCTGGGCTCCGGGCCACATGCTCAGTGACATTATTGCAGCAGCAACACCTGCCTTCCGGGCCTAGTACGGCAGGAGAAGGGAATCTTCTCAGAGGTTGTGCAGCTGGGGCCAGGGCCGGGGGGGGGGGGGGGGCTTCCCTGGGCTGCAACGACCTAGGGTGAGAGGCCAGAGAGAGACACACAAACACACCTGCAAACACATGCACACGTATTCAGCAGCATCAGGGGCAGTGGGGTCAGAGTTCTCGAGGGTGAAGGGCAGAGGTTAAGGAGTGCAGGTCCAAAGCGACAGATGCTGAGTAACCTGCCCTCAGCGCCTGCCAACACCCACCCCAGCCAGGTGGCCCCTTAGCTCAAGCTCCCAGACACCTGCTTCCAAGAAAGTGTGCAGAATGGTCCTCTCGCCTTCCGATCCAGCTCAGATCTACTTCCTCCAGGAAGCCTTCCCTGACCATCAATCCATATTGGTCTAACTCTTGTCTGCCCTCCCCCAAACCAGGCCTGGGGAACCCTAGGAGGAGCTGAAATTCTACTCTCCTCTTTGCCAAGTGAGTAGTGATCCCCATACTTCCTAATGGGTGAAAACAGTTTTGGAATGGAACATCTGGCCTCCTGAGGACATGACACCCTTAGCTTGCCCCTCTCCAAGCCCAGAAGACAACGTATTAGCCAGCCCGGTGTTATGTATTAATTTCTGAAAGCCTTGTTCACGCAGACATAACACGTCCACCCACATGGGTAAATGCTTAGACAGACACAAAACCATCAGCAGCCAATTATCAGGCCCCCACAGCTGCCGTGAGCAGACCTGGAGGCCCCGCTGCTTGCTCCGTAATTTGTGGGAGCCCAGAGCTGTGGGTGAAGTAGGGGGTAGGGAGTCCCTCTATCAAGCCAGCACACCTCTCTGCCCAGCATGAGCGCCACTCTGCAGGAGCCACGAGCTGGCTGCCTGGCTAGGAAGACAGATACCAGCCCCAAACAATGAGAGAGCAATGAGGGGCGGGGAGTGGTCACGTGTGAGATTTGGTGGCTCTGCCGTCGGCAGCAGTGGCACTGTTATTTATTTATAATTTGTACTTTACCTCCCAGAGATGACCAGAGCAGCTGGCACAGATGCTAAGAGATGTAGGAGCTCAGGAAGCTTAAAGGAAGGGAGGGCTTCCAAAGGAAGGGAGGGCTGCCCCAAGCCCTGCTGCCTCAGGGAGGCAAGGCACCGGGGTTGGCTCAAAGGCTTTGTTCGAAGACTCCAGTTCCTGACCTCAGACCAAGGCCTTCTCTTGGTCCCAGGCTGAACCCTGATCCCAAAGACAGATTGAGCTCTGATCCTGGTCACAGTGAGGGCCCAGACCGTGGTCTCAGATTGAGCCTTGACCTTGATCACACACTGAGCCCCAACCTCAGTCACCCACTGAGTCCTGACCCTGCTCACACACTGAACCCCGATCCTGCTCACACATTGAGCCCTGACCCTGCTCACACGTTGAACCCCGACCCTGCTCACACACCGAGCTGCAGACTGACTCCACATTCTCACTTCCCTGAAGGATGTAATAAACAGACCACATGACCACCTATTTCTCTGGTGGAAAGAATACATTACCATTAGCTACTTGTCCCCATCCCCTTTGAACCCCAATCACTCCTATCGAGGAACAGGTGCATCAATGGCATCTGGACATGGTTCCAATATCCCAAAGGTCTCCACGCCAGTCAGAACCTGCTGGTGGAGGAGCAGGTGGAAAGACGTCTTGATCCGGCTCCCCCAGGAGCAGCAGCCCCAGACTGAGGGGTTAGGACAGGCACGTCTCAGCCTCCAGATGCTGCATCTTCAGATGCAGAAAGACTCCCTTCTCACTGGATGAGCTTATATTAAGACGGGACTCTGAAAATCCCTATTACCCCAAAATTCAGGCAGAGGGCTGGGGAAACAGGAAACAGCTCCAGTGACAAGACCATTCAGGAGAAGCCTTCCCTGGACACCCTCTGTCTGGGGTCTTGGGGTAGCCTATGGAGCTTTAAGACCTTTGCAGCCAGACGTTACATAACCCACTTGGGTTCTGGTTTCATCCCTGATATAGACTTATTCTGTGACCTTGGGCCAGTCACTTCCCCTCTCTGGTCCTCTGATCCACAATTATAAAATAAAGGTTTCAGGCCAGGAGCTTGCTAAGTTCTGTCTAGATCTGGTTTTCTGAGATCTGTTAAATTTCCTGTGCCAGCTGAGCCCCACCCCTCCAAGCCCCTCCTCACAGCTAACGTGTGGTCAAACGTTATCCGTAATATATGCATTCTCAGGAGAATGTTTTCTTGAACTACTTCGGTAATTTAACTTTTTAAAGCTAGCCAAATAAAAGAAGAAGAAGAAGGAAGGAAGAGAGAGAAGGAGGAACAAGTACAAGTTTAGAGTTCTAGAGACCAGGTTTAAATTCCAGGTCTGGTATTCATAGCTATGTGATTTGGGACAAATCTCCACCCCCCCCCCCCATCAGAGCCTCAGTTTCCTTATCTGTAAACTGGGAATAACAGAACCTGTTTTTCAGGCCACTATGAAGAATAAACGAAATATAAGCAGAGGCCGGCACATGGTAGATAGTTCATAAATGGTGGGTATTGATCTGTGAACCCACCTGGCTTTAGTCTCTACTGATAACAGTCTAGGGTTATAAACACAGAAGCCTACAGGGATCAGGCAGCTAAATGTGCATGAGTGACACAGCTGGGTGTAAGACAGAGACCTTAGGGACAGTGGGGGACTGTGGGCAACAGGAGAGAAAAGCCAATTTACAGGGGGCAGCCTCTAGTCTGCTCCAGCTTCCCGCTGTGGGGTGGAAACATGGGGCCAGAGCTGCCAGAGTTTCTAATTTTTCATGAGAAGCCTGAAAGCCACATTTTTATGCTACATCTTTCCATTTTAAAACATGGTATCAGATTTGTTACAACACAGTATGCTGGCCAACCAGAACACATCTGGGTACTGTATCTGATCCATGGGATGCTGCTTAGCAATCTCTGGCCTAAGTACTGCTGTCTCATCTTGAGCACCCTCAGTGATGGGGAGCTCACCACCTTTCTGTGCTGCCTCCCACCCCATTTCTGGGCAGGTGCTGATGATAGTGAGTGTCTCTGAGTGGCCTCCTAGGCTTTGGGATCACAGTTTTCACAGGGCCCTGGCAACGCTTTCTCAGTAAAGCCTGGCTGGCAGAGAACGTCCTCTCCGAAGCCAAGATGATGCCCCTGCCCTCCCCACGGCCCGCTCTGGCTGGGAAATGTGGATTCTTCAACATCCCCTGGGCCCAAGCAGGACTGCCTGGCCGGCCTCAGCAGCCCTTCTATTAATTAGCAACTGGCAGTGGCAGCTTTGTGAGAACATTGAGCCAAGGAGTGTGTGCCGGAGCTGGCTGCCTCCTCGGTTATATGACAAGCCCCCTGGGGACTGGGGCTGGACCTTCCACTCTGGGTGAATTCCCTTATGGTGGTCAGTGTTATGGCAGGCACGAGGGCCACTCAGGCTGCTGTGACACTCGTCAGCCCCGTCTTCTGTATGCAGACTGGTGCCTTAGACGGTGTGAGCGGGCAGAGAGAAGTGACGGGCAAGCCCAGCCCACAGGGGAGGTTGCTAGGCATGTCTGGTGCAGGGGAGGGGGCATTAAGATTTGGACACCCCCCCACACAACCTCAAGGTGCCAAGACAGCTGATCTTACTGGATGCCTCTGTCCTCCTCCCAGCCAGCCACTGTCAGAGCCACCTCACAGCGGCTCTCCTGCCTGGCACTTCTGGACTCACTGACAACATCTGTTCCTTCCCGGAAATCTCATTGCAGCACAGCGGTCACTGTGCTCCCTGCCCCTTCTCCAGCCAAGCCCGCCCCTCTGGCCCTTCGAATGGGAGAGAAGCTGCCAAAGTAATGGGACAGGATGGATTAATGAGGGCCCTCTGGCCACCTGGCCTCCCCCTGCTCACCCCCCCCCAATAGCCAGCATCCAGGGCCAGCAGGGTCCAAGCTGCAGTGCAGGAAGAGAGGGAGGCTATGAATCTGACACCCCAAGTTTGCGGCCAACCTCTGTGTTGAGGGCTGCTCGGCCCAGTTCACATAATTCACCCTGCCTTGCTCAGGGCTAGAGGCCAAGGGGAGAAGACAGAGTCTCTGCCCTCAGGGAATTCAGTCAGGGAACCCAGGCTAAGCACGGAACAAACACACGATCTGAACCTCAGTACTCCAAGCACGGTTCTGGGCTGGGCACCAGCGGCATTGGCATCACCTGAGGGCTTATCAGAAATGCAGCATCTCAGACCCCACCTCAGACCTAATGAGTCAGAATCTGTATCTTACTAGATCCCCAGGTGAGTTGGATGACTTGACTGTGAGAAGCACCGCATGGTAACAAACAGAGAGCTCCATCCAAACGCCATGAGATGGTCAGGGAGGGAGAGACGGGTGATGGTGGCCGCAGTGGCCTGAGAGGGCATCCCAGAAGACCCGGAGGCCCTAAAGCCTGGGAGAGGAGGGCAGAAGGACAGGCAGACAGCCCAGCACTGTGCAAGGCAGGCCACCTGACAGCCCCAAAGCCTCACAGCTCACGGCAGCTAAGGGAACAAATGGGGCAGGGCCGAGCAGGGAAGAAGCCCCAGCCTCATCATGTACCAGCCAGACCAGGAACTGAAGACTTGCAACGGGGAGAACCTGGAGCCCAGGCCACACCCTCTAGGCAATATAAGGGTGCTGGTTCCCCGGCCCCATTGGGTTTCTATGCACGCGGCATCCCGAGGGCACCTCAGCCCTGAGCTGGGTGCTGGCCTTCGCAGCACACCCTCCACCAGCCCCAGTCTTATCAGGTTGAGCAGGTCCTCATCACTGGAGAATCCTGCTGCCCACTGTGCCAGCTGACAGCACCGCCCAGGCAGCTCACCTTGGAATTCCCCTCTGCACCAAGGCGCCCTTCCCCCTCCCCTGGCACCAACAGTGCAGCCTGCAGCTCCTTTCAGCCTGGCTTTCCACACTGATAGCAGAAGCAGCATTCCTGGGCAATGGCCCCCAGGAAGGCCCACCCAAGAATGGGCCTCAGAACTCCCCAGACCCAGAGCCAGGCTGCTGCCTTCCTCCTCACCACCTCGCAGTCCTTCCCACGGTTGAAATGGAGAGAGACGGGAGTGGGACTGAGGAAACAGAAGAGTAACTAGCCCCCAGGCAGAGCACTTTTCCTTCTTGAGGGATCTAACTCTGCCCCCACCCCCTCCGTTTTCATTTCCATCCTGCTGGCAACGAGAGGGCCAAGCCTCAGAGTACAGAGGGCCCCAGGGAAGACTAGCTCTAGGAGGCTTGCACCTGCTCCTACCAGGCCAGGACGCTCTTCTGGGATGGCCTAGAATGGAGTTCACAACAAAGATGGGCTTCTACTTAGGGGGTCCACAGACCCCAGAAATTGAGTGTCGTATCGTGTGTCTGGATGTATGTGTATCTTTCTGGAAAGACTCTATAGTTTCCAGCAGGTTCTCAGTTAGGTCTCTGATGCAGGTTCAGAACCACTGGCCTGAGCCAAGGACAGAGGTCCTAAGGGAAGTGAGGGCAGGGGCAGTGTGGTTCATGACAGCATCACTGGTGTCTGACAGTGCACTGGAGCTTCTCGCCTCCACGGGGTGACCTCAGTTGTACAATGTGTCCAACATGGCGATAGGCAACAGGATTCCCATTTTTCTAGGTTGGAAAACTGAGGCTCAGAGAGACCTCATAACCCAAGCAGGGCCCCATGGCAGACAGAGCTGGGGAGGTGATGTGAGGTGGGCAATGGCAGTTTCTGGGGCCAGGGACCAGCACAGAAAATCAGTTTTAGGCCACCCTTGGGACCTACCAGGCCATTGGCCCAGTTTCCATGATTTCAGAGCCCAGCTGCTTCCGCCCTAAGGAAAGGACCCTTTAGGGCCCTCCCTTCCCTTCACTTCCTCACAGCTTCAGAAGGCTCAGGCTAGGAGAGGGAAGGGGCAGACGGATGAGAAGGGCCAAGCTTCTGCCTGCCTACACTCTCAAGGCCAAGCTAGAGTTTGGGGCATAGAGTAGCCCCAGAACTGACATCCCACATAGGGATTTCCCTGCCAAATCCATATCCAACCACACAGCCCCAAGACACCGGCTCAGACAGACACCTAGACGTACACACACCCAGGCCAAGCCCCTGAGCCTGACACTTGAAAGCCTGACCAGCTTCTGGGAACAAAACCAGGTCCATCTTCATTCGGGGTTCCCACTCCTTTTCTCTCCCTTTCTCTCCTCTTGGAAAAACAGAATCAGGCAGATACTATGTTCTATTTGTTCCAGGTTCCCACCACCAAGCTCAGCTTCCAACACATGGCTCATGTGGAAGCCACATGAGCCTAGGTAGGACCCAAGAGCCCAACCAGCCTTGGGCTGGAGCCCGGGGAGCAACATCCCGAGGTGCTGCACATCCTGGCCTCTTCCCTCACCAAACCTTAAATACAAGTTTCAAAAGGCAAATGGGGAGTGAGAGGGGATGGGAGGCCAGACAAGCCGATGGAGGCTGGAGGAGCCATGGGGGTAGCCGGGGCATGGAGGGGCAGGGGATGGAGGGGTGAGGAGAAGCAGAGGCAGCCAAGAAAAGCCTATTCTTAGACACGGCCCAGGTTATGCGGGTCCCTCAGAACGCAGCCCATTCCAGCCCTTGCAAGAGGCACCCAACCTTCCTCCCCCAGGGACAGGAGACGCCGGAAGCAGCCCGTGACAGTGAGTCCTGAACTCCAAACCGCAAACTCAATCTATCATGGTTTGCTGGTGATTCTTTATTAAACCAATTCTGCTGGATCAATGCTTCCTGCCCGTCAAAATGATGAATAAATCCTCAACTCGCCTGAGCAATGCTTGCAGAAGCTCGTGTGAAGCCTGAGCTGGGCAGTGGAGACTGCCTCCACATAAAGGCCCAAGGCCAGTGGCTAAAACTCAACTGACTGAGGCTTGGGGTGCTGGGCGGGGGCCGGGGGTGGGGGGAGTTGCCGGGTTGAGTGCTGGGTTTTCTAAGCTTAGAAGACTTAGCCAGGCCCTTGCTTCTTTGACCTTGTGAAGACAAGACCAGCTATTCTGCCATAGGTGTAGGAGAGACATGACACAGATGGTCTTTCTTGGGCTTCTTTCCTTATACCCCATCCAGCACCAGGCAGCTATAAGGCTGTGCAGAGAGGACGTGTGCTTCCAGCTACCAGTCCCTGTTGCTTATTGCACAAAGCCAAATTCAAAGCCATCTGACCCTTTTTCTGTTGCCTGCTTTTCAATCCTGCTGCACCCATCCCTCCTTATCCCCACCACCCTCCCCCTCCGCCATGTCCCAGGCAGCCTGCAGTTAGTGGGAGATTCTGCAGCAGGAGAACTGCAGACAGACATGCCAAGATGGGCAGAATAAGAGCAGGAAGGTGGGAAGGTTCCCATTGATGCAATCAGCCCAGTCCTAGCCCTTCACCATCCAGGGGAAGGGAAGACTGGGAAGGCAAGGCCTAATTGCCAGAAGACGCCCAATCAATGCCTATGGTCGATGGAGGCTAAGCATGCCTGGGGTTGGCCCCTTGCAGCCCCCCGACAACAGGCAATGGGGTTGGTGATGAGAACCCTGAACAGAGGCTTTCAGACAACAAGGCAGCAGGGAGCTGAGCAAGGGAACAATCTCAAGTGGCTGATACTGGCACAGCCTACCTGCCACCACCACCAGGGAGTTCAGAGGGAGGAGGAGAGCCTAGGACACCCAGGGGGGTGCAGGAGACACAGCTCCTGCCCACTCCTCCTGAGCTTGTGCTGAGATCCTCAGGTCCCAGTACTGACCAGAGGGGAGGCCACACTTTAGGAACCTGGCATTGGGAACCAGCCCCAGTTCCTGATGGGAGGGTCCTACATTTTCTCACACAACTTGAAGACTAGGGCTGTCTGTTAGCCTATGCTCTGGCCTCCCACACCCTCTGGGAATGGGAATCCTGGATATTAACATTAGGAAGAGTAGTCCCTCAAAAAGAGAAAAGGGGGGGCCCTCTGTTCACCACCTATTTTAAGCCATCGAGTGTTGCCTGACTGGTCATTCCCAGCACGAGAAATCTCTCTCATTGGATGGAAAATGGCTTTGCTCTCATTACAAATCTAGCTTCCCTGGAGTTTGCAAAGAGGGCTCTGGACTGGTAAAATGCTCATTTATATTGGCAGGCAGGCAGGGTAGGCAGGGAAAGGAGCTAAACAGGGGGCAGGGCCCAGAGAGAGAGAGAAAGAATTAAACCCAGCTCAAAAGGGCGAACATTGTTCAGACCCTCACTTCAATCCTGTGTATCAGGAAAGCCTGGGAGCGTACTGGGGGACCCCAAGATCTTGACTGGAGTAGGGACATCCCTGATCCCAACTTCAGAGGCAATCATTCATCTCTCTTTTTGACAGATACCTCCACAGGCCCCAAGTGGTATTCCCTCTTCAGTGGCATCTGACTCAGGTGATGGGGAAGGGGGTGGGGTCCCTCTCCTTGACAGGCAGTCACACTGTTTGTTTGGGGACCCACAAATGACCCATGAGAGACCTAGCAGCTGCTGGAGCTTGGGCCACTGGGGTGAAGATGGGGCAGTGGACAAGCTTGGGGTCACAGGACAGCTGCCCAACAGTCAGGACAACAGGCATCTTCACTGACCACTATAAGCAAGGTCATCCTGTCCTGGCAGTCCTGATGACAGCTACCCAGGGTGCCTGCTCCTGGCCCATCACTTGGCATGAGGGGCTGGGCCCAGGGTTAAGGTGGGTGCAGAGCGCTTTTATCCTGGACCTGAGGCCCCAGTGACCTCAGTCCTCCAGGGACCCAGCTCTCCTTCCCCAGCTGCAGCTTCCCAGGCCACCAGAAGGCAGATATTAACACCTGGGGTCAGCGCCCAAGGAGCTGGCCCAGCTGACAAGAGGTCTGTCTCCCTTGTGGCCCTGCCCTGCAGGCGGAATGACCAGGAGCTGCCACTGGGATGGCTACCCTAACTCTGCAGCCCAGAAGGGGGAGGTGGGATGTGTTACTTAAGACGGCAGAGCCTTATCCAGGCTGCCGCCAGGGCTAGGCCAGCCTCAGAACACCTTTTCAGCCTGCTTCTAATGAGGCCCAGACCCCAGAGGATGAGAGGACCAGGATGGGAGCCCAGAACACAGAGGAAAGTTCCCAGCGCGGTGCAGGAGGTCTGAGGGTGTTTCGGAGCCTAGAGGCGCCCCATCACTCTCGGAGCTCCCAGCGCGAGGAAGGAAAGTTAACTCCGGCTGAGAAGCAGGGCCGAGGAAGCGTGTCTGCGACCGCTCAGGGAACCCACAGGATCACCGCCGGGCCCCCTTACCTGAAGTCGCTGTAGGGGTGGATAATCCAAAACCCGGCCGACTTAACCCTCTCTTGCTCGCGCTCCACGGCTTTCTGGCTGCCGAACATCCTCAGTGAGAATTTGTTGACCCCGGGCTGGAGCATGGCCCCAAACTGGCGCTGCATGAAGCCGGCCTGGCCCAGGCGCACCTCGGCCTCGGGGAGGATCTGGTCGCCAGCGGCCGCGCCTCCCTCCACTTTGATAGCAGTGTCCACTGAGGGCTGCTCGCAGGAGGTGGAGGCCGCCGGCGGCGCCTGCTGGGGTGGCGGCGGCGAGGCTGCGGGCTGCGCCGAGGCGCCGGGGCGCTCCGGCTCGGCCGCCAGGCCCGGGGGCGTCCTGTCCTCGCCGGGGGACGCGTCGCCCTCGGCGATGAGCCGCCGCTCCTCCGCGGAGTCATGCAGGTGCCCGTGACTGCTACCGCCCCCCGCTCCGCCGCCGCCGCCACCCCGGCTGCCCAGCGAGGCCAGGCTCCCGCGGAAGCGCCTGCAGTCGCCGTTAGTGCTGGACTTGCCCGCGCCGCGGGCCGGCCCCTCGCCGTCCGCCGCCCCGAGGGCCGCGCCCCGAGGCTCCGTGCCGCCTGCGGCCGCCGAGGGCGAGGGCGAGGGCAGCGGCCGCAGTCGGATGCTCCTGCGGCTGGGGTCCTGGCGGCCCCCAGCCCCCTCCTCCTCGGCATCCTCCTCCTCGTCCATGATCCACGCCTTCGCCCCCACCTGCTGCGGAAGGCTGTAGAGCCGCTTGCGCATGGACGGCGGCAGCTTGTCCATGGCGCCAGGAGCAGGGGCCGGGCCAGGGGCAGGGCCGCGGGTGCAGCGCCGAGGACCAGCTCCAGGTCCGCCCGCCGGTCAGTCCGCTAGCGGGGACGCGTCCTTCGCCTCTGGCGCCGGGCTGCCTCAGGCGCCCATGCTCGGGCAGGCTGTGTGCCGCGGGGAGGCTCCCAGTCCGGCTCCGGGTCCCGGGGTCGCCGCGCTGCGCCTCCTCCCGGGCCCGGCTGGGCGCGGGGACCCCGCGCTCCCTCCTTCCCTCCCTCCCTCCCGCGTTCAGGGGCGCGGCGCTCAGCCCGGCTCCAGGCGCCCCGCCCCCGCGGGGAACAATGGGCGCGGGTAGAAGCGGCGCTGCGGCCACGGCGCTCGGAGAGCCGCTCCGGAGCGCAGAGCGCACGGCCCGCGCGCCTCCCGGCCGTGCGTCCCGCGGGCGGGCAGGCTGTCCGTCTGTCCAGCCGCCCCGGTTTTGTGGCCAGCTACTCGCGAGCTCGCCTCGCCTCTTCTGCCGAGCGCGGCCGGCCCGTCCCGGGGCTCCCGCCGCAGCCGAGCGGAGCCCAGCGGCCCGCCGGGCTTACATCAACGGCCGCCTCCCCCGGAGCGCCCTCCGGCAGCACTTGGCTCCCGCGCCCCGGAATATTCATGAAGCCGCCGCAGCTCGCGGGTTGCCATAGGAGCGGCTCCCGCAGCCGGGCCTGCCTACCTTGGGCTTCTTAAAGGGGCAGTGGCGTGCGGGCTGGGGGCCGAGAGGGGGGCGAGGGGCGGGCCCGGCGCGGGGCGCAGGGTGGACCGTCGCCGGACCCTAGGGGCTGGGGTGAGTATCTTTCCTTGGCCAAGTGCTGGGAGTGCGCCCCAAGTATAGGGTTCCGGCTTGGGTTGCGAATTCCCCACGCCAAGATTGGGGGGAGGGGGCGGGCTTTCCCGATCTCTCCTTCTCCGAGCTCTGGGCTCGCCTCTCCCCGGCGGTTTTGCTTCTCAGCTGGGTCTCCGACCCTCCTCCGAGGAGGCGAGCTGGTCGTCTGGATGCGGAGCCCCAGGCCTTCCCGCAACGCGCCTGGAGAGGGGTTTCCGGGAAATGCGCTGCGTCGGGGCTGCTCCCGGGGTTTTCCTGTGACTTGGGCTGGGGGCGAATCCCCCCGCCGGGCTTTCCCCTGCCGAGCCTCACAGCGGCCCGGCCAGGAGGGCATGGGGTAAACTCCGGGAGGCACAGGGCGCGCGGGTGAGACACAGCCCTTCGAGGTAAGACTTCGAGGAAATGCGCCTGCCGCAGCCACCGACGCGGGGTCCGGTGCCCGCACGCACCTCTCCCGGGGTGGTTCGCATGGGGGTTTCCGAGCCTAGCGGGCTGCAGCGGGGAGCCAGCAGGCGGGCTCCTCTGGCGACCTCGCACTATGGGGCTAGCTGTGGACCTCCTCCCTGGGTTCCCATCCAAATTGTGACTCCCTTATGTGGACCAACGCTGGGGCAGTTCCTGCTCCACCCAAGTCCCCTACCCGCAAGCGGTTGCACAGCCCCCATTCCCTTTGAGTCCGCCCCCGCCCCCCCCACCCCCACCCCCAGGCCAGCCGGTGATCCAGCGGTGTGTCTTCTCTCCCCGCGTACAGTCTCTGGGCTTATGGACACATCCCACCAGCTCAGCAAGAGGTATAGCTCTACTCCTCTCCAACACCCTAAGATAGCCTGGCACCCCCCATCCACACAGGCCAGGCTGCCAGACCCCCTCTCCCTGGCTTGGGGGCTGCCAAGATGGCCCAGGGGTTACTCAGATCCTTTCAGGCCCAACATCACAGATTAGCTCAGAAATCAGGATGGGGCATTAGAGGGAGGGGGTTGGACGAGGGAGGCTGGAGCCTGGGTTAATGCTGTAAAGTCTGACAAGAGGGAGGCAAAGAGGTCCCCTAGCCCTGCTATCTCTCTGAGGAGTAACATGAAGTTTTCCTCCAAAGGATTTTTTATTCTCTTTCTTAGCCCACTTGTGACCACCTCCCCCACCCCATTCAGAGCAGAAATTTTGGAAGCAAGATGAGGCAGGCTGCCTGGCAGGGGTTTTTCCGCTCTACCCACTGGACCACAGGACCTCCCATGGGGGGAGGGAATGACTGGGGTGATGACATCACCACTAGCTGGCATTTCTACTTTTGAGCAGCTGTGAGCTGACAGTTTTCTGCACAGATGCTGGGAGGCCTAATCCCTGAATGTCCTTGGGTCTCCTTGAGAGAGTGTTCTTAACCGGCTGTGAGCCAGCCACAGGGAGAAGACCTTCATTTAACTCACTTCTTTGGGTTTTTGTGTCCAGCAGGGAGCCAGTCTGCCCTACCCCACCTTCAGGAAATCAGCCCAAACAGGCTTCCCAGTGATCCATGGTAGGGGCATCCCCTCCTCTAAGAACCCTTTCCCAGCCACCCAAATCTTGGCCATGTCCCCCCTTTTGGTTCCCATAGCCCATAAGCTCCCATCAACCTGAGCCCTGATTACATGGTGCAGTCTGTGTCCCCTTCAGGACCAAGCTCCCTAGGGGTAGGACAGGTCTGATTTATCAGCACCAACACAAGGGTGGATAGAGAGCAGATCAATAAATGTCAACTCTACGCACGAGTGAGGGACCCTGGAAGTTAGCTAATGCCATGGAAGGGGATCCTTGAAGTATATGGAAGATATGACCAAGATATTGGTCATGTCTTCCTGGGAAGATATTGCTGGGATATTGCTTCCTGGGATATTGCTGCCACAGGCTGGCCAGGGGTCAGGGCCTCTTAATTCCTCCCCCTCTAGCACCTCACCTCAGTTTGGTTAGCACTCCCCATTCAAGATGGTCTAGGACCCCTCTTGGGTGCAGAAATGACCCTTAGATAAAGTCTCATCATGGTAACCCCTGATGAGGCCTGGCCTTTCCAGTCTCCTCTGAGTGAAAACTCTAATGGAGGACAGCTGTGACATGCCAGCAGTCTGAGGACAGAGGAGGAGGAGGTCTTGCCCTTGATGGGCTCTAAGTTGTGGGGAATCTAAACTCATGCTCAGGAAAAAGGAGAAAACTCAAGACAGGAAGGAAGTGTGTACTAAATCATGCCTCAACCAATGAGAGATTTGAGGAGGGAGACCTCACTGAACTTGGGGTAGCTAGGAAGGACTTCCTGGAGGAAGGGGTCAGATTTGATGAGAGACACGTATCCAGCACTGTACAATTTGTACTTCATTTGCTAAACCACATGAGATTTTTGTGGGCCAAGCAGTCAGATTTTTACAATTTCACATGATTCAACCTAACATTCTTACTCCCATTTGCAAGCAAGAGAACTAAAGCACAGAGAGGTTAAGTGACTTGCCAAATGCTCCACAGCAAGAAAATGGTGGAGCTGAAATTTCAGCCAAGGGCTCCACAGGTCAGGCTCTTCTCTGTTGCCGTGGGGTGGGGAGCAGGCACAGGTGCAGGAGGGAGAGGCAGCTCTGAGTCTGGCATGGCTGAAGCAGAGAGAAGGTACAGAGTGGAGCCCCCACATTCTGTACTCTCCACACTGCTCCACCCAGGTCTCATGCCCTCTCCTTTCCAGTGCTGCCTAGAAAGCCTGGGGTCTGCTCTGGTTCATCTGGTAACACAATAGACAGGATCTGGGGACCCCAGCAAGGGGAAGGCACTGCATCTGGACTAAGATAGTGAGAAGACCTGCCGCTTTCAGCTTCAGTGGGGAACTGAGTACCTCCCAGAGATAGATGTGCTTCCCGCAGGGCTGCAGGGGGCCTGGGTTGCAAACCCAGAAAAGATCTGGGCCTAAGAGAGAAGGGGCTGGGGAGGATGGACTTCCTTCCTGGGAGGGATACTGAATGTCCGTGAGAGTCAGAAGACCTGCTGGGAGTGGGATGGGGATATAGCTGATTATTATATATCAACCTCAGACCCTATTTGCTGGGGACCTGGGTGGGCAGAGGGGGATGGGAAATTCTGAAAGTGTATTTGCTTGTGGGCATTGCTCTTGCTCAAAGAAGCAGCTCTGGGGTAGGGCAGTGGCTCCCACACCCTGTAATGCCAGGTGTGGGCCAGGTTTGAAATATAACCAAAAAAAAAAAGGAGAGAACAATGTAGGATATTTTAGGGTAATGTTGCCAATTGTCCTTTCTTAGAATGCTGTCTTTATTCTAACATTGTATCCTTGCTGCATTTTCTGTGTTAAAATGCCCTTTCATGAAATCATAGTGGTAGAAGATGGTATTTTTTATGTCCTTGGCTAAATAAAAAGTTGGCATAGGGTTCTGTGTTTGTTCCCAAAAATAATTTTTGAAATGTTATTGGTCTGTGAATTCCAAAAGTCTGGGAGTCCCTGCTGTAAACAATAGAGCATGAGACTGGAAAACAAAAGCTGTAGAATTAAATAGTTCTCTGTCATTTACTGCCTGTGTATGCCTCAATCTTCCTCATGTGTAAAATGGGTTTAATGAGATGTACAGTAGTTCCTTATCCGGCTTTTGCCTTCCGAGGTTTCAGTTACCCATAGTCAACTGTGGCCTGAAAACATTAAATAGAAAATTCCAGAAATAAATAATTCATAGGTTTTAAATTGCGCGCCACGCTGAGTAGTGTGATGAAATCTCATGCCCTCCCGCTCCATCCCACTGGGGACATGAATCATCCCTTTGTCCAGCATATCCACGCCGTATACGCCACCCACCGGTTAGACACTTAGTAGCCAGTTTGGTTATCAAATCGACTGTCGTGGTATCGTGGTGCTTGTGTTCAAGTAACCCTTATTTTACTTAATAATGGTCCCAAAGCGCAAGAGTAGTGATGCCTGCAATTCAGATTTGCCAAAGAGAAGTTATTGCTGTTAATTTCTTACTGTGCCTAATTTATAAATTAAACTTGATCATAGGTATGTATATATAGGAAAAAACATAGTATATTTAGGGTTTGTTACTATCGGCGATTTCAGGCATCCACTGGGGTTCTTGGAATGTATCCCCTGTGGATAAGGGGGGACTACTATACTCATAAGTTGTTGTGAAGACTAAATGAGAAAATGAATGCACCAAGCATGGCATCTCATTTGTAGTAAGCTCTCAGTAAACGCTAAATGATGGAATATTGAATGAAACCTGCATTAGCCAAAGGAGGGGGAGACACTCAGCCGTTGGGATCTGACTTAGGTCGTATAAGTGTCTTAAAAATTGCTGTTGGGACGAAGGGGATGTCTTGCTATACAGGATTGCTTTCTTTGAACTTTCCATCTCTGATAAGCCCTGCCCGGGTCTCCATAAGGCAGACTTTCTTGTCTCTGGGCGGGGCACTTGCCTAAGTGAGATCAGAGGGAACTGACTCAGAAGTCACACCCTGACTCTTGTGCTCAAGACCCCCACTGTACACAGGTGCAACTCCATCTTTCTGTTTAGTGTGGATGTGGTATTCCCAGTGCACTTCCTGCTCCGCTCAGAGGCAGGTCTGCTCTGTGGGCTGGAATCAGGGTTATGTAAACTTCCTGCTGAGAGTCCTGGCCTGGGGACTAGGCCTCCGTGAAGGAACACTGGAATCCACCACGTTCCCTCAGGTTTCCTTTCTCACGGCTTCCTGATGAAGAAACTAGAAGGGGGAAGGGGCACACGGGGAGCAAGCCCGATTGGATGTAGATGTACGGAGAGAACAAATCAACCACCCAGTCTTGACCAAGCCCTCAGGTGCTCGTCCCTGAGCACAGCCACACATGGATGGAGGCCAAGAAGGCAGAGAGATGCCCTAGCTTGGGCAGTTGCTTGTTCCAAAGTAGCAAAAGACCATCCCAAAGGTTTGTAATCAAGGGTTAGAGTAAGTAGTTTAGAAGCGCAGAGCAATGGTGCTCCTGAGTATGGCCAAGGTGGGATTCCTGGAGGAGGTGGAAAGTGAACTAGGTTTTCTAGGCAGTGGTTACTGTGTGTGTCTGTGTGTGTGTGTGTGTGTGTGTGTGTGTGTGTGTGTGTCTGTTCCTTATGGGGGAAACAGTGAATGGAACAGCCTGGCAGGGTAGGCCTGATGCATTCTCTCAGTGGGGTAAACGAGGCATTGCCAGAGGATAGAGCTAGGGTAAAGGTCCACCTTAGGGGGCCACTAAGCTGTTCCCCTAAGCTGACCCTAGGAGAAAGTCTGCTGTCCCCGTAGAAGGAGGGTATTAGGAGGGTATTAGGTCCTTCTGATCCCCTCCTCCCAGCACCCTCACCCCCAGACTCTGGCCGCAAAAACCACTGGGAGCCTACATGCCTACTGTCCCCCAACAGGCTCAATTTCCTGTTGGGCTTGCCACCTGCTTTCTTCTCAGTTCTGCCTGGTTTCCTTAGGTTCTGGGAGTGTGAGCTATTGTATTGTCCTCTTCTCACCCCCTGCCTCTGTGCAGGACCCCATCTGTGAGTGCCGGAGCCCAGCAGAGCCCAGAGCCCTTTCATCTCCAAGCAGCCCTGGCTCCATTGCCCTTGATCTCCACTCTCCCCATCCTGCACTCCCTGCTGTTCCCTCAGGGCTCTGCCAGGGCTCTGGCCGGGACGTCATGCCCCTCGCCTCCCAGGGAGGCAGAAGAAAGATGTGCTGACAGCTCAGCCCGGCCTGGACTGTGTCTCTGTATCCTGCTGGGGCTCCAGGATGTCTGGGCCACCTGGACTCAGAGCCAGGCTGGAGAGCCAGGCACTTGGGGCAGGGGAGGCCCCTGAGGTGCTGGCTGAGCCGAGCTGCCAGGAAGTAAGTACCAGAGACTCCTCTGTCCCAAGTCTGAATTCACCATACATCAGGACTGACGTGAGTTTAGACAGAAGCCCTGGGGGTGGTTTCAACAGCCTGGGCTGAGGGTGGTTAGGGAGGGAAAGGAAAAGACAGGCTGGCCTGGGAGACGGGGAAGAGGCTTGGCAAGTGGGGCAAGGTGGAGGGTGGAGGGAGAGGAAGTGAAGAGCACTAGGGAGGTGGGGCTTCCCTGGGGAACCCTGAGGTGGCCCAGCCCCCCACTAAAACTGGGCTCCTTCCCTCTGCCAAGCTTGCTCATGCTGTCTCCTGCGCTGCCCCATCCTCTCCTCCAATCTTCTACATTTTCTTCTTCCCTCAATTTCACATCATTCCTTTTATTTGTTCAATTATTCACTCAGTTACTTCTCTAGCCAACGTGTGGAGTACCTTCTATATGATGGTGTAAGATCCAGCCCCTAATCTCCAGGCACCTCACGCTGTGGCAAGAACAAGACAGATACAGGAGGAGGGAGAGCATAGAGGAGGGGGCAAGGGGAGATGGTCATGTTTGACTTGGCCTTTGAAGAGGGCATGTGTGATTTGGAAAGCAGAGGCAGAGGGGTGGGGGCATGCCAAATGAAGGGCACGGTGTACACAGAAGAGAGGCAAAGGGGAACCTGTGCACTGGGATGGTGAGCAGTGTGCTGGTTGGGGAGCAGTGAGCATGAGGACCCGATGGTGGGCTGGTTCTGGAGGCAATGGGGAGCAACTGGAACCAACTTAAAACAAGCCAGGACTATGGGGACAACCATTAGTTTGTGCCCTGGGAGCCTAGTCCTGTGCACAGCTCTGCAGTGAGTGAGCAAGAAAAGAATAAGACATAGTCCCTGCTCTTGGAAGCTCACACTGGGGTCAAGGAAATTAAAGTAATGCCACAAAACCATTCATTCATCCTGCCAGAGGCAGGGACCTGGACCCTTGACCCCGGTGGGCACATAGAGTGAGCCACAGCCAGAGTCGGCTAGTTTGGGAGATCTGCTCTCCAGGTCCTTCCAAAGCATATCTTTTGTATGGGCCCTGTGACCCAGCCTCCCTCCCACAAGCCCTGCACATCAGGATAACCTGCTATTACATGAGCCTTCCGCTGGACGCCTTCCAGAGGGAGACAGTTCCGCTGTGTAATGAGAGCTGTGCCCCACAGGCCACTCTGCAGGGTCCAGAGCAGAGGCAGAGGCAGAGTCAGGGAGAGGGTGATAGAGACTGTGACAGGGGCTGTGACAGACACTGTGACAGAGGCTGTGATAGAGACTGTGGCAGGGGCTGTGACAGACACTGTGACAGAGGCTGTGATGGAGACTGTGACAGACACTGTAACAGAGGCTGTGATAGAGACTGTGATGGGGCTGTGACAGAGGTTGTGATAGAGACTGTGACAGATGCTGTGACAAAGTCTGTTAAAGGGGCTGTGACAGGGCCTGTGATAGAGGCTGTGACAGAGGCTGTGATGGGGCTGTGACAGAGACTGATGGGACTGTGACAGACACTATGACAGGGGTTGTGACAGGGTCTGTGATAGAGGCTGTGACAGGGGCTGTGACAGGGTCTGTGAAAGGGGCTGTGACAGAGGCTATGATAGGGGCTGTGATAGACCCTGTGACAGAGACAGACGGGACTGTGACAAGGGCTGTGACAGGGCTGTAAAAGGGGCTGTGACAGACATTGTGACAGATCTTGTGACAGGGCTGTGACAGGGACTATGATGGGGCTATGCCGAGGCTGTGACAGAGTCTGTGACAGGGGCTATAACAGAGACTGGGAGAGGGCCTGGGACAGAAATGTGACTAGAATCTGGAACCACAATCAGAGTTGGGACAACAGCTCCTGGAGCCCAGGCCCACACTCCCACAGTCGACAGAGCAGTTGGCGGTGACAACAGCAACACAGCAAACACACGGGCCCAGCCAGGCCCAGGCATTTGTGGAAATGCCAGCAGGCTGAAGCTGTCACAGGAAGAGAGCAAGAAGGAGGTGAGAGAGGCCGGTTCCCACACAGCTCTGCCATGCTTTCCTGTATGTCCATGGGCAAGTTTCTGGGCCTCAGTTTCCTCGATAATGCCTGCCTCAGGGAGAGGTCAGATCATAGACTGAGATAGGTGCAGACGTGGACTGACTGAGGGTCCCTGTGAGACTCCAAGTTATTGCAAGCGATCTCTGAATCTCCACAGTCTCCCCAAGTACAGCCTGCTGGCTGAGTAAGGAATGCGCCTGCCATATATACGACCAATCACTTCCCCCATGTGTGGGTGCTAGTGTGATGAATAAAATACAAATTTGTTTTAAAGTATAACTGAATTCATAGTCATGATAACTAACAGTTATGGAGAGCTAGCTCTGTGCCAGGCATCGTGCCAAGTGCTTGATGTAGATTAGCTCATGTAATCCTTGCTAGCGCCCTTGCTAGTCAGGTAAGTGGTATTACCCCCATTTTACAGATGATTAAATTGAGGCTAAAGAGGTGGACTAACTTGCCCGAGCTCCCACAGTTAGAGGAAGAGCCAGGGTTTGCGGGCAGTTACATCTGACCCAGTCTCTTATCCTCGCCCACCGTTGGCAGCTTCCTCAATCATAACTACTATCATGTCAGATATATTTAGAACTTTTGAAGTCAGAAATTTTTTCAGTGAAAATGAAGTCCTCATGCTCGAATTGGCTGGGACCTACTGGAAAGCATTCCTTCAGTCCATGGGCATTTTTGGAACTCATCTCCTCTCTGCCCCTCTACCCCAGGCAACAGGCTGGGTACTGGGAATTGGGGATGAGCAGGACATGATTTGCTGCCCAAGGAGGGCACAGAATAGCTATAACGGTTTCGACGGCTGTGGTTGTCATTGCACCTTTTGGTCAGACTCTCACTGACCAATGTGGGTCATTAACAGACCTGGCCAGGCAGTCGTTGTCTTCCTCTCTTGCTGTGCTAACTCTGCAGGCTTTTCTGATGGCCTCACCCCCTTGTCTCAACACCCTTCTCGAGTCATATTCAGATGGGAAATTCTCTGCTGGGCCCCTTGAGAAGACAGGGCCCCTCAGCCTCTTCACAGAAGACCCCCTCCTCTGCTGTCCTTGGAGGATGGATCCTCATTCTCTCAGACCCCCTGTGGTCAGGAAGTGAGGCGGTTACTCCCTGTGCTTCTCCCAGACCATTGCCCCTCTACCACCCATAGAACTCCTCCACCCGCCTGCTCCTCGGAGGCTCCCACAGCCAGTCACCTCATGGCTGTCACCCAGGATCGTTCACCTGGCTTCCTCCCCACGTCAGTCCTAGAGAGGGCTCCACGTGAAGCTTGGCCCTGACTCTGGGTTTTCAGAGACCTTCTTCTCAACTTCAGCCACCCACACCCATGGTCACCACCTAGAACTGGTCCACTTCTACAATATAAATTCGGGCTCCCCAATCTGACCTCAGCCTCTCTCCACCCATCTCTGGACCTTCCTTTTACACCTGTTTTTCAAGGGTAGAGCCAGCTCTGTCCACCCACCCCCTGCCTCAATCCCTTCCTTCCCCGGCTTAGACTCCAAGACCCACCACCTCAACCTTCATTCCAGTGTCCTCATTCCTTGTCTCAGTCTCGGGATCCTTTTTGTTTGTCTACCTGGAAACTCCAGCTCTGGATCATCCAACCACTGACCCTCTCTGAGGTTACAGCAGCCCTGCTGAGGCACCAGAGAAAATCACACGGCTGCCCAGATTTGTGCTGCCTCAAGTTCATCGTCTCTAATGTGCTGCCTGGCAATCCCTTTGTATTTTCCTATCTGCCTCATCTTCATCGCCTTCCATCAGTTACCACTTCTCCCCAGTTTTTGACCTTTTCCTACAGGATTCTTCTCATCAGCATTTAAACCTGATCAAATCTCTTCTATTCAAAACCCCACTGTCCCTTTCTCTCCTTCCCATCACATCCAATCTTCTTGAAAGGTGAGCTTCATTTGCCTTCCTTTCTCAACTCCCACTCATTCCTTAGCCCATAGCAATCAGGCTTCACTACCCATCGTGTCTTCAGCAAGGCCAAATCCACCTTTCATTCCTTTCCTTACTTGGCCTCTGAGCATCACGTGACACTGCTGACCACTTCCCTCTTCATGAAACATCCTCTTCCCTTGACTTCAGGAACACATCCTCTTCTGATTTTCTTTCTACATCTCTGGCCAGTCCTCGGTTTCCCTTGTTTGAGGAAGAGGGCGCTGTGCTGGTTCCTCACCTGTTGGCATTATTCCTGACTCTGTTGCATGCCCTTTCTTTTCTCGTGTGATCTGTCTCCCTGGATACTCTCACCCAGGCCCTTTGCTTCAGTTCCCATCCATGCCTTCAGCCCAAACCTCTCCCCTGGGCTCCAGATCTGTTTGTTCAACAGCCTCTTGGATGTCTTACAAGCACCTCACACTCCACATGCTCTTCTCTGAAGACCCCTGATCTCTCCACTCAATGAGTGACACCACCATCCTTCCAGTGGTTGAAGCCAGAAACATAGGCACCTTTCCTGACTCCTTCTTCCACCCCTCCACATCCAGTCAGTTCAAAAGTCTTGCTATTTTTCTTTCATAAATATCTTTCAAATGTGTCTACTTCTCAGTAGACATATTTGTCCGTTGACACAGCTCCAGGCTATTTCTTGCTTACGCTATGACAACAGCCTCCTAACTGGCCTCCTTGCCTCCAGCCTTGCCTTACTAGACCCCATTATTCTTGAGGCTGCCAGAGTCGCTTTCCAAAATGCAAATCTTGCCATGACTGCTTAAGACTCTTCAGTGACTTCCACTGGACTTAGAATAAAGCCCAAACTCCCTAATCTGGCAAATAAGATGCTTCATGGCCTGGCTACCATTACTCCCTCAGCCTTCCCTCTCACCAGTGCCCTCCTTACCCTGACGCCCTACACTCATGCACTTTCATAGGCTTTCTGCTTGTGGTGCTTGTGGCACTCTTGTTAGTGGCTGCAGTGGTGAGTACGAAGATGTTAGTTGTTGATGATTATGGTGGTAACTTTAAAACACTGCTCACCACATTTTAAAGGCAGTCCTTGGAGGCAGACCCCATCCCACAATGCTCCCTTGCTACTGTCTCCTGGAAGGTTGATTATGCATGCCCATCTCAGGACCATCTCCACCAGGGATTATTTTAGGACTCTCTGGTCAGGGCCTAGGCTATCTTCTCGTGTTGACCCTTGGATATCAGCATGAACATATATGTATATAACGTTCATCTCTTTCCCATCTCGAGTTGAGCCCAGCATGTTGGTGAAGGAGCAGCAATGGTGATGATGGTAGAGGGATAAGGTGATAAATATGAAGATCCTGCTGCTATCAGCACTTGGTAGGGAGACAGACAAGGTTAGCCACACAACTGTAGAAGAGGAGCTCCAGCCACTTAGTGCCCCAAGCCCTGTCTTTACTGATGACTCTCTCAGTGATCAGCTGGTGGTGTGCTTTGACCTGCTCAGAGGCTTGCTCTGTAGCACTGACATGCCATCTACTCTCTACATACGTCCAGGACTAGTGGCATCATGGGGCACTTGGTTTGCCAGGCTGGGGCTCTGACTCCTGGTATGGACAACATTCTTCCCCAATAGCAGCATTTATTTGCATCTATAAATATGCATGGGGGCTATTTTCCTAAACTGGGGAAGGTGGTTGGGGCTAGGAAGAAAGAAGATGAGCAGTCCGGAGGTTGATGAAAAGGCATCTGCCCCTGTGGCAGTCTGAGTAATGGTCCCCAAAGATAATCAAGTCCTAATCCCTGGAACCTGTGAATGTTACTTTACATGACAAAAGAGACTTTGCAGATGTGATTAAGGATCTTGAAAATGGGGAGATTATTTTGGATTATCTGGGTAGGCCCTAAAGGCATCATTAGTGTCCTTATGCAAGGGAGGCAGAGGCAGCTTTTACTCAGAACAAGAAGGCAATGTGGCCACAGAAGCATGATGCTATGCTTCTGGCTTTGAAGATGGATGAAGGGGCCACAAGCCAAAGAACACAAAGAATGCAGCACTAGAAGCTGCAAAAGGCAAGGAAACAGATTCTCCCCTAGAGCCTCTGGAGGGAGCGCAGCCCTGCCAACAGCTTGATTTCTGCCCAGTGAAACTGATTGCAGACTTCTGGCCTCCAGAACTGTAAGAGAATAAAGGTGTATTGTTTTAACCCAACAGGTTTGTGGTCATTTGTTACTGCAGCAATAGGAAACTAATATAGTCCCTTTGCTCCTTTCCTCTCTGTCCCCTCTGTCTTCCTCTTTACTTGAGTTAATCCCCTGGTGTTAGCAGGGAGGCTGGACACTGGGTGGGCGAGAAGGCCATCCTCCTCGCCTCTACTTGGGGCCCAGTGCGCTCTGCTTCCTGGGAATGGTGGATTTGGGAACAATGGAGACGGGGTGCCTCCTCACAGCGGTAGTCACACATGGGTCACTGTCGGAGTGGCTTTGCTGGCAGCAGGCAGTGAACCAGGACAGGAGAGGAAGAATTCCAGAGAAGCCATATGGGGCTTGTGACTGATAGGGTGATGCTTCAGCATGTGTGGGCTCCCTTTTTGGAACTCCCAGAAATACTAGTAGCAGAGGAGGAAGAGGGCAGAGGTCCTGTAGGTGCCGGAAGAGAAATAGCAGGAACTTGGCGTGATGGATGTTAATGGAACTTTATTTATAGTCCCAGACTTGGGGGGGTCTGATAACATTTGTGTTACTTTGCTCTTCTAGCTGACTACCCGCTCCCTGCCTTTACACAAGGTGGCTGATTAAGCAAATAGTGATTTCCAAATTCTTTTCATCCCCTTTCTCTGTTTCCATTCAGTTTTTATCTTTTTCTAATGGAGTTGAAGGAGCACTTTCTCTCCTGGGGAGAGCATTCCCTTCTCTATCGTTTATTGCTACAAATACTCATTCCTCCCACCCCATTTGTTATTTAAGTTTTGTTGTGGAGTGTTTGCCATGCAGAAATTTTCATTTTTATGTCGTAAAACACATCAACCTTTCCTTTTATGATCTCTGACCCAGATATCACACTTAAAGAGCTCTTCCCCACCTCAAGAAATATTCATTTACATTTCCTTGTCTATAAATACATTTTCATATACATATATAATCTGTCCCCTATTAATCAGCAATGCCTCTTTTCTCATATACTTCGTTTCTGCTTATATGTGGACATATATTTCTGGATTCTATATCTGTTCCATGATTTGCTTCCCTATTCCTGTTGCTATACCCCTCTTGCCCACAAAAATTACTGTAATGTACTATTATCTTTAAAAAAAGAAAAAAAGAAAAAAGAATCTCTCTCCTCTACTGCTCGTCTCTTTCAGAATTCTCCTGGCTATTTCTTACCAGATTAACTATAAAATTATTTGATTGTGTTAAAAATCATGTTGGAATTTTGATTAGAATTGTGCTGAGTTTATAAATTAATTTAGGAGAAACGGATATCTTTATATCACTGCATCTTCCCCTCTAAGAAGAAGGTCTGTCTCTATTTACATCTTCTTTTGTGTCTGAGGAGAATTCTGCCATGGTTTCAGCCCTGGTGCAGCCTTTTCTCTCATTTTTGTTTCTTTTTGTTCATTTCTGTCAAGTTTGGGGAGGGTAGTTTTGTAAACCTGCATTTAAGACACCATGATTCCCAGAAGTCTTTAGATTTGCACTGAATTGAGGGTGAAGGCGGGGATGATGAGCTGAAGCTGTGGGTGTGGGTGAAATTCAGAAGGAGAGTAAATGCTAAATGAGAGGAACAGAACCTTGCAAAGCTCCAGCATTTGTGGGGAAAGTGAATGCAGTGGATGTGGATGAGAGAGAGCACCAAAGGGAGAGATGAGAAACCAGTAGAGAGGGGTCAAGCAAGCCAGAGGAGAAGGAGAGTTCAAGAATGGCATAGTCAATAGAGGCCAATGTTGCTGAGAGTTTGTGGAGAACAGCTGATGGAGCCGAGGATTGTGTTGGTTGTGACTGGTTAGTGGTAAGGTGACCATATCATTTAATATTTAAATTGGGGAACACTTGGAGGAGACTTTGCGAAAACAGGGATAAACCAGGAGTATTCCTGGCAAACTGGACACATGATGACCCTGATTAGTGGGGACTTCTGAGAAAGTGGTCTCAGCGGATGATGGCCAAGGTGCCAAAAGTGAAGAGAGAGTTGAGTCATAGCTGGAGGGAAATTAAGGTTGAAGGAGGGTTTATTTGCTTGTTGGTTTTCTAGTCTTGAGAGATTTGTCTGTCTAGGGAGGAAAAGGACTTAGTAAAGAGGGAGAGATTGAAGATGCAAGATATAGAAGGGATAATTAGTAAAGAGAAGAGATATCAGAGGGGAAGGGAACAATATCAACAGCCTGTGAAAAACCTGAGTTTAGCCTGGAAGAGAAGGAAGGACAGTTCCTGATAATGAGAGGCAAATAAAAGAATGCATAACAAACGAACAAAAAGATGAGATGCAGAGAGGGAATTTGAGAGAACTCATTTAACTTCTCAAGAATGGTTGCTGAGGAGGTGGGCAAATCTGTATGGGGCAAAGAGCCTCCAAAAGGAAAGGATTGGAAACACTTGACCCCTTCCCTTTGGGGATCAACATCGTTAGACCCTCTCTGATGGATTGAGACGGTTCTGAATGAGGTCCACGGATGGTGGGAACCTAGACAGATTGTCCAAGCTCAGTGCCAGCCCTAAGCTGTCAGGGTTCTGGCTGGTGTGTGTCTGGGGCTGGACCCCTCTCCCATCCTAGGCACTTTGGCACGTTGGGGTCTTCCTCCACTGGAGAACTACCTTAGAAATCCCTTAGAAATCTGGACCAGTGAGGATGTCACTGCATTGGTGGACAAAGATGCTGAGACTGTGCAGGACCAGCTTCTACAGGGACACCTTGGGGTGGCAACAGAAGCCACAGCCAGAGGCTCCAGTGCTCTTGTCATCTGGCTTTGGATGAACTAGCCCTTTTGAGGATGTCCTTGATGTGCTTGGACATTTCAGGGTGAAGGAAGAACCCGAGAGAGTTGTATTTCTTGTTACTTTGGATGGTCTTGAGTGGTCAATAAGAATATTTATGAAATATTTGTCTTATTTATACCACAACTGATTAAGCAGGTTCATATAATAGAATCATATACAGCCATTCAAAATGATACTAGAAAATAAAATAAATAAATGTGATGACATGAAAAAATATTCAGGACATATTAATTGAAAAGCTAATATAAACACAACAGTCTCATTTTTGAAAAGAATATGTAGTATGTCTATATATGGACAGATATAAGACTGTAAGAATATATACCAGTTAGCAGTGGGTGTTTCTGGGTGGTGGGTAGAATCAAGGGTGATTTTTCTTTTTACTTACCTTTATTTTCTAAATTTCCTGTAATGTGCTTGCATTGCCTTTTTTAAGTAAGTTAAATAACATGGTTATTTTTTAAAAGGATTGCCAAGCAGTAATAGAACCCCACCTGAGCCTAAAGGAGGCATCTGTCAAGGTGCCAATGCATGATGTCAGGTGTACTCTTTCCAGTTGTACTCAGCAGATTCCCTTTCCGAAGGGAAAACAACCTGGCCAAATTTAGCAATGCACCTAGCCCAGTGCTGCTCGGAGGGCACCCGTGGGACACATCCAGGTGGAGCTGCCCTACATTCCCCATCTGGGGCTCTCAGAGAGCCCACCACCCTTGAGCTGGCATCTTCAATCCAGCTGACATAAATGAAACGTTCCCCCTCCTCTCGACCCTGCAGACAACTATCCTGAGGCTGTTTCTACCCAAGATCAAAGGGAGAGAAGAGGATTTAGGAAAGCTGAACTATCCAAGGGATTCTGGGAAGGAATGGACTGCTGTTTGCTGTGGCTGTGATTCTGGTTATGTGAATGCCATGTTTACCACACTGCATGAAGCTATGGTTGTACCAACAGACTGTGGCAGAGCAGTGAGGACACTGCTAGAGTCGGATGGTTTCCACAGCTATGTAGGGAAAAGGCACATTGCCAGGCCAGAACTGAGCACTCAGAGGGAAAGCCCTTTCAATTCTAGCCAGAGTCCTAGATGAGTACTATAGAGCATCCAACCTTGAGTTGGATGGTGAGCACATGCATCCTGGCCTGGATTGTTGGCCCATCCTCCGTGCATCAGTGAGTCTGACTCAGGAAAAGCCCATGAGGCAGTTGCTGGGCTCAGAGACCTTGCTCCAGGTCAGCCCCATTGGAGAGGAGCCTAATAATGCTTCCTACCTATATTTGGCTGGTGTGTGTCAGGCCATAGTTGGTGGATACGAGTGGATCTCCACTGGGCCATGTGGAAAGGTCTGGGGGCTACATGGCCCTCTGCTCTTTCCAGACCCCTGAGCTTTTGAGCCCCAAATCACATTCACCATCTGCCCCATGGGAACCCAATTAGGCAGCCACGCCTCTCTCCCAGTGCAACAGGGCCATCTCTCACAGGAGCAGCATCTTTGCTGAACAACAGGAGGAGTGAAATGGGCAGGTGATGAGTGAGGGGCTTCCCCTGACCCACCTCCATGCCCATGTGAAGATTCCATGCTATTGCTGGTACCCACTAGCTCTCTCTGAGCCTCCCAGGAAGACAGTGAAGGAAAAATGATTCATCTCTGACTCATGATAGGCATTCCATAAATATTTGTTGAATGAACAAATGAGTGAGGGAGTGAGGGAGTAAATTAATCAATTATCTAATTTTGTGGGCACAGAGGCCTTAAATGGACCGACGAGGAGATAGAGTCTTCTTAAACTAGGGACATGTAGACAAAAATACCTATGGTGCTTGGCAATGTGTAAAGAAGAAAGGCTAAGATGCCAAGGTTTGTGATGATTCAAAATGTTTCTGTATTAATCATTTTTGTGTACTAATCATGATACCTAAAAAAGTCTTTGCATGGCACCAGAACCACAGATTATCAAGTCCAACCAAGTCTGAGTTTCAGATAAGAAAACTGAGATCCATAAAGAGAAGGGAGTGTCCAAAGCCACCAGGCTGGTGGAAAAGGCAGGAGTCAGGCCCCTTGGCTCCCGCCCTGCAGGGTTCTTCCCACTCTTCATGCCAGTGTGGTTGGGGGCCTTCTGCTCTGGGGGGGTGAGTTTCTCTTATAGATAAATATTGGTTGAGTACCTACTGGATGCTGCATACCTACTATGTGCCAAGTAAGTTGCTAAGTGCTGGCAACATAATGGTGGACTAGATGGTATCTTGACAAGAGAGGAGACAGGTAGTTATGATAAGGAAAGTGCACCTGACTTTTAGAAAACAGCCTTGGGGTGAAGGGTCGAGTGGGGGAAGCTCTGGGTGGGGAGCAGACACTCCACACACTCCTGTTAGAGCCTTTACAGGGACATCCACCCTGGCATTCCAGCGCTGCTCTGTCTCCTGCTTATCTGAGAGCAACAGGCTCCAGGGACCTGGGCATCCAGATAAGAGTCACACCTCAGAGGCTAAGGGGACAGACAAGCAGGACAGGCTGCTCAGATGGAGGGAGCCTCAGGCAGGGGCATCAGGCGCCAGAGGGAGGCCCTGGGAAGGAAAGGACCTGCTGTCCTGTTTGAGGAGAAGTGAGGGGATGATGTGGATCCCACAGCAGAGGCCTAAGCTCCAGGACCCTCTCAGCAGGCCCTCCCACCCCCAGCGGTCAAACTGGGTTTTGCTCTTCAACCTCCAATCTGTCTTGTTTGGGGGCCAAAGCTTCTCTAGGAGGCCCCACGTGATTCCTTGTCTCTCTGGGCTCTTTTTCCACCTCCATCCTCCCATTTGCTCACCCTCCATCTTACTAACAACTCACTCATCCTGCCTCATCAGCCCACCCTGAGCCATTTCTTCCATCCTTCTTCCTTTGGATAGCTCCTGAAATTCAGTCTCTTCTGAGGAAGTTTGGAGGCAGAGGCAGAGACGGAGAGAGAGGAATATCCGTGATCCTCCTCCTTCTCCTAGTACTAGGAGGAGGGCTATCCTAAACAGGGGCCTCTGTATCAGTCAGGAGCCCGGCAGGACAGGGAAGGCACATTCACACTAGGCCATGGAGGAGAGCTTAAGAAAGAGGATTTATAAAGGGGAAACAAACAGGGCCAGTGCAGCGCCCCATCGAGAAACAGCAGGGAAGCAGCTTCCACCCCTGGGGCTAAAGGGGTGAATGGAAGGAGCAGTTACTACAACCCAGAGTGAGGACCCCTCCAGAGAGGGCCACTGACAGACGCTTTGGCCTTTCACAGAGGGGCAGAGCCCACCCACAGTGGCCTGGCAGGGAGGGTGCCACGGAACCGATACCCCAACCTGCCCTCTGGTCTTCTGTGGTGCCTTCCCATGGCCAGAGGGCCAGGAAACCCGTTGACACAGTCCATAAAGCTCAGCTTCGCGGGCACAGAGTAGCGGGGAGAAGCACAGAGAGTGGATCTGGAGGGACAAACTGAAGATATCCAGCTCATCTGATATGTGCAGGGGACTGTGCTGAAGTGTCACACGGGTCATCTCATTTAATGACCATGACAACCCTATGAGGCTGGCATTATTATTATCCCCACTTTAGAGAGAAGGAATCTGAAGCTCAGAGAAGTTGAGGAACTTACCCTAACCTTCAGGTAGTGAGTGGTAGAGTACAGATTTGAACCAAGGCAGCCTGACTCCAGGGCTGTGGTTCTGTCTAAGTCTTTGTTCAGAATCCGTCTACCTGGACTAATGCTGTCCGGTAGAACTTTCTGCAGTGATGGGAATGTTCTATATTTGTACTGCCCAATGCAGTAGCCACCAGCCAGATGTGGCTCTTAAGCACGTGAAATGTGGCTAGTGTGACTGACTAACTGAGTTTTAAATTTCATTAAACTTTTTTCCGTTTTAATTAATTGATTAATTAATTAAATTATTTCTTTGTGTGTGTGAGGAAGATCAGCCCTGATCTAACATCTGCCAATCCTCCTCTTTTTGCTGAGGAAGACTGGCCCTGGGCTAACATCTGTGCCCATCTTCCTCCACTTTATATGGGACGCCACCACAGCATGGCTTGCCAAGCGGTGCATCGGTGCGCGCCCAGGATCCAAACTGGCGAACCCCGGGCTGCCGCAGCAGAGCGCGCGCACTTAACCGCCTGTGCCACCGGGCTGGCCCTTTTCATTTTAATTTAAATGGCCACAGGTGGCTACCCTATGGATAGCACAGGTCTAGACCTTGCTCTGTAGGTCTCTGCTGTTGGATCCTGGAGGAAAGAGTTGCTGCTGGTCTCACTCTGCAGCTCACAAAACTTTGGGGAGGGTGGATTGATTGACAAGGTCATGGGCATGCAGGTTGGGGTAGACATGGACTGAGAAAAGATATCAGGGCATTCACATGGGGGGGTGCTCTCCCCCATCTCAGGCTGAAGAAGCTCATCAGACACATCCCTCCACCCTCACCTGGGCAAGAGCAGCCATGGAGGTAGAACCGTGGCTCAGCAAGATGCTGGGGGGCAGAGTCCTAAGGGAAAAGGAACAAAGACACTTGGTCACCTTCCCCAGCTAGACATGCTGGTTAAAATAATCAGCTGTGGTAGGCCCACTTCTCTGAGATTTTATTGCTACTGGTACTTGGCCTGGGGCAAGCCCCTGAGCACTTTTCATGCTTCTTGGTCAGGAGTTCTTAACTGGGCTGCTGGGGTTCCGTGTATTGCTCCAGGGGGGTCTCTGAAGCCCCTGAAATTGTGTGTAAAACATCGCATACTTGCACATGTGTCTGTTTCTGGGAGAAGGTCCACAGATTCCATCAGATTCCCAAAGGCAACTGTGACACACAAAAAGGTGCAAAGCCCCTCATCCAGGTCTTTGGAGGAAGAATAGCCTCCTGCTCACCTGCCCCCCCTGCAAGGCCCCCTTCCCCTCCTGCGGTTCTGCAGGCAGCCTGTCCCCAGAGCCAGCTGGGGCCGTGTGCCTTTCTGCTCACCTGGATGCAGCGCTGTGCCTCTATCGACTGCCCTATTTAGGAGATGCTGAGCTGACTGCAGAAACCAGGTCTGCATCTGCCCCCTCCAGAGGTGGTCAGGCTTTGAGGTGGGGTGTGGCAAAAGCCCTCTGAATCTCTGGGCTTGTAAGAAGGAGCATGAGATTTCTGGAGTCAAAAAAGACTTGCACTTCATCCTGGATCTGTGCCACCTTGACAAGTTAATGAAACTCCCCAAGACTCTGTTTCCTCATCTATAAATGGGGACAATAATGTCTCCCTACAGGGGTATTGTGAGGATTAACTGAGGTAATGGTTATAAAGTCCCAGGCGCTCAATAAATGTTAGCTGTTATCTGGCACAATTGGATCCAAAATTTTCTCTGCAGTATCCCTGGCAGGAGGTTATCCCACTTTGCCTGGGGAGTTGCTGCCTCCTGAGGTGGCCCAGCCCCACTTTCGACAGCTCTGACTGTGAGGAAGTCCTTACATCAGTCAGGAACTCTTTGAGTTGAAGTGACAGAAATTAAACTCAAATGGCTCACCAAAAAAGGGAATTTATTGACCTAAGAAATTGGGAAGAGCAGGAGTGGAGGTGACTTCAAGGGCTCTAGAGATCCAAACAATGTTGTCAGGACTTTCATTCTCTCCCTCTGCAATTCTTGGCTCTGTTTCTCCATGTGACTGGGGAGAAGGCAGCCAACAGCTCTCAGCATATATTATCACATCTTAGTGAACCAGAAGAGAGAGCTTCTTTCTCCCAGTGACCACAAATAAATTCCTAGGGAAGGACTGAGACTGGCCAGCCTTGGGTCACATGCCCATCCTGAGCCAATCACTGTGGGCAGGGCCAGAGGTGATAATGATTGGCCAGGTCTTATTACATGACCTGAAGGTGGGAGACAGTGTACTCTGAATGGTAGCCATATTGGAACCATATGGAGCGTGGGAGGGTAGGATCCTTGAAGGGAAGAATGCAGTTTCTAGAAGTCTGTGGAAAACCAGTGGATGTTCACTACTCTTCTTCCTTACATTGGGCCTAATTCTCTGTCCCTCTGACAGTCTTCAGTCTAGCGCTTGTCCTAGCTCTGTCCTCCTGGCCTGCGTAGGGCAAGGCTGTCCACTCAGCTGAGCCAGCCCCTCAGATATATGAAGAGTCATTACGACCTCCCTGATCTTCTTTTCTCCAAGTGAAGTTGTTCTAGTTCTTCCATCTCCCTGAGTACAATGAGTTTCCAACCTCCTTCCTCCTCTACTCCTGGGCAGAAGGCAGTAGTTGGAATGGGGGCTAGACTCGAGAAGTACCTGTTGGAATGCTGATGAAAATAATGGGGGCTGTAGTATCCCTTGGTGCTGGTCACTAACCTCGTGTTTCCTTAGGCTCACAAGGGGAGTTAACTGGGGAAGAAGGACAAGGAAGGAGGAGAATGTGGGTGGGAGGAGGAGGAGGGTGAAGAGGAGGAAGGCGAGAAGAGGGAAGAGTAGGAGGAGGAAGGGAAGCAGAGGAAGAAGAAGGAAAGGAGATGAGGAGTTAATGAAGAGAATGGGGAGAAAGCTTCAGCTCTCTAGAAGCTCTCAGGCTGGGAAGCACAATCAAATACATTAAAAGGTACTCAGCTTGTGTGGTGTAGACTGTACCTGCAGAAGAAGCTCAAGGCTGGGAGCCAGCCCCCTGGCTGGTCAAGGGAGGCTTCCTGGAAGAGGGAACCTTGAAGTAAGAAGAGGATTGGAAACGTGGAGCCTGGCTCTGGGAGCTTGCTGCAAGAAGTGCAGAACCATCTCTGACTGTCCAGCTGGAGAGTAGGGGGCAGGCTGGCAGGGCAAGGGGCTTCTGGTCTCCTCCTCCCTTCTCCCTTTCACAGTTGGGCTTCTCTGCAGAGGTCACCCCTAGGCTAATGAGGAAGTTTAAAACCAATTAAGCAACAAACAGCTTCTGATTAGCTATTTCTCTTGATGTGAATTTTAATGAACAGCCTTCTCTCCCCTCCCCACCTCCCAAGCACCCTGGGGGTTAACCAGCTTTTGGTCTGCCTTGAAGAGCTCTCAAGGTGGGCTGGGAAAGCTAGGGAGGAAGGGAAGAGGGGCTAGGGTGGGGTCCAAGCAGCTTTCCACAGCACAGCAAGCCCCACCAGTCAGCTTGTGTTTCCCCTAACATTTCAGAGTGCCACTGTGTCCTAAGGCAGAGGCTGCCCTCGGAGGGGAAGCGGGGAAGGATAGGGGCACAGAGAGACAGTGGAACAGAGAAACACAGCCTTGGTCCTCCACCAGCTCACTCTAGTCAAAGAGGCTGAGCATAGCATGTAAAAAGTTATCCCATGACAAAAGCTAGAAGTACTCGGTGAAAGATGTGTGACTAGGTGGGGAGTGCAAAGCTGCAGGGAGGCACAGTGGTGGGGACAGGGCTACAGGAGAAGGCAGAATGGTGCAGTGGACAGAACTCAGTTCTAAGGGGATGTGCTGAGTGGTTCTGAACAAGTGAGCCTCCCACTTCGGCTGCTTATTCTTCCAGGAATGTAGAGATGTTGGCTATTCCTTGACCTTCCTCTGGGGACTCTTGTGACCCTCCTGTGAGATGACACAAGGGAAAGCCCACCGTAAGCCAAAAGGAGACTGGGGTAGAATAGTGAGTGTGCAGGAGACGGTAGGACACTGTCTTCTTTACTGCCCCTAACCCTCAACAGAAGAACCCCAGCACAACAGCTGTTGGACCCTATTTGATTACACACCATCCCCATTTCACAGGCAGCAAACTGAGGCTGAAATACTCAGCTCTGCCCAGTGTGGACAGGAGAGTGAGCTGCAGAGTCTCAGGATCCAGCTCTCTCTATTCTAAAATGGGCATCCTCTGGGATCCTCACCCAGGACATAGAAGCCCCTGGGGAGCAGCTGAGACCCAGAGGCGCCACTCAGGAGCTTTGCAGAGCCTTGCTGTCCAGCCCCACATTCCTGACCACTCCTTCTAGCTAAGCAGAAAAGCTCTTTCTCGAAAGGAGAATAAAGTCCATGGTGTCCGTTGGAAGAAGGAAAGGGGGAGAAGCACCTCTTGGGAACTGCTGACAAAAGAAATAAAGATGGATTTTTCTGAGGTTCATTTTCACTGTCTCCCTTCTCTTCTCCCTTCCCAGAGTGCCTCTTCTCCTCTCCCTTTTCCCCTGTCCCTCTCCCTCCCATCCTGTCTTCCCTCCCCAGTCCATGTTAGCTCTGAGGGATGGCTGGCTGAGGGGTTCCAGAGGGATCTGACCAGGCCCTAGACTTCCAGGGAAAGCCCTGTGAGTTCCATAGTGATTCCCTGAAAGTCAGCCCTACTGCCCAGGTCAGGGGAAAGGCATCATTTCTGGTCAGAGGAAAGGTATCTGAGTGATGATAAATTTAGAGCCGCCATGTATAAGCCCAAACTCTTTGGCTTCTATTGGGTACCAGGAGCCAGCCTGGCCCAGAAGATTGGCTTCCCACCAGGCTCTGCAGCCCAGAGTTGTAGCCAGCTGTTCTAGGCCTGAGATTCCCCTGCACTTGGCTCCATGTCACCATCAGGCACCTGGGCCCCTCTGGTTGGCTTCACTGCCCCAACATTCTGGAACATGCTGACTGTGTCCTCCTCATGCAGTGGTGATGGATGAGGGGATGGATTGGTCAGGTCTCTTGGTGGCAAGGGACAGAACCCAGTTCTTGGCCAACTTGGGCACAAAAAGGAACTCTTTGTGGTGATACAAGGTCGTCCCTTTTGAGGAACTGACTGGGGTCAGGTATGGGATATTGGCAAACAGATCCTAACCAAAAGAAGGGTTGAACAGTCAACCTAGGGAGAGCAGGAATGCCACGGGGCCTCAGGAACATCTGAACCCAAGTCTCAAAGGCTGCCAGGAATCTGTCTTCCTCCTTACGTCTCCATCCCTGTCTCTGCTTCTCTCTGACTGTAAATCGACTTCCTACACCTTCTGAGCCTCACCCCTCACAACCTCAGCTCCAGGAGAGAGATGGGCTCTTTATCTCAGTACCAGTTCAAAGAATCCCAGGGAAGAAATCTGACTCAGGTTGGGTTGAGGTCCTGCCTCTGGAGCACTCAACTATGGCCAACAGAGGTGGTAACAAAATGGCTGCTCCCATGGGAACTTTATGGTGGAAAGGGGGAAGGAGCAGTTTACAAGAAGAAGCAGAGGCTCTCTCCAGAAACTGAGAGGAGGGATGGAGAGACAAATCAGTAGGTATCACTTCATCTGCTCTCTCACCATGAGGACTGTGGAATTTTCTTGCAGGTCCTATTACAGAAGCTTTGTGAATATCACTCTCACCAACTCTGCTTTGCTATGGCCACAGACAGCTGGCTGTATTTCTTTCCCTCATCCAAGGCTCCTGACCTGTCATCCTGATTCATGGACTGCTCTCACCTGTCACCCCAGATGTTGGCCCTGGTAACCCACATCTGCCATCTTGTCCTGGCATCCTCATCATCTTGGTCAGCTTTACTTAGCAGTTGGAATAGAGCCCAAAGATAGGAGCCCAGTATTTGGAGTTCAGTCTACCTGAGTTTGGATTAAGTGTTGGATCTTAGACAACTTCTCTGAGGTCCTGATTTCTCACCTGTAAAATGGAGAAGATAATAATACCTAACCAGCAGGGTTATAGTATAGGTTAAAAGAGATGGTGAATGTAAGCTCTCGGCACATAGTAGGCACTTAATAAGTGGTAGCCTGAAAAAAAGCCATGCCAGGGTATAGTGTCTTCTCGGCTCCTTTTTCAAACAGTAAGATCATTCTGAGTAGGAGCAATTTGTGGCAGGTAGGGGAAGGGTGATGGGGATTGTCTTCCAGTCCCAGGTTCCCAGATGCATCCCAGTTGTTCTCCTCTCTCCCTGAGGGAGATAATCTGGATCCCCACCCCCAGCTAAGCCCACACACATCTCTTCGGGCCAACTCTGGAGAGTTCTCTGTCTCCTGGGAGAATGCCTAGGTCCTGGTGAAAGCCCTCAGGCCCGCCATTGGCCTCAGAGAAAAGGACTGATTCCCTAGAGCATGTCCTGAGAGCAGAGTGGACCAGGGGAAGGGGACCTGCACAGGACCCTGGCCACATCTGTCCTGAGGAAGCTCCAGCTTCCAAATGTTTCAGGCCATGGGGAAAACCTTGAGCACAGGGTCCCTTGGGGCCAGGTCTGCTCTGTGTTCAAATTAGCCTGAGGTATCAGCATAGGCTGTCCTTCTGAGGAGCTGGCTGTGACCAGGTATGAGATATTGGCAAACATCTCAGCTTCACTCCTCTTGTTTGGGCCAGCATCCCTGAGCTCCTGGCTGGTAAGCGTAGTAGTGATGTGGGGGTGTGTAACAAGGAGGATCAAAGACGTGGGCACACACGTGTAAGCACACTGTCAGACACACACACACCCACACACACGCCGGCCTTGAGTGCAGAGGAAAACAGATGGCTGGGACCAGAAGCCCCACCTGAAGCCTCCCAGATGCCTAATAATAGTAATTGAGCCTGAGTTTACAGAGCACTTACCATGTGCCAGGCACTAGGCTAACTAACCTCTTCACGTTCATCATTTCCTCGAATCCTTTCCACAACTCCTGGAAGTGGGCATTAGTATTCCTGTTTTGCTGATGAGGGAATGGAAGCCTAAGGGTTAAGTAACTTGCCCAAGGTCACACAGAATGTGAAGAGCCAGCATTCCATCCTAAATCTGTCTGATTTTAAAGCCCTGTTATCCTGCCGCCCACCTGGGGACTACAACAGACGCAGTTTCTCTCGAAGGAAAGATTCAAAGGGGACAGAAGATTCTCTGGGCAAATTCATTGGTTCCTGGAGAGGACCAGCCTCAAAATCACCTGGAGAAGTCACTGAAAGTACAAGTTCTTGGGTCCTATCCCCTCCCTCCATGCACCCCCTTCCTCCAGGTATTGATTCAATGGATTTGGGGACCTAGGAACATGCATTTTAACAAGTTGCCTAACTCCCATGAAAATAGCTTCCTTCCTCATTATAAAATAATAATACTGTTCATTATAAGATCTTTGAATCAATGTGGGGCTCAGGACTCTACATTTTTAATATGTTGTCCAGGAGGAGACCTTTGTTCACTGAAGTTTGAAAACACTTGCTCAGGTGTTTGAACACATGGTCTTCCTTAGGTCATTCCCAGGGATCTGCACAGAGGACGCTGGGGACTCCACAGTCTGGAGTTTGGGAGAAGGGTGCACCCCCTCCAGCTGGCACCAGGCTCCTCACACTCCTGTAGGCTCTGTAGGTCACGAGAAGGGTGGAGGGAGCAGTGAGCCTTGCTCAGAGAAGGCGCCTCTAGTGGCCCTTCCTCACCTACAAGAGAATGCATCAACGGCTCCTGCAGGAGCCCATCCTCTGCTGCTCTGCCCAGGACCCTCTCCCTGGGAAGCCTGGGGCCACCACTTGGTTCTCTACTCTCTCAGCTCCTCCCACACTATTCTGCCAGACTTACAAAGCTCCTCTTCCAAGAATGTCCTCCCCTGGGTAATTGGACCCTCAGGCCATTGACATTTAAAGAAATGTTCTTGACCTTTTCAGCAGTTCTATAAAATCACAAAATAGAACTCTAAATATTACTGCAGACTCCTACTTGCCCAGACTCTGGCAGAGACTCATTTTCCAGGCTCTCTCAAGAATGAGAGAAAATAGCAAAATTGCTAGCAAGAAAGGGGCTCTTCTCAAACATCTCCCTTTTGGTAATCATTCCGCTGTGGACCACCATTATCTGCATCAGGATTCTGTCCTCTACCACCGAGTTACCACCAACACATCCTCCCCACCACCACCACCCATGACTGCCATTACACAGTTCACTGCCATCACCTTAATTACATCATTACATAAAACATGCAGGATTTATGCTCTTGAATCTTCACAGTGTGCAGGTCGGCTTGTGTTTTAGATATTTGATCCAGGGCCTCTCCCCACTTCTCGTCTTTCCCCATTGGTATGGACCCAAAGGAAACAATGGAGAGAGAAAGACCAACTACCAGCTCTGGAGGGAGACACAACAAAGGACAGAACCTTGGGAGGAGAGAATGAATGTGTTAAAGATATTTTAAGAAAATCAAGAAAATTTGAAAATAGATTAGATATTAGATGAGGACCATCCCTTATGTTTACAGAGCCTGGGTCAAAAGTAAAAATTTAAATTATATTTCCATATGTTTAAAAAAAAAGTTTTATCATCTAAAACAGGAGTCTTGAAACTCCAGTCTGCAGGTCAAATCCAGCGCTTGGCCTGTTTTTGTATGACCCGTGAGCTAAAAATGGTTTTTACATTTTTAAATAATAGCTTTGTTGAGATATAATTCACATACCAAAATGTTCACCTTTTTAGAGTGTAAAATTCAGTGGTTTTCAGTATATTCATAGAATTGTGCAACCATCATCACTATTTGATTCCAGAATATTTCACCACCCCAAAAAGAAATCTGTACCCATTAGCAGTCACTACCCATTCCCCTATCACCTCAGTCCCTGACAACCAGTAATCTACTTTCTGTCTCTACGAATTTACCTATTCTGGACATTTCATATAAATGGAATCATACAATATGTGGCCTATTCTATTTGAAGTCTTTTACTTAGCATGATGTTTTCAAGGTTCATCCATGTTGTAGCGTGTAGCATATATGTAGCATATATGAATAGTATTCCATTGTATGGATATATGTGTGGTGTTTTCTGATACTACTTTTGACACCAAATGTGTGGGTTTTTTCTCTGAAACAAAATACATATCATTTTTCCACACCAACAACAACCAATTCTCAAATGCCAATTGGGCGTCCAACAATTCAATTCAATTCTAACACTAACTATCTGGAATTAGCACAGACCCCACAGGTTCAGGGCTCAGTCCCACAGGACTGCCCCCACCTCAGATGCCAGCCGCAAATGGGGTGCCCAGGCTACTAACATTTCTGCCTGTCTGACTACAAATTTAGGAGCTTTCACGACCCCCCTCAGGTTCGACAATTCACTAGAACAACTCATAGAACTCAGGAAAATGCTATACTTATAATTATCGGCTTATTATAAAGGATACAAATGAACAGTCAAATGGAAAGATGCATAGGGCAAGGTATAGGGAGTGAGGCACAGAGCTTCCACGCTTTCTCCAGGTGCGCCACCCTCCCAGCACACCCATGTATTCACCAACCCAGAAGCTTCTGAATCTCTTTATTCAAGAGTTTTAATAATCCAGTCTCCAGCTCCCCTCTCCTCCCTGGAGGTCAGGGGATGGGGCTGAAAGTTTCCACCCTCTAATCACGTTTGGTCTTTTCTGTGACCAGCCTCCATCCTAAAGCTATCTGGGGGCCCCACCCTGAGTCACCTCATTAGAATAAACTTGGACGTGGTCTAAAGGGGCTCTGATGAACAACGAAAGACACTCCTATCTCTCAAGAGATTCCAAGAGATTTAGGAGCTCTGTGCCAGGACTGGGGACAAAAATCAAATGTATTTTTTATTATACTACAATATAGCACATTTTGTTTATCCATTCATCAGCTGATGGACACTTGGATTATTTCCACTCTTTGGCTATTATAAATAATGCTGTTATGAATACTCACGCACAAGTTTTTGTGTGAACATGTTTTCAATTCTCTTAGGTAAACACCTAAGAGTAGAACGGCTGGGTCATATTTCACTTTTTGAGGAACAGCCTGTTTTCCAAAGAGGTTGCACCTTTTACATTCCCACCAGAAATGTGTGATGGTTCCAATTTCTCCACATCCTTGTCAACACTTATTATTGTCTGTCTTTCTTATTTTAGCTATCCTAGTGGCTATGAAGTGGTATCTCATTGTTGTTGGCTTTTACGTTTTTAAAGGGTTGTGAAAACAAACAAAAACAAAGAAGAATATAGGACAGAGACTGTATGCTGTATGTAGCCTGCAAAACTTCAAATATTTGTGTCTGGATCTTTACAGAAAAAGCTCGCAATCCTTGGTCTGAAATATTCTGAATTATCTATTCAATTAAAAGGCAAAATACAAATCATAATTAGTGAATATCAAGAGTTTAAATCCAAAATATTTAACTAAAGCTGAAATTTTTATTTCATTATTATTTTTTTCAAGGAATATTGGCCCTGAGCTAACCTCTGTTGCCAATCCTCCTCCTTTTTTCCTTTTTTCTCCCTGAAGTCCCAGTAGATAGTTGTATGTCATAGGGGTACATCCTTTTAGTTGCTCTATGTGGGACGCCGCCTCAGCATGGCTTGATGAGCGGTGTGTAGGTCTGCACCTGGGGTCCAAACCAGCAAACCCCGGGCTACTGAAGCAGAGCACGTGAACTTAACCACTACGCCACCAGGCAGGCCCCTGAAATTTTTATTTTTTAAAATAATTTATTTAAAAAATTTGTTACATCTTAAGTATCTTTGTTAAAAATGTTCACAATCTTGGCATTCATTGTCTTTCTAGCTGCCAAAGTTAAGAATCAGCATCGTAATTCAGGGATATTGCATCTAGATCTAGCATATACAAATTTAAGATTAACATGAATTGTTTAATTTTGCGAAATGTTCCTCAATCGCCATATACAACTAGTGCAAGTACTGTGCTAATTCCTGAGTCCGCCAGAACCATGAACTGAAATATGGAGAGAAGCAAGAAAATGGTCTCTTGGCTTTACTGGGATGGATACTTCATTACGCAAGAATCTACTGCATTCAAGCTCTCGAAGAGGAAGGATTTGACGAGTTAATTAATTTGTCTTTTCTCTACTTAAGTGCTTCTGGTGCTAAAATCCTGCAGGCTTTCTGCAGTGGACCCATCTCCAACCTCAGGAGCGGCACAGCTCAGATGCCTGCTGAGTATAGTAGTCTCCCCTTATCCATGGTTTCGCTTTCCATGGTTTCAGTTACCTGCGGTCAACCGTAGTTGGAAAATATTAAATGGAAAATGCCGGAAGTAAACAATTCATAAGTTTTAAATTGTACACCATTCTGAGTAGTGTGATGAAACCTTGTGAGGTTCCATTCTGTCTCTCCCAGAACGTGAATCATCCCTGTGTCTAGCGTATGCATATCTACTTGCCTGGTGGTCGCTCAATATCAGATTGAGTGTTGTGAGATCGACTGTTGTGGTGTCGCAGTGCTTGTGTTAGACTAACCCTTATCTTACTTAATAATGGCCCAAAGCCAATTTTATTATTAGTTATTGTTTTTAATCTCTTACTGTGCTTAATTTACAAATTAAACTTTATCATAGATCTATATGTATAGGAAAAAACATAACTATATATAGGGTTCAGGACTATCCGAGGTTTCAGGCATCCACTGGGGGTCTTGTAAACATATCCCCTGTTGATAAGGGAGGACTACTGTATTTGAGTGCAGACGCCTTTTACCTAGAGGCCCTGGGGCAAGAAGGGTGGAGAAGCAATTCCCTGGGGGCTGAATTGTGTTAGTCACAAGAGCGGATGTTAGGGCTACAGGTCACCTGTGCCAGGCCTCAGTGCTGTATCCAGAGTGACAGAGGGGCCCCTCTGTTCTTTAATAAATGTGTTTTCTGTGTGTTTGAAATATGTGGGAGCTTCTAAAGAACAGGATCTTGCTCAGGTCTGAAAGTAATACTATATTATTGTATTAGAAGTTATTGAGGAATTGTTATTAATTTTGTTAGGTGTGATAATGATATGGTAATTTTAAAAAGTCATCTCAGACTGAAGTATTTATGGATGAAATGAAATGATGTCTAGGATTTGCTTTATAATATTGAAGCAAAAAAAAAATCAGGGACATGAAATAAGATTGGCAAAGTATTAATATTAATAATTGTTGAAACTGGGTGATAGGGTTTATTTTACCATTCTTTCTACTTTTTATATATTTGAAATTTTTCATAATACAAAGTTGAAAATAATAAAATGAATTGAAAAAGGACAGGAAGATTGTAGGGGAGAAGAGAGGGTGCAGAAAAGATGTTCCCTGCCTCCTGGGAGCGCAGTCACATTCTTCCCCCAAGAATGGAAGAGGAAGGCAGCAAAGACACTCATGAAGGGAGCTGGGACCCAGAAGCAAGAAATTTTACAACCAACCAGATCCGTAAAAATGAAGTAAAGGACTAATTAATCCTTTCCAGGATTCAAGTTGTGCATGTAACCAGCTGATGGTATGGCTACTTTGATATGGACTGTTCCAATCCTTCCTCCACAGAGAGGGATCTATTTAGGGTCAGGTTACTCCAGAAGACTAGGGATGAGAAGACTAAGCATGCCTGGGATGACAAGAGTTCCTGAGAACTCATAGGCTGACCCACATTGTAGCTCTTTTCCATATAATTTTTAAAATTAGGAGATAGTTCAGGGACCAAAAAAAAGAAAAAGAAAAAAATATATATATGCAAAATAGTTTAACAACCATCCATGTACCTACCACTCAGCTTGCTAAATCTTAACATTTTGCAGTCTTTGCTTCAGACTTTTTAATAAATTGAAATAAATTTTTATAGATACAATTGAATTGTTTATGAACCAGTCTGCAATTCCCTTCTCTTCCCTTTCTCCTCAGAGGTAGCCACTAGCTTGAATTGGTGTTCATCATTCCTATGAGTGTTTTAATACCTAAACTGTGTAGGTATGTGTCTGTAAACGGTATTTAGCACATATTTTTAAACTTTATATAAATTGTATCATACCTAAGTATCCTTTGGCAATGAGGTTTTTTTCACTCACAGTTTGCAAGATTTATCTATGTCCATCTTGATTATATCACAATTTATTTATTTATTCATTCTCCTGGGTTGATTTATTCATTCTCATTTAGGTTGATTCCAATATTTCTCTATTACAAACTATGATAAAATGAAAATTTTTGTACATATTTTCTCATGCACATGTGTGAGAATTTCTATATAGCTGGTAGTAAAATAATTGTTGATTTCTAGGGTACATACATTTATATGTAGTAGCTCCTCTCCAAAGTGGTTGTATGAGAGTCCCTGTTGCATCAAACTTCTCAATTTTTGCCAATCTGTTGAGTATGAAATGGCATATCATACTGTTTTAGTTTTGCATATCTCTGATTATTTGTGAGGCTGTGCATCTTTTCCCTTGTATCGGCCACTGAAGCTTCCTTTTCTGTGAATTCCCTGTTTGACTAGTTTTTCTTCTTGACATTGTTAGTCCTTTTCTCATTGATTTGTAGAAGTTCTGTATATATACTATATACCAACACTTGTTGGTTTTATACATTACATACATCTTCTCCCAGCCAATATTTGACTTCTCAATTGTGATATCTCTTTTGTACTAAAGTTTTTATTCTTAATGTAGTTGAATTTATCTAATTTCCATTATTGTTGATGCTTTTTTCTTTAACTTAAGACATCTTTTCCTACTCCAAGGTCATATAGATGTTTCTTCTAACAGTGTTAAAGTTTTACCTTTCATAATTAGGTCTTGATTCCATCTGGAATCTATTTTTGTGTATGGTATGAGCTACAGTTCTAATTTTTTACATGTGAATAGCCAATGTTTTTAGCACCACTTACTTCTGATTCAAAATTCTACCTCTATCATTTATCAAATATCCATATAGGCATAGACATGTTAATGAGCTCTCTATTATGTAGAGTTTTCAATTTGTCAATGTTTATTTCAGTAACACATTCTCTTAGTTACCATAGCTTTATACTAAATCTTGATATCTGGTTGAGGGAATCTCTCCTTCAAAATTTCTTGGCTGTTTTTGTTCCTTCACTATTCCACATAAATGTTAGGATTAGATTGTTCAGTTCCACAGAAAACTCTATTGAGATTTTGCCTGAAACTGCATTTATTGTAGCTATTAATTTGGGGATAACTGCCATCTTTACAACTTTAGGTTTTCCCAAGCATAAATATGATATATATATCTATTTTTCTACATTTCTTTAGGTCTGTTTTAAAATCTCTCAATAATATTTTATAATTTTCTCCATTAAAGACCCTGAATGTTTTGGTTAGGTTTATTCTTAGTTAATTATTCATTTCAGTTTCATTTTGCTTTGCCTGTATTTTTTAATTATATTTTATAAGTATTTAATGTTGCTGCATGTGAATGAAATTGATATTTGAATATTTTCACTTTCCCCTACTCTTAGTTCTAATAATTTTAGCATAGATTGTCTTGGATTTTTCTATGCAAATAATGATGGTTTTTCTTCTTTATTTTCAATACATTTTTGACAGCTTTGTACTAATTGCCTTATGCTTTATTGGAGATATGGCTTTTTTCTTTCCAACACCCTTTTTTTCCCTTCTGTGCTGGCTAGGACCTCCATTTCCTTATTGAAAAGAAGTGGTATTAGTGGACATTCTTGTCTTATTTCTGACTTTAAAGGGAATGTTTCTAACACATTTGCTATAGGTTTTTTATTAATATCCTTTATCAGGTTGAGGATGCTCTCTCCTATTCTTATTGTGCTAAGAGTTTTTTTTTTTTTTAATTGTGAATAGGTGTTGAATCAACTGCTTTTCTGCATTTCTTAAGAAGGTCATATGAATTTTCTCCTTTAATATGTTGATGTTTCTGAGTTTCAGCACGGGCTTGTATGCAGGCTAGATTCATCTAGAAAGGATGCAGGAGAATGGCCTCCACCACTAATAGAACAGGGTGCATTTCATCCTTATCCAGCTGCAGTTAGAATTCAAGATGATATAGATCAGGTAGCAATGAGACAGTGTCCTCAGGTTTTACGGCTGCTTCTCTGATGAGCTACTTTCCGTCTCACTTGGCGAAAATTTCTCTGAGGAACACTCACATAAGCAGAAGATCCTGGGAGTCTTTCTGCAAGGGGAAGGCCCACTGCGTCATGGGAGGCATGCATCTTTGAGGCATTAGGGTAAACTGAATTGGAGGAGGGCTGGGATGGCACAAGAGCGGTGGTCAGTAGATAGATTGCTACGTGGACAAGTCAGTAGTCAACCAAGAACAGCAGTGCAGGAGATAGGGGACGGAAGAAGATGCGAGAAGAACCATGGTGGGGCTAAGGACCAGGCTCCAGGTAACCCTTGAGATCCAAGTATGGCCCAATAGTGAGGTAAAAGGAGCCAAAGCACTGGGGTAGACATGGTGAGTGCTTTATATGTTAAAGGGTTGGGTGCTCAGAGACTGATTTACTTTGGCCTACAAAAATAAATAAACGTGAAAATTCCCGCATCTGAGAGTCATGGCTCTCATTTATATCCACTATAAGGGCAGATATTTTTGTTTCCTTTGTTCACCTAGACCAGAGCATACTACACAAAAGGCATTCCACCTGTCCAGTACTTGTTAAATGAGTATTTGTTGACGGTTGAATGAAACCTATATGCAAAGCAGTTAGCACAGGGCCTGGAGCACAGTGATGCAGAAGGCATAATGGTGGCTCTGGGTGCTGGTTGGAGAGATGCTAGGTTGTCAGAGGCTCCTACAAACTTTCCATCCAAGTCTCGGACAGATAGTGTCTCCCTGACCAAGCCCAGGGTGAGAGAACAGGGTGAAAGGGTAGCTCCAGCCTCCCTCCCCTCCCCTGGCTTCTCTTATGCACACTCTCTAAAGTGCAATGGAGCCAGACAAAAGAAAAGTGACAAGAGCATGCCAGTTCACAGAGCTGCTCTCCTTGGTCTGGCTTCCCCCAGCTCATTCTTATTTGCTTCTGTTTCACTAAGAGAATGAGACACATATGAGCATGTGGTTTGCTTTACTCCTTCCCCAGGAGCTGTCAGCTTGCTTGTCAGAATTTATTCTTGCAAAACAATCAGTGATCAGAAAATACCACGGTTGGTCCCCTTTCCTTGCTGCCTCCAACAGAACTGCAGGAAAAGCATGGATCACATCTTTTCCTCTCTCCCCTCCTCTTACCATCTCCTTTCCTCTCCACGTCCCTACTACAGAAGATTGGCCTCTCAACTTCCACTCTACCTTCTTCTAGTTAGAGAGATAGAAAAGCTAAAAACTGTGTTTCTCAGATTCCTTTGCTGCTAAACTCCTGGTTTCAAAATAGCTTTCATCAATAAATGCACTCGAATTGTATTTGGAAGTAAGAAGTAAGGGGGAGGCCATCTTACTACTGCTGGTCGTAAGCAAGGTTGAGAGTATTTAGAGAGTATTTAGAGGCTATGACTCGGAGTTTCACTGTCCAGTGTCCAGCTTTGTGGGATACAAGTCCAGTTGTGGTGTCTGTAGAGGCGGCAGCAGCAGCAGGTTCCGGATACCTTCACTCGTGTGCTCACTTATTCAATAGCCCAGTGGCAGCAGCCTGACTTCCACACCACAAATCTCTTCCCCAAACATACCAGATTCCTTGTACTAAATCCCTGTCTGCATAAAATACTTAGAGTGATTTCTGTCTATTGCACTAAACTGATTGATGCATACATCCTCTGCTAGATCCCCTAAGTATATAACATTTTGCCCAGGAGAAAGTTCATTTCAGTTCAGTTCAACTCAGTCCATACTGGCATTTATTGTGTGCCCAGTCCATTTGCTTGGGCCTTGTCTTCAGGCAGTTTCTAGTCTGTCTAGAACAGACACAGACTCACACGCAGGGGTCTGTAATAATAGCTTCTATTTATTGAGCAACCACTGATTGCAAGGTACTGTTGGGGCTTTAAATACACTGCCTTTATTTTCATCACAACCCTGTGATGTAAGTGTATTAGGAATGCTTTTGGCCATGAGCATTAGAAAATCCTACCACTTACTCAGACAAGTTTATTTTTTCCCACATAAGTAAGTGTTCAGGTTAGAAAATTCAAGACTGTATGGCTGGTCAAGTCCATTATGAAGAACTAGGTTTCTTCTGTTTACCTATTCCACCACCGCTAGTGTGTTTTTCTTCCTTGAATAGAATAGAATAGATCCTGCACCTCCAGACATCCCATCCAAGTTCCAGGCAGAAAGAAGGGGGATTGAGGGAGGCAAAAAGCAAATGGTAAGAAGCAATAGCCTCCTCCTTGTCAGGCATTGCCTTTTATTCTGGAAGGGAAGGCCTTCCTGGAGTTTTCTGCCTATATCTCATTGCTAGAGCTGATGTTGTATTATGACCACCTTTATCTGAAAAAGAGACTGGGATATAAGTATCTGTAGTAGAATAAAATAGGAGATAATATGTTTGAAATGGATACTGAGTCAGCTAACCTGCCATATCTGCCAGGGCAAGTGATCCCAGTTTTACTTGAGGTGAGGAATCTAAGGCTGAGAGGAGTCATATGATATGCCTGAGTTAACTAAGGGAATGTGGGCCAAAGACAATACATCAGTCTGTCCTTGTGGAGAATCTGTGAGAGAATTGCACTGAGAGAGGTGAAGGGGTGCCTTTCTTCAGTGTCCACTCCAGCCTTCTTGGCCTCAGTATTGCTTGCAGGCATCCCCAGACCTTGGACAGGAAGTATAGATTTATAGCATCCTTGAGGCCACTAAACTTAGAGATTGAGATACCAACCTTTCAGAAGCTGGAGCATTACCATGGGGATGTACAGGCTGTAGGGGAGGAAGACATATCCTCTACCGTTTCTGGGTCCTTCTGGCTGGGGTACAAATTAAATTGACACGAGACAGAATAACAGGAGAAAATCAAACAAAGCTTTATAACATGTGTACACAGAAGAGACTCAGGAGAACTGAGAAACTCACCAAAATGGCAGGGGCTATCATCTTAAATACCATCTTCAGCTAAAGACAAAGGAGGATGTTTGGGGTTGGGGGAGTCAGTTATGGGAGATTATCAGAAAGACACAGTAAACAAGAGTAAGGTTATTATGCAGATTTAAGTCCTTGCCTTCCAGTATAGAGAGGGAGATACCTTTACAGATGGAGATTTCCCTTACAAATGTAAATGTCTCTTACAAAGGGTAAATTCTGCTTTTCAGAGCTTCTCTCATGTCTGCAGTTTTTAAAAGTAATAATCTTCATCAGCTCAAAATTATCCTCATGCCAAAGAGACATATTTTGGGGTGGCCAATTCTGATCCCCCACAGTCCTGCCTTTGAAACTTGAAGAAGTTTAATAGTCTAGAAGCTGAGTGGTAGATTGTTCCATCTCACTGAACATGTTTTTTAGTCCTGATAATAGATCGGTCCAGTTAAATTCATTTTAGGAGGTGGTGGTGCAGGTGGGGCTCCAAAAGTTAGGTCTATATTGTGGAAGCAAGCAATCAGGTATTTAATAAGAAGTATTTCTATGGAAACAAAAGAAAATCAAGATTAATGGTTGGAGCAAATTATAAACCAGTTTCTGAGTCCAGGGAACAGCCAGTTAAGAAGATTTCTAGATGTCAGTGTTGAAGCATCTTTTGCAGCTTAAAATGTCTCTGATGATGTCATCGAGTGTTCGGGTATCCTTCTGAGTGGCTTACACAGCAACAGACATGCTATTGTGGTGATCTCTCTTAAGTTTATATCAAGTTGTCCAGCTTCAGTTTGTAGGGCATCAGGATGGAAATTATGGAAAAAATTGAAAACGTTAGTTTGGAGATTTGTAGCCAGATATTTTGGGAGACTAGAACAATTCAGGATCCAGTCCAGTTTATAGGTAGAAAACAAAAACCTCAAAGACAATGAGCAAAACAAGGATCTAATATCCACAAATGTGTAGTATAGTTTTTACTGAAATATTTTTTTCTCTCTAAAATCACCCTCATTTTTGCCAAAGATAGTCAAATTAAGACTCACTGGTTTGCAAAATAAGTCTAGTTTCAATAAATTTGGCCCAATTATTTACATAAGTACAGCAAGAATAGCAATTGATCATATAGGCTCTTTTATATCTGCTTTGCTGGAAACTTTTATAAGGAATCTCAGATTGAACTTTAAAAGCCTCTCGAGGCTGGGAAAGCCAAGCCAAGGACTTTGTCATCAGACTTGCCTGTAATACCTACAGATTTGGGTGACTTCTTCTCTTCTTTTGAGGTTCCCCAAAATATTGAGGTTCCAGTTATCTGCCAGATAAGTGACCTTCCTTACTTACCCCATAAGGTTGCTGAGAATGCTGTACACAAGGTACCAGGCCAATATTTCCAAGTGGCATTATTCTATAAAGTCCAATATTTGTCTCTCAAAAGCTGTCTGGTCATATCTAAGTCTATGCATGTTTCTCTCAAATATGACATTCCAGTCAAAGCTTTGGTCATATAACCAATGTTTCCAATTGTGTCCTGTTATAAGGAGAACAGATTCTTATTGAACTTATTCAAGTGACTATCTTGCCATGAAATAAGAATATTCACTTACTAAGAGTTTCCAAATTCTGGAGGGATCAGGTAGAGAGAAAAAGATAACTGTTTCAATTCTGTTGACAAAAGTATTGTTTATCAAATTGCTATAAGTCTTAGTTAGCTTAAGAGAAAAAAGTTTTCCCTAATGTGAAAAAACATTTTTTAAAGATCAGCAATATTTCAAACAAAAGTCATAAAAATTATAATCATCCTCATCAGTTCATTCAGTCCTGTGCAATTGATTTTTAATCTTAATCTTCTGTTAGCAGTTTTATGGAGCCATCAGTTTCTCCATTAGAGTTCTGTAATTTCTTACCCAGTTCAGTTTTATAATCTGAAAGTTTATCAGAAACTTGCATTTGAGTAAATGTCAGAGTCCTTTCCATGAATCTCTCTGAAGATGAAAACATTTGCAAAAGCATCAGAGTAAAACAATAACTGTCTGTAAATGAAAAAAGACTTAAAAATGACATTTGACAAAGAAATTTGGTTAATTTCTGTGACATACAACACTTCAAGATAATAACTAGAATTATGACTGATAATCAGGACAGATCAGAATTCTAGGAATGTTATATAATTTTTAGAACACTTACATCAATAACATTTACCCACACAATATTATAGCTCCCTATGAAACAATGTCTGGTTATCCATTTAACCATGGTGACAGTTAAAGATTTTCAGGCAAATGCAGATTAAATGGCTGTATGAAAAACCTTAGCACCTGTGATTAAAGACTTGATAAAAACAATGTAGGAAATTTATTTTGATAAAACATAAAATCCCTACCCTTCTGGTAGAATACTCAAAGAAAAACCTTTCATAATCTCTTTACCAAGAGCAGACTAAAAGTTTAAGAAAATTATCCTTTTGAGAGAGGGGGAAAAAAAACAAATTCTAACTTTGTGTTAGCTTATTTTTGATGTTAAAACTTATTTACTTAATTAGATTCATTTTAATCTTAGCCAACTTGAGCAAGTACAAAACTCTTTTTTCAGAATTCCTCTTTTACAAACCTTTTATAATTTTCTTTTTACATTTAGAATTTGTCCCATGCCTCCTTTTTTCCTCCTAGTACTTTAGGACAAATTTATCTTTCTTAATAAAACAAAACAAAAAAATATTTCCATTATTTATACCTTCTTTACTAAAAACATATACCTTACTTTCCTTGAATACAAACATATTTTTCTTATTAATTTCTAGTAGTTTTAATCACATATTAGATTTTTAACCCTTAGAAATCTCAATTTTTAAGTAAAAACTAAGTAAGCAGTTATTTTTTTTTAATAAACCATTTATTTATTAATTTATTTTTTAATTTTTTGTTTATTGCAGTAACATTGGTTTATAACATTGTAAAAATTTCAGGTGTACATCATTGTACTTCTATTTCTGCATAGATTACATCATGTTCACCACCAAAATACTAATTACAACCCATCACCACACACATGTACCAAATTATCCCTTTCACCTTCCTCCCTCCCCCCTTCCCCTCTGGTAACCACCAATCCAATCTCTGTCCCTATGTGTTTGTTTATTGTTATTATTATCTACTACTTAATGAAGGAAATCATGCGGTATTTGACCTTCTCCCTCTGACTTATTTCACTTTGCATTATACCCTCAATGTCCATCCATGATGTCACAAATGGCTGGATTTCATCGTTTCTTATGGCTGAGTAGTATTCCATTGTGTATATATACCACAGCTTCTTTATCCATTCGTCCCTTGATGGGCACTTAGGTTGCTTCCAAGTCTTGGCTATTGTGAATAACGCTGCAATGAACACATGGGTGCATGTACCTGTACAAATTGGTGTTTTCAAGTTCTTTGGATAAATACCCAGCAGTGGGATGGCTGGATCATATGGTAGTTCTATCCTTGATTTTTTGAGGAATCTCCATACTGTTTTCCGTAGTGGCTGCACCAGTTTGCACTCCCACCAGCAGTGTATGAGAGTTCCCTTCTCTCCACATCCTCTCCAACACATGTTGTTTCCTGTCTTGTTAATTATAGCCATTCTGATGGGCGTCAGGTGATATCTCATTGTAGTTTTGATTTGCATTTCCCTGATAGTTAATGATGTTGAACATCTTTTCATGTGTCTGTTGGCCATCTGTATATCTTCTTTGGAGAAATGTCTGTTCAGGTCCTTTGCCCATTTTTTAATTGGGTTGGTAGTTTTTTTGTTGGTAAGATGCATGAGTTCTTTATATATTTTGGAGATTAAGCCCTTATCAGAAGTATGGTTTGCAAATATCTTCTCCCAATTGTTAGGTTGTCTTTTCGTTTTGTTGATGGTTTCCTTTGCTGTGCAGAAGCTTTTTAGTTTGATGTAGTCCCATTTGTTTATTTTTTCTATTGTTTCTCTTGCCCGGTCAGACGTGGCGTTTGAGAAGATGTTGCTAAGACTGATGTCGAAGAGCGTAGTGCCTATGTTTTCTTCTAGAAGTTTCACAGTTTCAGGTCTTACATTCAAGTCTTTAATCCATTTGGAGTTAATTTTTGTGTATGGTGTAAGGTAAGGGTCTACTTTCATTTTTTTGCATATGGCTATCCAGTTTTCCCAACACCATTTGTTGAAGAGACTTTCTTTTCCCCATTGTATGTTCTTGGCTCCTTTGTCAAAGATTAGCTGTCCATAGATGTGTGGGTTTATTTCTGGGCTTTCGATTCTATTCCATTGATCTGTGTGTCTGTTTTGGTGCCAGTACCATGCTGTTTTGGTTACTACAGCTTTGTAGTATATTTTGAAATCAGGGAGTGTGATACCTCCAGCTTTGTTCTTTTTCTCAGGATTCCTTTAGCTATTCGGGGTCTTTTGTTGTTCCATATAAATTTTAGGATTCTTTGTTCTATTTCTGTGAAAAATGTTGTTGGAACTTTGATAGGGATTGCATTGAATCTATAGATGGCTTTAGGAAGTATGGACATCTTAACTATGTTAATTCTTCCAATCCAAGAGCACGGAATATCTTTCCATTTCTTTGTGTCTTCTTCAATTTCTTTCAGAAATGTTTTATAGTTTTCGTGTACAGATCTTTCACCTCTTTGGTTAAGTTTATTCCTAGGTATTTTATTCTTTTTTTGCAATTGTAAATGGGATGGTATTCTTAATTTCTCTTTCTGCTACTTCGTTGTTAGTGTACAGAAATGCAACTGATTTTTGTATGTTGATTTTGTATCCTGCAACTTTACCATATTCGTTTATTACTTCTAAGAGTTTTCTGGTGGATTCTTTGGGGTTTTCTATATATAAAATCATGTCATCTGCAAATAGTGACAGTTTCACTTCTTCCTTTCCAATTTGGATCCCTTTTATTTCTTTCTCTTGCCTGATTGCTCTGGCTAGGACTTCCAGTACTATGTTAAATAGGAGTGGTGACAGTGGGCATCCTTGTCTGGTTCCTGTTCTTAGAGGGATGGCTTTCAGTTTTTCACCATTGAGGATGATATTAGCTGTGGGTTTGTCATATATGGTCTTTATTATGTTGAGGTACTTTCCTTCTATACCCATTTTATTCAGAGTTTTTATCATAAATGGATGCTGTATCTTGTCAAATGCTTTCTCTGCATCTATTGAGATGATCATGTGATTTTTATTCTTCATTTTATTAATGTGGTGTATTACATTGATTGATTTACGAATGTTAAACCATCCCTTAAGTAAGCAGTTATAAACTGTCTTTACATTAGTATTGTGTGGCTTGGCAAGTTTATGAACACTTTTTATAATTTCTGGAAACATGTTACTTTATAGTATAACTTTTTAATAAAATACATGTTTACCAATAGACTCAAAACACCTTTTAGTTTCTCTGTAATAAGAAATCAAAAGTAGATAAACTTATATTTAGTAATTAATATCTAATATCTTATCTTATTTGAAAATTATCTAAATACCTAATGAATTTCTATCATTTAATTTAACCTAGCAAAACTTCAAAGTTTCAAGTTATCAAAGAGATTTTGGAAGCCATTTTAAATATATGTCACAAAATATAATTATTGTTAAAAGTTTGTCTATAAACTCTAAATTATTTTTTCCCAACAATTATGTTTAGATTACTCAAGAAAACTTCATGAGACATTGGACAAAATTAGCTACCATTTTAAGTTATTATGCTGACAAATTTGTGACAGGGATAACGTGAGCTTATTTAACTAGTAAACCAAGGCTGCATGTCTGCATCATATCCAATGCTGATAACTCTGAGGACACGCCTATTTTATTCAAACCAACTTAAACAAGCTTTTATTCACCAAAGATTGTTTCATATCACATTAACTTGAAAGACAGGTAAGCGCTTACTTTAAGTCAATTAAACAGAGCTCTTAATTTTGACTATACCATCCGGAGGTAAAATATCACACATGTATAACATACATATAGACACACATAAACGCACAGGTAGACACAGACAGAGACCTTATAGCTTTCATTAAATTTTATTTATTTATTTATTTTTTTGGTGAGGAATATTGGCCCTGAGCTAACATCTTTTACCAATCTTCCTCTTTTTGCTTGAGGTAGATTGTCACTGAGCTAACACCTGTGCCAATCTTCCTCTATTTTGTATGTGGGATGCTGCCACAGCATGGCTTGATGAGTGGTGCATAGGTCTGCACTGGGATCCAAACCTGCAAACCCTGGGCTACTGAAGTGGAGAACACGATCTTAACCACTATGCCACCAGGCCAGCCTCCCATTAAATTTTTTATGAATCAGATGCAATACAAAATTTTCTAGTTTCTGAGAAACATTTGCATTTCAAAGAATGGCTCTCAGGTCCTAGAGAAGATGGGAGCAGAAAATCTACATCATAAAAGCACAGAGAAAGTAGTCAAGTTTTCTTCAAGATGGAGTTTCTGGGGCATATTTGCCTTATCAGTTTATTTTATTTTATTTATTTATTTATTTTTTGTGAGGAAGATCAGCCCTGAGCTAACATCCATGCCAATCCTCCTCTTTTTGCTGAGGAAGACCGGCCCTGAGCTTACATCTATTGCCAATCCTCCTCCTTTTTTTTCCCTTTTTTCTCCCCAATGCCCAGTATAGTTGTATGTTATAGTTGCACATCTTGCTAGTTGCTGTATGTGGGATGCTGCCTCAGCATGGCCCGACAAGTGGTGAGTCGGTTTGCGCCCAGGATCCAAACCCAGGCTGCCAGTAGCAGAGCGCACACACTTAACTGCTAAGCCACAGGGCCGGACCCACCTTATCAGTTTCTAATGTCTCAATCTTTTGTCTCAATCAACATCTAGGAACATTTTGAGCAACACAGGAGGCTTTGGAATTAGCAAAAGATGGGTGAACTTGGAACTGCTTTCTAGAGCCATACCTCTGGCCTTGCAGAGATCTGTAAGACAAAGACAGTTGCTTCCAGTTCCCCAAAGAACTGGATTACAGTCTAAATGACAAAAAGAGGTTGATCCACCCTTCCAGCTACATTTTTTTCCAATTGCTTTTTTATATCAGGGAAAATTTTAGGAGGTGAATCAAAAGATTTGTATGTTCTGAAACTTTCAGAACGATGTATCACACATTCAAAAGTCTGCACAAAACATGTAACAAAGGCCCTCTTTTGTAACTGTACAATTTAACCCTAGACCAATTTACCTGGGGGGGGAGCTTTTATGATCTTTTTATTAGCACCTGATATTAGTCTCTAGCTTTTATCTCATACAGTGTGGGCTCAGGCAACCCTATTGATTTCCCTCTTGTAAGTTTAATTACCACTGTCTTCAGGGCAGATTTATATGCAGTCTAAAATCAGGCAGGGGAAATGTTCCCCAGTGAGACACAATGTCTATCCCCACAATACACTCTATAATACAGTCAGGCAAAAAAAGAGATACAATCACTGCACATAAAGCCCATAAATATATCATATATCACATCAGCCCATAATTCTACAAAATTTCATCTGAATTCCATCAACTCTTATACCTCTAATCGTAGTTTTCATTAGGATTTTATCAATAGGTCTTCGTCTTATAATTTTGGACAGGGGAAGCATTCCCAGTCAGACATTTTAAAACACATTCAGGCAATGTTGATATAACCTCTTCATATAAAATTAACTCAAACAGTCCAACCTTTATAATCTTATAAACACTTATACTTTTATATTTTCTCAATTTAATTGTAACCTGAGTTAGGGTCTTAAGGCTAGTTATTACTTTTTTTGTATTTCCTTTTTTTAATTTGGCCTTTTCATAGGTACCAATAAAACAATTAAGATGAGAGCTGTCACAAACTTTTTCCCCCCAATTTAGAAGTTTTTCCAATTTAAACAATCCATTCTCTGGTCATATTGACGAGTAGGATCTTAACAGCAACTCATACCAATAAGCTTAATCATGGACACAAGAGGTGTTCCCAAAAGAGATCAAAAAAATTCACTCCCAAAAATAGCCTAAGAAAGCAAAGGCCATCATTGCACAGCAGGCAATGAAGATTGAGACAACAAAGGCCCCTAGTGAAAGCAGTGGGGACCCCTTACAACAAACTCCCCTGAGAGCTGGCACAGCTGGACAAAGACAGTGTCCCCCAGAACCCCAGTCTACTCAACTGGCTGCCAAGTTGCGTGCCAGTACATGCATCCTCCGGATGGCGGAGACCAATGAGGTCACAAAGCCAAGCTCTCAAGACATAGAACAAGACAAAAGAAAAAACCTCATCTGATATGCACATTAACAGCTTTAGCGAAGCCTTGGGTCTCTTGGAGCCAGAATAATACCTAGAAAGGAGGTGCCACAGGGTTGGGGATTGTGTGTGCTTTACAGAGTACCTCATTATTGCATGGACATTTTCTTGAAGTTGGCAGGGGGACCTCTGTCATCTACCCCGTTCCATGACCAACTGATCCTTTCATGGGAGACTTCTTGAGGTGGCGAGCACCCTAATGGTTCTTAACTGCTTGACCTGTGCCCACCAAATTTGTGGACTTTTTGGCTTCCAAGATACCCTTAACAACAGCTTTCACCTCATGCACATATTCCCAGACAACAGGCTTATAGAGATGCCTGTGTCTTATGACAAACAACAACAAAAAAGACAGAGACAAAGAAAAATAGTGACTATTTCTGGGAAGAAAAGGATCTACAATCAATGACTACTCAACCAAATCCTAGAGTCGCTGAGTCCAAGAAGCTAGCTTCAGCAATATTTTCTCCTGCTAATCTAAATTTAGAAAAGAAAAAAAACTCACCACTCTCACTTCCATTGGACCCTGCAGGCAGAGATCCAGGAGACTGACATGGTAAGAACTCTTACCTCCTGCTGGCTCTTGTCAGGGGTCCAGGATCTCTTGGCTGCAGTAGTTCGAGGAGTGACAAGGCTGCTTGTTGTCCTGGAACTGATGACAGTTTGCTTGTCATCAAACTGTAGCGGAGGAAGACATATCCTCTACCCACTCTGAGTCCTTCTGGCTGGGGTACAAATTAAATTGACATGAGACAGAATAACAGGAGAAAATCAAACAAAGCTTTATAACATGTGTACACAGAAGAGATTCAGGAAAACTGAGAAACTCACCAAAATGGCAGGGGCTATCATCTTAAATATCATCTTCAGCTAAAGACAAAGGAGGATGTTTGGGGTGGGGGGAGTCAGTTATGGGAGATTGCCAGAAAAATACAGTAAACAAGAGTAAGGTTATTATGCAGATTTAAGTCCTTGCCTTCCGCATTGATAAGAGTTTCTAGAGATAAGGTCATCCCCACTGCTTCCTGGTACAGAGAGGGAGATACCTTTACAGATGGAGATTTCCCTTACAAATGTAAATGTTTCTTACAAAGGGTAAATTCTACTTTTCAGAGCTTCTCCCATGACTGCAGTTTCTAAAAGTAATAATCCTCATTAGCCCAAAATAATCCTCAAGCCAAAGAGACACATTTTGGGGCCAATTCTGATCCCCCACAGTATAGGCCAATGTGAGAAGGAAGAGAGGATTCAAGGGAAGTTTCCACGGCAAATACCACCAACTCATCAAGGCCAATTGCCAGCAATTTTGTGTGGCACCACAGGGAACATCAGGCCTAACAGGGAATTGTGCTCATTGTTGAGTTGGTGTAGAGGTGGGTTACAGCATTTGGGATAGCTTAAAAGAGAAGAGGTAAATGGTTTGAGAAGGTAGAGGTGAGAAAGAGTCTTTGTTCCTGTTGGATTGACTTAGGTTTGAGGAGAAAGTGGAGCTGTGGACAGAGAGACCTAGGGTGAATTGTGGCACCAGAGAGGAGCACTGAGATAGTTCTGAGATCAGTGGTCTACTACAAGACAACAATAAAATTTTGAGAGATTGAAGGAAGGCCTAAATAATTGGAAAAATATACCACATTCATGGATTGGAAGCCAATATTGTAAATATGTAAATTCTCCTAAATTGATCAATAGATTTTGTGCAATCCTAGTTAAAATCACAAGATTCTTTTATGGAACATGATGAGCTGATTCTAATATTTATATGGAAATGTAAAATATAAAGATTACCCAAGATATTTTTATAAAAGTATGAGGTAAGAGGACTTGTTCTAGCAGATATCAAGATTTACTATGAAGTTACAGCAATGAAGGCAGAGTGATATTGGTACAAAGATAGAAAATTGAGCTGATGGAATAGAATAGAGAACTCAGAAATAGATTGCGTGTAGATAAGCACTTGATAAATGACAAAAATAACATTGCAGAGCACTGGAGAAAAGATAGCCTTTCCAATAAGAGATGATCATACAATTGGGTATCCATGTGGAAAAAAAGGAAAATCTGACCCATATCCCCACACCATCTATAAAAAACAAATTTCAGATGGATTGGAAAATTCTGGATAGATTGGAGTTCTAAAAATTAAAGACAGAATAGTAAAGCCTTTAAAAGATAGTATAGGAAAATACTTTTGGGACCTTAGGGTAGGAAAAAATTTCATAAGACACAAAAAAGTACTAACCATAAAAAAGAAGATTTTTCTACATTAAAGGCCTTTGTTCATCAAAGACACTATTAAGAGAGTGAAAAGATAAGCCACAGAATGGGGGAAGATATTTTTCACACATATAACTGACGATGAAGAACACTTACAAATAAATAAGAAAAAGATAACATAATTTAAAAAGTCATAAAGTGCTTGAACAGGCACATCACAAAAAAGCAAGTCCAAATGGTGAACACACTTAAGGAAAGGGACTCAATCTTATTCGTAATCAAGGCAATGCAAATTAAAGCCACAACAAGATTCTATTCCCCACCCATCAGTTAGGTAAAAAATTTTTTTTAAAGTCTGGCAGCACTAGGCGTTGGCTGGGATATAATACAAGGGTTGATGAGAGTATAAATTGGCACAAACACTTTGGGAAACTGGCATTTTCTAATAAAGTTGAAGATATGCATACCCTATGACTCAGAAATTCCTGTACAAGAATGTAGATGGGCAAGAATATTCATAGCAGCATTGCCTGCAAAATCCTCAAACTGGAAACAATTCACATGTCCATCAGCAGTACAATGGATAAATAAACTGTGGTGTATTGATACATCAGAATATTATATAGCAACAAAATGAACCCGGCTACACACAACAAGATAGATGAACCTCAAAAACACAATTTTGATCAAAAGAAGCCAGATACAGAAGAGTAAACACTACATGATTCCATCTATATGATATTAAAAAATCTTCCAAAACTAAACTACCTCATCTAGGCATACCTAGGACGTGATTACTGTAAGTTTTGGGATAGTGTACACCCCTTGGGGAGGAAGAGAGCTGTGATTAGGAAGGGACATGTAAAGGCGCTTCAGTGGTGCTAGAAATATACTCTTTCTTGACCTGTGTTGATTAGTTGGGTAGTCAGTACGTAAGAATGATTAAACTCTAAAGTCGTGTTTTGTGTACTTTTCTGAGTATTATATTTCAGAATAAAAAGGTGAAAAATAATATACATTAGCTTTGGAAAGGACATCAAGAGACCCTCTGGTTTAGACCCATTCCATCAAGCAGATCAGATATCTTTCGTCCTCATTTTCAGATGGGACAACTGAGTCAGAGCTTTAAATGACTCACCCAAGGCTATTCAGTGGTAATTATCAGAACCAGGAATAGAACCCAGACCTCCTGCCTCCCAATTAAAGACTCTTTTCAATCTGCTTTACATTTCTCTCAGCCCAAATGTCAGTAGTTCAGTTCAGAAAGGGTTAGGCAACACAGCTGAGAGAAGAGTATTTCTGGGTGGCCTGGGTCATCACGAGGGCAGATGAAAAAGCCTCATCCTGTGGTCCAGGCAGGGTTAGGAGCCGGGACTGGAGAGCTGACCGTGAGGCTCTTTAGGGCTGAATCTCTCTTATTTCTCTGCTCTGCTCCACATTCCCTCGCTGGCACTTCTAGACCTAAAAGCCCTGGCTGGTGTCACCAGCTCTTGCGATTTATATGTTTTATTACCTCTCAGTCAAGAAGAGAACTACCTAAAAGATACAGAGTATAGGCTCTGAGAGGGGAGGACCATATCAGTATTGTCCACTAGGCACCATATTCCCAGTGTCTAGCACAGAGCCTGGCACAAAGAGAGAGCTCAAGCAATACTGATTGGACATTTGTTGAGTAGTGTTGGGTGGTTATTAACTGAATGACCAGCCTAGGAGGGCTGTTGGGAGAGATGGAGCTGGGTGAGATGGGGATAGTTGGAGCTGAATAAAGATCCCATTCCTTACCCATGGCAGTCCATGACCAGCTTATGGACTTTGTAAGCCAACAATGCTTGGGGAAGGGCTAGCTGGTCCAAGAAATCCCATTTGAACTGAGTCTTGAAAAATAAACAGGAATTGATAAGTGGAAAAAGAATGAAAGATATTATAGCATGAGCAATAGTAGTGATGTGGGGAAACTCCAGACCAATTTTGGGGACAGTGATCAGTTTGACCTCAGCAAATCATTCATGTGGGAGTGTATCAGTTAGAGTTCCATCTCTGCCCTTTCTTTTTTTTTTTTTTTATTTATTTTTTTCTCCCAAAGCCCCAGTAGGTAGTTGTATGTCATAGCTGCACATCCTTCTAGTTGCTGTATGTGGGATGCGGCCTCAGCATGGCCGGAGAAACCGTGCGTCGGGGCGCGCCCAGGATCCAAACCCGGGCCGCCAGCAGCGGAGCGCATGCACTTAACCACTAAGCCACGGGGCCGGCCCTTTTTTTTTTTTTTTTTTAATTTATTCATCTCTGCCCTTTCTGAAGTGGCATTCTGCAGGGCTTTGCCCACTGGCCTCCCTCAACACGGCAAATGTTCCTGCAGGGTGAGGTAATGCCTCCTCTATGGGGCCCAGCCCAGAGCACTGCACTCAGTGGCTTTGCTGAATCCCCCTCTGATCACCAGGCTCTCTGTCAGCATTGTTCTTCCCGTGACCATCTGGATTCCAGATGACAGTTCTCCCGGACGTCCTGGTTTGTACTTTTTACTGGTTGAAGTACAATATTCCATCCTGGCTGTCCCATAGGCCCCAACCCTCCTGCTTTCAGACGCCCTAGCCCCCCATATTATCAGCAACCAATGTAATTAATGTGCTGTCTAATTTGTTTTCCAGGAACTGTGATTATGCTCAAGGTATCTCAAAGCTTTTTATAGTAATTACCAGGAAAAGGCTTGGAGAGTATGAACTGTGCGTGTGGAGTGAACTGTAATCTGGTCCTTGGACACTTAGACATTAAAAATCTCTCCGACTGTGTCTGCCTTCATTTGCATTTCCAAATTTTCAGGTTAGAGGGCCTTTCAGTTGATTGAACAATGGGTTAATGGCATCCTCGCTCTAATTAAATCCAGATCGTCTCTTTGTGAAAGCGCACGCTTGATAGTCTCTATCTGGATCATTCTAATTGCATTCTGAGGGTGCCACGGGGGCCACTTTGAAGAAGTAACTCTGAGGCTATCCAGTTCCATGTATTGCCAGAACATAGGACTCAGGAGAGCAGGGACCGCTTTGTCTTGTTAACTATCATATATCCTGTGCCTAGAACAACAGTTGCCACTGTTCTCGATGCTGGGCCCTTGACGCTCAGTACCAGTTCTTGAACAAATGAATGATTTGCAGCTGTGTTGTCATACTGACAACCCTGGGGGGTAGTCTGGTTGGTCACTTGGATATTGTTTTAATCCCATATTTCAAAGTATGGGATTAGGATAAATTGAACCTAGAGCATGAGATGGTTCTGCATATAGGAGAAGCTAGGCTTGAGCAATTCCCATATCTCTCCAAATATACTCTCCCATAATGAGCCCTCTGTTGTGACTGGGTAGCCTATCTCCTCAACAAACTCTCGCCTTGTTAATAGTCAACTCATTTCTACACCAGTTATGCCATATGTCAAAAACTTTTATATGAAATCCTCTCCCAATACCAATTCTAGCTAATCTAAAACATACTGCTCCCTCTAGCCGTGCATCTCTATGTTAATCTTTTTTTTTCTTAACTCTTATAATAATTCTTGACTGCAGAAAAGGCTCTGTGTTGTGGTGGGAAAAGTATTCTGCGAATGTCTACTACAAATGCTTAGAAATAAAATACAACAAACATTATTTTTTAAAATGCATGGTCAAGGGGCCTGCCCGGTGGCGCAAGCTGTTAAGTACGTGTGCTCCGCTGCAGCAACCCAGGGTTCGCTGGTTTGGACCCCGGGCGCACACCGATGCACTGCTTGGCGAGCCATGCTGTGGCGGAGTCCCATATAAAAGTGGAGGAAGATAGGCATGCATGTTAACCCAGGGCCGGTCTTCCTCAGCAAAAAGAGGAGGATTGGCAGATGTTAGCTCAGGGCCGATCTTCCTCACAAAAAAATTAAAAAAAATAAAATATAAAATGCATGGTCAAGTTTACAAGAAAGAAAAGTGAGTCTTTCACTAGCCATCAGGGAAATTCAAGTTAAAACCATGAGATACCATTTCACACCCACTAGGATGATTATAGTAAAAAAAAAAAAAAAACAACAGAAAATAACAAGTGTTGATGAGGATGTGGAGAAATTGAAACCCTTATGCATTACTGGTGAGAATGTAAAATAGTGCAGCCACTGTGGAAAAGTTTGGCAGTTCCCCAAAAAGTTAAACATAGAATTATTAAATGACCCATCAATTCCATCCAAGAGAATTTAAAAATACATGTTCAAACAAAAACTTGTACACAAATGTTCATAAGAGCATTATTCATAATAGCCAAAAAGTGGCAACAACCTAAGTGTTCATCAACTCATGAATGAATAAGCAAAAGGTGGTACAGTCATACAATGGAATGTTAATACACTTATCTCAGGCCTCTTTTCCCTCCACAAAAGTTGATGACCAGGGGTGCTGCATAGAGCTCTGTCTACTAGGAGGTTTATGGCCTTGAGTGGAGTTATAGTGGGTCAGCAGTCCATTCTTGGCTCATAGCAACAAATCAAGGCATTCCATTCATGAACTATACCCAGTTTTTTTCTGCCTACATTAGCTGGTCATACAGAACTCCCCATGAGGTTTTAGGTCTGAGCTGAGGGAGAAGTAATAGTGCAACAGAGGGAGGTGGCATGGAGACTTGGAACACCTGATAGTGTAAATTATTTGAACTCTCCAGTTTTGTTTGAGCTCAGTTCCACCAAATAATCAATTGCTGCTGTGCCTCTCAAGCTTATGACTTGGAGGATGTGACAGGATCTGACTTCTGAAGGTCAGATCCAGTTACATAGTTACCTGATGCCCCATGGTCATGCACTCAGTCCTTACCAGGGCTCAGTGGCATGCCAGAAGCTGTTGCTTGAATGGCAGATATCTCGCTGCTGTAGACAGCATAGCCTTGATCCAGAACCTGAAGGGTTCGTGCTGCTACATAGCAATTTGTTCTATCTACCACAGATCCCTCTAGCCCCATTGACTCTGCTGGGTTATATGACCCCAGGGTCTTTTGCAGAGGCCTGGACCTGCTGAAGAATGCTATCTTACTCTAGACCCCACTCAAAACCAGCAGCCTTCTGACTCATCTGATAAATGGGATTGAACAATATTCCCAAGCATAGTATGTGCTGTCTCTTAAATCCAAGCACTGTGCCCTCTTTTTAATGCTAGGGGCTATGAGATGTAATACCTTACTTTGGAGGGGATATTCCAGCATGCCCCAGACTATTGGACTCTTGAACATTTCACAGGTGTGTTAGACCCCCTAAATTTTTGTAAGATTTATCTACCACTCTTTGGCACTCAGTTATCTTGCCAGGGCTTCCAGAATACTTATCATTCCTACTTACCTGCTCTGATGTGGTTTCATCAATGTAGTTGACCAGCATGAAATTCAATGGAACGTCAAGATGGTCAAGATCCCTTTGGACTACATTGTATCAGAGAGTAGGAGAGTTAATCTAGCTCTGGGGCAAGACTGTGAATGTGTACTGCTCTCTGTCCTAGGTAAATGCAAACCGCTGTTGATCCGCTTTCCTGGTGGAGATTAAAAATAACACAGCTCAACAGATGCATGCCAAGTACCATAGGCTGTGTTGATCTTTTCAGTAGAGATACCATATCTGGCACAGCAGCTGGGATTGGGACTACCACTTGTTTAAGTTTCTGGTAATCGATCATCATTTGCCTTGATTCATTTGATTTTTAGATCCTTTAGAGTGGTACTAATCTCTGCTATTCCACCCAGGATCCAGTATTACTTCTAATTTACTATCTCAGTTGGGGGGCAGTAGTTTAAGGGGTTTCCATTTGGCCTTCCATACCACAATGACTCTTACTCCACAGACCAGAGAACCAGCTGCTAAGTATATCCACCTCAATTATGCAATCAGATACTGAGAAAATGGACTTGGACCAGGACTCCGTGTAACACCTGGCCTCCATATACCCCACCCCTAAGCATGGGGACCATGACGGCATTTTTGGATCCCTATGGTATCAGTATCAGCTCAGATCCTATATCCAACAGCCTTCGAAGATCTGGATATTCGCCGGCACTCAGTGTACAATTACTCTGATAAATGACTGTAGGTCCCTTTGGAGGAAGGACTGGGAGAATATCTGCTGCATACACTTGATGTGACATTTCAGGATTCTTCCTCAAGGGGGCCCAGCCCCTTTCAATCAAGTGTTCTAAAAACTGGCTCAGGTTTGGAAAACAGGTGAGAAATCATGATATTTTTCCATTGCAATCAACCTTCTGCTCACCCTCTCTTGATCTATTTTGATCATAGTAGTTAAGCAGCATCCTCATTGGCTGTCCATTTATCCCATCCCTAGAAACATTGTTCCCCACAGATCAGGGCCCTTGATTTCCATCTGGCCTTGCTGTTCATTATGGTACTTACACCCACGTTGTCTCTGACACTTAAGTGCTGCCTCCTGGCCTCTCTATTCCAAAATTCTATCATCTCACTGACACTAGGGACCCCAGTTCTGCAGTAGCATCTCTTACCATCAACACTGGCCTACAGAAGACAGACACCACTCAGCCCCCTCACTAGCATATTCCTCATTACCTTAATGAAGGAAGTGTCTTCTGGGCTTTCCCAAAGAACACAGTCAGCTGGAGAGCTCTCTGGTGTTACATAATGAATCCACTCTAACACACTCATCTCGCTGAGGTTTTTTACCTCCTCCTTAATACTCCCCTAAGGCATCTCCACCTTATTTCCTGTGGACCGTCATTGGTTCTAAGCTTTAAGGAGCCATTCCAGAAGCATATTAGAAGCAACTCCAGGCATCCTTGTCAGGATGTTAAATTCAAAGTCATGAAAGTGTCTTCATATCATTAAATCTTCCATACCAACCTTATAGGCCAACCTCTTTTGTCCAGCAATCTTGAGATGAAAAACATATGTTTTTCACATATTTGCCATGTCCTGCAGTTCTTTTTGGGAATAATCCCTTTTATTCCATAGCAAGGGCAATACCTCCCCACTGAAGCCATGCTGAGACCTGACTCCAGTTATCAAGCTGGGAGTGGCAATGGGAGGCTGCTCTCCTAGCAAGTGGTGGGGGCACCCCTGCTGGCCCAGAGGAGTCCAGGCTCAAAGGCATCTACCCAAATACCCCTATCCCATGTATCAGGGTCCTGATCTCACCTTACCAGGGCCCTGATTTGAGGATAGACTTGTTAGGGCTGTGAATTCGTCTTCCTTTGCAATCAAATCTTGGCCTGATTTTTAGCACAATCTGTCCTCTAGCTGGAGGAGATGAGGCTCACTTTAAACAATGCCATGCAGCCCTTTGGCCTTCACAATGTGTCTTGATTTGACAGTAGGCTGACGGGAGCTTGCTATTTTTTTCCTTCTAGGTTTCTATTGCAGTTAACAAATAGCCAACCAACTCTGCTTTCAGTTGCAAGAAATGGAAAACCCAATTCAAACTGGCTTGAAAAATAAGGGAGATTTATGGGCTCACATAACTGAAAAGGCCAGAGATGGGGCGAGCCTCAGCGCCAATTTGGTTCAGTGGTTCCGTGATGCTGTTCCCCTTGAGGGACCCGTTTCCTTCCCTCTTTCTGCTCTGCCTTCCGAGGCTCCAGCTTTACCCCAAGGCTGACTCCCTTCATGATGCCAAAATGGCTATGGAAGTTCCAACCTTTGTATCTGCTTACCATGCTGTCCCAGTGAGAGGACCCCTCTTCTGGTAGTTCTTTCAGAAGAAGAGGAAATTTCTTTCTTATATGCCCCAGACAACTGAGGCTTGAGTCTCCTTGGCCATGTTGTGTCGTGTCTCCATCTCTGAATCATTATCCTGATTATCTCAGAACAAGCAGGGCTCACCCAAAGCAGATAGGCTACAACAGAGAGGGGTGGATACCCGAAAAAGTCTGCGTATTTCTAGATTGCTGGCTAGGAAGCTAACAAATAAATGTATTTAAGTGTGTTCCAAATTTTTTTACAATGCACTTGTATTTCTTTGGGAACTTTAGAAACTGTAAATGTAAAAATGCTCTTTTATACTCATAATAATAGCATTCTATATGCAGCAAAAATAACAAACTCCTTTCACTAGACTTTTCCTTAGTAATATATAGAATGAGGCCAGCATTCTGAAATCAGCCTTAACTTGATAACAAAATTAGGGGTGATATTAAAATATTTAATGAGCAGTACGGTACAATTATCAATCAATCTGAGTGGTCACCCAACCAATCAGGGGGTCACTGGTCATTACACTTCGTCTGTGACCTCAGCCACAATTTATAGTCATTATTACTTAGCAGTCACCGTCAACTCAGAGTATCACATATAACTGTCCAGTCTACCTTCAGCTACCAGTGCTGGGCACTCTGTAGCCAGGAGATCCTCACTAACACACAGCCCATCACCATGCCTGGACAGAGGGATCCCCACCACCAGACACACAGCTTCAAGGGAGGCCAGGACTGTCATTTTTTAAACAGCAAGGGAGGCATGGACTAAAGAGAACAAAAATAAAATTCAGCGAAAGCCTCCTTGGTCTTCTGTTGCATTTAGTGAAGAGAGAGCATCAGAGTCAAGAAACACCAATGTCAAAATGGGCTTGATCATTTACAGCTGTGTCATATGTGTCATTATGTCATATAAGCTACTCCACTTTGCCAAGCTTCAGTGTTCGCATCTATAAAATAAGTAATACAAGATTTGCCTTGAAAATTGATTATGAACATTTAGAGGTAGTGTAAATAAGGTGTCTAGCACAGTGCTAGACACTTTAGTTAACCATTTAGTTGACCAATGATAAGTAAGTTAATCAGTGATAAGTGCCTCTTATTACCATCTCAAAGAGACTAGTTGAAAACTCAGACAACCCAAGGACTTACAGACATCCTTGTAGGAAGATTAGCTCTCTGATTTCCAAGGTAAGGAAACTCAGCCACTGGCCTTTCCACAATTTCACCCCCATTTTGGGCTTGAACCACCCATTCATCCATGCTGCCCCTGTCTCTATAAATATAATGGGCTGACAGCCACTAGTGCTGGAAACAGCTCTTCCTGAGCTGGAATTTCTGACAGCTCAACTTCCACAAGCTGTTCATGAGTTATTTCAAGGGACATTTTGCTGTCAATCACCCCTGTAGTGGACGGCACAGGCCTGCTCTGTACCTAGGATCATGAGAGGGGTGGGAGCAAAATTTGCTTCCTGGAAATTAGCACACTAGTTCATGACCCATAAAATGAAGTGAAGAAAAGGACTTGATGCTAAACAAGGAAGGGAAACCAAGAACTCCATATATGTCAGGCACTATGTTACCTTGAAGAATCCTCATAAGAATCTGGGAGGTGGGTAAGAGATTCTCATCTTACAGGCAAAGAAACTGAGGCTCAAAAATGCTAACTTGCCCCTGTCAGGGAAGAGGGAGAATCCCCCTCCACTCTTTCCCTTAAAGTTCTTATGGCTGGCCAGATAATTAAAAGACAGGTTAGCAGGAGAAAATAATACCAAGTTTAATAACATGTATACATGGGAGAAACCAGGGAAACTGAGTTTCTCAACAAAATAGCGGCGATTCTTATCTTAAATACCATCTTCAGCTAAAGACAAAGGAGGATGTTGGGGGTGGGGAGGGAGACAGAAGGGAGACAGAAATCACAGTAATCAAGAGTATGCGGATTTAAGGCCTCATCCTCCACACCGATAAGTTTCTTTTTTGTGTGTGTGAGGAAGATCAGCCCTGTGTTAACATCTGCTAATCCTCCTCTTTTTTGGTAAGGAAGACTGGCCCTGGGCTAACATCCGTGCCCATCTTCCTCCACTTTATATGGGACACCACCACAGCATGGACTGCCAAGCAGTGCGTCAGTGCACACCCAGGATCCCAACCGGCGAACCCCAGGCCGCCGCAGCAGAGCGCGCACACTCAACCACTTGCACTACCGGGCCGGCCCCACACTGATAAGTTTCTAGAGAGGCCATCCCCCCTTCCCCCCAGAGAGGGAGATACCTTTACAAATGGAGACTTCCCTTATAAATGTAAATGTTTTTCTCGCAACTCTTTGCATGGCCACCTAGAGAATGTGGCTGGGAAGAGACAGAATTTTTGATAAGAGGGGCTTGTTGGTGCCTTTCCTATTGTAACACCTATTTTACATTATATTACTGCCATCATATGATAGTAACTCCTTCCTGAAACAGGTCTTCTATGTTAAATTCTTTAGGCAATTTGGGGGAGGTCAAATGTCCATCAGAGAAAATAATCAAGGTAAAGAGATGTATTTCAGGGTGGCCAATTTTGATCTCCCACACCCCATCTGGTAAGGGGAGGAGCTGAGTTTCAAACCTAGGTCTCTTTGACTACAAAGTTCTTCCAGTATTTCTCAGAGGTGGTGCTGTTGGTATTTTGGGCAAGACAGTTGTTTATTGCACAATGTTTAGCAACTCTGGTCCCCAGGCATTCAAGGTCAATAACATGCTCATGTCAGTGTAACAACTAAAATTGCCTCCACACATTTTCAAACCTCCCCTCATGGAGGGGTGGAATACCCCAGGCTGAGAACCACTTAAGCAGATAGATAGATCTATTAAAAAATCTATCTGTAGTAGATAGAACATCTTATTTCAGAACAAGATTCTGACAGAGGGTAAGAAGAGAAAGGAAGCTTTGCAGATGTGGCCATGTGGGCGCTCACCTAGTGGGGAAATGCATTTGTGAATCTGAGTATATGTGTTCCTACCCGGAGTTAATAATTCTCCTCTATGCATAGTGTGTGCATGCAAATGAACGTGCATGGGTATGAGGTGTGCCCCTGAGTACACACAGGAGTGCTCAGGTCCCAGTCACCTGGGCCCCCTACTCTCCTCCTCCACATTCAATCAGTCTCTTCTGCCTTGTTGATTCCCCCTCCTAAGTGTATTTCACATCCATTCCTACTACGCTGCTCTACAACAAACCTGTTCATCTCTCATCTGGACCATTGCAATGGCCCTGCTTTTATTTGCAGATACCACCAATTCTCCACACCACTGCCAGCGTGATTGTTCCAAAAGGCAAATCAGACCACATCAACCTCTAGCTCAAAATTCCTCAGTCATTGCCATTGCCTATAGCAGTTTTAGAAGCAGACCCTGTATCTAAATGAAATCTTCAAACAGAAGTGCAATATGTAAAGCAGATAAACACAGAACAGCTCTGTTGAATTGTGTAGACTCCTTAGCAAGGCATGCAAGGTCTTTCATGATCTGTCCCCTGCCTACCTCTCCAGCAACATCTCTTAACTCTACAGAAGCAGCGTGGCTTAGTAGCTAAGTTCCAGTACTCTAGAACCAAACTGCCTGCTTTCAAATCCTCTGCCACTTACTAGCTGTGCAAACTTGGGCAAGTTATTTTACCTCTCTGTGCGTGGGTTTCCTTATTGATAAAATGGGTGCTAATTGCACGTCATAGGGTTCTTTTAAGGATTAGATTAATTTATATTTGTGAAGCACTTGAAGCAGTTCCTGGCACATAGTAGGCACTCAGTAAATGTTAACTGTTATGACCTTCCTTATATCTTACCTCGAGTTGCCCTAAACTTTTACAAGTTCCCTGAAATGTTATGCTACCCAACCCTTCACTACTTTGCACACTGCATATGTGTGTGGGCAGGTGTGCAGGACTTGGCTGCAAGACCTGGAGTCATGAGGCTCCTTGAGAAAGGAAGGGGCTTTATTGTAAGGATACATGTGGACTGCATCTGGCATCGAAAAGCTAGCCAGGACCCAAGGGGACTCTAGGCGGCAGGTGCTCCAACCAGGTCCCCTCTTCTCTCTGAGCACTGGCTTCATCATCTTTCTACTCTGACTAGACAGTCCAATCTGTATTTTTTAAATTCTTAAGGGATCCCGTCTTATTGGCTAAATCCAGTTTCCAGTGCCTCCTAATTGGGTAAAGACTTTTGTGCCCAGCTACTTCATAGAACACCGTCTACCTGTCAGGAGGCCACCTCTGGTCCAATCAGTTGCCACCATCCTTCAGAGGATGGCTTTGCTTCTCTTCCCTGGTCCAGGTGCTGTGGATGAGGCTGTGCAGCTGGAAGGAGCATTACATCCAGCATAACATCCTGCAACTGCCACCAGAACGGCCTCCTTCATACTTCTCTGCCCAGCAAACTTTTTGTTTACCTATCAAGTCTCAACTCAAGGACTACTTCTTTGATTCTCCCAGGCAGAATTTGGCACTGTCATCACACATGCAGGACCTGGGTACAACCCTCCATTGGAGGACCTGCCTTGTCAGTGTCTGTATTTCTGTCTGCTGGTCTTTTTTTTTATTGAGATATAATTGACGTATAACATTTTATTAGTTATAGGTGTACAACATGCCCATCTTTTCACAAGAGTTCCTCGTGCATCTCTAGCATCTGCCACACAGTAGGTGCTTAACCAACCATTTTATTATATAAATGAAAGAAATCTAGATATATATGCAAAAGAAGGTAAATTTCAGCTCATGTTTATTTTCTTTGCTGAAATTGGGCCTTTTCTTCAGAACTAATACAAGTTCAAATGGAAAAGAAGAAATACAAATTCAGGAGAAATAGATATTGTTTTTGTGACAGTTTCAATCCTCTGCTACTGCCTGGAGGCAAGATTGCCTCTCAACACGTCTGCTTTCTCTGCTCCTTTCAATTGGAATGTCCTTCCAAGGCTCCCCATGCCCACCCCTTGCCTACCTGGTGAACTACTCTTCACCCTTGAATAGTCCCTCACATGTCAGCTTCTTCAGGAACATCTCCTTGACCTCCTCAGCCTCCCCAACCTTGATACTTCATTCCTCCCTGCTCTATGCTGTTTGTGTGATGTCTTATAGCTGCTTTCGTTATGTTTATCACCTACAATGGAGATTTATTTCCTTATGTAGTTGTCTTTTTGTCCAGAAGGGACCTCGTTGAGGGCAAGGAGAGGGACTTATTCTCCTCTATAGCTCCCATGCATCCAGGATAGTTCTTGAAATGGAGTAGGTTCTCAACACATGTTTGATGAGTGAATGAATGAATATAGGGTGAGTAATTCCAAAATAGCAGGAAATTCCCAAATCCTTTACTTTAGTCTTTGAAATGTGATTTTCTTGCTTCAGACCCCTCTTTATTCTTATGTTTGTTTCAGACTAAAGCTACTTCTTTTTTTTCTCATAGTTTCACAATTTCCCTGAGCATATTTCAACTGACTAATGGAGGTGAGGGGATCCAAAAATATTCACTAACGGGCCACTGTAGACAATTGAGACCCACTGTAAACCTTTTCAAAGTGGTTTTTGTATGATTGCTTTACCCAAATAAGGTCTCAGTACTTACATTTGGATAAAATGTGAAATTCCTCTACCATCCCTGGTTTCTTCATGCTTCCTCCCTCCTTTTCTACCTATCTGCCATTTCTAGGTCTGACAAATGTGCATTATGCAAAATGCCAAGATGTCTCTGCAAGGAGCATTTTTTAAAGCAAAGGAAAGCTTCTTCTCGATGCTTGTTAACTCAAAAACACTGATTCCTCACACCATGCATGAAAATAAATTCCAGATGTATTAAAGACCTAAATGTGAAACCCAACTGTAAAAATATGAGAAGAGAAAATAAGTAAATATCATTATGAATTTCCACAAAAAGAAACATTTCTTAAATAAGACATAAAAAACCCCACAAACAATAAAGGAAAAATAATTTTGATTACATTAAGATTAAAAAGTAATTATCATAGGCCAAATTAGAAGAAAAACAAAACACTGGGAGAAAATATTCACGACATATTCAACAGATTAAAGGATTAGTTTCTACAATATACGAAAAACTGTTATAAATGTATAACAAAAAGACAAACAAACCCAATAAGAAATTGGGAAAGGATATGAACAAGCAATTCATGTAAGAGGAAAACAAAATGAGCAGTGAGCATATGAAGAGATGTTTAATTTCATTAGCGATCAAGAATACGGATATCAAAACAATAATGAGGCTCTATGTTGTTGGCAAAAATTAAAATCAGACAACATCAATATTGAAGAGAATTCAGAAAAATGGGAATTTTCAGTGTGTGGAGAGCAATGTAAACTAGTACAACCACATGGGAAAGTAACGGCAATTTCTAATAAAATTGAAAATGCACACATTACGCAAACTCGGCAATTCACTTTTCGGTTTACACTCTAGAGAATAATTCACACACGATCACATAGAAACATATAAAAAAAATAAAGCAGGATTTTTTTGTAATGAAAAATTTGGAAACCCTTTATATCTTAGCCTAGATTCCTCTCAAAAGCAGAGGTCAAGACAAGGTCTTGCATGCAAGTAGTTAATTTGGGGAAGTGATCCCAGAAATGGAGATGGAGGGACTGGGAACAGTGAAAGAGGGAAGAAGGAAAAGCCAATCCAAAGATGTATATCTTCCTGTTCACCACTGTAGGCAACTCTAGTCGGGCTCCATCCCACTAGAGATTTCTTTGGGGACCTCAGAGAAAGCACCATGGAATTGTTTGCCCCAAGAATAGAAGATGAGCACATCTATCCAGGGCTTCCAGCTTCCGTTGGTCAAGAGGTGTTAACTCTCTCACATTTCCAGGTTGTGCACATGTCAGAATGGCTGAATAGGATCCCCTGAGGGCTTCCAGATGGCTCTTATCTTTTCTTTCAGATGCTCTGTCTCTTTGCCTTTTTGTCCTACTTTCTGGGAAAGTTCTTCAACTTTATTTTCCAACTTTATTATTTATATTTGTCCAACATACCTTTTATTTTCTGAGAGTGCTCTTTTTTCTCTAATTGCTTTTTTTTCATAGCAACCTGTTCTTGTTTTATAAATGCAACAGATTTTCATGTCCCTTTGAAAATCTTAATTATCATTTTTTTCTCTCTCTCTGTTGTCACTTTTCTCTAGTGTTATTTATCCTTTCTTGTAGTCTCTTTTTTATGATGGAGATTTTTCTCAAATGTCTGATAATATGATTGGTTTTTATTTAAGAGTGAGGCACTAAAAAGCTGATTGGAGCTATATAATGGGTTGGGCTTTGGAATTGGTGAACTTGGCTTTATGTTATCAAATAGGAAGTTTGCTTTTACTCTGAATGGCCTCCAAATGCTAGATAAATGGGAGTGATTCGATTTCTCTGTGAAAGAACCCTCTGCCTGGAAAGAGATGCCCTGTGGCTAGGTGTTTTAAATTCAAGTTGTGAGAAAGTGTTCCATTTGTAAACATTCAATCAATCCACCTGTTTTCTGCCCCACATCTTACTCCTGCCCTCTGGGGACACATGCCACCTCTGCTGGGCACGTTGGCTTTCTTCTAGGCTATGTCATCCTCCTAGCATACTCCAGTCTGCAGCTTCCCTTGTTCTACTCTGTCAGCTACTCTTCCTCACATAATTTTCTCTCTTCAGAAACTTGTTGAACTCTCTCCTCTACTTTGCTTTGAGATCTTAGTCATTCTTTTTCCAGGTGAACTGATATCTACATTTATTAATATGGCAATATACTTGGTCTTATAAGTTATTCCTTTGTTTTTAATACTTCCTTTTTGATATTTTACCATATTGATGTTTCACTTTATAATCTGTGATTACTTTTCTGGGATGTGTCTGTATACCTGTGTGTGTGGTGTTTTCACCTGATAATTTAAATGTTTTATAGTCTACTGTTCTTCTAGTTGATAATTTTATAATTCTAATTGTATATAATATAATTAATTCTATCATATAACTAGATTTTAGAAATTCAATCTGATAATTTTTGTTTTTAATAAGAGTATAATCTATTTACATTTTTGTGAATATATATATATTTGAATTTTCAATACCAGCTTATGAGTGATTTCTGTTTACTATTTTTTCTTTATTCTTTCTTTCTGTTGATAGACTTTTCTTTATCCCAACTCTCTTGTTTTAGGCTATTTGGAAGCTATAGATCGTACTTTTATTTTTTAGTAGCTTCTCTAATTTTTTGAACATTTACACACTTAACTCCTCACTTTTCTAACAAAACTAACTTTATTAAATATTTCAATCCTACCTTTGAACATTGTCATAATTTAACTACTCTTTGAACACCTCTCGTCTTCCATGTTGTTACACTTTTTTAGAGTTTCCATTTTACATTTTTACACACAAAAATATTTTTTTACAGTCAATAGTTAAATTTCTCTACATTTTAAACAAATTTCTGTGCTATCATTAAATACAAACTCTAATAATTATTTTATTTACTGTCTGGAAGTATAAATTCTCTTAGTTGTTATTATATTGGAAATTTATTTATTGATTAAATTGAATACTGAATTAGTGAATACCAAACCATCACTCCTAGGAGAAATACAGAGTTAGGCTCCTGAGAGCCTCTGGTCACAACATTTCCTCAACTGATCAGGACATCACCTGGTTTTATGTGTGTTTCTGTTTAATGATACCTTATTTAATATATGTTGTGGATTCATTTACATAGAACTCAGCCAATAGCACTATAACTCACGTCTGAAGCAAGCTTATCTAACATGCCTATTTTCTCCATAAGGCACATCACAGCTTCTTGAATTTAGGAACACTAGCCAGCACTTCAGTATTATGCTTGGGGACCATTTTAAACAGCGAAATCACCAACAAACAACACAAAAATGTGAAAAATGTGGCACCAGGTAGACTACAAAAAGGACACTTGTTTACAATAAGAGAGCCAAAACAAGAAGGCGGAGTGTCGCCTTGTTTGACCTCAGCGTCCGTCCGATGACTCAGATTTTCCCCCTCAATGCTTATGTCTGCGAATGACCACAGAGGGCAGCATGTATTGATTTAAGGGTTACAAATAAATTTTAGTTAGTAGGCAAATTTACAAATAAGGAATCTGCAAATAATAAGGGTTGACTGTATGTATAACACAATGACTTTTCACAAAGTGAAGGCATCTGGATAACAGGCACCCAAGTCAAGAAGTAAAACATTTCCTGCATCCCTTTGGGTCCCCTTCCAAGGGTAACCCCCGTCCTGACTTCTCACACCATAGACTAGTTTGTTTTTTTCACATTATATCAATGTAATCATGTGTTGTGTACTCTTACATCTGGCTCCTTTGGTTCAATATTATATTATTTATCCATGGTGTTGAAGGTCATAATAGTATTGATCACTTTAAAGCATTTTTGTTGGTCTGTTCTGTACAACTAATTTTGTCAGAAGTGAATTTGTATTCCTACTGTTGTTTTTGTTTTCTTTCCTAGAATTATATTTCCTCATGTGTTTTAGACTCTTGATTTTTGAGGTCATTTTAAGTGGGAAACTTTCTGAGTCTTCATCTTTCCCTTACTTTCTAGTAGTGGAGTGAGTATGCTGCTGCCTTCCCCTAACTCCCCAGGCCCTAGTGCAGAATCAAGTCTTATAGGGGTGTTTTAGCACATCTCGTCTGCTGCAATGTTGAGGATATCCAGTCTCAGAACCTGCAGGAGACTTGGTTCAGATCCTGCTCATGAGGCTGTGTCTGTGCTCCTGCCTCCTTAGGTCCCTATCTTCCTGGAAACAGTTATACCAAGCAGCAGGGTAGCAGTCTTTCTAAGCCCCCTTCAAAGGAGGGGCACCCCACTCCAGCTCCTGGCTTCATGCAGGGAGCCTGACTCTATTCTGTGCCTTGTGTGGAGCTGTTTGGTTCCTATATCTCTGCTGGAGTCAGTCTCCTGCCACCACTGTCTGGGTCCAGATCTGGAGCCTAGCACGCCCCTGGCTTCATCTTTGTTCACTGTTGTGGATTTCTGGTCCCAGAGATGCTTGCTTTGTCTTTAATCCCAGCTATCTTTTTTCGATTATCTCTTCTTATATTTGACCTGTCATTGCTATGTGTCTGGAGATGGGAGAAGTTGTTGAGGAGTGAACTTAACTATACTACGCTGCCTGGAAGTCTATTGCTTTGTTTTATCAGATGATAGCAAAGCCATTTTTATTCTGAAATAAATAAGGCATTGTTCAAGAGTTCCCACCCAGGTGGAAACAATCCAAATGTCCATCAACTGATGAATGGTAAACAAAATGTAGTATATCTATACAACGGAATATTAGTACTGTGGCCAGCCTGGTGATGGAGTGGTTAAGTTTGCGTGCTCCACTTCGGCGGCCCGGGGTTTCGTGGGTTCGGATCCCGGGGGTGGACCTACACATCGCTTATCAAGCCATGCTCTGGCAGGCATCCCACACACAAAGTAGAGGAAGAGCACGGATGTTAGCCCAGGGCCAACCTCCCTCAGCAAAAAGAAGAGAATTGGCAACAGATGTTAGCTGAGGGTTACTCTTCCTCACCAAAAAAAAAAAAAAAAAAACAAAGAACGAAGAATGAAGTCCTGATACACGCTATTACATGGATGAACCTTGAAAACATTATGCTAAGTAAAAGAAGCCAAACATGAATGGCTGTATATCGTATGATTCTTTTTATATTGAATATCTAGAACAGGGAAATCCATAGAGACAGAAAGCAGATTGGTGGTTTCTGGGAGCTGGGGGAGGGGGAAATGGGGAGTGACTGCTAATGGGTATGGGGTTTCCTTTTAGGGTGATGAAAATGTTCTGGAACTAGATAGTGGTGGTGGTTGCACAACATTGTAAATGTACTAAATGCCACTGAATTGTACACTTCAAAATGGTTAAAATAGTGAATTTTATGTTATGTGAATTTTACCACAAGACAAAAAGTCTCCACCCTTCAGCACACCTCCCTAACTGGTCCTGTTTGAATGTATCCCTCCTTCTTTGCACTAGCGCAATACCAGGTCCGTACCTTTGTTGAGTATCTTTCACATTATATTGCAAATTATTTGTCTTTGTGTCCATTCCTTACCTGACTATACACATATTTTCAAGAGAAGAGCTGTGTCCTATTCAGATTTGTTTCTCTGTTACCTTGCTTAGTGTCCGGCACAGAGAAAGTCCAACAAATGCTTGCTGAATAAATGAGCGAATAAATTAGTTGAACTCACATGACCACTCAAAAAAAAATTTTTCGCTGTTCCTCTGAGTGTCTCAATTTATTGTTAGAATTATTCCCTGGGGAAAGGATTGTTTGTCATTTGGAAACATATTGTGATGCACTCAGGGCTGAAGGCTTTGGTGTGAGGAAACAGTGCCAGCAGTCCTGACTGTTCCCTGGGGTCCCCCTAAAACTTCGACATCCTAGCCTCTGCCAGTCCTAACCTAGCATCTGTAGAAGGTGTGTCGCAACGGCTGCAGGCTCAATTATTCAAAATATTTCCAACAACTAAGCTCCAAAATGCTTCTGCTGAGTCACCCTCCAGCACAAAGCGTTTTCTTTACAATGCTCTCATCTGTCCTCTGAGGCGTAAACTGCAAATACCGCAGCCTCACTCTACAGAGGTGGGTCAAATGACTTCTCCTGGGTCAGGCAACAAATGATGGAATAAGTGATGCATCAAATTGGAAGAGACTTCAAGGAGATCTTCCTGTCTGTGTTCCTTCCTATGCTTCCTGTGTATGTGTATTTGACTACGTATTTGTAGGCTTCAGGGTTATAAATTTCCCGAACATACCAGCTATCAGACTAAGATTTTGAGAAATAGAAATTTCTTCCTTAGCTTTAGCTACAATTCTTTATGATATGGCTGAAGATGTGTCTCTTTTCCAATTTGTGTGGAGATAAGGATGGGAAAGAATTATTAACTGTTTCCCCAATGTTAGCCCTTTATAGCCTTAAAGTGATTTTTAAAGTATCCCTTTTTTTCTTCCATATTAAAATTTGCAATCCTTTCGTTAAAAAAAATTGAGAACCTACCATGTGCCAGGATCTCTGGATTCCAACATAAGCAAAACATAATCCCTCTCTTCAAGGTGTGAGTTCATCGTCTTTCCTTAGGGTTTGCTAGAAGTTCCTATTTCTGACTCTATCCAGCTTTATAAAATGTGCCCCCAAATTTACCAGCTGGCAAACATTTTTTACTAGCTTGTTATTCTCTGTGTTTTTAATAAATGGAAAATTCAGTGTTAATCTCTCTTCATGTTGTGCGAGTAATCAGCAGCCTGTGAACAGGTTGGGATTGTCTGTGCCCAGTCACACTGAAATCCCTCAATTAGCTGAAATGGAGCAGTTCGTTTTTGCACGTGAAAGATACAGAGTAGAAACTTGAAAATAATTGCTTTCTAGCAGTGAGTGTAGAGTGCCATGGAAACATCCCCTTCTTACACAGCATCCCCAGGTCTGACATCATGGAGACACCTCATCTGGCTTGACTGATGCAAACAGGGCTTTTCTGGGAAACCCCACAGCCACCAGCAGTGCCCTGCAGTTCTCAGTCACTCTGCATGGTCCCACAGCTGTTGCTGAGGGACATGGCAGGCAGAGCAAAAGTGCATATTTCTCTATCATCTAGGAGACCAAGGAGACTGAAGCCATCATTTTCTTTGCTGACTCGATATCCTAGAGAGAGGGAATATCTGGAGTCCCTGGTCTGCTTTGAAAGGGATGATCTGGGATTCCAAAATCAGTCCTGCAGCCTGCCTCCAACAATGATGCTCACTACTCATGCAGCCAGCCTCTCTCTGTCATTTATGCCACCTGTAAAATAGAGTTACATAGTAAAAGGATATGGGATCAAAAAATGCTCAGTGAAATAAATAACCGTTTTTTTAACTTGAGGGGCTAGTTTGTTTTCTTTAACTGGTAACAGTCTCTTAAGAGGGGGCTGTATTAGCTCATAGACACCTGTCATTCATTAGTCCTGATCACAAATGCTATTGTTCTGCTGCTGCTGGTCAGCAAGGCATCAGAGGGTCTGCTTTGGATGTGAGAGGGACTTCTCCCTGCTCTTAATGCCTTTTGTACCATCTTCTTGTATGTAACTATATTATAGCTAAATACATGAAGGCAGGACACTGTCTGCTTTATCTGTCACTGTCTTAGTTTGGGTTCTCCCAGAAGCAGACCTTGGGCAAAGATTCAAGTGCAAGTAATTTATCTGAGAGGTGATCCTAGGAAATACTGGTAGAGGAGGGAGACAGGGAAGAGAAGTTAGCTAAAAAAAAATCATTACCAAGCAAGTTACATCATGAGTGACTGGAGCCTGATCCCACAAGAAAACTCTGGGAAACAGGGTAAACCACAAATCTTGGAGTTATCCCACCTAAAGAGTGAGGAAATTGGGATATTTATATGTCAGTTTCCATCAGGCATTGGTTGAGGGCTATTCCTGTGTAACATTAATTGTATATACATATGTAAAAAAATGAACATTAGTTCCTACTTCATTTCACACAAACAATTTAATGCAAGGAGGATCATATGCCTAGATGTAAAAGTTAGAACCAAAAAGTTTCTAGAAGAAAACATAGGAAAATAGGTGCACAACCTTATGGTATAGGCAAAAATTTCTGGGGCAGGACACAAAAAGCACTAAAAAAAAGCACCTGAAAAATTAATAAATTATAGTTCATTCAGAATTAAATTCTTCTGGTCCTTGAAAAACATAGTCAAGAAAATGAAAAGGCAAGTCATAGAGTGGGAAAAATACTTTCAATATGTATATCTGGCAAAAGATTTGAACAGACACTTCATAAAATAAGATACACAATGGCCAGTAAACCATTTGAAATGAGGCTCAACAATACTCATCATCAGAAAAATGCGATTAAAACCAAAATGAGATACTACTATATATCCACCAGAGTTGCTAAAACTAAAAAGACTTGACAATGCAAATGTCAGCAAGGACAACTGGAAATCTCATATTTAGCTGGTAGGAGTGCAAATGGTACAACCACTATGGAAAACTCTTTGGCAGTTTTTTATAGGGTTAAACATGTATCTCTCTGGAACCCAACAATTCTACTCCTAGGTATATATTGAAGATAAAGGACAGCACACATCTACAAAAACGACTGGTGCAAAAATGCTCATAAGAGCTTAAGACAAACAAACAGAAAACAACGCAAATGTCCATCAACAGGTGAAGAACAAACAAATTGCGATATAATCATACAATAGAATGCTATTCAGCACTAAAAAGGAAAGAACTACTGATATACACAACAACGTGGATAAAGAAAAAGATAAAATTACACTGAGCAAAAGAAGCAGATACAAAACAGTATATTCTGTACAATTTTATATATATTAACTCCAGGAACAGGAAATCTAAGCTATAATGATTAAAAACCAGACCAATGGTTGCCCTTGGGTGTTGGGGAGTGACTGGAAGGAGGCACTCCTAAGAGAAGTTGGGGCTTTTGGAAATGTTCTATATCTTGTTTTGGATGGTAGTTACATGAATGTATATAAGTGTCAAAACTTGCTTAATTGAACATGTAAGATCTGTATTTTTTATCATATAAAATAACTTAATAAATATTATAAATTTATCTTTAAAAAAGAAAACACAATGGCCATGAAAAATTTGGAGTAATTTGCTCAGTGTTCTGCCCCCTGCCACCCGCCCCCCCACCCCACAACTAGACTGTAAGCTTCAGGATGGCAGATGCCACAGCTGTTTTGTTCTTTACTGTATCCCCAGCACCTAGTATAGCGTCTGGGACCTCTTGAATGTTCACATTTGTTAATATCATAGGTGTTTAAGAGCTGCTGTGCATTGAGCTGTGGCTTTATCACATCTCCCTTTGCAGACATGATCGGTTCTTGGCAAACGCTGGTGGCCCCAGAAGCTTGAGCACAGGTGCATTGTCTGGGAAGGGAGCTTACAGGTGGGAACCCAGCAGGGCCCTGTGTGTCCTTGGGCACTGACAGGGTCCCAACTGTGAGCACCATCTGCTTCTGTGACGGGAGTTTGACAGCATCCGCAGCCCTGGACCTGGAAGGGAGCGCCTCTGAGACCGAATGTCAGGATCCCACTCCCACTCTCCTGCCTATAGGGAGCCCACAGAAAGTCACTTTAACTCTGCAAATAGAAAGTATCCACTTGTGTACTGCTTTGTAATTTACTAAGTATTTCCCCACATATGATCTTATTGTATCCTCCCTATGACCCTGTAAGGTAGATATTTACTAACCCTATTTTACAGAGAAGTTAAGTGACTTCCCCAAGGTCACATAGCTGGTAAGTGGCGGAACTGGGATTCAAACCAAGTTTCTAACCATTTACTACTATATTAAATGCAGTACTGCTGTATCATTTAAGGACCTTCAGAAGCAGTTTCTGAAATCTGACCCCTTCAAGCTCTACTGGAATAATGAAAAGATAAGTAACAAATATCCCTTGCCTTGAATGCAAGTTATTCTATATGTCCCTGAAAGATTAGCCTGCCTGGCCACCATTATGACAGTGTCATTCCCAAATGCAAATTTTCCACACTCCTCACCACCTACCAAGTAAAATTTAGCTGCTGTTTAGCGCTCTTCTGCCCAACTCACCTTTGTGTCCTTCCTCATCTTCCTTAAAAAACCTAGCATTCTGCCTGGTTATGTCACCATCCCAATCTCTGCAACTTTGCTCCTCAACTTGCCCTCCACATGGAATACCAATTTCTTCCATCTTCCCTTGGGAAACTTTTTCTCATCTCTCAAGTTAGGACTGAAATGCCACTGCCATTCCTGTTGCTAGATTTTTACTTCATCTGAATCCTTAGAACACATGGTTTGTACATTTCACATGGCATTAACTGTCAGGTATCATGGGTACCTCTCTTTGTCTTCCTTGTTAGATCCTGAGGTCCTAGAAGGTGAAGATGCATGCCTCACCCATTTCTGTAACCCCTATGGTGACTAGCATAGCTACACACTATAGATAATTAATCCATGCTTTGTAGAGTGAATAAATTACCACGTATCCAACCGTTACCTATGCTTTTAATACTCTTTGACATGCATAGTTTTAAAAATTGATGTATTATAACTCTATTTTATGTGTTCGGTTAACATAGCCTCCATCCATATACGTTGCTTCTGATTTGACAGACTGACTACCTAAATTCTTTGCGGGTAGGGTAGACACATGGAGAGACTGTGAAATCCAGAGTTCTACTCTGGCTGTATAACCTCGGACAAATCGCTTCTACTCTCAGGACCTCATTTTGCCTCCATCTCTTCAATGGGGGTAATCTCTGTTTTGCTTCTTTAATTCACCACAAGGTTATTGGGAGGACAAATGAAATAGATGTCGAGGTGCTTTGTTGACTATAAATCACCCAGACCTGTCATTTCGTTGCACCTGCAGTTTAATTGAGGCACACCTTTTATTGCTGGCAGCCCCCCACCCATTTGCTCCTCTCTTTTGGAGAAAACTTGATGGTCTGGAGGGAGTATGTCCAGGGAGCCACAGGATGATGAGGAAATAACCCTATTTCCTGAATAGTGGATGCAAATGGGGCTCTGTTGTGGTGGGTTTGAGGTGGGCAGGGACGTTGTCATCTGAAAGGCTGCCGTTAGGAAGGGAAACACACTTGTCTAGGCAGCCTCGAAAGCCAGCCCAGTCCCAGCGTGTAGAAGTCACAAGCAGTCAGCCAGATTTCGGAAATGTCTCAATCAGAGCAGCTGGACAATGATATGGGCTGCCTGAGGAGAGGTGAGGGCCCGAAGCCTACAGAGGCTAGACCAACTACCATTTATAAGCGTCACAGCCCCATTTCAAGGTGGAAGTTACTGTCTCCACATTGCCCATCCGGAAAAGAAGGCGCCCAACGTCCAGAGACAGGCCCACAACCCGACCAGACCCCTGCAGGAGTCTTCAGGGCCCATGCCTTAGCTTCCGCTTAAGGGGAAGGTGGGCCTTGGGTCACCTCGTTTCCTGATTGGTTAGCTGAGCCGATTGGCAGGTGCCCGCCGGCTGCGCTCCCGGAGGCCCAAGATGGCGGAGGCGGGAAAAGAGCAGGCGGGCCTTGATCTTCCTGGTGGAGGTGCGGCACAGTGGCCTCTGCAGCGGTATGGTCGCTTCATGCCCTCGGGCACTGGGGAGTCGCCTGGGCCTGGCCTGGAACCTGGGACAGCCTCTTCTCCCACGTGGAAGGTGAGGACTGAGGGCAGGAAAGGCCGCGAGGCGCTCATCCCCGCAGGGAGGGAGGGAAGACTGTGGGCAGCCACCACGTAGGGCCTGGGACCCGAATGCCACGCGGACAGGAGGAGGGGACACCAAGGGACTGACAGGAATAATCAGGCGACAGTTATCATAAGAAAAAAAATATATATTTTTATATATTTATATTTATGAAGACCCAGGACGTGTTCAAAATAATTATACAAGGGAGTAATGAACCTTCATATATTCAACAGATATTTATTGAGCATCAATTATGTGTGAGATTTTATTCAGGGTGCTGGGGATATATGAGTGAACAGGATATACAAGATATACACGGTCCCTACCCTCATTTATGTTTTTAGTCTAGTGGAGTATATAGTATTTATCCAAATAACTATATAATTATGTAAACCAGTTCCACATCCCTTCTGTGGAACGAAGGGTTGAATAGTCCATATCCAAGTTGTCATGCTGGGAACAGTCAAGCACACACAGAACGAGGACTAAATTTGAATCCTAGCTTTGCCACTGTATTTCAATGACCTTGGTTAAGTTACTTATCCTCTCTGTACCTTATTTACCTTATCTTAAAATATAGATAATAATAGTACCTACTTCATCAGATTGTTGCGAAGATTGAATAAGTTAATATATAAAAATCACCTAAAACAGTACCTTGTATAAAGTTGTTATTTTTTTGTTCTGGTGGTATGTTTTAACGCCAAGCGTTGCTAGTCATTCAGTTCCTTGTGATCTGGTTTGACTGTTGGATGTGGACCCTGAGATTTTGGATTATGCACGTGCATGTGTATGTTGGTGTGGTTTGGGCAGCATTGGGTAGGAGAAGAGTAAAAGAAAGAGAACAAATATTCCAGGTAGACGATGCAACATGTACAAAGGCCCTGCACCTAGAAAAACCTCAGCATGGGTAATGTACGGAGAAAAAGAGTAAGGCTAGTGCTTAGGGAACAAAGGAGCAATAGTATGAGATGAGATTGTTCGGAGAGGTAGGATAATGTTTGTGAACATTATCCTAAAACCAATAGGAATCCACTAAATGGTTCTAAGTAGGAGCATTTTCATCTTTGAAAGATAAGTCTGGTTGAAGTGTGGAGATGGAATTGGAGGGGAACTTGAGTAGATTCAGGAAGATCACTTAGAATGCTATTGCAGTGTGGTAGGCAAGAGATGATAATGACTTGGACCTGAAGGCAGGGAGCAGGGGAGGATGGCAGGAGAGATGGGGAAACGGGACGTATTAAAGCTATATTTTGGACTTGGAGATTGATTGGATATGAGTGGTGAGAGTCAAGGACTTCTGGGTTTCTAGCAGGAGCAGCTGAGTAGATGGTTGGGGAATAGGAGACATTGGAGGAGGAATGAAAGATCCAAGACTTCAGTTTTGGACGTATTGAGTTTAAATGTGTTTATGAAGCATCCAGGTGGAGATATGGTTGTTGGATATACTGGCCTAGACTCAGAAGAAAGATCTGAGCTGGAGATGTAAATGTATTATCAGCATGAAGGTGTGTCATCAGCATGAAGATGATACTTATAGTTATGAGATTATATGAGATTCTAGATAGTCCAGCATTTGTAGGTCAGGTAGAGGAGACAGAGTCCCTGAAGAAGATTGACAAGAGCCAGAGAGTTGGAAGGCACCCAGGAGAAAGCAGGTCTGTCAAAGCTACGGAAAGTTATTTCAAGAGGGAGAGAATAATTAACTTTGTTGAGTGATGCCACAAAGTGAAGAAAAATGATGACTAAGGGGTGTACATTGGATTTAGCAACATGAAGGTCCTTATAGTCTTTACCAAGAGAAGTTTCAGTGAAGTGAAGGGGGTGGAAGCCAGATAGGGGTGGGTTGAAGAGTGACTGGTAGGTGAGGAAACGGAGCTGATGTGCATAGACAGTTCTTCCGAGAGCCTTGGCTGTGAATGTGAGGATGGGGCATAATGAATTCTTCACCAGATTCTAGAATATTAGAGCTAGGGGCACTACTTCTTGAAATCAGTGGATCTAGGAATGTAAAAAACGCATTAAATACCTAGTTTACTCATGGAACCCTGTATCCTGAGAAACTATATAGGTTACAAATGCAAAATGGGGTGAATACAGAGTTAAATTGAAGGATGACTAATCTATAATAGGATCTTATAAAAAACTGGGGGTGTTTGAGGACATATTTAATTTTTGAGACTTCCCAACAGGTTCCTTGATACCTTCTCTTAACACCCTTTAAACCCTTTCTCCTAAGGCATGAGTGTTGGGTGCATTGGCTCAGATGCAGCTGGCTAACTCTTAGATTCTTATCCTGCAACCCAGAGGCCATGGACATTTGACCATTCTAAGGAGTTGACTGTTAATACAATTTTTTTTTCCTTCTCTTTGCAAAGTTCTTCATAATTGCTTATACGGAACGGCACTTTTCAACAGTTTTCAAATGTTTGGCATGAAGCCACGGCTACAGTGACAAGAGATGAGGTTGGCTTTTGCAGTGCTTTTGAAAACTGAACATTTGTACCTTCCTTTGAATCTGTACCGAACCATCCTACCTGCTGTGATCAGTTTCAGCCTAGGTCGGTCATTTTTTTTTGAAAAACCAAGGAGAAGACAAAATTTGTTCTATTTTATGAGCAGTGTGACTGTTGTGCAATAGTAATAATAAAAGGTGAGCCGTCTAAAGAACTGCACTTAAGTCCCATGTGAATTTCTTATTTTAAAAATATGTGGTATGTGCAGTAAAAAATATGTTAGGGAAAGCATAAAAATGTATTATCGTGGAGGATAGAGTCATTCTGATCGTTTTTTCTCCAGGGAACTTTCAAATTCAGCCTTGGTGGAACCTATTTTGAAATTTTTTTTTTCTGAAATCGTGGGGAGAATCTAATCTCCTAGTACTGTTCTATATAGTTGTTTAATAGAGAAGACTTTCATCACAATGGCCACATGCTAAAGCAAAAATCTCAACTCAAGAGAAAAAATATATAGTACAACAATACTTCTAAGACTTGAAGTCTTAGTTGAGAGATAAGTTCAAGTCTGAGATACAAGTATTATATATAGAATATCTAATATATATCTATATTGATTTGATTTATTTGTCTGAATTGAATTATTCTTATTAAAAGTCACTATCTGGAGATAAATAACCACAATTTGGAAGCAAGTAAACTTTTTGTAACACTGTAAAAAAATGTGAAAAAAATCAACAGGTTAGAACTGTGCTACTCAGACTTCAACGTACATAGAAATCACTTGAGCATTTTTTTTTTAATGCATATTGTGACTCAGTAGGTCTGGTATGGGGGGTGAAAGTCTGTAGTTCTAACAAGCTTCCAGGTGATGCTGATGCTATTGATTCTAGGACCACACTTTGAGAGGTAAGAGTTCAGAAGACCTTAATGAAATGGGCCACCATATAGTAGTAAAATTAATGAAATGAATTTATGGAGTTATGAGGCAAGGCAATCAGATTCATAATGAATATTCAAATATTTTATTAATCGGGTTAATATTTAAACCATCTGTCATTTAAGTGGAATGAGCAAATGAAATACAAACTTGAACTTGATTTTAATTCCTTACATCTGTTAGCCCAGGCTTTCTGAAAAGATTAGCATAATAACAGATTGGTCCATTTTATGTATTTTATGTCTGGATATAATTTAGTCTACTAATTTGAGAATAATTTTGAAAGGTGATGTTAATTGCAGGTTGCTTTTAAATTAAAGTTTTACCACGTTTTTCAGATTGCAAGGATTTCTCGGATGTGCCCTAATTGGTTGAACCTGACAACTTCTTATTTTTTCCTTTCAAAGGGGAAAAAAGTCATCCTCTAATTTTTATAGGAGGAACTTAAAATAATTGCCCTACTTAGAAATTAAGAAATAGAATATGGAGTTTGTACTTGAAATGAACTTTTAAATGTGAATTCAACATAAGGTGTACTTTAGGTCTTTTTTTTTTTTTTTTAAGTAAGATTAGCCCTGAGCTAACATCTGTTGCCAATCCTCCTCTGTTTTGCTTAGGAAGATTGGCCTCCAGCTAACATCTGTGCCCATCTTCCTCTGCTTTATGTGAGATGCCAACATAGCAGGGCTTGATAAGTGCGTAGGTCTGCGTCCGGGATCGAACCTGCAAACCCCCTGCCGCTGAAGCAGAGCGTGTGAACTTAACTGCTACACCACCGGGCTGGCCCCATACTTTGGGTCTTCTTAACTCCTTTTTTTCTTTATACTCCTAGTGCCTACATATTACCTAGCATGGGATAGGTGCTCAGTAAGTGTTTGACCGAGTGTGTAGTAACTTCTCTGAACTTTTCTTATAATTACTGATAATTATGACACGATAGCTACTATTTATTGTTTACTTTGGTTTATTTCTTACAGCAGCCCTATGAAGCAAATATTATTATACCCGTTTTATAGATAAGTGAAGTAAAACTCAGGTTCAGTGGCTTGCCCAGGAACATGGAGATAATAAGTGAGAAAAAAGAATTCATACCCTGATTTTCCTGTCCAAAGCTTGTGGTTTTAACTACTATGCTGTTTGTCTTAGAAGTATTAATATTTCATATGGGGAATAGCAGTTCAGTTATATGGGTGAGGAATTTTGAGATTAACACACAGGGTGAGATGATAAAAATGACAGTATTTTGTTTTTAAGGATAATTTAAGATTTAGTAAAACCCCAAGAAAATTATTTTTAAAAATAGTAGAATAGTAGTTCTTTGCCTGGTAATTTTTGATTGGATGCCTGATGTTGTGAATTTTACCCTGTTGGGTGTAGGATACTTTTGTATTCCTATAAATATTCTTGAGCTTTTATTCTGGGCGAAGTTATCTGGAAACAGTTTGATTCTTTCAAGTCTTGCTTTTAAGTTTTGTCAGGTGGGGCCAGAGAAGCATTTGATCTAGAGCTAGTTTTTTCCCACTCCTGAGGCAAAACTCTTCAGAGTACTTTGCCCAATACCCTGAAAATTATGAGTTTTTCCACTCTGGCTGATGAGAACAGGCCCTCTTCCCTGCCCTGTATGAGCTCTCGGGATTGTTCCCTTAAATCCTTTCAGGTGGTTCTTTGCCCAGCCTCCAGTAGTTTGCTCACACATATATGCTGAAGATTTGAGGAGACGTCTCTGCAGGAGTTGGGAGTTGTCCGGTTTTTTAGTTGTTTCAGGCAGTTATTTTAGTTGTTTAGTTGATCCAGTTTTTCATTGTTTTAGAGGTAAATTCAGTCCCTGCTACTTTATGTTGGCTAGGAGTGGAAGTCTGTAGTGGGTCATTTGATTCTGTTCCACTTTGTTTTTTTCCACTTCAGTTCATCAATTCAACAAAATATTATTAAATTATCTACTGGGTACTTGGCATTCAGTTAGGTACTGGAGAGACTATGGAATTGTCCTTGTATTTCAGCACGGTCTTAAAATATTGGGGCACTTGAGCCCAGGATTAGAAGAATAGGTGGGGCCTGATCACTAGAGCAGTGTTTCTCAAGGTGTAGTGGGCAGACTGTGGACACTCTCTTGGGGTGCTTGTTGAAAATGCAGATTCATGGTTGCTGCACTAGACCTAATGAATCAAATCTCTGGGAGGACTCTTTAGGTTTGTCTATGTGTTGTAATCCATCCTCATGCCCCAATTCTGAGGGAAAGGTGGAGAAGGGGACAACTGACAAAGTAATACTGATACTTTATAGTGCTTTGCAATTTATAAAGTATTTTCACATCTTCCCATTTGATTCTCACAACTCTTTAGATCTTATTACCATTTTATAGACTAGAAGCTGAGGCCTGGCTAGGTTAAATAGCTTGCCAAAGGAAGTGAAAGAACTGATTTGAAAACTCAGGTCTTCCTCAAGCCAGCCCTCATTCTGCTGTACACTGCTAACTTCCTACATTGGTATCTTCTTTTATGAAGATGTAGGGGTATCATCAAGATTTATTATTCTTTCATGCAGCTTGCTTTTTTTGAAGAGTTAACAGGTTGTATTTTGTATTAGTTAGGACTAAGATTGGCTCTGAGGGACAGAAAATGCAAAATAACAGTGAATTAAATAAGACGAAAGTTTACTCTCCACATAAAAATACAGGGCTGGGATGACACTCTGCAGTGTCAGGAACTGAGGATCCTTCTGTTTTGTTCCTCTGCCGTGCATGGCCATCGTCTCTTAGTCCAAGGTAGAATTGATATTCTAGATGGTTTAGTGGAGGCAGGGATGAAGAAGTAGCTAAAGTATACATAACTGTTCTTAAGGAAAGAAATTTTCTCTTAAGGAAATTTTCCATAAGTTGCCACGTGACACTTCCTCCTAAGCAAAATGGCCAGAATTTAGACCTATGGCCATCCTAACTGCATAGACAGCTGGCATATGTAGTCTGTATTCCATGAGATCATGTGTCCAGCTAAAAATGAGAGATTCTATTCCCATGTAAGATGGAAAATGGGTATTGTAGAACAACTAGAAGTCTGCCACACACTTCTTTCTTCTGAATCTGGAGACTGCTAAGAAATGAAGTCTTATCCTGGAGTTCCTAGTTGGAACTCAAAAGGCATTTTCTAATAACAGTTTTTATGGTTGTTGCTATTGTTATTTAGTGCATAATTACTGTATGTCAGTACCTAGAAGAGTGCTTGGCAGATGCCCCCAAAATATTTATTGAATAAATGAATCAAGGCCAGACATTCTGTTAAGCATCTAATCTGACGTAATATCATTTAGTCTTTCTGATGATCCTATAAGGTAGTTATTTTTATTTTATAGATGAGAAAATTAAGTATACCTCCAAGTGGCAAAGCTAGGATTTGATCCTAGGTCTATCTGATTCCAGATAATATCTTTTATAAAGCAGTAGTCATTAGTGTTGTTCACAAAATATACTAAGATTGCATATCCTGGGCCTCTTCAAGTTAAGTGTGTCATGTGACTGGTTTTGGCCAGTGAAGTGTAAGCAGAACTGACCTGTGTCACGGGCAGAAGCTTTAAGAGCCAGTGCATGATTCTCATCTTCTTTCCCTTTGCTACAGTGTTGCAGATATCGGCTGGCGTGTCAGCTTAGGTCCAACAGTGAGAATGGTAGGCAGTGTGAGGTAGAATGCAAAGACAGGTAGAGTGAGGATGGATAGGTAGTGTGAGTGAGAAATAAACCTTTGCTTTTGGAGGTTGTTAATTTCTACAGCATACTCTAGCCTACACCTATCTGACTAATAGATATGGAAATAATTTTTATAATTTTAGTTATGTTTAATTGAATTGTATGTCACATACATTGTAGATTGCTTAGGCTTTTGAGGAAGAACCTTCTAACTGATGTTCTAAATTTTTTTTCTATTACAAAATCATTACTTGTTCGAAAGCATCAGTTTATAAATACATATTTCCAATTTGGAATCAGTCTTGGTTCTCTTTCAATAAACAAAAGCTTGTGTAACAGACATAATTTTCATAAAGGCCATAGCTTGTTTGCATAACATAATTTAAGGTGGAATTTATCTGGACAAATATAGTGAAGTTTTTTTTTTTCATCTTAGTGGTTGAAGAAATCTAAGAAGTTAGTTTAAAATGAGGCTCAAGAGTATTAACATTCATTCATGTTTAGGATTTGTTCCCCACCTACTATGTGCCCCACCTACTACTGTGCAGGGCTGTTTAAAGATGATTAAGGCATCACCACTGAAAGAGCTAGCCAAACAAGCTGAAGGACCTGCTCATTTGGAATATAGGGTGCTTTTCTCCTCGCAAATGACTACATGGCAGCTGAGAAACAAATTAAGGTGTTTCTTTAACTCAGATTTACAAATACGGTTTGGATATTGGAACTGTTATGAGCTTAAATGAGCCTTGTTTATGAATGAATAGATGATAGTGCCTATGAAGATAGCAAAGGCGAGTGTGCAAGTTGCAGGGACCTAGGAGAGATGTGCCAATGGGAGGTACGACTTTCTGGTATACTTGGTGATTTTTATAGGATTTATTAGTTTGGAAAATTTTTAAAGGAATTTTTAAACATAGTATTGGAGATATGTTCTAGGACTATGTTTTATGGAAAGAACAGTAACCAGAGGGACCTTGATTGGTCATTTCAAAGACATGTAGATCTTATTCCTCTGTTGCATGGAAGATGTTTTGAGTAAATATGTTCTGCTTATGGCTGCTAATCAAGGTGATCAAGTTAACTCTCGTAGTTAGGTTTAAAGGGACTGGATAGTTTCGTGATCATTATTCTTAGGGATATATGGTAAAAGAAGAGGAATCACATCTCATGCTTTGATGCATGAGATAATTTTTTAGTTTCCAAAGAAGGAAATTCCTCAGGTATATATGGTTACTTTTTTTTTTTTGTCTAATTGTTATGCTCTTGTAATTGTGTTTATTATTGTTATTGTTAACATTTTTCATTTCTGTGAAACAGCAAAAACAAAATACTGAATTTTACAGTTTGGTAATGGGTATGTAGCAGGACCACTTTCATTAGCATAATATACTCTACAAGTTTGTTGAAATAATCTATGAGGCTCTTTAGCTATCGAGAGTCAGTGGGGAGGCAACTGATAGCCTACTTAGCAATTTTGCACATTTTCCATATTTTGTAATGCATAAATCAGCAGTTTGGGCCAGTATATAGATCTGTGACACTTGCTGAGGGGTCTTAAAAGCAGAAAACAAAACCCTTAATCAAGTACATGATTTAATTTGTCACATCTGAAGAGTAACACTGTTTTAGCCTTTCATGTAGATATAATTTAAGGTAAGTACATTTGAAATACTTTTCTATATTTTCATTTGACTTTTTTCTATTTAATTTTAGATTAGTATTATAGTACAGTCTTGCACAAATACATACATATGAAATATGAGAAGACTCTCTGATTTAACCAGTGTATAAGCTCTGTCTGAAAAGCCAGCTTGTGATAGGCGGGCTCTATATCTCAGTCTGTGCTACTGTGTGGATGGCAAAATACCACAACAGACAGAGGTCGAGTTAATGTAAATCTTTTTTTCCCCAGTATGATTGACATATAACATTGTTTAAGTTTAAAATGTATAACATAATGATTTGATATATGTACACATTGCAAAATGGTTACCACAGGAAATTTAGTTAACATCCGTCACCTCACATAGTTACAAATTTTTTTCCTTGTGATGAGAGCTTTTAAGATCTACTCTCTTGGCAACTTTCAAATATACAATACAGTATTGTTAAACTCTAGTCATCATGTTGTACATTACATTTCTGGAACTTATTTATCTCATAACTGGAAGTTTGTACCTTTTGACTACCTTCACCCATTTTGCCCATCTCCTGTCTCTGGTAACCACTCTGTTTCTATGAGTTTGGTTTTTTTAGAGTCCACATATAAGTGAGATCATACAGTATTTGTCTTTCTCTGTCTGACTTGTTTCACTTAGCATAATGCCCTCAAGTTTCATCCATGTTGTTGCAAATGGTAGGATTTCCTTCTTTGCTATGGCTGAATAGTATTCTTGTGTGTGCATGTATACATACCACATTTTCTTTATCCATTCATCTGTCAGTGGACACCTAGGTTGTTTCCGTGTCTTAGCTCTTGTAAATAATGCTGCAAAGAACACGGGGGTACAGATAACTCTTCGAAATAGTGATTGCATTTCCTTTGTATATATACCCAGAAGTGGAATTGCTGGATCATATGATAATTCTATTTTTAATTTTTTGAGGAACCCCCATACAGTTTTCCATAGTGGCTGTACCGTATTACATTCCCACCAATAGTGTACAAGGGTTCCCTTTTCTCCACATCCTCAACACTTGTTCTCGCTTGTCTTTTTGATAATAGCGATTCCAACGGGTGTGAGGTGATAGCTCATTGTGGTTTTTATTTGCATTTCCCTGATGATTAGTGATTTGAGCACCTTTCCATGTACCTGTTGGCCATCTGTATGTCTTCTTTGGAAGAATGTCCTTTCAGGTCTTTTGCCCATTTTTTAAATTGGATTATTTGCTTTTTTGCTATTGATTGTATGAGTTCCTTATATATTTTGGATATTAACCTTTTGTCAGATGTTTGGTTTGCAAATATTTTCTCTCATTCCCCAGGTTGCCTTTTCATTTTGTTGATCATTTCTTTTGCTGTGTAGAAGCTTTTTAGTTTGAGGTAGTCCCACCTGTTTGTTTTTGCTTTTGTTGCTTGTGCTTTAGGTGTCATATCCAAAAAATCATTGCCAAGACCAATGTCAAGGAGGTTTTTCCCTATGTTTCCTTCTAGGAGTTCCATGTCTGACATTTAAGTCTTTAATCCATCTTGAGCTATTTTTTATGAGTGGGTGTAAGGTAGGGGTCTGGTTTCACAAGATTTTGCATGTGAATATCCAGTTTTCCCAGCACCATTTATTGAAGAGACTGTCTTTTTTTCCGTTGAGTGTTCTTGGCTCCCTTGTCAAATTTTAGTTGACCGTATGTGCATGGGTTTATTTCTGGGTTCTCTATTCTGTTTTATTGGTCTGTGTCTGTTTTTGTCAGTACAACAATACTGTTTTGATGATGTAAATCTTGAGTCACATTTAGGTTAGCAACCTGAATGAAGGGAAGATGTGAATGTGATATGTTCTCTCTGACACTTTAAAATTCCTGTCTTTTTCTGTGATGACTTGGTCATTAGAGAGAACATTTTTCTTTGAGCTTTTCATATTGTGCTATGTGAATGTTCAGTAAAATGCTAAATTATCACTCCTTAAAAATATTTCCTAGGGCTGGCCTGGTGGCGTAGTGGTTAAGTTTGCACGCTCCACTTTGGCGGCCCGGAGTTCGTGGGTTCAGATCCTGGGTGGGGACCTATGTACTGCTCATGAAGCCATGCTGTGGCAGGTGTCCCACATATAACATAGAGGAAGATGGGCACAGATGTTAGCTCAGGGACAATTTTCTTCAAACAAAGAGGAAGATTGGCAACAGATGTTAGCTCAGGGCTAATCTTTCTCACCAAAAAATAGGTATATATATTTCCCAACAGCCAGAATTAAGTAATTTTTTTCCCTCAGATGCCTGGATTATATTAGGCATTATGATACTTGGAATCTCTCTGTAGAGTTAGGACATTACTTGTAGTATCCTTGTCTTTTGTAGTAAGCTGAATGCCTTCCTTAACCTTGCTTCTATCTAGTCAACAAAGAAAATGGAAGTCTTTTGTAAAACTTTTTATTATAAAGAATTTCAAGCATAATAGAAGGTAGACAGAATAGTATAGTAAACCCACATGTGTGTATCATCCAGCTCCAACAATTATCAACTCATGGCCAATCTGGTTTCCTCTATTCCCTATCCCTGTCCGTTGTGTTATTTTGAAGCAAATCTCAGACATCATACCATTTCATCAGTAATTATTTCAGTTCAGATCTCTAAAAGATAAGGACTTCTAAAAACATAATCATAATATCATTTTTACCCTAAAGAACAATTCCTTAATATTATTAAATAGTGCTCAAATTTCTAATAGTTTCATAAGTGTCATAATTCTTTTAAACAGGACCATATATTGTGATTGGTATATCTTAATCTTTAGGTTTCCCCTCCATATGTTTCTCTGATCCCACCTCTCTCCCTTCCTTGCAATTTATTTGTTGAAGTAACTGAGTTCTATGGAGTTTCTGACAGTACAGATTTTGCTGACTGTGTGTCTGTGGTGCAGTTAATGTAATCCTTTATGCTCTGTATTACTTGTGAATTGATAGTTGAATCTAGAGGCTTCAACAAGTTCAGTTTTTTTTGTTTTTTGTTTTTTTTTGCAAGAGTACTTATTAGGTGGTTTGGTTTTCTTCTCGTTGGAAGTTATGTAATGCCTATTTATCTCTCTCTTTGTGATGCTGCAGCTATTGATGCACAAGGCCTAGAGCTATTAATTAATTAGGAGTTGCAAAATGTTGATATTCTAATTTTATCTTTTTTTCTTAATTTATTATCTGGAATATTTTTGTAATGAGAAACTTCCTCATGTCTATTACAGTTTACCCAGTGGTTGGTTTGTGTAGGAGAGGTAGGATAAATGCATGATTCTTTCCCTTCCTTTACCACTTAAAAAAGGGAGTTAGTTCTCTAGAATCCTCCAGTGTTGGAGAGTTACTTTTTTTTTTTTTTTTTTGACTGAAACCTTTTAAGATCTTCCTCTCTCTTTTCAATTCAGAAATTTTATCAGGATGCATCTAGTTGTTGACTTTTTTCCGCCATCAGTGCCTGGAACTTGAACCATCTTCTGTCGCATGTCTTTCTGCAGTTATGGGATATTTCTTCTATTATTTGTGTAATCATTGCCTTTCCTCAGTCTGTTTTTCCCCCTCCACTTTAGCTTCTGACATTAACATTTATTCTCCTGGCTCTGAATCTTTGCTCCATATTATTTTGTCTTGTAGTACACATGATTTCTTCCTCTTTGTAGCTTTGCTCTGTATTTGTGAATATTTCTCCAACTTGATCTTTCAGACCACTAATTTGGTCTCAACAATGTCCATCCAATTGTTCAGTTAAGCTATTGAATTTTTATATTTAAAAACATGTTTTTAGCTCCAAGACTCTCCTTAAGTGTTTTTAGTAATAATAATAATAATTTTTTGGTTCAAGCTGTTGTTGCTCTCCTCCAGCAGTTTTGTTCCGCTAGGAGCCACCCGTTCTGGGTTTTCTGTTTGTTCTTCATCGCTTTAGCCCATTGGGTCTGTAGTTATTTTCCTTTATCTAACTTATGCCTCTTTTTACCCTTGGCGCTGAAGTCCAACAGTGGACACATACCTTAAGTGGTGAGTGTTGGGAGGAACATGAGTCTCAGCCCTCTGGGCCTTCTGTAGAGGAGTAAGAAGGACTCAGCTAAGTAAGTTGTCCAGCTCCAGTGTGACTCCTTGGAGGCTGGGAGTCCAGTAGCAATTTCAGAATCGCAACCTAGTGCTCTGGGAGCTTCACCAATTTCTACGGCTCTCTCCCCAGAACTGTAGCGTTTCTATTTTTGCCCTGGGGCTCCTGGCTCAGGCTAGGGCCTCCTTTCTCCAATAGGGGGAAAACATACCAGCTCTTTTTATCTGGCTCCTGAGACCTCAACCCACCCTCCTTACCCACTTGGATACTGATTTTAATAACTGCTCAAGGAAAGGTAATTGGTATTTGGATTGGATTTGGGAAGGGAATACTGCAGGGATGCAGTCAAACTACCATTTTTCCTGAATCCCTTGGAGGTCTTAAATTGGACATTTTCAAACTGTATGAGCATGCTATAAAGGACCTTTTTAGATGAAAGATTGCAACAAATATCTGAAAAATAGTAAGTGTGGAATTCTTGGATATCTGGTTAACCCTCTCATGCCTTCAAGTCTTTGCTCGAGCCTCACCTTCTCAGCAATGCCTACCATGACCACCCTATTCATATTGTAACTTTCATGCCCTGTCTTTACACTCTCATTCCGCTTACCCTGCTTTATTTTTCCCTAGCTCCTAGCACTTTTCTGATATACTAGATAATTTACCTAGATGTTCAAGGCACACTGCTGAATGTAATGACACCAGAATAGATCATTTTTAAACACCTTCCTCTCCTCCCCAAAATGATGAAATTATTTTCACAAAAATTTCATCAAGTATTCATTTATTAGGCAGACAGTGAAAATTCCTTTGAGCTTCATTATTATAATCATGCCAGTAAAATAAATAAGAAAAAAGAAATACACAATATAGTAGAAGGCAGGAAAAAAGCACAACTATTTAGCCAATTGTTTTTATATCTAGATACCTGTTTGAACTTTGATTCTTTGGTTCAGACTAATACTTTATGTAATTAATTGCCCATTAACTAATAAGTGATTAAAAAAAAATAAAACCAAAAATCTCCAAAGGTACAATTTAGGCAACTACTGATAAAATTGCTATGTTTTATTCTCTTTTTAGTTCTTTAGTTTGGAAACATTTAACAATTTATAAAGAATAAATTTCAGTGTAAAAGGTATTATTCAAATTTAGTAAAATATTTTGAGTGTGAACGAGTACTTGCACTTACCAAACAAAAATGTTCCATCTTGTTGCTTGCACTCTGTTTCATTGTTTAAAATTTTAAACACAAATATAAATACCAAGAGAGTCCATAAAATGACAGCATTGGAGTAACTTAAGTTCTGTTTCTTGGTTTTTACAATCCCTGTGCAATCATTGTTTATTTTGGATCTATGGTTTAAATGCAGAAGAAGGTAGTACCACAGGATTGAAGTGACCTGCATCCTAAGAAAGGGTTAGAGACAAGAACTTTGTGTTAAGCAAGCCAAAGTATATCAAAGCATTATGAGCTACACCTGAAACAAGTGTATGTGGTTAAGTCTGCATGTACGCAGGCCAACTTTATAACTGGGAGTTTTCCAAATGAACATCTGTGTAGAAAACAAAGTTTATTAAAGAATAAATAATAAAAATCTGATCATTTGAAGCTTGCATGTGTATTATTTAAACTCAGCAGTAACTGTAGCAATTGTTTAGAACTTAGACCAATAGAAGATTTTTTCAGGGAGGAGTATTTTATCAGTGACATTGATTAGAATTGCTGGCACATGGTGGTAATAAAAAGCAAACTGCTTTTTAGTTAGTTTTACTATTGTTTATAAATTCTCGACAAAGCATTCCCTTATTGCCTGCACCAAGGCTGACTGACCCCACCATCCCATCCTTAGTATGCCACTAGTTATATTTATTATCATCTGTACCCTTTCTCTGCATCCCCATTCCATGTTAGCTCCATGAGGGCAGGAATCTTTGTTTTGTTTAATGATGTGTCCCATCTAGAATAATGCTGGGCGTCTAGTAGGTGCTCAGTAAATATGTGTTGAGTGAATGAAGCTCAGGATCAGGGACATTCCTTTCTATATCTTTTTCTTTCCCAAATATTTATGAGAGAGATCAGAGTATAGTGGGTACTTTGTTAATGTTAACTGACTGACTTTAATGCTTGGTTTAAGATCTTTTCTTTGGATCCTTGCATTCCCATATGAATTTTAGGGCATGGACATCTTTGGAGCACCATTATTCTGCCTACCTCAGCATCTTAATATTAAATCTTCCTATCCATGAACAAAGTATATCTTTCCATATATTTATGTGTTCTTAAATTTCTGTCAGTTTTCACTGTGCAGATCTTTCACTTCTTTTGTCGTATTTACCCCTAAGTATTTCATATTTTTTGATGCTATTTTTATGTTTTTAAAATTTGAAATTCCAATTGTTCTTTACTAGTATGTATAAATTTAGTTTTCGTTTATTGATGTTGTATCCTACAACCTTTCTAAAATTCATTTATTCTAGGAAAGTCAATTGGATTTTCTATATAAATGATCATAGTGTCTGTGAATTAAGACAGTTTTACTTATTATTTCTTTTTCTTGCCTGATTACAATGGTTAGAACCTCCAGTACAATGTTGAATAGAAGTAGTTTCAAAATATTTGGGGATTTTTTCAGAGATCTTTCTGTTATTGATTTCTAATTTGTGTTCAGAGAACATAGTTTTAAATTTACGGAGACTTGTGTTATGGCCCAGAATGTGGTCTGTCCTGGTAAATACTCTGTGTACACAAGAAGAATGTGGATTTTGCTGGTATTGGGTGGAGTGTTCGTAAATGTCAGTCAGGTCATGTTGGTTGATAGTGTTGTTCAAGTCTACTGTATACTTGCTGATTTTTCTATGTACTTGTTTTGTCAGTTATTGAGAGGGGGTATTGAAATCTCTGACTATAATTGTGGATTTGTCTATTTCTCCTTACAGTTCTGTCAATTATTGCTTCATGTATTTTTAAGCTCTGTTATTGGGGCATAAATGTTTAGAGTAAGTATGTCTCTTGATTAATTGACCTCTTTATCATTATGAAATTACCTTCTTTATATCTTTTGATACTCTTGCCTAATGTTAATATAGCTACTCTGGCTTTCTTTTGATTTGTGTTAGCATGGTATACATTTTTCCTACCCTTTTGTTTTTAACTTGTTCATGTTTTTATATTTAAAGTGCATTTCTTGTAGGCAGCATATAGTTGTGTCTTGTCTTTTTATCCTATTGTCAGATTGCCTTTCATTAGGGTGTTTAAGCCATTTACATTTAATGTAATCACTAATAGGGTTGGGTTTAAGTCTATAATTTTGCTATATGTTTTATATTTGTCCCATCTTTCTTCCCTTTTTTTTCTTATTCTGCCTTCTTTTGGATTGAGTGTTGTTTGTAATCCCATTTATCAGTTATCTTTTAAAGAAGGTAGGTAGACAGATAAGTAAATATAAAGTAACAAAAGTGGTAAGAGCTATGGAGAAAAACAAAAGTGGAGAAGGGACTAGGAGTGATCAAGTTTGGGTAACAGGGGGAGTTGGTGGCAGTTTTCAGTAGGATGGTCAGGAAAAGTTTTACCTGAAAAGATGACATTTAAGCAAAGACCTGAAGAAGTGGAGTGAGTCTTGTGGCTATTTAGGAGAAAAGAATTCCAGATTGAACAGCAATTGTAAAAGCCCTGAGTTTTATAATCATGAATATGCCTCATGGGTTAAGGAGCAGCAAGAAGGCCAGTGTGGCTGCAGCAGAGTGCACAGAGGGCGATGAGAGCAGACAGACAGTGGAGGGCTAGATTGTGGAGCACCTTGCATGAGTCTCTCAATGGGATGGAAAGCTACTGCTGGACTTTGAGCTGGAAATGACATGATCTGACTTAGGTTTTAAAAAGATCACTCTGGCTACTATATTGAGAATAAACTGTGTTGGAAAGGGGGAGCAAGAATAGAAACAAGACAAACAGTTAGAAGGTTATTATAATCTATTAGAGATGATTATAACTCAGCCCAGGCCTGTGAGAAGTGGTTAGATTCTGGATTTTGAAGGTAGATATGAAGGATTTGCTGATGGATTGGATATGAGTGTGAGAAAAGGAGAGGTTTCAAGAACGATTCCATAGTTTGGGCCTAAGGAAATGGAAGGGTATGATTATATTCTGAGATGGAAAAACTGTGGGAGTCAAATGCCTTCAACACCCTGGCACATGGTAGGTGCTTTGTGTTGGAAAAGGCAGTCTTGTGCATGCAGTCTTTCACCTCCCTCTTGGCAATGTAAGAATGGGCCTTGGGCCTGGAACACTTCCTTAGCAAGAGATAAAGAATCCTTACAGCCTGTGCTCCTTTGTTCTGCTTAAGCATCATATGGCACCTGGCCAACTCCACTGCTGTATCTGTCCCCTGGGGGGAGGGGAAAGGGTCCTATTGCCGCAGCACGAGAGGGATGAGTGCAGGCCAACTGCCCTGTGTCAGCTGCTGAGAGGGACCTGCTGGCCATGGGGAAACCAACCCCCACTAATAAGGCTAATCTTGCTGTGTCTCTTCTCTGTGTGAGTAAAGCACTGTTCCATCCACTGCTTGACTGTGTTGTGTTTTCCATGGTGACTCCAATACCAAGTAGCAGTGGGCAGAAGTGTTTGGGCTTATACTCCTGGTGATAGACAACAGATGCCACTTGCTCAACACTTTGGAAATATTGAATGAATGAATAAATGAGTGAATGGAAAGGTTAGGACTTCAAGTAAGGGGCTGTTAATTTTTTTTTTCTTTGGTGAGGAAAACCAGCCCTGAGCTAACGTCTGTTGCCAATCTTCCTCTTTTTTCTTGAGGAAGATTGTCCCTGAGCTAACATCTGTCCAGTCTTCCTCTATTTTTTATGTAGGATGCTGCCACAGTATGGCTGGATGAGCGGTGTGTAGGTCCGCAGCTGGGATCCGAACCCATGAACCCCAGGCTGCCGAAGCAGACCACGCGAACTTAACCACCACGCCACTGGGCTGGCCCCGGGGCCATTAATTTTGAGATGACTATTAGACCTTTAAGTGGGCAATTGGATGTAATAGGTTGGAGGGCAGGGGAGAAGTCTACTGGGACTCTCCTGGAAGTCATTAGCCATCGCTTGAAAAACTTAAAAAATAATTTGGGAAGAATTGGCATCTCCATAATGAGTGTTTCTGCCGAATGAGAGTGTTAGGTAGAATGTTCATAACAGCATTGTTTGTGGTAGACCTAAACTAGAAAAACAATATTCATTAACAAAAGAATGAAAAAATAAATTGCGATATAGTCATAGAATGGTATTCCACAGTAATGAAAATGAATGAACTCAGGTACGTGCAACAACATTGATGAAGACAGACATAAAATGATTCTTTCTATATGATTCATGATATGATCCCAATCATGATCCCAATCATGATATGATTGGGAGACAGCACTAGGGTACTACTGGAAGATGGGTAATGTTTTGTTTCTTCACCTGGGTAGTGATTATGTGTTTGCTTGATCATCATTCGTTGAGCTGTACATTTATGTTTTGGACACTTTTCAGGATATATGTTATGTTTCTAAAGGTAAACTGTCGTGTTAACATATTACCTTCCAAAGAATTTGTTGACTAGGCACTAGTTTCGAAAGCTGTGCCTGACTTCTAGCTATCCTTCTGGTTTTAAGTGGTCTATTAAACTATGGTGGGAAGAGTGTTGTACAAATAACTAATACTGGGAAAGAGGCAGAATACAACCACTGAAGGAAATAGTGCAGGGCTTAGCATACCCCCCTTGACATCTCAGTTATTCGATTTTTAAGTTTGGAATTTAAAGTGAATTAGAGAAAACTCAGTAGGAAATCTTGAGTTTAAATATAGCATTAAAGCTCTAAACTCCACATATCAAACTAAGATAGCACATTATCAAGAGAATCAGTAACCTTGTAAAAATATACTTAAATTGAGTTAGATATGTGTTAATTATTTTGAGCTTTGAGTATTAAGGTGAGTCTATAATTTCATTCTTTTTTTTTTTTTTTTGGTGAGGAAGATTAGCCCTGAGCTAACATCTGTTGCCAATCCTCTTTTTGCTGAGGAAGATTGGCTCTGGGCTAACATTCGTGCCCATCTTCCTCTACATTATATGTGGGACGCCTGCCACAGCACAGCTTGATAAGCAGTGCATAGGTCCGTGCCTGGGATCCAAAGCTGCGAACCCCGGGCCACCAAAGTGGACTGCGTGAACTTAACCACCACACCACTGGGCTGGCCCCTCATCTTATTATTTATACAAGGATGTTTACCTTACAGTGTTAGTAATGATATTAAAGCCACCTATTAAGACCCAAATCCCACTCTTGTACATCTATCAGTCATGTCCTCCTTGACATTTAGATTTAATTGCCTCAACTCTCCACCACAACTATAGGCCAAATCTAACAAGATAAAATATAATGGGGATAAATCCAAGGTCTTACATTTAAGTTGAGATGAAGAAAGCAAAAGTATGATCTACGAACATAGGTGATGAAGTTTCAGGAGGTTTTGTTGATATATGATCAAACTCTTCAATGGGACTACCCCCTCAAAAGGTTAGTGTGCTCATAGGCTGCACTACTGCACGTAACAGGAGGTGATTGGACCACACCAAGAGTATTATGGTCAGTTTTGGGCACTATATTTTAAGAGTGACATTGACAAATTAGAGCTCATCCAAAGGAAAGCACCAGGTCTTGAGGGGTTATGAAAAATGGATTAGGGACCGGCCCCATGGCTTGGCGGTTAAGTGTGCGCGCTCCACTACTGGTGGCCCGGGTTCAGATCCCGGGCACGCACTGACGCACTGCTTCTCCGGCCATGCTGAGGCCGCGTCCCACATATAGCAACTAGAAGGATGTGCAGCTGTGACATACAGCTATCTACTGGGGCTTTGGGGAGAAAAAAACAAGGAGGAGGGTTGGCAATAGATGTTAGCTCAGAGCCGGTCTTCATCAGCAAAAAGAGGAGGATTAGCATGGATGTTAGCTCAAGGCTGATCTTCCTCACCAAAAAAAAAAAAAAAAGAAAAATGGATTATATGGCTGAAGAAGCTGGGACTCTGAAGTCTCACAGCAACCCTGTAAGGCATTATCCCCATCTTACAGAAAGGAAATTGAGGCTCAGAGAGAATTAATGATTTATGAAAATGTAACTTAAAAGTGGTTGGCTCAGGTCCCACATGTCTTGATTCTTAATCTGGTAATTCTTTTTGTTTCAAAATACTGGTTTTAATTATATTTTTAAAAAACTTGGCTGTTAGCCCTTCTATGAAGAGAAACTTGAAGCTATAAGGGAATGATTACAGATGAAATGAAAGGAAAGGGAACATTCAGGACAGGAAGATCAATGTGAGAAAATAGTTTGCTTATCAGTATTATAAGTTTATTAGTATCACAGAAATTTATTGTCTTATACATAGTTCTCTGTCTCTCTTTTTCAGGTTTTTCAGTCCAGTGAAGAATCTGGGTATCTTGTTCTCACCATAGTTATATCAGGTCATTTCTTCATTTCCCAAGGACAGACACTACTGGTAAGCTTTGTGCATATAGTTTGATATGCAAATATATTTCTTTATTTTCATAGCTTTACATTAACTTTTGTATCCTCAAGCTTCTTCAGCCTCACTAAAATTCATCAAGTTCAATAAATTAAACATTTGTCAAATGTTTTGTAACAGTGGGAAATAGAAAAACATACTATTGAATATTGCCTGCCCTAAAGAGACTTAGGGTTTTGTTGGAAGTCAAAGTGGATCAAAGGATTGAGATTAACCAGTATTATAAAGGATTCTTAATTGGGGAGATTGGGTTGAAAACAGGCGAGATTTATAGAGAAATGTGTGGAGAGTTTTCCAGATAGGGTAAGGAGCATATGCGGAAGAATAGATTTAAGGAAATAGCTAAAAAAAAACTTGACACGTGGTATTATTAGTTGATATAGCCCTCTATAAAACCCTAATTTTATAAAGATGCATTTGTTCTTTATTCTGAATACATACACAGACACACGCATTGCAGGAAATATTTGGAATGAAGAAATTATATGAAGGAGAAAATAAGAATCACCTTGCTGGAAAGTTTATGTTTGAATTGGTATTTCAAAACAAAATGAGTGAAGACACAAGTTGATTATTAACTTCCAATCAAAGAAATTGTGCAAGAAAGGAAATGTAATGGAAGATTATTACATCATTTAGTTGTGAATAATATCTACTTAGACATAATAAATTCGTACAGATATTTACTGAATATCTACGTGGGCATAATTTATTCATTTAACAAATATTTATTGAGCAATTACTATATGCTGGCATTGTTTAGATGCTAGGGATATAACAGTGAACAGCAAAGACAAAAATCCCTGTCATCGTGGAGTTCATCATTCTAATGGGGAGAAACAGCAATAAAAGGTCAGATATATTCAAAAGACATGAATTTTTGGTGAATCCATTACATGTTCTATTATAGTTTGATGGCAGCATCCCACAGTTGTACATTGTGATGATTCATCTTTCCACTTAAGTGGAGTGTAGCCTTATCCTTGAATGTGAGGTAACTTGCAAAGTCATCTTTGTGTTCCTTGTGACTTTTAAAACTGCAGCACGAGTTGTACTGTTAGGGCTTGTGTCAGTTGCAAGAGATAAGATTTCTTCTTCAGCTGCAAATGAAGAATATTCCAGACAGTGGACTGAGCGATACCTAGCACACAGCTAGTTCTCCCTGTCAGTATTGTGGGGCTTTGCTGAGTGGTGACATTAATGCAGTTTGGCTTCTTCAGATGTAGGGGGCCACCCTGTGCTTTGTCTCTGCTCCGTCTTTTTTCACCAGTTGGTAAATGTTACAAACTGGTAGAGGTTTCTTTGTATCATACATGGAATGATTTTTGCACTGTATTTATAAAACCAGGTTTATCAAATTCCAAGACACCCACTACTGAGAAATATAAGGGTAACTCTGTAGTTTGGTACATGTTGCATATACACATATAGCTTAGATATTGAGTAATATTTTTTTAAATCTTCTTTAAATTTTTTTTAAAATATCACCTTTATTGAGGTATAATTTGCATAAAATAAAATTCACTAATTTTAAGTGTTTCATTTGATGTGTTTTGATAAATGTGTATAGTCATATAACCACCACCACAATCAATATAGAACATTTCAATTAACCCAGAAAGTTTCCCTGTGCCCCTTTGCAGTCAATCCCCTCTGCCCATCCTTGCCACCTAGCAAACCACTGATCTGATTTCTGTTACCATAGTTTTGCCTTTTTTAGAATTTCATATAAATGAAGTAGTATAATAGGTAGTCTTTTGTGTCTGGCGTCTTCAACTTAGCATAATGCTTTCGAGATTCATCTATATTATTCGTTCCTTTTACTACTGAACATTCCATTTTATGGATAAACCTAATTTGCTGATTCATTCAACTTTTGATAGACATTCGGGTTGTTTCCATTTTTGGACTATTGTGAATGATGCTGCTATAAACATTTGTATACAAGCCTTTGCATGAACGTATATTTTCATTTTTCTTTGGTAAATTCCCTAGAGAGGACCTGTTGCTGGGTCATATGGTATGTCTGTATTTAGCTTTTATAAGAAACTGCAAAATTGTTTCCCCACAAGAGTTGCATTCCCACAAGCAATGTGTGAGGGTTCTAGTTGTTCCACATCCTCACCAACACTTGGTATTGTCAGTCTTTTCAAATTTAACTATTCTAGTGGGTGTGTAGTGGTATTTCATGGTGGTTTAATTTGCATTCCCTTAATGACTAGTGATATTGAACATCTTTTCATGTGTTTATTTCTCATTTGTATATCTCATTGGTGAAGTGTCTGTTCATATCTTTTAATCATTTTTGAATTGTCTTATATTTGAATAATAAGTTCTTATTCTGATTACAGGTCTTTTATCAGAAATGAGTCTGCAAATATTTCTCTCAGTCTGTGACTTGCCTTTTCATTTCTTTCATTTTGAGGAGCGGAAGCCTAAAATTTTGAAGAAGTCCAATTTTTTCCTCTTAGAGTTTATGCTTTTTGTATGCTACTTAAATTTTTGTCTACTTCAAGATTGCAATGATATTTTTCTGTTTTCTTCTAGAAGTGCTATAGTTTTAGCTCTTATATTTAGGCCTATGGTTCATTATAAGTTTTTAGTATTATTTAATAACATTAATATTTATTATTATTTTGTATAGAGTCCTTTCTTCCCCTCAATTAAAAATGGTATTAAAAGAATTACTATATTATAGAATATAGTCATGGTCTTAGGGAATATACATTTGGAACCATTGAGTTAATTTTTAATATATGTGAGAGTTAAGGGTCTGGGTTAATTTTTTTGTATGTAGATAACAGTTGTTCCAGCACCATTTATTGAAAAGACTAGCTTTTCCTCATTGACTTACCTTGGCACCTTTGTTGAAAATCAGTTTGCTATGCATGTATGGGTTTACTTCTGGACATCTTTTCTGTTCTCTTGGCCTATATGTTTATCCTTGCTTCAATAACACACTGTAATCGATTGCATTAGCATTGTTGTAATTTTGAAATCAGGTAGTATAATTCCTCCAACTGTGATGTTTTGGCTCTTCTAGGTCATTTGCATTTCCATATAAATTTTAGACTCTACAGTCCTATGAAAAAGCTTGCTGGGGTTTTGATTGGGATTGCCTTGAATCTATAAATCATTTTGGGGAGAATTGACATCTTAATATTGAATCTTCTGACCCGTGAACACGTTATAACTCTCCGTTTATGTATATCTTTTTTTAATTCCATTTATTTATATACTTTCTCTAAGCAGTGTTTTGTAGTTTTCACAGTAGGTCTTGCACATATTTAGCTAAATTTATCCATTAATACTTTATAGTTTTTATGTTATTGTAAATAGAATTTTATAAATTTCAATATCTAATTGTTTGTTGCTAGTGTGAAAAAATGCAATTGATTTTTTTCATGTTGATCTTTTATCCTGTCATCTTGCTAAACTCATTTATTAGTTCTACAGATTTTTGTAGATTCTGTAAGATTTTCTACATAGATGATCTGTTGTCTGTGAATTGACAGTTTTAACATTCTTCCTTTCCAATCTATACACTGTCCGTGCCTCCCTAGCCCTAACCTTTTCCCCCAGATTACACTGGCTAGGACGTCCTTTACAATGTTGAACAGAAATAATGAGAGTTGACATCTTTGCCTAGTTCTGGATCTTAGGGGAAAAGCATTTGGTCTTTTCACCAATAAGTGTAATGTTAGCTGTAGGTTTTTTGTAGATACCCTCTATGAGATTGAGGAAGTTCCCTTCTATTCTAGTTTGCTGAGAGTTTTTAATCATGAATAGGAGTTGGATTTTATTGAATGCTTTTTCTGCGGCTATTGAGATGATTTTTCTTTTTTTTAGTTCTGTTGATGTAATGAATTTAAAAAATATTCAGTTCTTACTGAATTAACCTCTATTGTAGAAGTATTTGATTTTTAAAATTATGTACATGTGTAAGTGTGATAAAAGTAACAATACATATTTAAAAAACATTTTACCCCTAAAGAATAATTTTCATCAGTTCATACAATTTATTCACAGTATTTTCTGGGTTCCACAAGAACCAACACATAGAAGAGCAAACACATTTGGATTATGATACATTTCAATTGCAATTTTATGTTGGTATTACACCCTCTCCCCTCATACTAATCTAGGTTGTGATATATTTTTAGAATTTTTCCCATAAAAGGTAGGGATAGGATGGCCATGGAAAGTTTTGTCCACTTCCGTTTTAGTACGAGAATCCAATTGTTGGCATGGATTAAAATGTGCTATATTTGTACAATCAAATTTTTGTGGAAACTGCACAACAAAAAAAAATACAAAATCATTTCTTTCAGAGAAACTGATGGCTAGGGCCCAGTAACAGCTCCCTGTGTGATATGTTTTTGTAGAAATCCAAATAGGTCAATAAGGCTTTGGGCTTTCTGCTTGGACCTGGGCAGCTATTTAAACTTAATTTCCCTTAGATTTCGTAGTTTTCTGATTGCCCCCTCTTATGAGGTCTCTGGGAACTTAATGCTTCAGGTTAAACTGTAGCTTGGTCCAGTAATACCATAGGTTTCCATTTTGCTTGTCCAGTTAGCATCTGCATTCAAGTGAGGATGTCACTGCCAGAAGGCTCCGTGCAGACCCACCTCTAGGCCATTCTGTTGTCATTTCTTTCGAAGGGTTGGTATAGCAAGAAGGCGGGAGACCTTGGTTCCATCCTCAGTCTACCTTGGACTTAGGCTTGACTGGCTTCCCCTTTCCAGTCTTGGCATTTTGAACAGACTCTCTGTTGGCTACTTTGGGCTTTTAAATTTTGTTTTTAATTATGGTAAAATACACATAAAACTTACCATCTTAACCATTTTTAAATGTACAGTTAAGAGGTATTAAGTACATTCACATTATGCAGCCATCACCACCATCTATCTCCAGAATTCTTTTCATCTTGCAGAACTAAAACTCTGTACCCATTAAACAGTTAACTCCCCATTGCCCCCTTCCCAGCCCAACCTCTGACAGCAACCTTTCTGTCTCTATGAATGTGACTCCTCTAGGTACCTCATATACATGGAATCATATAGTATTTGTCTTTTTATGACTGGCTTATTTCACTTAGCATAATGTCCTCAGTGTTCATCCATGTTGTAGCATGTGTCAGAATTTCCTTTTTTTTTTTTTTTTTTTTGTGAGGAAGATCTGCCCTGAGCTAACATCTGCCAATCCTCCTCTTTTTGCTGAGGAAGACTGGCCCTGGGCTAACATCCATGCCCATCTTCCTCCACTTTATATGGGACGCCACCACAGCATGGCTTGCCAAGCAGTGTGTCGGTGCACGCCCGGGATCCGAACTGGCAAACCCCAGGCCGCGGCAGCGGAGCACGCGCACTTAACTGTTTGCGCCACCGGGCCGGCCCCTGAATTTCCTTTTTTTTTAAGGCTGAATAATATACCATTATATGTATATACCACATTTTGTTTATCCATTCATGTGTCGATTGACACTTGGGTTGTTTCCATCTTTTGCCTATTGTGAATAATGCTGCTATGAACATAGGTATACGAATATGTCTTTGAGACCTTGCTTTTATTCTTTTGTGTATATACCTGAAAATGGGATTGTTGGATCATATGGTAATTCTATTTTTAAATTTTTGAGAAATTGCCGTGCTTTTTTCCACAATGGCTGCACCATTTTATACTCCCGCCAACAGTGCACAAGGGTACCAGTTTTTCCACATCCTCACCAATGCTTGTTATTTTCTTGTTTTTTTTAATCATAGCCATCACAATGGGTATGAGGTGGTATCTTATTGTGGTTTTGATTTGCATTTGCCTAATGATTAGTGAAGCATCTCTTCATATGCTTACTGGCCATTTGTATATCTTCATGGGAGAAATGTCTGTTCAAGTCCTTGGCCTATTTTCTGATTGGGTTTTTTGGGGGATGGGGAGGTGTTGTCGTTGAGTTACAGGATTGAGTTTGTTTGTTTTTAGCTATAGTACCTCTCCAAACATACGACACAGACACACACACATTTCCTTCTTCACCCTTATTTCTTCTTTCAGCTTAGGCTAGGTGTAGGATGAGCACTGGGAGCCCTTTTTAGGGTGGGGACATGGAGGCGTGGCTTTTCTAGGGCACAGAGCTCCGCTCCTTACCGTACCCTCGCCAGTTACCGTTAAGTATAAGATCACTTCTGCCACACACTCTTTTTTGCTGCCCGCTCAGACCTACTGGGCTCTTCCCTTCCTAGTGCTGGAGCTTTTGATCATAGTGTACTTACCCTTCAATGGGCTGCCATCCATTTCCTCTATCTCAAACCCTTTTTAAAAAATGTGGAATTCATAACTCCTTTTGGGATATTTCTTTAAATTTAAAAACATATTCTATTTTTAATTGTAAATCCATAAAGATCCACTTTTTTATCAGCATCTCCCTTCTCAACTCAGAAGTTGCAGAAGCCAAAGTCTCAAGCCAAGGTTCTAAAGATATCCAAATGGGGAAAATTATTTCCCAAGACTTGAGCTTTTATTTCTAGCCATTCCTTTTTATCTCAGTTGGTTCTGATCTGGCACAAGTGTCTTCACCTAAATAAAATTGTGTCTGAAACACAGAAGTTAAATTGTCTTGAGACAATTTTAATTCTGTTTTCTGGGGAAACATGGGTCATCCTGAAAATGATGGGGTTCATGGTTTTTGTCTTGTTTTCCTTGTTACTTTTCACACTCAGTGCAAATATTCTTCCAAAAGAAATTGCCTTACTATTTGCCAGTGAAAATGTTATATTCTTGTTTATTTGCAAACAGTAATTTTAACCCAGTTAGTTTAAAAAATATTTGTTCAAATCACAGTCTCAACCTCAGAATTTTCTGAGAAGAAGGGTTTAGCACAAACTTTTAAAATCAAGTTATTCACATAGTTAAACTCTTTAAATTAGAACCAGTCTTTCCTTTGACCACTTTTTCAGGAAGGATCAAGGAAGACAAAGCTCTTCATAACTTTATTATCACCCCTTCCCACATTTAAAAATATTGGCATCAATTAATATGACTGTTTTGTGTTTTGTTATCTCTCCTCAGAGAGAGTTGGGTTAGCAAGGGTTTAAGCATTTCACTGCTCTATTTTTATACTTTCCCATATCCAAATAAACTTCAGTTCTTAGGTGTTATTGGCCTGAAAAGTTGCTCACTACCCATCTGAGAGGCGTGTGAGGGGGTCCTCCAGCATACCTCCCCTATCTCCCTGGCTTTTCAGCTCCCTCTGGGAATCTGAGATCATCCTCAACACCTTAGTTAGTGAGGTACCAGTGAATTATGCCTTACACTCTCTTGCCTTTCCTCTTTTAAGTTATCCTTTGGGTTCAACTTGTCACAAGTAAGAGAACAGTCTGTAAACTCCACTCTTACGTGACTTTTTTTCTGGAGTAGTCATAACTGCTCTAATCTCTCTGTCTCCACCCAGACTTCCTTAGGCGTAGTTCCTTCACTTGCCTTCCCAGCCCTCCTTCCAAACTTGTTTAACAAGGGTGGTGGTGTGTCTGTGCCAGTCTCACTTCTGATGCCAACTGATGCGTTCCAGGTAGGTAGAAGGAGAAAGCACACTCATAACACAGTGGGGTTAGACCGAGGTTGCCTAATTGGCAAAGGGAATAGAATCTTATTAGAAGCGAGGTGTCCACACACGGCTGCAGTAGATACAATAAATCTCAGCACAGCTTACCCTAACCCTGTTGTCTGATGACACCGGTTTTTGCCAGGCTCTGGAAAAACTCACTTTTTGCTAAGCCATAACCCTTTTATACTTCGGACTTATATCACCATTCCAGAAAAATTTATCTGTTAGCTTCTGATTAAGGGAATGTTTAAAAGCATTGGATTCACATCTGCTTCTTTTTCTACGATGGAAAGCTGTCAGTGCTCAGGTGTTTCTGCAAGCTTTTCAGCATTCTGGAAATCCCCAGTGTCCTTCACATTTTCTATTGAGATACTGGGATTTTGTTGTTGGTATTATTGGCATTATGTCCCTAGAGTAAGAATATTAAATCTTTGAATGTATGTTGAAATCTCTTTTCTTGATTTGTCATTGGCTTTTTTGAAAATGAGTTTTATTGGAGTATAACTTATATACAATAAAATGTACTTATTGATAGAGTTCAGTGAGTTTTGATAAATATGTACAACTGTGTAAACCACCATCACAATCATGATATGGAACATTTCTCTTACCCCCAAAAGTTCCCTCATGCCCACCCACCTCCATCCCCAGGCAACCACTTTCTGTCTTTCTGCTCTGCTTTCTGTCACTACGGATTAGTTTTGCCTTTGCTAACAGTTGATTTAAATAGAATTATATAGTATGTACTCTTTCATGTCTGGCATCTTTTACACAGCATAGTGTTTTGAGACTTGTCCATGTTGTTGTGTGTATCATGTTCTCTTTTATTGCTTCATTGTATGGATGTACCACAATTTGTTTATCCATTCACCTGTTGATGGATATTTGGGTTATTTCTGGTTTGGAGCAGTTATGAATAAAGCTGCTATGAACATTCATATGCAAGTCTTTGTGTGGATATGTGTTTTAATTTCTCTTGGGTAATACCTAGGAGTGGAATTGCTGGGTTGCAAGGTAAGTGAATATTTAACTTTATGAGAAACTGCTGTACTGTTTTTCAAAATGATTTATGATTTTGCTTTCTCACCAGCTCTGTTTGATAGTCTATGTTGCTCTACATTCTGGTTAACACTTGGTATTGTCCGTTTTTATAATTTTAGGTATTCTAGTCTTTGTAGTGGTATGTCATTATGGTTTAATTCTCATTTCCTGGATGACTAATGAAGCACATCTTTCATATGCTTATTGGCCAGGTTAAGAAACAGAATTTTATTTTGAGGTATAATTGACATATAACATTATATTAATTTCAGATGTACGACATAATGATTTGATTTTTTTATATATGGCAAAATAATCACCACGATAAGTCTAGTTAACGTCAGTCACCATACATGGTTATAAAAATTATTTTTCTTGTGACAACTTTTAAGATCTACTCTCTTAGTGACTTTCAAATATGCAATACAGTATTAACTATAGTCATCATGCTGTATATTACATCCCCATGACTTATTTAAATATTTTATAACTGGGATTTTTTCCTAAGAAACAGAACATTTTGAGTACCCCAGGAACCTCTCTCAGGTTCCCTTACAGTCACTACTGTATACCACCACCCTCCCAAAGGCTAACCACCATTCTGACTTCTAATGTATAAATTAGTTTTGCCTGTTTTGTACTTTATATAAAATGAGTAATACAGAACTCTCCTATGTCTGGCTTCTTTTACTCATTATTATATTTATGAGACTTGTCCATATTGTTGTGTGCAGCTATAGATTGTCCATTCTTGTTTTGTGAATATATCACAATTTGCTTATCCATTGTATGTATTATTGATGGGTGTTGGGGTAATTTTTAGCTATTAGTGCTGCTGTGAACATTCTAGTACATGTCTTTTGGTGAACATTTGTATCTATTTTTGGGAATGTAACTAGAGTGGAATGGATGAGTTTGAAGTAGAATGGATGAGTTATAGGACAGCACTTCTCAAAATTTAATGTGCATGTGAATTACCTGGGCTCTTAGTAAAATGCTAATTGTGAATCACCAGGTTTTAGGTGTAGTCTGAGATTTCGCGTTTTTAACAAACTCCTAGGCGCTGCTGTTGCTGCTAATCCAGGCACTCTGATGGACAGGTCGTAGGGTGTGCCTACGTTGAGCTGTGGTAGATACTATCAGAGTTTTCCAAGGTGATTATGCCCAATTTACACTCCAATTAATAATGTATGAGAGTGCTCCATGTTCTTGACAACACTTGATATTTTCTTTTTATTTTGGTAGGTGTATAGTGATATGTCAGTATGGTTTTAAATTGTGTTTTTCTAATTACTAATGAAATTGTGTACTTTTTCTTATGTTTATTGGCCATCTGGATATCTTCTTTTCTGAAGTGTCTGTTGAAATCTTCTGCTCATTTTTCTATTGAGTTACCATTGATGTAGTTTTTACTTCTGCTATTACATTTTATTCTCCTGTTACATTTTTTATTCTGCTATTACATCTTACATTCTTATTCTTTTTTTATTTCTTATTTCTTCCAGCTCCCTACTTATTTCTGTCTTACACTTAGCCAAACCTCAGTCTGTTACCCAGTATCGGATCTTTGACCTCTTGTTTCAAAGGACCTGTTTTTTAAAATTTTATTAAATTTCATGCAGTGCAGTTATAATTAAAATTTACTTCTGTTTCTAGTTTTTTTCAAAACTATATGCCCTTTTTTTTAGTATTTTGACTATTATATTTTCCTCTTTTTGTTGGAGAATGATTTCATAGACCCAGTATGGTTTTTTCCTTTTCTTTTTTTCTCCTCCTCCTATTCTCCCTCCGCCTCCAATTCCCCCTCCCCCCTTCTCTTTCTCCTCTTCCTCCTCTTCTTCCTTCTTCACCTTTTTAAAAATTTTACTTATCTTTATGCTTGGAAAAGTCTCATGTAGAGACCTTTGAATCCTCATCTAGGATTCATCTGCAATAACCTCACTGTCCTTGGATACTAATAGATTTTCCATTCAAATATCACATGAGAGACCTGGTTAATAGAAATTTACGTTTCTGTTCATCCATCCAGAAACCTGAAAGGAGTGGACTGGGAGCCTGTCCTAGCAGGGGAGTGATGTCTCTGTCTAATTTCGTCTATGAGGAATGGGTATTTTGCTAGTCACAAGGCCAGTTGTATACTAAATTTATTCCTCCACCTTCCTGGTATACCTGCTCACTGTTTCTGGGGAAATTCTTAGATTTCCTAGATCATTGTGTGGTATATTGCAGTGCACATCCTGGGGCACAGCTGTTTCCAAGGCTCTTGATTGGTAGTGGTGAAATGGATTCCAAATGGAGGATTTCTTATTGTTTCCTATGGCCCTCCGATTCCCTAGCTCTTGCCCCTCTTGTTAATGGTGTTTTTGCCAGTATCTCTTTGTTTTCTCTCTGAGTCACAGCACTCTTTTCTCAGGAAGATAAGTCACTGGTTGGCTCCTGACATCTTTCTTCCATCCAGATCTATCTTACAGTGTCTTGCAGAAATTCTTCAACAGTTTTGTCATATGAAAGGCATCCATTCCTAGTTTCTAGTGTTGATGTAGTTCTCTCCCATTTTAGATTTGTTTTGGCATTTTAATTGTGATAGGATAAAGATGTGAGGTAAATGCCTCTATTCAGGATGTTATCATACCTGGAAGTATAAAACCTTTTAGATTATTTTTCTGAATTTTTTTCCCAGTAAAACACTTTAGGTATTCCACCAAAATGTATCTTTTCTCACCATAGGGTAACAAACAGTTAAAGTTTTGCAATTTTCTGTGAAGTTTGGTTGTACATGGTATCTCAGATGAGCTTATGTTTTAACCACTGGGTGATCTGCTGTCAGAGGGCTGGAATATCCAAGTACAAATCAAGAACATTTATGTAGATGAGAGTATTCACTTACACAGATGAGCACTGGAACTGGGCGATCTTTGACCTAAGCCTGAGCTGCTTTGTTGTACTAAGTGTTTTGTGGGAAGCGAGTGTGCATATCTAGCTTCACTGATATGGTAATGGCTCTGATAGGGAACTTAAGGGCTTGTCTAGCCTGCTTTGCTTTTAAAACTATACACTTTTGTTCTGTTGCACTTTATTGTGGCCTTTCTATGTATTTCTTGTCCTTCCTTCGTTAGGGACTAATTCTTGACAATAATTTTTAAAAGAGCTTCTATTTTGTATTTAGTATGAAAATCTTAAGCACGTGAAGCCAATAATATTGAGCATTTCATTTCTTCTCTTCTCTTTTCCCTCTGAAGTGAGTCATAACTTTGGAATGATGCTTTTGAAAGGATATTAGCTACTCACAAAGAGTAATTTGGACACTTAAAACCTAAGTGCCTTTTTCCCTCCTCCTTTTCTTCATTTCCTAACATCTCAGAGTCAAACATATTTGCAGATTTTGTAGATGGTGTCCTTATTTTTAGAGATCTCATTTAGTTTACTAGACTTGTATTTTGGAAGAAAAAGTGCCTTTTTGAGGCTAAATTCTGATTGATTCTTATTGAGTTACGTTGAAAGTTTGCATCAATATGTAGCTCACCAGTTATCTGTGATATGTTTTACTATCAATGTCATAACTCACAATGAGTAAATACCATAGTATTTTTACAGTGAAACCTTCAAAAAAAGTTTCCCTCATTATTTTTGACTGCAACAAAATAATTCTTGGTTTAATTTACATCCCTATTTTTACTCTTTTATCAAAATACATGGCATGAGTTTAGTCACAGTATTCAGCCAGGCTGCTAGATTACTTCTCTTGTTAAGAGTGTTACTGAGCCCTAAGGGACTAGTGACCCGAAAGTGGGTCCTTTTGCCTGGAGCTGCTTGTGCCAATAGACGGAATGGCAGAGCAGAAACTTTATTCATTGATGAACAAATGGAGGAGGTAGAGCTCATGCTCTAAAACACCTTCTCCCTAAAGGGAAGGTAAGCAGGGTTCTTATGGGGTGTGAAGGGGGAGGGGCCTCCGAGTCATCACTTGGGGCATGCTCAGATCTTCCCTTCTTTTACATGTCACCTTTTGCACACGTTTCCTTTTTGCACATGGCACTGCATCACCATCATGGACCTTTCTGATTTGGACTGGTTCTGCAGTTCAGCCATCTAGCAATGTTCTGCCTTGGTTCCTATAAGCAAGCACAACTTAAAAACAAAGCATTAGACATGGAAAATGTTTTAGGGACTTCTGGGTGACAAGAGGTTATAGAATTTAGGGTTTTTCTGAAAATATATCTTTGGTATAAGATTTCTTTCCCACAATGTTCAAGTCTACACTAGTTTCAATTGGATCAGCTTTACTTGGATTCTTTTAAAATAGTAAATCTTTTATCATTATTGGAGAAAAGTTGTCTTTTTTTGTATTACTAATCATTAATGAAGGGGAAATGAGCAAATTTTACTTTGTTACTACTTAGACTCTTCTTTTTTAAACCTTTAAAATAATTTAATACTTGTGAATGTTTAATCCTTCAGTGGAGCTTATTGAGGAAACAAAATTTATACACTTGACACAAAGAAAATGTAGTTCCAAGTGGTGTGGTTTAGATTATAAGCACCAGCACTATAATATTTTTAAAAAACTTTTTATTTGGAAATAATTCAGACTTACAAAACGTTGCAAAAATAGTACAGGAATTCCCATGTACCCTTCACCTAGCTTCCCCAAATGTTAACATTTAGCATAGAACAATGATTAAAACCAAGAAGTTAACACTGACACAATACTATTAACTAATCTCAGACCTTATCCTTATTTCGCCAGTTGTCCCACTGTCCTTTTGCCGGCCCAGGATCTAACCTAGAATCCCACACTGCATTTAGTTGTCATGTCTCCCTGAACTCCTCCAACCTGACATAGTTCCTCAGTGCTTGTCTTTTATGACTTTGACACTTTAAGAGTACTGGCCAGTTATTTTGTAGAATGTCTCTGAAAGACAGAGATGTTCAGCCTTCCTCAGTGCATCATCTCAGGAGGTACATGACATTGATATGTCTCGTTACTGGTGATAATAACCTTGATCACCTGGTTAAGGTGGCATCTGCCAGCTTTCTCCATTGTAAAGTTACCATTTTTCCCTTTGTAATTAATATCTTGTGGGAAGATACTCTGAGGTATGCGAGTTTCCTGTTTCTCGTTATACTCTTGCCCACTAATTTTAGCATCCATTGATGATTCTTGCCTGCAACAGCTATTGCTCTGGTGTTTGCCAAATGGTGATTTTCTATTTCTATGATTCTTTCTACATTTATTAATTGAAATTCTACTGTAAAAAAGGGCTGTCCCGGGCCGGCTCCGTGGCTTAGCGGTTAAGTGTGCGCGCTCTGATGCTGGCGGCCCGGGTTCGGATCCCGGGAGCGCCCCGAGGCACCACTTCTCCGTCCAACGTGAGGCCGAGTCCCACGTACAGCAACTAGAAGGATGTGAACCTATGACATACAACTATCTACTGGGGCTTTGGGGGGAAAAAACTGAATAAATAAAATCTTTAAAAAAAAAAAAAAAAAGGGCTGTCCCTTTCCCCTCATTTATTTATTCATTTATTTGCTTGTATCAATGTGGCCTCATGGATATTCACTTTATTCTGTACATTATCATCCATTACTATTATTATTTGTTTTGCCACTAGCACCATTTTGTGAGTTAGACTGTCAGGTTCTTTAACTTCCCTGTGTACCATGAAATTCGACCTTTGGAAAAATATTCAACTATTCTCACCCTCAGTGCCCTCAGTAGTAAAATGGAAATAATATCTCCTCTGCTGTATATAAAATAGATTTGCAAACTATAAAATGTGATACAAATGGTAGCGTTGTCATTTTGTTGTTAAATCCCTATGGGTGTTCAGAGAACAGAGGCTGTTTTCAGGGGCAAACTTGAGAGTTAATTCTTTTAGACTGTTCACTTATTTCCATAGAGAAGACTAAGAATGGAGGTGGAGAGAGACAATTGTGTGGAGATCAGAGGCAGAAGAAAGCGAAAAGTAAATCATAGAAATACAGAGCAGCATACATTCTCACATTCTGCTATGTAAGTAAATACTTTCTGAATTCCCTAGAATATTATGCAATAGTAAATGTATTTCTTTGACTATTAGTTTTGAAAACTCCCTTATTTTATGTAACAAAATATGTTGCCAAATTAAATGTGGCTTATAAAAACAACATTAACTTAAGTTTTTCCTGCACCTTAAACTACTGTTTGGTTTGGAAATGTTATTTCTGGTGTACTTTATTAAGGATGTGTGAAGCACACAAAACCACAATAAGGTATTGTGAATGTTATTACTCTTGGCTATTTTGCCCATTTGCTTTGTGAGTCTTTTTAGGTACCTATGACAATACTGTGTGCGGAAGTCCTTGATGTGACTTTCTCATGTTAAGTTTCTGAATCAATACATATATCCACTGCCCAGGATCATTTCTTCCTCCATCCTGTTTGCTCTAGGTATTTGGAGGATCTATCGAAGGCTAAATTTGTGATTTAAGTTTTGGGGTTTTTTTTGTCTTTGGGGATGAAGATTTTTATTTCTTCCTGTCACAACAATCAGGCAAAAAATAGTAGACTAAGCTGCTAAGTAGGTCAGCTTGCCTGAGCACAGTGAGGTGGCAAATTCTAATGAGATTTCCTGACTTCAGCAGTTACTAGTGATGGGAACAGGGAGTAGAAATAGCAGTATTTGAACTGCAAATAGTCAAGGAGGAATAAATGAGTTTCCACTTTGTTCAACATTTGTAACTGAGCGAACAGAAGATTTCACACCACAGTGTGTTTTTTCTGTTGCATGTTAACAAATATGGCCAAATAAAGACGTGAAACCAGAATGAAATAAAGAACAGATCACAGTAAATGATTATATTAATGGATGTGGGCTATTTCAGTTGGCATCTTCTGTGTTCTCTTATTTAGTAAAAGATTAGAACTAGACTTGCCTCGTTGTTGTAGTGCTTATAAAAGCTAACATGAAGTATTGAAGCTGTCAAAGGTACTGTTTTGTGCCGGACATTTTGGGGGTGGATGTTTTGTAAAATCCACAGGTCATCAAAATCAACAATAAATGCTATGAACTTCAGACTTTTGGGTTTAGCTTAGCTTTTGGTTTTGGCTCGGAATTTCATCTTTTTTTGTTAGTCTTGAGCTGTTGACTTGTTTGCACAATGGCACTACCTGAACTCTCTGCCTGGTCACTGCGCTTCTAAGCTGGTCTGCCGAGTACCTAGAACTCTCCAGCTGACAGTGAGCATGGTGGGCACTCTCATGGAACACCTGCCAAGGTGTTAGCAGTTCTAAGTCAGTTACTCTGACTCCTTTTATTTAGTTGAACTGAAACCCAATATGAGGGGGAAGAATTATGGAAAAATATTTTTAATTGCTGCAAGGCTATGTGGAGAATTTTTAAATAGAAAAATTAAATATTCACCAGAATTCAGTTTGACCACTTCTATCTAATGCAGTCCTTTATGCTAAATCTTTCAGCTTGGTTGATGAAGAACAATAGTTCTTCAAGAACTTCAAGAACAATTAATTTTTAATAAATCATATTAAAAACAAAATATATTTATACAAAATATTAAAAACAAAACCATTACCTCAGATTGGGCCCTGATTATTGCTCTTTTTTCTTAATTAAAATTTTATTTTGAAATAATTATAGATTTTAGGCTCTCCTTATCTCCTGCCAGGGTTACTTCAGTAACGTCTCACTGATCACTTCTCTTTTGTCTCTTATTTAGTGTCTGTACTGATATCTGAATGATCATTCTAAAATACAAGTCTGATTAGATCGTGCTCTTGCTTATGGTTGCTTCAGTGGCTCTCGGTTGCCTTAGGATAAAGCTCAACTTCCCTAGCATGGAATGCAAGGACCTTAATGATCTGGGTCTGCTGGCTTTTCTGTCTTAGCTCCCACACTTCCCCAAATGACTGTGGTTCCCTGAAAACTCTAGTTTTCCTTCTGACCTTTGCTTTTAATATTTCTCTGCCTGGCATGCTCTTGTCTCATTGTCTTATTGATTAGCTCCTGTTTATGCTTCAAGACACAGTTGAAACTTTTTATTATAGATACTGTCATACACAAAAGTAGAGAGAATAATATAATGAATCCCCATGCCTCCATCACCCAACTGCAGATTATTATCAACAGTTAGCAAATCTTTTTAACTTGGGTTTTTTGTTTGTTTGTTTTTAACTCAGTTTTTGTTGGCATCTTCCGTGGCCTTAGGCAAAGTGAGCCACTCCTTTCCTGTGTTCTCTTTAGCACCATGACCATCCTGCTCTTAGAATGCTTATAAGTTGATGTAATTACTCATGTACCTGTCTCCCCCTCTAGATTGTAAGTCCCTTAAGGGTAGGTACCAAGCTTTTTTTACCTGGTGTTCTCTGTGTCTAAAGTAGATAATGACAAATAATAGATGTTTAATAAATATGAAAATAAACCCACCTCATATCTTCTTCATCCCCACTTGCCATCACTCCATCCTCCCCTGCTTCCCAGAAATACATACATAAAAATAAACTTTTCCTCCCAAAGAAGCCAGGTACAAAAGAGTACATATATTTAAGAAGAGGCAAAACTAATTATGGTGATAAAAGTCAGGATAGTGGTTACTTTTAGCAGCAGGTGTGGTGGGGACGTTACTGACTGGGAGAGATCATGCATGAGGTAGGCTTCTGGGTCCTGGATATGTTCTGTCTTGATCTAGGTGATGGTTAAATATATATGTATATTAAATATATCAAGCTGTAAATTCGTTTGGGTGCTTTGCTGTATATAAGTTGCACCTGCTCTCTTCAGTTATTTCTTTCCTTGCTGGTACCACCATTTTCTTGATTACTCAAATTGGAAAACTGGGAGTTGCTCCAGACTCCTACTGCCCCATCTGAATAAATAACATTTGAATCCCTCTCTTCCTGTTCATTCCCATTCTGTCCCTAGAATACAGACCAGCCTGTAGATGGGCCCACTTTGTGTCCGGTGTCTCCCCTGGTCTTATGAGTTGAGGGAGGGAGTCATCAGACTTACTACCCACTTAACAGGAGTTATAGTTTGGGGAGGCAGTGATTCACTCACCAATACAGATTATGTGAGAATTTAAGGCATGTCCATGAAGCCATTTTCGGTACCTGCATAGGAGTATCCATGTAAATGAGGTATGATTTTTGAAGTAAAAAAACCTAAAACACTACTTTTGCTAAGAGTATATCTTATTGCAGCACACCCATGAGGATGTAATATTCACTCTAGTTGAGTAACTGTTAATTGAAGTTTAAAAGAAACAAGTTTTTGTTGCACGTAATGTGGAAGTGCATAGTAAAATTTAAGGCAAGATGCATTTTACGTAAGTATTCCTTGTCATTGTTCTCCTATTGGAGGAAAGGTAGTAAAAGTAAAACTCTATAGGAAGGTCCACAATAAATGGTGAGAGTTTATCCTGTGGATCTTTGCCAGTTTTGTTTTTGAGGTAGGACAAAATTAATTCACTTTTAAGCAAGCTGATTTTATGTTTTGTTTTTCAGAATAAATGTTTCATCCAATAATCCGAGAGCAGGTGCAAAGATGCAGTGCAACCATAGGAGCAGTAAATACTTAAATATATATAGTTCAGGAATGGAGTTTATTTTCTTGTGAAATGAGTTTTATGAAGATCATATTCGTCTGTAAATATGCTCAGGATTTAAGAGAGATCTGTTGTGAAAAGTACAACTCTGAGAGTGATCTTAGTAAGGAGAGAAAGTAATTTTGGTTTATATAGAATGTAACACTTGTATACTTCGAGTTCTTCATGTCATTATTATAAAATAACAAATCTTATGGAAAAAATAATGAAAATAAAATATCAAACTGAAGACTAAATTTCCACAGTAACATCATCTTATCACACTAATTAAGTAAGATTAGATTCCGTTTAAGGAAGTTTTAGTACTAAAAATTTGTCAGGGCATAAAAAATTGAAAATTTTGTGTTGATTTTATGAAATTCTAGCCCATTCTTTAGATTACCATTACCTCCCCCCAAAAACTATTTGCAGACTATTATTTACAAAAAGGATGATCTCTTCAAGGCATGTATTGGTATTGAAGTTAAATAATTTTGTTTTGGCTGTTTTTAAGGAATTACAAAGGAAGACTTAGAGGCTAAAGATACTTCATTATGAAAATATTTCAAACGTAAAAACATAGGGAAAAAAATAAAGACCATTGCACCTACCACCCAGCTTTAACCAATCATTAATATTTTCCTGTGTTTGCGTCAATTCTTACTGAATTGATTACGTTGATTAGAGAAATGCAAATTAAAACCCCAGTGAGATACTGCTACATATCTATTAGAATGGCCAAGATTAGACAAACAAATGAACAAAACTACAATACTAACGGTTTGCAAGGGTGCAGAGTAAATGGAGCTCTCACGCTTTGATGCTGGGAATGCAAAATGATATAGCAACTTTAGGCAAAGAGCTTGGTGGTTTCTTGTACCGCTAAATATGTGCTTACTATGACCCAGCAATAAAGGCCCCTAATATTTCATCAAGTGAAATGAAAACCTGTTTTCACACGAAAATTGGCTCACAAATGCTTACAGCAGCTTTATTCATTATGGCCCCGACCTGGAAACAACCAAAGCCTTCCAGTTGGTGAGTGATAAACAAAACTGTGGTACATCCATGCAGTACTCCTCAGCAATACAAATATATGACTACCGAAACACACACCAACATGGGTGAATCTAAAATGCATTTTGCAAGTGAAAGAAGGCAACTCAAAAGAGTACATACTGTAGCATTCCATCTACCTGACATTCTGGAAAAGCGAAAACTATAGGGGCAGAAAAAAGATCTGCCCAAGGGCTGGGACTAGGAGTTGGGGTTGACTACAGACAGACAGAAGATAATTTTGGAGGATGATGAAAATATTATTTATCTTGATTATGGTGGATACACAACCATGGTTGTTGTCAAAGTCATAGAACTGTACACTAAAAGGGGTGAATTTTACTGTATGTAAATTATACCTCAATAAATCTGACTTAAATTTTCCCCGTCTTTTAAGGATATAACTAAAATATTTACAGAAAAAATGCTAGAATGCCTGGGATTTGCTTCAAAATTATCTGGCAGTTGAGGTATAGATGAAATAAGATTGACTCTTATTTGAATTGAATGAATGGTTGTTGGATTGGAGGATGAGTGCATGGATGTTCATTTTACTATTCTCTCTACTTTCATATATGGTTGAAATGCCCCATAATAAAAATTTTTTAATGTTGCTAATCTAGTGGATGTGAAATGGAATCTCATGTTTTTAAATTTTAGTTTTCTGATTATAATGAGCTTTAGCATCTTTTCGTATTGGCAGCTTAGGTTTCTTCATCTGTGAATTGCTTTTTTTGTCCCATGCCCACTCCCCTATTAGTTTGTCTTTTACTTATCAATTTTAGACCCTTATATATGTATTCTGGATACTAGTCCTTTGCCGTGGACTAGTATGCGGATGGCATATCTCTTCTCCCACTCTGTGGTTGGCTTTTTGTAATTTGTTTATGGTGGCTTTTGCTGTACATAAGTTTCAAATTTTTATGTAGATGGATTTATCAATCTATTTTTTTGTGTTTTATGCTTTTTATATCTTGTTTCAGAAATTCTTCCACAGAAATATTTTTACATTTCTCTGTTTTTTGTATTTATGTCTCTAATCCTCCTGGATTTTATCTTTGTGTATAGTGTGATGTAGGAACCCAATGTTATTTTTTTCCATATGGATAACCAATTGTCCTAACACTGTCTTTTTCCTACTGATTTGGAACACAACCTGCGCTTCATCACTGGGCTGCCTGCTGATTTGGTTCCCTTCCTGAGCTGTGGTCCTGTTGGGCAAGAAGAATGCTAGCCCTTCCTGCCCACAACCAGCAGTTGTTTCCCCTCCTCTTGAGTTTCTTTAGATAACTCAAGATTTATGCTGTTTGGCTTTGTTTCCCCTCCAAATTTGGAAATGGTTCATTTTTATTTTATTTATTTTTTTATTTTTTTTAATTTTTTGTTTATTGCAGTAACATTGGTTTATAACATTGTAAAAATTTCAGGTGTACATCATTGTACTTCTATTTCTGCATAGATTACATCATGTGCACCACCAAAATACTAATTACAACCCATCACCACACACATGTACCGAATTATCCCTTTCACCCTCCTCCCTCCCCTCTTCCCCTCTGGTAACCACCAATCCAATCTCTGTCCCTATGTGTTTGTTTATTGTTGTTATTATCTACTACTTAATGAAGGAAATCATGCGGTATTTGACCTTCTCCCTCTGACTTATTTCACTTTGCATTATACCCTCAATGTCCATCCATGATGTCACAAATGGCTGGATTTCATCGTTTCTTATGGCTGAGTAGTATTCCATTGTGTATATATACCACAGCTTCTTTATCCATTCGTCCCTTCATGGGCACTTAGGTTGCTTCCAAGTCTTGGCTATTGTGAATAACGCTGCAATGAACACATGGGTGCATGTACCTGTACAAATTGGTGTTTTCAAGTTCTTTGGATAAATACCCAGCAGTGGGATGGCTGGATCATATGGTAGTTCTATCCTTGATTTTTTGAGGAATCTCCATACTGTTTTCCATAGTGGCTGCACCAGTTTGCACTCCCACCAGCAGTGTATGAGAGTTCCCTTCTCTCCACATCCTCTCCAACACATGTTGTTTCCTGTCTTGTTAATTATAGCCATTCTGACGGGCGTCAGGTGATATCTCATTGTAGTTTTGATTTGCATTTCCCTGATAGTTAATGATTTTGAACATCTTTTCATGTGTCTGTTGGCCATCTGTATATCTTCTTTGGAGAAATGTCTGTTCAGGTCCTTTGCCCATTTTTTAATTGGGTTGGTAGTTTTTGTTGGTAAGATGCATGAGTTCTTTATATATTTTGGAGATTAAGCCCTTATCAGAAGTATGGTTTGCAAATATCTTCTCCCAATTGTTAGGTTGTCTTTTCGTTTTGTTGATGGTTTCCTTTGCTGTCCAGAAGACTTTTAGTTTGATGTAGTCCCATTTGTTTATTTTTTCTATTGTTTCTCTTGCCCGGTCAGACGTGGTGTTTGAGAAGATGTTGCTAAGACTGATGTCGAAGAGTGTACTGCCTATGTTTTCTTCTAGAAGTTTCACAGTTTCAGGTCTTACATTCAAGTCTTTAATCCATTTGGAGTTAATTTTTGTGTATGGTGTAAGGTAAGGGTCTACTTTCATTTTTTTGCATATGGCTATCCAGTTTTCCCAACACCATTTGTTGAAGAGACTTTCTTTTCCCTATTGTATGTTCTTGGCTCCTTTGTCAAAGATTAGCTGTCCATAGATGTGTGGGTTTATTTCTGGGCTTTCGATTCTATTCGGAAATGGTTCATTTTTAATTCTTCCTCAGGAATATACTTGGGGAGGAGGGCAGGGAGGAGCAGACTACTGATTTTACATATTGGGCTGGCCTGGAACGAGCTTTTTAAATATTTTTTTGTTATTTATTAAAGTATTGATTACACACCATATGCTGCATAAAAAAAATCTTTTGTTTTAATGGATTTTATTAGAGAATATAGACTTTTATTGGATTCTATTTTAATTTGGATTAAGAAACCCTAGACCTTTGGTTGCCTAAATTTCTACAATAATAAAATTGCATCCTATTCTCAAGCCAAACTAAATTACATTCTATTTCTTGTTCCTGTCATATTCCTCTACTCCTCTGCACATTTGTATTTGCTGCCCTCACTTCCTGGAATGACTTTTTTTTCCCCGTCTCTGCTTGGAAAAGTCCTACATGTTTATCTTCCTCACTGGTCTGTGAGCTCTCACTGTCTTATTTATCTTTTAATCCTATTTACCTTGCACAGCTCCTACCACGTAGTAGGAGCCCCATAAATGTGCATGAATGATCTACATTCACTATGTTTGTGGTATTCTTCCTGTATCAAAGTTTATCAATTTCTCTATAATTTGGTTTGATATTTGATCAATGTAAATTTACCAATTAAATATGTATGTATTGTTATTGATCAGGTTCCTACCATGTGTGCTCAAACTGTTGTCTCAAATTTGCTGAATCCACTAAGGTGCATATGAAAATAGTTTTTTGTCCCATTGCTGTGCATGTAAATTTTCTGACCATCCCTTTGGTGCAGGCTAGTTGGGACCCTTTTATTATTATTTGTTTTAACCAATGCCGTTTGCCCTAAATAGGACCCTTTTTTTCTTATCCAACATTCAGCTCCAGTTCTCCTACTTAACCTGGTTATAGTTCATAGAAAATTCTGATTTACCTTGCTTACTGTAGCTCTTGTAACGTTGTACTCTTAATTTGAAAAGGCTTCCTTTTTATTTTTATTCCTATGGAGCACTTGAGGAGGACATGTGTGAGAATGTGGTTTGTGCAGGGCACGTCCTTTCTCAACTGACAAAGAATTAACCAACCCCTGCTTTTTTTTCTTTTTGTAAACAAATATTTTCATATTGATTTAGTCACTTTATGCAGAACACTTATAGTGGGCTCCATAAATTAAAGGTAAGGAAAGCTTTGTTATTTCTTAGAAGCTAAAAGCTTTACTTTTTGCATTTGGTCTTTTGTCACACATATTTTCTTTCTTTTTTTTTTTTTTTTAAGATTTTATTTATTTATTTTTTTCCCCCAAAGCCCCAGCAGATAGTTGTATGTCATAGCTGCACATCCTTCCAGTTGCTGCACGTGGGACGCGGCCTCAGCATGGCCGGAGAAGCGGTGCGTCGGTGCACGCCCGGGATCCGAACCCCGGGCCGCCAGCAGCGGAGCGCGTGCACTCAACCGCCAAGCCACCGGGCCGGCCCCCCACATATTTTCTAATAATGGAAAATAGTGAGAACTGAGAAATAGGACTCTGAATTGTGACCTTTCTCTTTTTAAAAATCTTTGCCATGTTGTCTTGATTCTGCTTTTAGTGTCACTTAGTATCGTCTAAGCTGTACTGAAAGAGCAAGAGATGGCATTATACCTGGCTCAGCTGGTTCACTCACTGTTATAATTACTACTCCTTGTGAAATCTAAAAATTAGAACTTTAAAAAGATGCCTGTGATGCTGATGTAACGTGGCTGAAGTGCCACTAGAAGTGAATGCGAGCGGAAGTGCTATATTTAATAATTCAGGAATTAGATCATAGGTTGATGTTAACTGTGAACAAAGTAGATATACTTGGTTTGATAAGGATTATAGTTTAATTCAGCCATATGTATTTCTTCATCAAAACTAAATTCAATGGTTTGTAGAATCGTTGTTGTTACAATTGTAAATCTTTTAGGGGATAAACGTAAATGAATGGATGAGTTTTATAAATCCTGTCTTGTATGCCTGAGAAGCCAATGACCACATCACACTTAGAGGCGCCTTGGAAGATCAAAAGCAATACAGGTCTGAGAGAAGGTACTTACATAAATTTGTGTACTACTCCATACTCTCTGACTTTAGAAAGGATTTTCTAAATCACAAAGGAAAAGATCAAGAGATACTGACGACATAAAAGTGGAAAACTTTGGTATGTCCAATAAAATCTATAACCAAACTATAGAAATTTTAAAGTGTAGTGAGGAAGGCCTTTCTACAGGAGGAAAAAAAATTCAACTCAAGACAAAGTGTTCATTTCTTGGATATATAAAGAATGTCTACAATTCATTAATAAAATAAATTGATAACTCAATTAAAAATGGGTAAAAGATATAAAGAGACTATCCACAGAAATAGAAACTATGTATGTACAACTTAGATTAAAAATGTATGTATATAACTTAGATAAAAAATATAAAAATATACGTATCTGCTTGTATATGCACAGAGAGTATATGTAGAGTCTTTACAAGAACTGGGTTTCAGTGGTTGCCCCAGGGAGGGGTTCTGAATGGCTGAAGGACAGAGACGGGAAGAGGACTTACTCTTTACTTTGAAATATTTTAAGCCTAAAAAAGTATTTAGAGCATGAAATGACAGTATTTTTATTATAACACAGAGCTCATACAAATTAACAAAAACAATGAGACTGTCAGAGATAAATGAGCAAACAGTTCACAAAAACAGGAAAACAGAATGAATAAACAAACATACAGAATTATGTGCAGTCTGGGTAGTAATCAAGGTGGAGCCTGGACATAACCTTCTCAGGAAGCCATGCCCGGGCACCTCGAGTCAAGGTAAGCACCATTTCTGTGTGTCCCTGTAGTATCTTGCACTTGCCCCTGTTCTAGTGCTCATCTCCACTGTAGTCACTAGGTTGTGTGTTGTTGTTTTCTGTTTCTGTCTCTAAATTACAAGTTCTCTGAGGTCAGAGATTGTGGCTTTTGTCATTTTTCTCCAAGTCTGCCACAGTGTCTGGCACATGGAGAACTATTTGTTGAATGAATGAATGAACAGAGTAATTAGATAGTAATCAAAGATATAGATAGTAAAACAAGATTTTTTGGTTTCTTTAATGAGGGGAAATTAAATTTTAATATACAGCATGTTGATAAGAATGTGATGAAACTGTTATGTTCATATATTGCTGGTAGCATAGCACACTGTTTTTCTAAAATGTTTTCATCGTTTGCCAATATTACAAGACCCCCCTACAGGGCACAGTTGTTAACCTTTAACCCAATTCCATTTCTCAGAATAGGTTGTAAGATAATAATCTAAAATATAAAAAAATTATACATCTAAAGATGTTCATCACAGTGTTATTCATAATAGGGATAAAATGGAAGTATCTATAATAGCCAACACTGAAGTAATGATTTAAAAAGAATTGTTGGATTCTTTTTATCTTCACAATTATGTAATTATCTTCACAAAAATGTAACAGCATGAAAAATGCTTATGGTATAATAATGTTACGTGAAGAAGGCAGAATTCAGAATAAAAGTGTATATAAATACTTATGAAGACTAGAAGAAAATACTTAAAAATGAGAAAACATTTATTGTAATTAGAATAATTTTAAGTACAGTGGCTAAAACTCCCTTTCTTCTAGAAAGTGTTTGGATGGGTGCTACCAGTATTTGCCTCTGACCCTCTCTGACCGATGGTTTTTTCCTTTAGATATATTAATAGATTCAAACAACTTATTGTATTTTTTATTATTTTTGGTATAATAAGTCTGGGAGTCTGAGAGATTTGGTGTAATAAGTCTGGAAGTCTGGGAGATTTCTTTTCCAACAGGTCTATAATATGATTATGTTACTTATTAATTTTTTTTTTTTGGAGGAAGATTGGCCCTGCGCTAACATCTGTTGCCAATCTTCCTCTTTTTCTCCCCAAAGCCCCAGTACATAGTTGTGTATCATAGTTGTAGAGTTGCAGTTCTTCTATGTGGGATGCCGCCTCAGCATGGCTTGATGATCGGTGAGTAAGTCTGCGCCCAGGATCTGAACCGACGAACCCTGGGCCGCTGAAGCTGAACATGCGAACTTAACCACTACGCTGCCACAGGGCCGGCCCAGATTATATTATTTTTAAATTAAAAAATGTTTACGTATCTTGGCAAATATAATATCTGTATTCTTACTGTGTTGTAGTAGTTATTGTCTTGGTGATGTTGCTTACAAATCCTGTAGGTATTTTGGCAGATGACTTTTATGGGCTGTTATAGACTAAATTGTGACCCCTTCTAAATTCATATGTTGAAGCCCTAAGCCTCAATGTGATGGTATTTGGAGGTGGGGCCTTTAGGAGATAATTAGGTTTAGATTAGTTCAGGAGAGTGGGACCCTCATGATAGATCAGTACCCTTATAAGAAGAGGAAGAGAGATCTGTCTCTCTCTCTCTATGAGAAAAGGCCATGTGAGCACACAGCAAGACGGTAGCTGTCTACAATCTAGGAAGCAGGTTCTCACCAGACAGTGAACCTGCCCAAATCTTGATCTTGGACTTCCCAGCCTCCAGAAGTGTGAGAAATAAATATCTGTTGTTTCAGCCACTCATTCTGTGGTATTTTATTATAGCAGCTCGAGCTGACTAAGACACAGGCTAACCCTTTGTGAATATGGGCTACTGTTGAAGACACATAATAGCTGTCTTTTTATTTTGTCCACAGTCCATTTCATTCACAAGGAATGAACATAAAGACTAGTCTCTATACCATTTAAACTATCAGTAAAATTAAGATCTGATTATTAGTATTATAAGTATCCAGGTACTTTAGAGAGGCACCCACCAACAACCTGGAAACAAGAGAAATATATTTCCCTCTGAGAGTTAACCTGTGAAATCAAAGCAGAGAAATGGAAAGGTTTCCCGGGAGATAAGATGGCTCCCAGGCTGAGTTCTGAGGAAAAGTGGATTAAGTGGCCAGCAAAACCTAGAGATTATATTGATAAATGATGTGTCTCATGCCATGAAAGTGAGACAGCATTCTGGGCCCAGGCTTACTCAAAGAGTGGTGTTGTAAAAGATGTTGATAGGCTCCAAAACTGCAGTCTTTTTCTAAGACTGCAGCCATCGATTCCATTGCTCCCAACATCCATATTGGGGAAGGTGGAGAGGGGGTTGAGAGAACTGCACCAGAACAGAGGCTTCTTCTGTGTCCTTACACCTTTGTCTTAAGAGGTTTCAAGTCCTAAATGGTCCTTCTGATTTCTTGGCAGTTTATGGTCTTCAAAAGTCTTCTATTTTAAACTAGATAATCAGATGTTTATATACTTGTCCCTTCCCACTTATTCCTTTGCAGACTATATGAAAGATTTGGTTTTTATTCTGAGAGAAATAGGATGCTATTGAAGGATTCTGAGCAGGAGAGTGACAGGGCCCAGTTGTGTTTTTAGATAAAAACTCTCTCACAGTAGTGTAGAGAAGAGGAGAGGTGGGCAAGAGGATACAGGAAGCCTACTTTAGGAGGCTATTTTAGTAAATCAAGAAAGAAGATGGTAGCTTGTATTAGGATGGAAGGAAATGGATTGATTGAAAAAGTGCTTAAAAGCTAACATCAATGACCAGTGGTGGTTTGGAAATGGGAATAGGGGAGAGAGATGTGAAGAAAAACTTCTAGGTTTTTGGCTTCTGTAGCTCAACTGAAGGTAGTGTCATTTGCTGTTGTGGGGAACTCTGGAGAAGAGCCAGGACTGGCAGCACGTGTGTGTGATGACTGTGGCTCTGGTTTTGGACAGTTTGAATTTGAGGTGTCTTTGAGACACTCAAGCAGAGATGTCAGCTCCACATGTCCTCATTTACTGTTTAACAATTAACCTCCTGGTTCTTTGAAGGTCAGAGAGAGGTCTGCACTAGAGATGTGATTTGGGAATCATAGGTATTTAAATAGTAACTGAGACTGTGGATGTGATGAAGATGGCCTGGGGAGAGAGTAAAAAAATGAACAAGGGAAAGAGGAGGTTGAGGAGAATAAGATAGCAGAGGAGTCAGAGAAGGAGCTGTCAGGGGTAGGAAGAAAGCTAGGAGAGTGTGGGGTCGTAGAAGCCAAAGCAAACGTGTTGCACAACGGAAAGAGTGGTCAGCTGTGGTGAATACTGCTAAGACATTGAGTAAGAGTAAGATAAAAAAATTACTAATTAGTGTTTTGTTAAATGAGAAGATGTGGAATTTTGAAAATGGTATGGCACTTGGACAGGGAAATTTTGATAGATAATTCAGCTGTTAAAAGGTGAATAATGTTTGCTTTAAGCTGTGTATTAATTATTCTTGGAGTCGCAAATAACAGAAACCCAACTTAGTTTCCTTTAAACAAAATAAATAACTTACTGCTTCATGGAATTGAAATGTCCAGGGATACAAGTGGCCTCTGGCACAGTTGAATCCAGGGACTCAAACAATATCATTAGCCATGTCTCCCTGTATTTCTCTCTGTCTCTCTCAGCTCTGCTTTCTTCTAAGGGAGGATCTCTCCTGGTGGTCCCTGGTAACTTCAGGCTTTTCTTATCGTTACAATCCTAAAGGAAAGAGTGTTCCTCTTTGTCAGTTCTAGCAAAAATCCCAGATTTACATGGATTTTACTAATTTATATCACAGGTTCATCAATAAACTAATCACTTTGGTCCGAAGCAACTAGATATGCTGACAGGCCAGGCCTTAGTCACCTGCTCACCCCTGAAACTGGGCCGGGTAGGAAGTAGTCTTGTCAGAATCACATGGGCTGTGAATAAGGGAGGGGTGACTTCCCAAAGGCAAATCAAGATGTCTTCCCAGAAGAAGGAAGAATGTGTGCTGGGCAGGCAAAAACAACAGACATCTATTTCAACTGGAAAAGAAGCCTTTGGCCCAATATGTTTGAGTACATGCTTCTGCAGTATACTTTGTAGGTAATCTTTTAGGCTAAAGGATGAATGGATCTATGTGTTACTGTAACTTACAGAAAGAGCCCCTGGATCTGATTCTTAGGCTAGAGAAAGGTAGTAATATTCTTGCTGCATGTGCTGCTGCTGGTTTGGAGAGCTGAATAATAGCTAATCTTAAAGACACATTGAGACCAACAAGCACAGGAAAAGATACTCAGTATCACTAATGGTTAGAGAAATGCAAATCAAAACCACAATGAGCTATCACCTCACATCAGTTAGGATGACTACTATACAACAAACAGCAAATAACAAGCGTTGATGACGATCTGGAGAAATTTGAACCCTTGTGCACTTACAATCCCTTGGTGGCGTGGTAAAGTGGTATGACTGCTATGGAAAACAATATGGTGATGCCTTAAAAATTTAAAAATAAAATTGAAAGCAGGGTCTCAAAGAGATATTTGTATACCTGTGTTCATAGCACCAGTATTCACAGTAGGCAAAAGATGGAAGCAACCCCAGTATTCATCAACAGATGAATAGATAAACAAAATGTGGTATATATTTCATGCAATGTTATTCATCCTTAAAAAGGAAGGAAATTCTGACACATGCTACAGCATGGATGAACCTCGAAGACATTATGTTAAGTGAAATAAACCAGTCAAAAAAAGACAAATACTATATGATTTCACTTTTGTGAGGTACCTAGAGAAGTCAAATTTTTAGAGACAGGGTAGAATGGTGGTTGCCAGAGGGGAGGGGAGAGGGGAAAATGGGGAATTGTTTAATGGGTACAGAGTTTCAGTTGCAGAAGGAAAAGTTCTGGAGATCTGTTGACAACCATGTGAATGTACTTAATACCACTGAACTGTACACTTAAGTGGCTAAGATGGTAAATGGTATGTACTTTTTACCACAATTAAAATTTTTTAAAAAGACACATTGACTAATTCAACAAATTATGTAAATAGATGTTCCTTAAGGACTAATTTATAACATTTTGTAATAAGGATTGGTGCACATAGCCAAAGGCAAGGGGATTTTAGGGGTTGAGTTTATCAGAAGCTGTACCTAGCACCACCACCACTACCACCCCTGCTCCATTTTGCTCTGGATATGCCTCTGAACTATGTGGTGGTTTTACTTTGCAGTATCAATGCAGACATTGATAGATTTGTGTGATCCATTAACTTTCTTTTTCCTGGCCTTTTCTTAAGTAGTCCACTTATGTTATGTGTTATTGGTAACTTCCTTTTAAAAGAGTACTTTTAATCTAGTTTCTAGGAGTTTGTAATCTATCATTACATTTATTTATAAGAAATCAACTCTCACTTTTTTTTATGCCGTGGGACATTTTTTCATTCATTCAACAAAATAAGTGCCCATTGAATGTCATTCTTTTTTTTAATTTATTTTTTTATTGCAGTATAATTGACACACAACATTGTGTTAGTTTCAGATGTGCAACAATGATTCGATATTTGTATATATTGCAAAATGATCACCACAATAAGTCTAGTTAACATTAGTCACCTTACATGGTTACAAAAAAAATTTTTTTTCTTTTGATGAGAACTTTTAAGATATACTCTGTTAGCAACTTTCAAATAGGCAATACAGTATTATTAACTATAGTCACCATGCTTGCTGTACATTACATCCCCATGACTTATTTATTTTATAACTGGAAGTTTGTATCTTTTGACCCTTTTCACCCATTTGAATGTCGTTTTTGAGCTAAGAGATACAGAGCTAGGCAGTATGGTCTTTGTTCTCAAAGGCTTCATAGACTAGGCAACTACACAGGACAGTGCTGTGACAGTGGTGTACATAAGATATGGGAACATAGAGGATCAGTATCTCTTTCAGGATGGGCCAAGGTGTAAAAGTCTTAGCAGAGGTAATGACTGAGCTAAACTTTTTTATTTTTTAACATATAAAAAAGTACTTAAGAAGAAATAGACAAATCCACAGTCATAATGGGAGACTTGAATATACCTCTCTCAATAGCAAATAGTAGAGGAGACAAAAACCAGTAAGGATATAGAAGATGAAACAATGAACAATCTTGACCTAATCAACGTATATAGAACACTGTACCCAAGAATCATTGAATGCACATTCTTTTCAAGTGCACATAGTATATGTGCCACAATTGAGTATTTGTTGGCCTAAGCACTGCTTAGAGGAAATTTTTTAGTTATAAAAGCATATTAGAAAAGATGAAAGACTGTAAATCAATGATTTAAACTTATATCTCAAAACGATGGAAGAAGAGCAGCAAATTGAACCTAAGGAAAACGGAAGAGAAGAAATAGAGAAGAAATCAATGAATTAGAAAGCAAATGTACAATAGAAAAAAATCAAAAAAGCTAAAAATCAGTGCTTTGAAAAGATTGATAAAATTGAACTCTTAAAAGGACTAGTTTTTAAAAATAGAGAAAATATAATATTAGGAATGAAAAGGGGAACATCACTGTGGAGCGAGCCTACAGACATTAAAGGGATAAAAAAGATATTTTTAACATCTTTATATCATACCATTTGATTGTTTGGAAGAAGTGCACAAATTTCTTGTAAAATATAACTTACTAAAGCTAGCAGAAGAAGGAATAGAAAATCTAAATGATACAGTGTTTATTAAGGAAACTTATTTTATTATTTAAAACCTTCCCACCAAGAAAACCTCAAGCCCTATAACTTGTCTGGTGAATTCTTTCAGACATTTAAAGAAGAAACAACACTGATCTTGCACAAACTCTTCCAGACAATGGAAAAAGAGAGAATAGTTCCTAACTTTTCTTATGAGAAAGAAATTATAAGAGTAATCTACAAGAAAGGAAAATTACAGACCAGTCTCTCTTACTGATCTTTTTTATGGGTGTAAAAATCTTTAGCATAATATTGGTAAATTGGATACATGAAAAGGAAATATCTTACAACAAAATAGGTTTATTTCAAGGATGCATAGGTAGCTTAATATTAAAAAATCAATCCATGTATTTCACCACATTGACAGAAAATAGGAAAATTATATGATCATTTCGATAGATACAAACTTTTTAGCTTAGCAGAAGAGGCCTTTTTCAAAGAATCTGCCTCTCTCTCCAGCCTCTTCTTGCATTGCTATATATGCACACGTTCCTTCAGCCATATATGGAACAGTATGCACCTCCTGAATCGTGTCATGTTATTTCTTGCCTCTCTGCCTTCGCACGTGTTGTACCACCTGGTTCTTTACAGAATAACTTAAACTTGTCCTTCAAAAGTCAGTCTAGGATTCTAGGAAGATGTTGGCAGCACAGTCTGCCCTCCCTTTATTTACAATAAAAGGCACCTGGGTAACTTCCACCACTACAGTCAATATGTAGAACATTTTTATTATCCTCAATAGGATGTCCCTTCTCTGTAAATATTCTCCACATCTAACCCTAACTAATCGATGTGCTTTCTGTTAGTATAGATTAAATTTGTATTTTCTGGAGTTTCATATAGTCAGAATCATATACAGTTGACGTTCCATATCAGCGGGGTTTCACATCCACGAATTCAGCCAACTGCAGGTCTTGTACTACTATGTTTACGATCTGCAGTAGGTTGAATCCGCAAATGCAGAACCTGTGGATACAGAGGGCCAACTAAGTAAGGGACTTGAGCGTCACAGGTTTTAGTATCTGCCAGGGGTCCTGGAACCAGTCCCCCACAGGTACCGAGGGACCGCTGTAGTATGAACTCTTATGCATCTGGTTTTTTTCACTCAGTACGTTTTTGAGATTCACCCATGTTGTTGCTTGCATCTGTACCTCATTCTCTGCTATTGCTGAGTTATATTCCATGTATTACTGTGCCACAGATTGTTTATCCAATTACATGTTCATGGACATTTGAGTTATTTCCAGTTTGAGGATATTATGATTAAAACTGTCATGAACATCAGTGTACAAGTTTTTGTGTAGACATATATTTTCATTTCCCCTGGGTAAATTCCTAAGAGTGAAATTGCTGGATAGTATGGTAGGTATGTTTTTAACTTTATAAGAAACTGCCAAACCCTCTCCAAAGTAGTTATACCATTATACACTGACCAGCAATGTGTGAGTATTCCAATTGCTCCATATCCTTGGCAACATTTGGCCTTGTCAGTCTTTTTAATTTTAGCCAATCTCATGGGTATGCAGTGGTATCTCATTGTGCTTTTAATTTACGTTTCTCAGATAATGAATGATGTTGAGTGTTTTATAATGTGTTTATTGGCCATTAGTATTTTTGTGAAGTGTCTGTTCAGATCTTTTGCCTATTGAGTTATATGTAAGAGATTTTTAAAATATATATATTCTGGATTCAAGTTCTTTTTCAGATATGTGATTGCGTATATTTTCTCCTAATCTGTGACTGACTTTTTCATCTTTTTAACATTGTTTTTGGAAGAGCTAAAGATTTAAAATTTTCAGAAGGTCTGTCTTATGAAATGTTTCTTTTGTGGTTCATACTTTTGGTGTTCTATGTAAGAAATTTTTCCCTCCCCCAAGGTTGCAAAGATTCTCTCCTATGTTTTATTTTAGAGGTTTTATGGTTTTAGCTAGTATGTTTAGGCCTGTGATTTATTTTCAGTTAATTTTTGAGTATGGTGTGAAGTAAGGGTCAAGGTTTATTTATTTTTTTCCATTTAGATAATTCAGTTGTCTCAGCACTGTTTGTTAAGACTATACTTTCCTCACTGAATTGTTGTAACACTTAATTGAAATCAGTTGCCCATGTATGTGGGGGTCTGTTCTGGGCTCTGTTTTGTGACATGGATCCATATGCCTATTCTTATGCCAAAATCATACTGTCTCAATTACTCTAATTTTATAATACTCTTGAAACTGGTGGTATAAGTCTTCTACCTTTGTCCGTTGTCAGGGTTATTTTGGCTCTTCTAGGTCCTTTGCATTTCCATATGAATTTTAGAATCAGCTCATTAATTTCTATAAATTTCTTTAAGATTTTAATTGGGATTTTATTAAATGTACATATCAACTTGGAGAGAACTGAATGTTAATAATATCATAATCTACTCTGTGAACATGTATATTCCTCCATTCGTTTAGGGCTCACTTCATTTGTTACCCCTTTGTCAAATATCACAGTCTTGCACTACCTGTTTTTCATTGTCTGAAAATAATTGTTTCCAGTAGTTTGTCCAGTTTTCTAGTTGTTTATGGCAGGAGTCTAATTTTTGACCCTCTTATTTCTTCTTGGTCAGAAATGGCATAATAGCTTCTGAATCACCTCAAATCTCCCCATAAAAATAGATCACATAGCACTGCAAAGCCAAAGACCCATGGATAATATCTACAACAAAACTCGATGAGTAGGCGTTTCTGTGACCCTCCACATATGAGTGAATGAGACTAAATCACGGATAGCTGAAGACCTGGGTGACATCATCATCTGTGTAGGAAGAAACAGAGAGTCAGCTGAGCCTCTGATATCTTGAGATTATTAAGGGCATGTCAGTACTCTGGAGGCAACTTGAGAAGGTTCTCACTAGCCAGAGCGAGACAATTTGAGGATCAATAACTGTAATTGATTGAAACAGCAAATGTATTTAAATTTGTGAGTTTCAAATGATACTTTCAAAAAGACCAAAACCCTCATTGTCATCTTTGGAGTGTACTAGGGAACCACCTCATTGTTTTGAAAGCTGGCAAATAAAAGAAAAGAAGCAAGCCTTTATCCTGCCTTTCCTGTTTTATCTAGAGTAACAAAGTAGTTGATGAGGTAAAGTTTCTCTTTATAGATGTATTTCAGCTCATAAATGAAGAATGAATGAAAAAACTAACATATCATTTTGCAACCACTGATGAAATTAGTGGGTCTAGGCGGTGATGATCAATGGCTGCTAACTTCACGAAAAATGAAAAGATATTCCTGTGGAATCACACACCATCACATAGGAAGTAGGCGAAATCTGGAAAAAAAAAAAAAAAACCCGAAAACCTGAATCTGATCAAGCCTCTTGATCTGACTACCAATCTACAGGAATTACAAGTGACAGAGGCACATATTACAAGACACCATGGGGATACAATAACAAAGTTCAGTGAGAATAACTCTAGAGTAGGGGTTGGCAAACTATGGCCCATGGGACAGATCTGGCCCATTGCCTGTTTTTATGTAGTTTGTGAGCTAAGAATAGTTTTTACACTTTAAAATGGTTGGAAAAAAACAAAAGAAGGATAATATCGTATGAGATGTGAAAATTATATGAAATTCAAATTTCAGTGTCCACAAATAAAGTTTTGTTGGAACACAGTCATGCTCATTTGTTTATGTGTCGTCTGTGGCTGCTCTTCATGCTACAAGGGCAGAACCAGTAGTTCTAACAAAGACTGTAGAGTCTGCAAAGCCTAAAATATTTACTCACTGGCCTTTTACAGAAAAAAATTTGCCAATCCCTGATCTAGAGGACTAATGACTCAGTTTCTTCAACAAAAAAACTGCAAGGGAAAAAAAAGAGGTGAAAGAAAGAAGGATTCGTTTAAAAGAGACTTAAGAGACATAAAAATTATCACAATATGTGGATCTAATTTGGATTCCTGTTCAAAAAAAATGAAACAATGTAAAAAAAATCAGAAATGTGAACAGTGACAAAGATATTTGATGATATTAAAGAATTATTCATTGTTAAAGGTATGATAATGGTTTTATGGTTCTGTTTTAAGACCTAAAGCATAAGTCTATGCTTTAAGACTCTTCTTAAAGATAAAGATAAAATGTGTCCTTTAGAGCTACATTCTGAAATATTTACAGACATCCACATTTGCTTCAGAATAGCCCAAGGAGTGAGGGGTTATTGGGAGTGGGTGTAAGTGAAATAAGATTGGTCATGTTATGAAAATTGTTGTAACTGGAAGATGGGTGCATGGTGGTTCATCATACTATTTTACTGTTTTCTGTACTTTCATTTATGTTTGAAAATCTGCATTACAGAATTAAATCAATTATTTCAAAATAAAAGTTTTTAAAAAATTGGTTCAAGGGCCATTTCCTTTGGGTCTTGTAATCTGATGCCTCTTTTCTGTGCTTCTGCAGAAAAATGGAACTTACCACATTGATTGTTATTGTTATTTGATTTCCCCTAGACTATCATTCCCTTAGGGCAGGGGCCATATGTGATTTGACCTTGATCCCTAGGGTCTGTCATAGGATCTGGCACAATAGATGTTTAATAAATATTTTTGGAACAAATTGTAATTTTCATATCATGTCATGATTTCTAGATGGAAAACATTCTGAAACATAGTAAATCCTTATTTTGTTGACATTATTCATTAATTTTTATTTACCTTATGTCTTCCAAATAGCCTGCGTTTCAGCATGAAACCAAACTGTTTATATAACCCTTATAAATCAGGAAAAATATAACTCTAAGATAAAGTAAGTTATTGAATGGGCATGTTAGTTTGAGCTGTCTCAGTCTGAGACAGGGTATTGTTTATCTTCATGATAAGTATGGAGTAGTTCTTTCCAAATAAGACAATTATTTCTCCTCCAAGCACAGTATTGTGTATTTCTGAATGTAGCAGAAATATCCATATTCAAATCTAAGATCAAAATCTAATCCTCAAACCAGCTATAAATTGTTATTAATTTTTTAATTTTTTGCTGAGGAAGATTTGCCCTGAGCTGACATCTGTGCCAGTCTTCCTCTATTTTGTGTGTGGGTCACCACCACAGAATGGCTGCCGACAAGTGGTGTAGGTCCGTGACTTGGGACTGAACATGGGCTGCTGAAGCAGAGCATGCCGAGCTTAACCAACCACTAGGCCATGGGGCCGGCCCCTATAAATTATTTTTTATTATCTAATTTTTTGCTCTCTTTTATTAGCTTAATAAATAACAATTGGTTATGATTATTGAAAATTTAATTTTTAGAACTCCCAGTTCTTTTGCTGGCTTTCTTTTCTCTGCACATTGTTATTTTCATATTCTATAACACCTCCTTTATCATAGATATTTTTTTCTTGTTTTCATTGTAATTTGAACCTCACAAACCTTGAGCTCTGTGGAAAGTGAGTCAGAAACACAATCCTGAAGCTTAAGCCAGGATGTAATTTTTAAATAAATCACTTGGCACCTAAACACCTCACATTCATCAAGAAGCCCTTTTGGTACTCTGGGCTTGGGGACTAGGTGGATTGTCAAATGGTCAGTCATCAAGTTATTTTTGTAACCATATTCTCCTATGCTGTTTTCCTTTGAATCAGGGTATTTGTAGCAGGTGTGAGCATTTTTTAAATTGTTATTTCCATAAAAGTAAAATGTTAGTTTTCCTCAAAGCACTTATGATCATATCTGGCATGGTTTTAAAGCTAATTTACCTGGCTAAATGCCAATGACCCCTATGATACGCTTCAGGCTTGCTTGTTCAGACTGGTAGGTGAAGTCAGACCTGAGAAGTGTCCGAAGCACCGAAGAGACTAGCTCAGGGATAGAATCAGCAGCAAGGGAGACGGGCTGGGTTAGGGTGAGGACGCAGGTAGTTTCTTCCACCATCCTTGGGCATCAGATTGTCTGCATCTAATCTCTGCATCCGTTTATTTAGGTCCTTTTCTCCCCTCTTTTGATGGCTTCCTTTTTGTTTATCTTTTGGTAACTCTTAATAATTTATGATAACAGGGGCCAAGGAGAACATGGATAACTAAAATCTAGAAATGAACTTCATAATTTATGATACTTGAAAACGAAATCTTGAGGCTCTCTCTATATAAAAGTGTGGTGTGGCTCCCCACCTTGGAATCCTGTGGCATTCCTGCCACTGCACCTCAGCGAGACTGTGCCAGAGCTGGACAGCATGAGGGCATGGGTCAAAGTGTGCTTGGAGGAAGTAGGAGGGTATCAGAGATTGGCGGTCATTTTTTATTTCAACAGACATGATTTCTGGTATTGGTTCTTATTCTTTTGTCTGATGGTAAATTTGGTATTTTCTGGAATACTCCACTCCCTTTTCCTTCCCACCCTATACTATCAATTCGCAACCATTTTTTCTGCCTCAGCACTTCCAAGAGATATGACAGACTCTTATCAGTTAACAGTGGCCTCTTCTGGCGGTGATTGTTGACCGGATCGGGGAGCAGTATCCCAAGCACCAGGGGAAGAAGCTCCCTGGCTGATTCTGAGGCATTCTTCCTTCCCCTGAGGCAGACCCTCTGTCTTTTTTTAAGTGGCTGGCCATGACAGGGGCTCAGTGATGGTCAGTGAGTGTCTTAGTAGTGGCAGGTAAAGCGTGCTGTGGGAGCACAGAGCAGGTCACCTGCTGTCTGAGAAGGTCAGGAAAGCCTGCACACAGGAGCCATCATTGAGCTAAACTGAATTCACCAGATGGATAAGCCTTAAAGGAGATTCACAGAGGTGGATTTTCAAAGATAGAGAGATTAATTATTAAAATCTAGGAATATATGAAGGACAAGTGGTTAGGTATACAGACTTCTTTACTGAATCCCAAAACATTAGGATAAAATAGCTCTTTCTGAATCTTGGACAAGATTAGTATAAGTAAAATAGAAATAAGATGTTCTGTGTCCTTGGACAGGTAATAAATTTGTGGACCTCATTGCTCCCAAGAAATGATACTGGCATGAAATATTCTGTTAATTAATTTTAAGTTTCATTCTTTCATTCACTCAAAACTTACTGAAGCGTCCTCTAGTGTCAAACACTATATAGGTGCTATATATACAGTAGTGAGCAAAACAAACATAGCCCCTGCCTGCATGGGGCTGATAGTCTAGTGGTAAAAGAGACAGTAAGCAAATAATCACTACAGACACACACATATGAACTGTGATGAGTGCTATGAAAGAAAACAGTAGAGTGCTATGGGAAAGTGTAGTGGGGTGACCCAGCTGAGACTAGGGGTGAAATGAACAGTGATTAGAGGTTAATTAGGAAAAAAGTCAGGGGGAAGAGGCAGAGAGAAGAGATGTATGAAGTTCTAAGGCAAAACACTTTGGACAAACGACAAAGATGAGCCATAAAGTGGCTCGACTAAGAGATGCTATCAGGGAGGAAGGCAACACCTTTCCCCACGCAGCCACTGTACAGAGTCCTAAACTGAGTGGCTACTGGGGCTGATCCAGTAGCATTTGCTAAACATTGTGATAGTTGCTTGAGATTCAAGGGGTAATAAGACACGTTCTGGAACCTGCCTTGCTCTACCTAGGGATTCCTCCTCACTCTAATCAGGGAGAAAGCCACGTAACTAGTCGTGATATAGTGTGGTAAGTACAAGATCCTGAGAGAGCATAGAATTCTGAGAGGCCAAGCAACTTGGCCTTGTGGGGAATGGTTGAGGTAAAGCTGGGTTTAAAGGATCAGTGAAAAAGGAAGGCCATTTCAGGAACAGGCTGTGTGACAACGTCAAGGTGTGAGGAGCGTGGCACATTTGCAGGACTGCAGGGGGTTTGGCATGGCTCTAATACAGGGTTTATACGAGAGTTGAAGGAAGTAATCACGCGTGAAAGGCAGAAGCTACACATTGGAGATTTATATACACTGAGGGATTTGGACTCTATCCTGCAGGTGTTTGTTGCGGTGGGTGGAAGAGGCGATGACGGGATGATGGCATTGAAAGGGAGCAACTTCATCAGATTTTTGTTTTACAGAGACTACTCTGGCAGTAGCATAGATAGATGGAGAAATTGGGCCTGGAGGAAGGGGGACCGGTTAGGAGGATAGTGCAGTAATTCTGGGGAGAACTGGTGGTGCCTGATGCAGCAGTGCCAGTGTAAATGGGGACAATGGTCAGATGAAAAAGTTGTTGGGGGTTAGGATCTCTAAGACTTGGGGATTGACTGGTGTTGAAGGAGGAGCAAGGAAAGGAGGAGTCACACGTGATACCAGGTCGATCACTTGGTTGACTGGCTGGTGTGTGGTGCCATTCACTGAGGCAGCAACACGTAGGAGTGGCAGCATGTGTGGAGAAAAACTGTTGAGTTCCAGTCTGGGCAAGTTCACGTGGAGAGACCTGATCTGTGGAATAGCCAAGTGGAGATGTCCCACAGGACCCAAACTGGACTAGAGATATAAAGAGGTAAGATCAGCCCAGGGCCAACAACTGTTCATTTCTTTTCTTTTTAAATAAACTTTCAATTCTATAATAGTCTTGGATTTACAGAAAAGTTGTAAAGCTAGTACAGAGTTCCTATAGACTTATCATTTCTTTAGGTCCTGCTTCTACCTCTTCCTTGAGTTTATGCCATATGGGAATGGGTATCCTTGTTTGCACAAATACTCCCATATACATGCATAAGATGCTTACGTGGTTCAAAAATCAAAGCAATATAAAAAGACGTATAGTAAAAAATCTTACTCCCACCCCAGCCCCCTCTGCACTGTTCACACCCACTTCCTGCCAATAACTATTTTTATTAGTCTTTTGTGTACTAATCCTTCCAGTTGTTTAAATATAAATACAGGCAAATAATAAGAATATACATTGTGTGTTCCCTCCCTTTCTTATACAGAAGGTGGTGTGTTGTGGACATTGTTCTGTAGCTTGCTTTCTTGCTGAACAATATACCTTAGGAATCAACACATATAGAACTGCGCCATCCAAGAAGGTAGCCATGGGCCATGTGTGGCTGCTGAGCACTTGCAATGTGGCTGGTGCAACTAAAAAATAGAATTTTAAATTTTATTGAATTTAAATTTAGATTTAAAATGGAAGCAGTGTAAAATATTTTCCCATTAAACTCAACTTTATTGTTTTGGTCAAATTACATTTCACTTTAATTGTTGAAAATACAGCATCTGACTTGAGATGTGGTATAAGTGTAAAACACACACTGGATTTCAAAGACTTAATACCAAAAAAAGAATGTAAGCTAACTTATTAATAGTGTTTCACATCGCTTACATGTTGAAATATTTTTTTCTTTTTTTTGGTGAGGAAGATTGAGCCTGAGCTAACATCCCTTGCCAATCCTCCTCTTTTTGCTGAGGAAGATTGGCCTTGAGCTAACATCCATGCCCATCTTCCTCTATGTTGTATATGGGACGCCACCACAGCATGGCTTGATGAGTGGTGCATAGGTCCACGCCCAGGATTTGAACCTGCGAACCCCGGGCCGCTGAAGCGGAGTGCGCGAACTTGACCACTATGCCACTGGGCCAGCCCCAAATAATGTTTTTGATATATTAAGTTAAATAAAATATTAAAATTAATTTCACCAATTTCTTTTTGTTTTTAAAATTTGGCTACTAGAAAATTTAAAATTACATATGTGGCTCAAATTATATTTCTGCTGGACAGCACTGATATAGAACATCCATTATTTTTTACAGTTGTATAGATTTCCATTGAGTAGAGTACCATATTTTATTTAACCAGTCCACTATTGATGCATTCCTGAGTTGTTGCCAATCTTTTACCATTAAAAATGCAGAAATGCCTAACCTTGTGCATGTATCACTTCATTTGTATACAGCTTGATCTGTAAAATGGATTCCCAGTATCAGGGTTGCTGGGTTAAAGAGTAAATGCCTTTGTAATTTTGATATTGTCAAATTGGCCTCCATAAGAGTTGTACCAATTTGCACTCCCACTAGCAATGTGGGTGAGTTCCAAGTTCCCCATCTACTGCAATTTTAAACTACAGTAGAGTATCCACATGTTTGGGATATAATAATGAAAGCATTTCTTTTTGCTAATTCTGAGAGAGTTTTAAGAAGAAATCACAGATGGTTTGCCTAACTTTGTTTTCCATTTAAAAAAAAAAAAAGAAAACCTACTATTGATGGTAAACTCTTAGAATCAAGATTTTAGAATTGACCTTTTCTTTCTTTTTCTAATGAAAATGTCAAGGAATTAACCTACAGTTTTTCTGGGCTATAAATTTCTATGGAAGTCACAACTTGCATCATATGGAGATTTAGGACAAGAGATTTTGTGAGGGTTCAAATGGATAAGGGACACCATTTCCTTTTGTTCTCCAAGAGTTGGAGGTTTCTCCGATTCCTCCGGCAGCCTTCTCCAGCTGTGGTGGACTAACCCTACAAGGCAGACAGGTAGTGTGCATGCCGGTTTGGCATGCAGTCAGTTTATCAGTTCCCTGGATTCTAACTTAACAGGCTGCTTAACTTAGGAAATCCACTGACAGCATCATTGGAGCTTATGGACTTCCATAATCATTAGACAGTTGATTCTATTTATTAATAAGCTGCAGAAAAAGTTCATCTTTCCACCTTTCCGATCCAGCTATTGTCCCTCTTTTGAGACTTGTGTGCCCTCTACTGCCCTCTTGGCCTTTTTTGTTTTTTCAGATTGAAAAGAAGAACTAAACATTCAGCATCCAAAAACAAATTGCTTCAATTTTCCCATTCATAGGACTGAAAATAAGATTCCTATAAAGAGAAATCTCACTATGTAGTTAGGGATTTAAGTTAATAAATTAGTGTAATGGAAGCCTCTGGCTTTGAGAAAATGTAGAGGCATAGAAATGCACTTTATAGCAAATATGACTGTGAACATTTACTATCTTTAATATTTTATTGATTTTCAATATGAAAAGATTAAGAAAAGGAATAAAAGCTGAGACTATTAATATTGATCATCGGGAAGAACACTAGGACACGGGACTTATCGGAAGGGTCCTCCTCGGCAGTTGGTGAGAGCGAGCCGTTTCTCCCATGCTTAAGTTACAGAATGCATAAACAGACAACTTTCCAATAGGAAGCAGCTGCCCCACAGCTATTCTTCATGTCCTTGTTTGCTTCTGTTTCTAATTTTGCTTAATTATTTTGTTTCAGGAAGGGTTTTCACTCATTGGTAGCAAGAACTGGTTGAAGATCGTAAGACGCATGGATTGTCTGTTGTTTGGAACAACGATAAAGGCAAGATGCTGTGTAGCCAACTGTTTTTAAGCAAACGATCATAGCTGTCTCATCTTCTGTGTCTGTACGGGGCGGGGGGGTGGCGCAGGAGCTTCTCTTGGCAGGTGACGTGGTACTGGGAAGAATACATGTGTTTAAGGAGGGTTTGCACTGTGAGCAGAACATGAGACAAGGCCTGCAGGAGGCAGGACTAGTTAGTAAGAGGACGTTGCTGAAGAGCCGGGGCCCTGAGTGATCTGTCAGTACCTGACTGACGGAGCTGTGTGACCATTCTCTATCCTCCAAGCACAAATCGGGAGGAGGTGGAGTACATCGTTTGTCTTGCTATTTAGATGTTAAAAAGATGTGTATTTTCAAATGCTTCAGTGAATATCTTTTCATTTTTTTCCCTCTTTAATATTAAAAAACAAAATTCCTTTTTACTTGCTTTCTAGCTGTATTAAACTGAAAGAATGATCCTCATCAAAGAAACATGAAGACTAATCACCTGGATTATTTTCTTTCAGAAATAACTATAAAAAATCAATCTGTTAATATTCACTGAGTAGATAATATTAAAATTTAGGTGAAAGAGCCTAATTTTTGTGTGTGTGTGTGTGTGTGAGGAGATCAGCCCTCTGCTAACATCTGCCAATCCTCCTCTTTTTTTTTTTTTGGCTGAGGAAGACTGGCCCTGGGCTAACATCCGTGCCCATCTTCCTCCACTTTATATGGGACGCTGCCACAGCATGGCTTGCCAAGCAGTGCGTCGGTGCACGCCTGGGATCCAAAGTGGCGAACCCCAGGCCACCGCAGTGGAGTGCGCGCACTTAACCACTTGCGCCACAGGGCTGGCCCCTGAAAGAGCCTAATTTTTAATGGCCTCATCAGCTCTGAGAGTTGGAAGAGGTCTTCAAGAGCGTCTAATGGAGACGTCTTAACCTGAGGTCCACAGACCCTCCAAAGGGCCCTCAAAAAATTCAGGGGGTCCATGAACTGGCATGGATTTCCACTGATCTCTAATTTGTGATTTATCAATTTACCATTTCCTTCAATTATGACTATAAGCAACAGACCACAGTAGTATTAGACCTTTTCACCAATAGCAATCACACATACTTTCACATCACAGTACAGTTGTTTCAGATCTCTCAGATGTCATTTATGCTCATCATTACCTCACAATTATGCTATTAGCCCTGCTGCTAGATCTTTTTATTGAGTATGTTAATAAGGAAGTGTATATATTATGAGTTCACAAATTAGTGCTTTAATATTACAATAAATGATTTCAGTATAATTGGTTTCCTTTGTAATGTTATGTATTTTGTGTAATTAAAACGTTCTGAGAAGGGGTCCACTGACTTCACCAGACTGCCACAGGCGTCTGGAGCACATACTCAAAATATTCAAGAACCTCTGCTTCCATTTTACATATAAGGAAACTGAATTCATCTTAAGCCAACAGCCAAGGTTATAACTAGCTATCAGAGAACTGGGCTACTGGTCTTCTGACACCCAGCCCAGGACTAAGTCTGCTGAATGAATATATATACATCTTTTTAAAAGTTACACCATGCCATGTGTCTGATATTTGTTTTAATTTTTTCTGATTATATATTATTAAAAGTTTTAACTAAAGAGCAAAATAAAAATCAACCATAATTTAACTGCTCAAAAATAATCATTACTAACATTTTGAAGTTTTTATTAGGCATATATGTTATATCAGTTAGGATTGTGTTCAGATGCATATAACAGAAAATATAGCTATAATGGCCCTCAAAATAAGGGTTTATTTTCTTAACTAAATAAGAAAGCCAGAAACAGACAGTTGCTGGCATTGGCTCAGAAACTCAGCAGTGTCAAGGTCAACATCTTTGCAATTCCTTTGGCCTCTCATTCACAGCTGCAAAATGGCTGCTGCAGAGGCCGGCTCGATGGCGTAGCAGTTAAGTGTGCGTGCTCCACTTCCGCAGCCCGGGGTTCGCAGGTTCAGATCCCAGGCGCGCACCGATGCACCGCTTGTCAAGCCATGCTGTGGCGGCGTCCCATATAAAATAGAGGAACATGGACATGGATGTTACCTCAGGGCTAATCTTCATCACCAAAAAAAAAAAAAAAAAAAAGGCTGCTGCAGCTCTATTATATTCCCATTTAAGGAAATCAGCTTCATCTGTCCCTTTTATAAGGAAAGCATAAACTTTCCTATAATTCTGTCCACCTCCCACAATCCTACAAGATGTCTGTTTATGTCTCATGGGCCAGAACGGTGAACACTGCCATCCCACTCTGCAGAGGTTAGCAAAATGAGCGTTTGGCTTTTCCAGCCTCTGGTGTGGATTGGCTCATGGCAATAATCAGTGTCTGCCATATAGGTAATTTATAAATTTGGGATTGTAGTATACAGAGTCCTTTGTATCCTGCTCTCTTGTCATGTAACATTATATCAGGAACATTATACCAACTCATTATGTAGTCTTTGAAGACATGATTCTTCATGGCTACACTGCATTTTATTGTTTGGATGCACCACAAGTCAGTTAACCAATTTCCAGTTTTTCACTGTTATAAAAATGTTTTGATTTTCATAAGGATTTATTTATAGGGCTCTTGAGATAGAAGTCCTAGAAGTATGAACATTTATTTTGTCAATTTGCCCTCCAAGTAGGTTGTTCCTGCTTCTACTGCACCAGCAATGTGTAAGAATGCTCACTTATCCAAATCCTCTCCAATGGGGTGATATAATTTAAATTTAAAAACTAGTTTCCAATCTTATAAGCAAAAATAAGCATCTTCCTTTAATTTGCATTTCTTTGGTAACTAAATGAAAGTGAACATTTTTTGTGTGTTTGTTAGCCATCTATATTTCTTCTGTGAATCACCTGTCTACTGCTTTTGCCTAATTTTCCTCTTCTTCAAAGTATGTAGACACTATATATAGAGATTACATGTTATATATATGTATATTACATGTTATACAGAAATATATATTTATGTAATTTGTGTAATTATATAACTTTATATATAATATTTATGTATATATCATATATATTATATATTAATATTTAAAATATCTACCATTAGGAACCTTTTGCCTGTTGTTATTGTGAATGGTATTCTTTATTCCAAAGATATTTCTAGCTGATTATTGGATTTTTTCTGAACTAATTTAAATTTAGCTTTTTTACTAAACTTTTAACTCTGATAATTTAATTTTTTACTTTCTAGGAAAGTAATTTTATAATCTGCAAGCAATGGTAATTTTATTTCTTTCCAGTAGTTTATACTTATTTTCTCACCTTACTGAATTATCTATACCTTACAGAACACTAATTATATGGTTATAGTGCCCTCCTTGACATCTTGCTGACTTGAATGGCAAGTCATGTTTAGACATTAAGAACGTCTCTGGCTGTTGACTGGATATTCTTTACCATGTAAGGGAGACAGTCTTTCAGATATAGTTTATTTACTAATACTTTTATCAGCATTACATATTACATTTTATCAAAAGCTTCTCGACACTTATCAAGATCATGGTTTTTTTCCTCCTTTGATCTCTTGACTTAATATATTAATATTGAACCAACAGACTCTTCTTTTTGTGTTACCTGGGAAAGGGTGTCTTTGGAGCTTCTTGCCTTGGATAACCTTTATTTTTTTATTTATTTATTTTTTTATTTATTTATTTTTTTTTTATTTATTTTTCCCCCAAAGCCCCAGTACATAGCTGTCTGTCATAGCTGCACATCCCTCTAGCCGCCGCATGTGGGACGCGGCCTCAGCATGGTTGGAGGAGTGGTGCCTCGGTGCGCACCCGGGATCCGAACCCGGGCCGCCGGCAGCGGAGCGCACGCACTTAACCGCCAAGCCACGGGGCCGGCCCTGGATAACCTTTAGTTAACCAAGTATTACATAATAAACACCATTGTGTTTATTCACACAATTTAGACCATTGTCTAAATTGACAAATGGAAGAAGTATTTTGAAATAAAATTTTTACTCCTTTCAATTTAACATAACTTAAATTCTGTGGTAATAAAGATTATATTTCTTTTCTCTGCCTGAAATAAGTAGATTGTGTAAGTTCTGCCTTCTTGTAAGGTGGGCTTCCTTTTTTTCAGTAAGTCTGATCAAAATGGTCCTGGCTGATAGGCTGGCAGTAGACATATAATTCCCCATGGACATTCCATATGTCTTCCCTGTGGGAGGGGACTTGGGTTCAAAGGAGTCAACAAACCTAAACTGCTGTCCTCTTCACTTCTCACCCCCAGTAACTCACTGAAGTTTTTCATGATTTTGTCTGGCCTAGGCTTTGAGTATCACTTCTTGGTTTCATACCAAAGAATTAAAGAAAATGCTGAAGTCCCTTCTCTAGTTAAGTCCTTTTTCTGTACTTTCCCCCCCTTTTCTACAGTAGAGGAACTCACTGGTGGTGGGGAAAACTGCTTCAGTTGGGGAGCTAGTGGTGATGGGAAACTTCTTACAGATCTGGGTGATGAATCTGAAATCAGCAGGAAGAGTGGATGGGTTTGTGAGGCCCCTGATGTCTTCTTGGCTGTCCTCCTACGGGACACTAACTGGGCCCTGTGTCTTCCGGGATGTGCTGATACCGCACTTAACATCAGCTATAGAGCCTGCAGCTTAAGAATCTCCACATGGAGATGCCATTCACACCTGTGAGTCAGAATTTACTGGGCCTAATGTCTCCTGAAGGTGAAGGCTGATTTTTTTGTGAGTACACGAAGATAAGTGTAAAGAGACAAACTCTTATCCTTAACTTTTGTTTCCTCAAGGAATCAGTATAACAGGGAATTTTCTGTTAGTTGTAATAACTTGAAATTAAGTGTTTTGAAATAAGGCGGGAACAATTTGACATGTAAGCCACCACTTAAAATATAGTAATTTTGAACTGATCTCCTTAGGATTATAGAAACTGGAGACTGTATATTTGGGGCAGTTCAAGGCTGTTCATCTATACTTGAAAACTTTTCATTTCACAGCAGGGAGCTCTTTCTGACTTGTGTGTGTGTGTGTGTGTGTGTGTGTGTGTGTGAGGAGATCAGCCCTGAGCTAACATCTGCCAATCCTCCTCTTTTTTGCTGAGGAAGACTGGCCCTAGGCTAACATCCATGCCCATCTTCCTCCACTTTATATGGGACGCCGCCACAGCATGGTTTTTGACAAGCGGTGCATCGGTGCACGCCTGGGATCCGAACCGGCAAACCCCGGGCCGCCGCAGCGGAGCGCGCACACTTAACCGCTTGTGCCACCGGGCCAGCCCCTCTTTCTGACTTTTAATTATGGCTTAAAAATAAATCTCATCAAGAATTTTCAACCTAGGAGTCCTTTTGTTCACCCAGTGTCAGGTTTTCCATCGTGGTACCCCATGGCATTGCACACATGGGATGGAGATGTAACTCATTTTCAGATTTTTCCTGGTGTACCTTGGTTTTATCTTGGGTCCACATACATTGAAGTGGTATTTCTGGCTTCATATGATAAGCTCAAATTCTATCTGAGAATTTTACAGAAGCCAACGTGGAGCACGACTTCAGTTAGGCTGTCAGACATACATCCTGCCCTGTCATTTTTTGGAACTACATTCTGAAGAAACCCTAACTGTCCAAACTCATGCTTATGTACATTCACCTCTAGACTTATACAGCTGGTCTGAGACTTTTGCCCTTCTTATACACTTAGTAATTGTCTGTTTCTGCGTATAGCTTTTTTTTTTTTTTTTTTTTTGGTGAGGAAGATTAGCCTTGAGCTAACATCTGTCACCAATCCTCTTTTTGCTGAGAAATACTGGCCCTGGGCTAACATCCGTGCCCATCTTCCTCCACTTTATGTGGGATGCCGCCACAGCATGGCCTGACAAGCGGCGCATCGGTGTGTGCCTCAGATCCGAACCCCGGGCCACCACAGCAGAGCACGCACACTTAACTGCTACGCCACTGGGCCAGCCCCTGCATATAGTTTTTCATCTAGCTACAAGGTAAAAATTTTAATGTGATTGTTTATCAAAAGGTTAGATAATTACAGAATTATCATGGAAGTAGCTAATATAAAGGTACTTCACGTAGATGTCTTCACATAGAGTCTAAACTAGGGTGAGCTGGAAACAGCTAATTATTTGTAAACAAGAAATCAGCTCAATTTCACAAAAGAAGATTCATAGAATTACCAAAAACTAAATGTATAGTTCTCTTAATCAGTTATTTTCTCTTCCTCAGGGAACCTTAGCTTTCAATGACTCTGGATTTGGGGATTATTCATCCAAGAGAAAAATGGCTAAGGAAATGAATAGGCAATATACAAATGAAAAAAATACAGATGACCAATAAACTTAAGAAAAATGTTCAACTTCACTTGTAATCAAAGGAATGAAAAAAATCTCTGTTAACCTAGTAGGTTAAAAAAAATTTAAAAGAATAAGAATCTCCAGTGTGGGAGGGTGCAGAGAAATAGGCAGATACACCCTTGGTGGGCATAAACTGGTACTGTCTTGCCCCAGGGCAGTTTGGCATTAGGTACCAAAACACACAAAGCTTTGACCAGGCAAGTCTGCTTGTAGGCAGATTGTATCTTATACATACAAAGATGTATGTATAAGAGTGCTTATCAAAGCTTTGTGGTTTATCGTAGGAAAAATGGCTGGAAATAAATGTCAGTAGGGAGCCAGTTAAATAAAGGAATACTCTTCAGCCATCAAAAGTAATAAAGTATACTTGTATTTTTATACTTATTGTTAAATAAAAAATTAGGTTACAAAACGGTGTAGTTAAAAATGTAATATATGTAATGTATATATATTATATATAATATATGATATATAACCTATAATATATATATTTGTGTACTAGTGTGTGTATATGTCCTAATATATCTGAATATATTAAAACATTTCCTTTTCATATTTTCTCATTGTTGGAGAGGGTAATGATATTGGATTACTTTTATACTCAGGGAAAAATTAAATGAATTGAAAAAGAAGAGAACCCAACAGTGGCAATAAAGGGGTAGCAGTATCTGTTCTTCAAACATGATACCTGACCATTGCTTAGCCATGCCAGGAGCTTTCTATAACCTAAACATGTGGCTTTGCTTAATGGCTTTATCTAAAAATTTAAATAGTGTAAATCGTGAACAGGAAAATCAGGAAAATCAAGGATTTTTTGCTTATAGGAACTTACAGGAGTTTAACTGGGTAGAAACATTTTCCAGTTAGCAGTGTGATTTATGTATTTAATAAATGAAAAGTACTGTCACTATGCTAAGTTAGCATTTGAATTTCTTTACAGAAGAAATTGAACAAAGGTATGCAACACATACCAGCCGTTTGGGTCAGCTTTTATGTAAGTTGACTCCTCTAAACTCGGCAGAATATTAGACTAGAAAAAGAAGAAACTACTTCTGCTAAAATAATGGGTTTATTGTTGTTATTACAATTTAGTTCTATTTTTAAACTTACGATCAACTAAGTTTGATGTAGTTGCCAAATTTTTAAAATTTTAATTGTCTCCCACATTTGCTGATTTGCCAAGGGATGTAACTCATACAGCAAATTAAAGGCAACGTGTGGTGTGTGTGTGTGATTTGTATGGTAGTCTGGCCTAAGGATAAAGGGCTCTACAGATTATTAATATGAGATACATTAGCTCCTAGCATCTGCCTGTGCCCTGTCCCCCAGTCTTGTTTTTCAGATTCAGTGGCTTGTTTAATGTGGCATCTACCTGGTTTGCTCCTTTTTATGTGTGTGTGTGTATGTGTGTGAAGATCAGCCCTGAGCTAACATCTGTTGCCAGTCCTCCTCTTTCTGCTGAGGAAGACTGGCCCTGGGCTAACATCCGTGCCCATCTTCCTCTACTTTATATGGGATGCCACCAAAGCATGGCTTGATAAGCGGTGCGTAGGTCCACGCCCGGGATCCGAACCTGTGAACCCCGGGATGCCAAAGCGGAGCACGCAAACTTAACCACTATGCCACCGGGCCAGCCCCTGGTTTGCTCTTTTATACACTCAGGTTTTGAGAAATTTTGTTGAGCCAGGACTATGCTGTATCGTCTTCACTGATTTTCCACCTAAAGAATTAGAAGCTGTGAAATCATTATTCCCAAGTAAGACGATCATTGATCTTCTACTGTGGTCAGTAGAGAGACCCTCCTGGTCTTTATGATATGGGCTTTTGCATTTTTGCTAATGTCAGTTCTCTGAAAGAACTGAATTTAGTTATGATGAACAGTTCCCCAAAGGTAGAAGAAAACTAATTACTGGTTTTTTAATACCCATGTTAACCATCTAGGCTAACTGCTCCCTTATCTATTACCTCTTCCTCTCCAAGCACAGTAAATAAATGTGAAGTGATGACAAGGGTCACTGAGGATAACTTTTTATTTGTCAAACAGAACAAGAGTCGCATGTTCCGGGTACAGTTTAGTGGAGGGTCAAAGGAGCAGGCGCTGGAACATTGCTGCAGCTGTGTGCAGAACCTGGCCCAGTACATAACTGTCCAAGTGCCCGATGGAATCTGCCAGGAGCTCCGGCTGAGTCCTGGCCCACTGAGGGCAGGTGAAAGCCAAGGGAAGGGCTGTGCACAGAGCATCCCACCGCAGCATGGAGTAAGTAGGCGAGTGTGTTGGCTGTACAAGAAACCTGACAGGTTTATGCTGTGTGGGGGCTAAAATCACAGTGGAATTTGTTGAGTCCCTCAGGTTTGTAGGTTAAAAGATATCTGATGTTGAGTGATTTATTTTAAGTTGAAGGTTGATCCTCATTGTAACTATCTATTCCTAGAAATCAGATTAGCCAGGAGTCCTGGCTGTATTCTGTGTGTCACTATAGAACAGTGGTTCTCAAAGTGTGGTCCCTGGACCCTTCCTTGAGACCTTTTCGGGAGTCTATAAAGTCAACACTATTTTTGTAATAATATGAAGACGTTACTTGCCCTTTTCACCGTGTGGATATTTGCATTGATGGGACAAAAGTATCGTGAGCAAAGCCGCTGTCGCCTTAGCACAAATCCAGGCAGTGGCATCAGACTGCACCAGTAGTCATCATGCTCTTCACTAGTCACTCACGGTAAGAACAAACAGAACAGCCCTGTGTTCTGAAGTGTGATGGCTGTCTCAAGGGAGAGCACCTGTTTGACTGCACTGGGCGCTGAGATCACCTCTTGCTTCATGGAACAACATTATTACTTGAAAGAATGACAAACTATGGTTATTTTGATTTGGGTATGTGGTGAACATTTTCTCAAATGAATGAAGTGAGCTTGTCATTTCAGGAAAACAACCGATAGTATTTATCAACAATGATGAAGTGAGCTTTTCAAGTGAAAATAAGAATCTTGGAAAACTTGCACCTGTCACTTGAGCTTCACAGCTTCCTAACCCAGAAGACTTTTCTGATGGTGCTATTAATGAATGTGATTTTTTTTATAATTACATGACAAAATGTTTCAACATTTGGAAGATCTATATGGTCCAATGAACCAGTATTTTCCAAATGACCATTGCATGATGCTACAAAATCAGACATGGATAAAAGATCCATTCCAAGTGCAAAATAGACCAGCGGATTTTCATATAACAGAATATAACAAGTTCATTGCTATAACTTCAGATTTTGTCTTGCAGCTAACCTTTAAGAAACTTTTTGAGTTTTGGTGTCATATCAAAGAATATCCATAATTACCTAATAAGGCCATTTTAAAATATTTTTGCCTTTTCCATCTACATATCTGTGTGAAGCCAGATTTTTTTCATGTACTTCAAAGCAAGATGTGTCAGCAGACTGAATGCAGAAGTAGATAAAGTAGCAAATTCTTGTGCTTTTATGTAGCCCTCCAGACCTCCTTCTACCCCTTGTTTATTGTATTTGCCTGGAAAAATTCCCATGTTCTACCTGAGAACAACCCCTCCCAGATTTCTTTGAAACAGCAAGGACTGTGGAGCATTCCTACACTTCATGCTTAGCACACCCCCTCCAGTTCACTCCCTCTGCTATGAGCCTGAGTCTCACCCCTGCCTCCATTCCAGCACTTCCTGGGTTGCTTACCTTCTTTGTGGCTCCCTTCCCTTTATCACCCCAGTGTCTAGTATATAACAGGCACAAACATTGTTGAATGAAGATATCTAGGAATTATACTAACAGAAGAATTCATTCCTTCAGAATGTCTACAATGAGATTATTTTTTAAAGTTTTATTAAAAACATAGTTATCGGGCCAGCCCCGGGGCTTAGCGGTTAAGTGCGCGTGCTCCGCTACTGGCAGCCTGGGTTTGGATCCCGGGCGCGCACCGTCGCACCGCTTCTCCGGCCATGCTGAGGCCACGTCCCACATACAGCAACTAGAAGGATGTGCAGCTATGACATACAACTGTCTACTGGGGCTTTGGGGGAAAAAAAAAAAGAGGAGGAGGATTGGCAATAGACGTTAGCTCAGAGCCGGTCTTCCTCAGCAAAAAGAGGAGGATTAGCACGGATGTTAGCTCAGGGCTGATCTCCCTCACACACAAAAAAAAGTTATCTTACAGTTAGAGGAATTTTCCCCCCTGCTTTGCTTTTCTGCAATCAAAGTATATTACTTGAGTGATAATTTTTAGAAGGTGACAGATCATGAATATCAGAAGCTGGGCAATGTCCACCGCCCTGCAGTACCAGCACGTGGACCTAGGTCCTGGGCTGGGCCTCTGAAGACAGAAGCACCCCGTGGCGTGGGACAGGAGGGAACACTAACAGCCTGTCAGACACTGAGGAACACCAGGTGCAAGGCAGGAGCCTCAGATTCCAACTCGGTCCGTACCTCTATTGTGGTAAATCAAGTAACAGCCCAGTTTAAACTAGAAGAGACTACACTGATAATGATTTTAGCACCTTTACTGATCCTCTTTTCTTTCTTTGGACATGCATGCATGTGTTTCCACTTCTTTAATGGCCTGTGGTGCCTATGATTATGTTCAGCCAGTCTCCTAATTGCAGGTGGTTTCATTGCAGTCACACCAGAACCTGGAGCAGCAGCAGGGTGTACTGGGCAGCACAAGCGCTCCAGAAGGAAGGACCTCCGTGACGTGGTTAGCTCAGGTAGAGCCTGTGTCCATGTTAAGTTTCCTTGTCGTGAAAAACAGTGGTCCTGAAAAATTTGTATCCGTCTGTTCACTCCCTTGTTCTAGAATAATAACCTGAAGTGTTACTATAGTAGATGATAAAGACAGAGACAGACAGTGTTCACCTACTCCTGTTGTGAGATTAGACATGATGGCACATACTTAAGAACTATCTCCTAAGGAAATAAAAGAGGAAGAGTGGTCTATAGTGTTAGTCTTTAAATGTGCGAGATAAACAATTTAATCACCACTTTCCCAAAAAGAGGAATACAGGGAAGAATTTCAATTTAATTTTGAAATGAAATTTGGGAACTATTCTAAGACAAATATCAATATGGAGTCAGATCAGTGATGGTTTCTGTAGGGGCAAATTTTCAGTGCTAAAATCTCAGCTAAAGATAACGTAGAAACATGGGAAGATTCAGCTGTTACCACAGGCTTGCTTTCAGACATCCCCTCTCCCCTTGCAGTTTGCTGTTAACACAGACTCCTGCAAAACCTATTCATGCAGACTCAGGGTTACCTGCTGTCTGCTCTGCTGGGAGCTCCTTGAGGACGGTCTCCTCACTGCTTTCCCTGCTGCACTTGACAGCAGGCTCTCAGGCCAACAGCTTATGCTTTCCACAAAACTCGGTGTGGAATTCATCAATATTCAAGGATGGATTTTCTTTTTAATGTATTTATTAAATTGTGCTAACAGTGGTATAAAAAAGAAAATATGGGCGTTTTCTCCATGTGGCTTACCACTAACTTAAAATAAATGGACAATCATAGAAGACAAAATTTGGGAGGTAAGAAGACTAAATAAGAATTCATGTGTATTTCTTTTAATAACTCAGCAACTAGGACAGAAAAATATTTAAAAGCCTCTTTGTCCAGCAGCAGGGCAGACTTCATAGTTCTCAGTTTGTAGCCTCATATTTGCATTGGGGTTAGAGGTTAACTGAATCAGAGTGGCTAGGACAGTAAAGCCACAAAAAAAAACCATGGAGCAAGGCAGGGGGTGGGGTCCTTATTCAGGAAATAGCAGTTGCTCTAAAAGGTGTACCTTGGCCTAGTTTATTTCCATAGTATAGAACTGTGTACAAACAGAAAAAGCACCAGGCTGGGAGCTCAGGTATGTTACTTGTTTGCTCTAACTTTCTGGACAAGTCGTTCTATGAATGTAAGTTAGTAAAACTTTTTGGGAAGCAATTTAGCTGTACAGATTAAATTTAACATTATGTCTTATTACATATACATACATATAAGGATGTTCTCATAGCGTTGTTTATGGTAACAAAATTGGAAACAACATAAATGTTCACTAATAGGATAGTGAGTGGTTAATATGTGGTATAACCACAGATTGGATAAAAATGCAGTCAGTAAAAGTGATGTCTATCCCTATCTTTTGACATGGAAAGATATTCGTAGTACCTTAAGTTTTTTAAAAGGCTACAAAGTAGCATGTATGATTTAATTTTTGTAGTAAACACAAACACACAAAATAAGTTTGGAAGGAGATATACTGACATGTTAACAGTGGCTTTCACTGGAGAACAGGGCTCCATGTTACTTTCATTTTCTTCTTTCTACCTTTAGGTAGAGTCTGAAAAGTGGGTTTGAATTTAGAAAAGTACATTTTTATTATAGATAATTCCTCGAGAAATGTCAATCGTATACATACACACCAAACCATGCCATCCATAGAAAAGGTATAAAGGCACCTACCTAACGTGAGGAGTAAACAAGATGACTGGATCAAAGAACCAAACATAAGTGGGACCATATGGAGCTGGCGCCCATTGTCGTCACGTGGGACTGCGGATCCTGTGTCTCTGTAGCTTCCAAATTGCCAAGCACAGTCAGACCTTTATTTGACCTCTCCTAATATTTAAATATTGATAACTTATTCAGCTGGTTTTAAATATTAAAACACTGCAAGTTACCAAAGAAGACATATAGATGGCAAATAACTACGTGAAAAAATGCTCAATGTAATATGACTTCGTTTATATGACATTCTGGAAAAGGCAAAACTGTAAGGTATAGAGAACAGATCAGTGGTTGTCCAAGGTTAAGGGTTTGACAACAAGGTTAGGTAGCATGTGGGAATTTTCTGGGGGGTGATGGAAATGTTTTGTGTCTTAATTGTGGTGATGGTTACATGTCTCTCTATATTTGTCAGACCTCGTGGACCAAAAAAAGACCTCAGTAAGCTAATTGTGTCCTTTGGATGGTTAGTTTGTGACCTCTCTGTATTACATTCAGAGCCCAGTTTCCACATGGTCAATTGCTCACACCCATTCTTCCACCTATGATGTGGGAAAGATGAACTAAGCTAGTGTAGTTCATTCATCAATAGGTTTCTTATCAATCCACAAAATGTTGTCAGCACAGTATTCTTCATTAAAGCAGGATCTTAACTTTGCAAATCATTTCATTATTACTTGAAATACTTAAGAATACAAGTTTATCTCACTTCCTATGTATATTTAGAAACATGTAAAGGAACCCTGTGAAGCTAATTAACACTAATTTTTGGTGGTGTTTTCCCCTAATCTTTCCTTAAGGCAAAGTTTTTCTATGTTCTATTATTCAGGCTATTGCTTTTGCCTGTAATCTCTAATAAACTACTCTTGTGGCATCCCCATAGTCTCTCCTGGCGTCGGAGGAGCTGCCCCTTGTCTATGAGCAGTCTGCTTGGAATGCCGAAGAGTTAGGCCCCTTTCTACGCTTGTGCCTCATGGATCAGAATTTCCCAGCATTTGTGGAAGAGGTGGAAAAAGAACTAAAAAAGCTGACAGGGTTCAGAAATTAACACTTTATGTACATATAGAATTAAGGAATGTGAAAGCACTGAAAAAATGCTTCCTCCTAAGATTAGAAAAGATACTAGAATAAAGAGTATTATTTCAAACACCTTTTATCAATGTTTTATTTTTAAAAACAGGTAATCCACTTTTTTATACATCATTGCACTTCAACAATTACACAAAACACAAGTACATGCATCTACTGTTACGCACTGCATGAGAACCCTGCCGCGTGAGAAAACCTACACTCAACCATTAAATCAATGTGAAAAAATACAGTGTCAACCCCAGAGTATAACTAGTTGCATAGAATACCATGCTATAACATTTCAAGGTCACTGAAAACAAAAGGTAAATTATAAAAGTTTGTCTTAATTGAATGTACAGTAAGGTTCAACACATCAGTGCAAAAGCATTTAAGAATTTACATGATTTAACAAAAGAAAGAATTACTTAAAAAGCAATCATACATATATACTGCAATTCATTATATCCATAATATCCATTCAGTGGACTGTTCCAGCTTCTTATCAAAGTCGTAGGTTAAGCCCTTAAAATTATAGATTTCAGTTTATATTACTCATCTTTATGTACCAGAACTGCACAATTTCCTCATCTGACAACATACAATAAAGAATGTATATCAGCAGCTTAAAAATGAAACAAGCATTTATTTTGGATTTCTCCCACCCCAAAAAATATAAATATATATATATATATTTATATACTGTATATATCTGTAGGTTTTGCTGTACTTTACAAAAATGTATCACTAGATGGCAGCAGTGCATTTTAGGGCTTTGCCAATTGAACAGCTGCATTAAGTAAAAAATGGCGCATGCATGATCCGATCCTCAGAGGACCTTTCACTTCTATTTAAATATTTTAACAAAGGAAAAAAAGAAGCAACATTCACAGCACATCAAGCCCAAAATAGTTTACACCTTCTACACTGAAGCATTGTTTAAAATGTACCTGGCTAGGTCACCCTTACAGGAGAGGCTAAATAAGGCATGCTTTAGACAGTCGTGGTGGTGGTGCTCACTTGAAAGGGGAGAGAACCAAAGGTCCAAGCAGAAAATTTAGTAGGTCATGTTGCCACCAGTTTCAGGAACCTAAAGATCTATAAAGAGACAGTATTTGGAAATTAAAAGGGAATATGCACTGTCACTTAAGAGTACACCAAGTGCCACATAAAACAAAACTCTAGTTCAAACAGCATGCTCAGGGATGTGGTGTGAAATTCTGATCTCCATGTGCCTAACCGGAAGGCACTCTGGCCCACCTGTGCCTGGCCACCATTCTTGCCTCGCCCTCAGAAGCAAAGTGGGACCAATTAATGGCCTCTGGGAATAATCCACCGAAGAAGGTGACAATTTAATTTTTACTTTTTAAAGATATAAGTAAACAGTGGTATGAAGTTTTTATTTTGAAACATCATACAAATTCTGAAATGGCATTTATGTAAATATGTGAAACAAGGCAGCTGAAAAATGTTCCTTTCCAGCACTACACTGGACAGACAGAACTTGTTCCATCAGTATCAGCTGCTCTGAAATGAACTAAAAGATCTTGCAACATAACACCAACAAGTGAAGAATTTGTAACAAGGACAACAGAGGCACATTCATTTGAATACAATTTTTAAAACAACTAAAGAAGGCCATACTTACATTATAAGCAGTACTTAATTTGTGTTTCTCTGGCGCAAGTTTTTATCTTTGTGATTGTTGGTAGAGTTGGTTTTCCTTTGGAGGGAAAATTGCATTACAAGAGTTAAAGTCAAAGTCAGTAGCAAGTGTTGAAAGTATAACACATGGAAATACAGGGAGTCTTTCACTTACTGCCATCCCTGGTGTAGGAAGAAATTTTACTGCACAATATTAGTGCATAAAAACATTCCTTGTGGCAAGTGCCTACATACCTTCAATTAATAGAGCCTTTTGACTCCCGAGGCAGACGATATACAGGTAACTTTCCCTCTGATTAATAAACTAATCTAATTACTATAAAGGTGAGAATAGTTTTTTCTCTAGTGAACACCACTCTTCTCAAATGATAAAAGATACTCAACTATATACAGGCAGTACTGTGCCCTCTGGCATTTAACTAATTTGGGCACAGTCTGCCTGCCTTTCACTCCTTAGTTCCAAACTTGAGGAGATTCTGCTAAGCTTGGATTGATTCCAAATTTCCATTTCCATCTCTCTTGGATACACACAATTGTTAATGGAGCCAGACAGCTTATCCATGCTATGGTCCAGCTTGAAATTAACTTTAACAAAACCTGAAGTCTCAGATATACTGCTCATTTTTTCCACATTATCAATTTAAGCATAGGATGTGAAAATTTTGAAACAGCAATTTTTTGCATGGTATTCCACTTTATATTGCTACTAAAAACAAAACTGTACAGCCTGTCCTGGGAATCAAATGGCCCTCAGTCAGCTCCAGTCAGTCACAGAAGCCTCCCCTGCAACATTTGTTTCCACTCACGGTCTTCCCCTACAATCTAGCTATTCCGTTTGATTAAACTGCAAATACAAAACTCAATCAGAAACTATTGAATCAAGGTCCAATAAAAGTACTTACATTGGCCCAGCTGGTTCATCATCTACACAGGTGTTCAGTTTTTAATAATCCATTGAGAGACCGGAGAAGAAAGGAGAAAATTGTGAGGCTTTGCATAAGGATTAATAGAACAGCAAACGGCAAGTGGCAAACATGGCTACTCATAGCATTTATTCAAGGCCATTCCGTCTGAAAGTGCAAAACACTCATGGAGTTATTATTTCTAGATTCAAGTTTTTAATGGCAGGTATGTTGTTTCAATGGTTTTAGTTAACACTTTGAATGCTTGTCATGAAAAACTGCAACTGTAGCGGACAGATAGGCTGCAACATCATTATACTCATCCTGTCCCCAAGTTCCAGTGGTTCACTCTTAAATAGATGAGAAGACAAACCAACATTTCAGTTGTAAAATCCTGCTGTTTGTTTTCTTGTGATGAATGCATGCACAGTTTTGGCTCAATCCTGCAATGTAGCTGGATGTGTATGTTCTATACGTTTAGCCACACATCCTCACTTCCCCAAAGGACACTGTTCTTGCTGTTTTGTAATCTTTAGGAGAGTCTTTAGTCTGGAGAATGAGATTGAGGAAGAGGAAGCCACAATAGTTCAACCTAATACTGCGTCAGCAAGGCTGGGCTATGCCAGCAACAGGGGTATGCATACCAGAGGATGTTCTGTGACACACCAGGGAAAGCTGAATAGTGGTGACATCTCTAGAAAGGACTTCAGATAGAAAGATAGGCTCACTTCTGTGCCCTGGCCAAAACCAGAACCCAAACCCAGATGAGCCACGAGATATCTTTTTTTTTTTTTTAATCAAAAAGCTTACAATATGAGTTTAGAAGCCTTCTTAAATTGGTATTTTATGATTCTGATTTATATATTTTTTCTTTCCTGTTTCAACTAAGGGCAACTTGATCCCCTTTAAGCAGGGATATACATACACAGATTTTTTTTTAAAGGCCCACAACGGGGAGGGAACAAGTTAAGTGCTCTTAATTTCTTCTTATTTTATGAAAGTCAGGTAAACTAAAATGATTCAGAACAGTTTGATTTCACTGAAGGCTTCTAGAAAAACTCTCAGCAGGATTCCACAAGGGGGCTTGGTGCACATGAAGCAGTTATGGAGATTACAATCTCAGTGTAGGCGTCTGCAGGAGCACACGTCAGGAGTAATGTCTGTCAGAGGGAGACATTGCTCCACCTGTTCCTTTGAGGCAACGGAGAGGCAAAGCCACCGCCAGCACACACAGTGACTGGAGCAAAAAAATATTCCAAAAAAAAAAAACTAACCACAAACCAACGACTTAGCCAAAACAATAGGCTAGCAACACACCAGTGTCCACAGGATTCTACTACTAACAACAGTACACTGTCAAACAGGTACAGAGAACAAACTAAGACTTAAGGACATCCAACACATCTGTGTGCTGTGTATGCAGTGGAGTTACAGACATACCAGGTACTAAGACACACAAGCCCAGCCTAAATCCTCCCTTACCACAACACCCTAATGCTCTCAGCATCCCAGCCAAGCCAGCTCAGCTACATGCTAGGAGCTAAGCACTTCAGGGACTTAACGGAAAAGACATGGGAGCAAACAGAATATTTTTAGTACCCTGGCTGTGCACCCGAAAATACAAAATTCTAAAGCAAGACAGCTGACACAAGAATATCATCAATCTCCTCCCATTTTAAAAGAAAAGCAGGGGAGAGGGGATCGCAATAGCCAAGCTAATCCTTTCAAAGCATGACGCTGTCGGCACCAACGCAAGCACTTCACGCTCATCATTCTTTTGGTAGTGGGGGTACGCCCTGGTGTCTGGCTAGTAATGTCATTTTGCAGCCCGACAAGCCAATAATGTGCACAAGGCTGCATGTAGGAGTTTTAGCAACAGTGGCTCTGGTGTAGCTGCCCTGCCTGCAAGTGGGAGCAGTTGCTATTCACACTAGTGTCTAAATCTCATAAGCCCCTTCATCTCTCTCTCCCCAAAGCCAATTCCACATTTACAAGGAACAAATAAAAGAACCTCATGTCTCCTATTTTCCTGGACTGAATCACTATCTGCAGCTCCACTCTCCCTTTACAGGTCAGACAGAAAAACAACTTGACCCCTAACAGGGACATCAGGAGAGAGGGAAAGAACAGAACTACAGAAAAGAGGTACGAAAATCAAAGTAAATGAGGATTAAACAGCAAACTGAAATCCAAATTAGTTGTGAAAGTGAATGAAGTAAACTTGAAGAAAAGTGTTAACATCATGAACTGTGCATCGTATAGACTGAAGCGGAGATTAAACAAACTCCAAAAGCATGCATATCGCTCACTTACCACCATGTTTTAAGGGTTTGATGCAATTGAGGGGGGAAAAAAAAGAAGTCATAGTAACCGACAAATATCAACATACCCCCAAAACCCTCAGGCCAAAAGATAGCTGCTTACACAATAACTGTTCTCTCCACCTGGTATTACTCACAGCCACTGGCTAGATGAGAGGAAGAGGACTGGGGGAGAATGGAAACAAGATGCTTCTGGAATCCATCTTATGAGAGTGAAGTTCCTGGTGGAGCTGTTGCACACACTCGTTTATCTGTCCTCTTCCCAACCGAATGCACTAGAGCCCTCACTCCCCTACATCTGCCTCCTAATCTGGAAGGATGCTCTGCGATGCCTAGTAAATAATGCACTACCTGATACAGTATCACCTCCAAAAAGATGGCTTTAAAGTCAAATGATCAAAAGCTGACTGGTCAAAGCTCCTTTTTCACTGCCTTCATCTCACTGAGGATAGGGTTTTATGGTTTCTAAGCCCACTTCAATTTTGCCTGATCTCAGCAGAGTAGCATTAAACCCAAAGGAGATTAACGGTTACTTTCAATTTCCTTCCTTGTTTGGTCCCACTGTATTTTCTCCATAAGTTAACTCGTTACTGACCCAGATGACCCCTAGTGAAGAGACAACAAGTGTGTGTTTTGCATCTCATTTTATAAAGTCACATTTCTTTTCCAACATTCCTGGCCCGTTGTAAAGCTTCATATGCTACCAAATGTTTTGAACAACTAATCTATTTTGAAACATCAGAATAGCTCTTAATTCTAAAGTGTCTAAAAGAGTTTGGATATATCAGAGCCACTAAAAATGGTCCCCCCAAAACCTCAAATATCTTCTCCACCAGTAGTAACTTAAGGGAAGAGTCCTTTTGACTTGCTCATAAAAATTATCCCTCTAACGTGAAAATATAAAACTCTTTTTGATGCCAGCACTTCTTTTCTTAAATCAGCTTCTATTGTTTTCATTTGAGGTCACTAAATGTTCAGCAGAACTGAAGGCCCCAGCAGCTAAGCATGTTCACTCTCCACCTCCCCAGGGGATTGGGGAGGGGAGACTTGAAAGCACACACTCATTGATCCCAGGTTCAGTCGGCAGGGAACCCACAGAAGGTGTGCTCCACGCATGTGTCCAGCTGTAAGATGGATGGAAGGCTAGAGGGACACTGGCTGGACCTAGTCTTTTTAGAGAATTGTCATTTAACATTTTTAGAGAATGTAGTCAAGAGGTAAATGAAAAAACAATGCCCTTATTTGGCTCCATGATTCACCTGTTACTGAAAACACTGAAGGTAAAAGGTGATGTGCAGAATGTCTACCTACAAGACAACCTACTGGGCACTGATTCTCAGCGAGACCAGAACAGGGGCCTAAAGGGATTTAGATCTGAGTTTCACTTATAAAATATCCTGAGTATACGCCAGTAGACAAAAAGACATAGGCTTTTTTTTCTGGAAGCAGCTCAACCTTAACTCTAGGCATTTTCTATCTGAGAAATCTAAAGCAATATTTGCTTTTCTAATGAAACATTCTCAGACTAAACTCTGTAAGTTCAAATTTGTGTTTTTTTATACTTTTGTGTTGTTCATTTAGTGCTTTTCTAGTAAGGGCCTGAGTTACCAAGAACCCACAGACTGCCCAAATAGGAATACTGAGTTTTATATGAACTTTTTTCATATAAAAAAAGTTCAGTGAGTCAGAAAGAAATCATAGGTATATCTTGATAATAAAGTACCAATTTGGCAGAGAAAAAGCACGTCACACCTATTAAAAAAAATCCATTTTCATAATGGCATAAATAAGTCAACACAGAGCCACAGACGGTTATCTGATAGGTAAAAATTCATCACCTCTAAAACTCCAAATTTTTATCAGATATAATGTACCTCTTCATTCATTTCAAAAAGGAGTGCATGCATATATCTTTCTGTAAATTTGGGGAGAAGCATATGGGAAGAAAGCACAGGAGGTAAGTTTTCTCTCCCACGAACTACAAAGCAGCTGAGGGGAAACTGGCTAAAGAAGAAAAAGCCACAGCATAAGGAGAACTCACTGAGGAACAATCAACTTTTTTTTTTTTAAATCATTACTTCGAGGAGGAGAGAAGAAAACAAGGGGAGCAGGAGCAGGGAGGAGTTGAGAGGAGGAGGTAGAGAGACAAAGGAGCAAACTATGGGATGGACATGCTGGAGCAAGGGCAGGGATGTGGAGATGGAGAATGGAGCCTGGACCACACTGGCTGTCAGGAAGGGAACGGAGAGAAGGTCAACACTGCAGTAATTCCAGCACCCCAGATTTTCCACCCCAATTCAACAACAACAAAGTAAAAGCTGCTTATTCTTTCAAGAGACTAAAGCAAGGAGGTTTTACTTTGCACTTACCCTACAGTCATCTCTTTTATGTAGGATTCATTCACTATGATAATTTAGCTTAAAAGGGCTATTTTCCCTCCAGGAAGCTGTTCAGATTTGCTGGCCACAGATGTCTGTTATAACAAACTAGTACCCATTTGAGTTCAACAGCCATGGAGCTCTTAAGAACAACTAGCTGCTTCCCTGGGCAGGTGTCTGCACTTGTCAGATAGAACCAACATTAACCATTTCTCAAATCTAACCTGAAGGTCTTCCACATATGCTGGACAGCAACCTGGAAAATGAAGTGGCTTCCTACTAGGAAGACTGGAACTTCTGATGGGGACATGCTAAGCCACTGTGTCACTCTGCCAAGAGAGTGGCAGCCAGGCTCATCTTAAAATAAGAAATCAGGTTTTGAAGCTCATCTTTGCCTTTTCCTACCTGACATTTTGCTGCTCAACCTTTCCCAAGGGAAGGCTGAGAAAGGTGATATTTAACAAAGCAAAGGCCATTCTGAGGGGATGAAAAAGCCCTTTTCAGGACTGAGGTATAAATGTTCTCCAAGAGCCAACACTGAAAACACACAGGGAGGCAACTCTCCCCCTTTACTCTCAGGTATAAATACAGGTAGTCTGCCTTGGGAGTCCTACTTTCTAGCAGGAAAGAGAAAAATTTAGAGGAAAAAAACATTGTGCATATATGAAAATCCCAAGAAAGCAGCTGCACTTCATAGAATAGCAGTTATGTGGACCTAGGAGAAGGAAAGTAAAAATCCTGGGCAGCTGATGTCCATGCCATTCTCCATCTAGCTCACTGGTGAATGCACATATGGAGGGGAGGCCACCAGGTCTTCCCACATGCATCGTTAGTTTCAACAAAAGCCCTTTTCACCAGCCTCACTGTAATACTCCCTCTATTTAGTGAAGACAGATTTAGGAGCTGCTGAGAAGTAAGGAAAAGAAGGGGAAGTGGCTGTTGCTCTCAAACACCTCCTTCTGGAGTCTGAAGCTCTCAAACATGCCTTCAGGGCTGCACTCTTTCTGAGGGAGCACTAGACCTCCCTTAGTATTCTCCACTGACACACATGGTGGGTGCTGCAGTCCTGCTGGTCAGCCCGAGGGACACAGACAACTCTGTGGGGCAGGGTACAGTACCACAGTGCACAAGCACAGGCCCAGAACAGTCAGACTGGAGTTGGCATCCTCACCATCACCCAGAGTCAGCCTCCACTGAGCTCAGGTGCATACCCTTCTGGTCTAGTCAGTGACAGGCAAGTGGTGGTTATAGTTGGCTGGCCAATTAATTTGTTTTTGCTGGTGATGTTATAGGGTGGGAGGGTGGGACGGGTAGCTAGTTACGATTCAGAAGTTCTACTGATACAAGTCTCCATCAATAGCTCCCCCCGACTGTAATATCACAGGGTTAGAAATGGAACAACCATGACAAAAAGCATACAAAAATTTCCCAGGACTTTTCTGACTCTAAGCATGTCCAATAATCGAAGATTCTTGTTCTTTCCAATGCTTAAGAACTCACTGTGATTCTGCTACTACTATCCACTCCCTTCTCTGACCCTAGACCAGCTTGAGGGTACTGCCTCGGGCATGGACTCCAGGTGTTACTGCTTAGCTACCTCTGTCTTAAACTGAAGGTGGGGGTTGGGTGGGGTGGTAGACGCATCAGATGCTCTCCACCATTCCTGTCTGTCAGGTAGACAGAAAAGCCAAACAGTAGGTGCCGGCTTCACCAAGAACCTTAAAAACCTATTGAAGGGGCCAACCAAGGGAACCAAAGGCTGGCTGGTTCCAATGGCTTTTCCTGAGAACGGTTTGACTGGGCTGGGGCAGTTACCAGGGGCTACACCAGGCAACCATGTGACAACCAATTAGATACCTTAAATCTGCCTGAAAGGCCAGGTGGCCTGCGATCTTGGGGTGGCTTCTAGGCTTGACTTGGATTCTCCTCAAGCTCAATCTGCCTGATGATCTGTATTGAAGGAGGACAGAGCTGAACAAAGAGACTGAGAGCTGCCCATTCCCCATATGGGGCCTGAAGGGCAGAGAGGACTGGGGTTTGGAGAACACCCAAATGCAGGGACAGAGCTAATAATTATAGCTCTAGGTGGCTAATCTTAGGGGTAGGGGGGTAGGAACCAGTATAAGAATTTTCCTTCTCTCCTTTTGGGACTGAATCCCAACATCCTTATAATTCTCTTTGGGTGCTTAGAAACCAGCCCATGGAAACAACCCCAACGGTACAGCTATTTTGTAGGGATGCTCTTACCGTCAGGAACTTCATCTGGCCTCTTCCTCTTCTCATACACAACAATGATCACCACAAGGATAATGATTTCAGCCAGAATTCCCAAGAAAGGCCAGAGTGGGGCCAGGTGGCTCCGTACCCTGAGGATGGTGACAATAGAGGTGGAGCCAATGGAGTTGGTAGCATTACATTCATACTCGCCAGGGTCTTCTGTGATCTGGAGGTTCATGATGCTCAGCTCGGTGTAATTTTCCTTGTTGATTATGAAGAAGCGGCCGGAGGTATTGGCAATCTCCTGCTCGGGAGCAGAAAAAGTAGGAACACACAGACATCAGACTAGGCGAGTTAGTGCCCAAGACAGGGTGATGTTCTCCATTCTTAGCAGGACACTGGCTGGGATGAAGGAGCAGTGTCTAGTACCATCTTTGTCCAAGGAACTTTGAGCACTTCGTTACTGACTTCCCTTCAATATTAACAATAACAACAAATCAATAAGCTTCTGATAGAGCTAGGGTAAAAGCGTCCCCTGCCACTGGTCCTCCAGACTTCTCCAACTTCTATGAAGTGAATGGAGGTTCTACCCTGTAGACCCAGAAAAGATCACCTCAATCTAGAAAATACTGCTTCAAACATCAGGTAAGTAACTATAACAGGAGGAGGATGGAGAAGAGGTGTTACCTCCATGGTCAGGCATATCTCGTAACCTCAGGCCTGTCTGACTGATGACTTCCAAGTCAGCGCATTTACTTCACACTTGGTGACTTCTGCAAAGTCTCCTTAAACTTCCTCAAGAAACAATGCTAAGAACTTGCTCCTGGTCAGAGTGGGGGGAAATTCATAACTTCTCTTTCCTTTCAGAATTACAGGGTTAAAGGAAAGTTTATTCAGTCAACCAACAAATATTTATTAATGTATGCTACATGTTTTATATCCTACACTAAGGGAGAGGTGAGATAGGGAAAAGTATGACACAAATATGAACAAGGAGGTTCGCCTCAAGAGGGAACCAGACCTTCAAAGGGATAGTTACTGGAAGATGGTAAGAAGCCCCAACAGAGGGTACGTTGAGCACTGTGGGGCACAGAGTGAGTGGCCACTGCCAGAAAGAGTCAGGGAAAGCTTCAGAGAAGAGCTAACATTTGAACTAGATTGTGGGGGAGGAGAGTTGATCACACAGGACAGGAGGGCTCCAGGCACGTGTGGGAAGGCAGAGGTGAGGGTACATGACCAGGGGTCTGGGTGGAGCTGGGACAGGCTTGCTGCACTCATCTCATGGGATACTGGCAAGGAAACACTGACTCACGTGTCAGTTGTTATGCAACAACTAAAGCATAATCAGAAACAGGAGGGAGGAAAGGGGAAGATAATCCCCAGAATGATGTCTAGCTATAGCATACAATGGTGTCTGCATTTGAGTGTTGGTTATGGCTGAAATGAAATGAATCAATAAAATTATTTATAATTTTAAATATTATTTTAAATTTAAATTTAAAAATAAATGAAATTTAAAGGCTTTTAAACAACCTTTAAATTTTAAATTTTAAAGGCTTTTAAACAGCCTTTAAAATAAGAGTTATTCTGTGAAACTGCCATTCTGGGACTTGGAAAGCTGCCAACTTCTCTAACTCCTGCTCCACTCACTAATTCCATGTTTTTCACTTATGACCAGAGGTGATTAGTATCATCTTTGGTCTACAAACCTTCAATGGGTATTTTTTTGAATACCATCATATGCAAGAAACTTGCACCTTTTCAATCAAGGCATAATAAGATATTGTGTGGGATTTGTCCTACTGTCACAGAACTGATGACTAAAGAGAGAGCCATCAAAAGTACCCCACATTCTTTAAAAAAAGGCTCAAACAAATAGAGGGTAGACAGTCCTTCCAGGGCTTATTGAAAAGGAGCCCCATCAGGCTATGTTATCCCCAGTCTTCACCTAAACCACATTACTCCTTCCCAGTCTATGAAAGAGAGGACAGGATTGGAGGTGTTAGGAAAAGTTACACTTGGCATTGTATCTTTCCACCCTGCAGCCAAGTGGAACAGGCACCAAGAGAATCACTCTACGATTAGGGGTGCCAAGAAGAAAGTATCTCTTTTTCCAGTGGATATTTGTTTAGCAGGAGACTGGCTGACGTGTCCTATGCCTCTCAATCTTGGAAAAGGGTTATTTGGAGATAAGAAGGCAGAGCAGCCTACACTTCTACCATTGGAAGAGCCATGATGTTCAAGTTTCCTCCACCTAAGAGGGTTGCCTTCCAGGTGAGCAGACCCCAGCAGTGAGAAGCTCAGGACTAGATCACTTGTGGCTGGAGCTAAGCAGGAATCAGAGAGGTTCACTCAGAATGGATCTCTCATATCTGATAACTGGTCTCCTAAAGAACTCACACAAGCTCCCACAAGATCCAGCATCTGGATACCTGCCACACAGAGGCCAGTCAGTTGAGGCCACAGAAGCAGCAACAACCAAGAGTCGACTACAAGAAAAGTCAGATGAGTGATACTTCCCACCCCACAAAGAAGAAAGAAGAACCCAGAAGACAGAGTGAGGACAATGCTCGGCACACCTTGCAGGCTACGGGAGAGGAGATGAGAGAGACAACTGAAATTCTGGATTGAAGTAAACTCTTTAACAATAACCAAGTCCAAGAAAGCTATAGGATCTATCTAGAAAAAGAAGATAGAGAATTGCAGAAATCAGTTTCTAGAAAAAATTGAAAGCATTTTATCTCAGTACTCAACCAAGTTTAGCCTGTTCAATAAACTGGTTTTCAAGGGTATCAACCTAGAAATAGCTTTTCTTTTCCCTTTCCCTCTTTTGTTAAGTTTTCTGTCTCCCAAATGATATATAGCTTGAAAACAAGAGAAAGTAGTAATGTTTGATTTTTAATGTTTTTCAAAATACAACAGATAATTAAGAGTTCGTGGGCATGAGAAGAACAGGAGAGGTGAAAATACCCATTGAGGAATCCCAACCTGCTTTAGCAAAAGCTCAAGGGCCCTGCTACCCAGAGACCCATAGAGAGAAATGGTTCTTTCCTTGTCAGCACCTTAGAAATGAAAAGTTTTGTTGATCTTTCAGGGTCTGCTCTGAAAATACTTAAGGCAGCATCTTCACCTCTCCATTCCTATCCTGATCCCCTTATTAATGGGTTTCTGAAATCTAGTCATCATTGTTCATGTAGAGGCCTTATCACCACCTGACATATTATTACTGAGAGGTCATGGAATGGGAAGAATAAGGGACTTGAATAAAAAAAACTGGATTTAACTCTTGGTTTTGCCACAGTGTACCTTGGTTAACATGTAACCTTTCCAAAGAAGCTGGACTAGATGACCTCTGGGGTCCCTTCTGATTATAAAGACTGACAAACAAAGAGGATGCCTGAAAAGTATAGTGCTGGGCATATTTGGCCTGGGGACACCCCCTGTGACAGAGAAGGACACTGGTCAACTATCATTAAATCAGAGAGAAGGTGAGAGTCTAAAGCTTTGACTCTCCCAACACCATCATAAACCATCCCAGATTGGAAAAGATGTTTTCTTTGACCTTTTCTGGAGCAGATACTATGAGATTTCCAATGTCTATGGCTGCCCTTGGGCCTCAGCAGGTTGCCTCAATTCCTAATCAGTACTTCCTGCATTCCAGGAATATACTAATAATTGCTCTCATTGCCTTCTCTTCCCAGAAAACAAGAAAGGTACATTAAGACCACTTCAAGAACAATATTTTCTTTAGCATAAATGGACTAAATTAATAGTAAAAGTTTAAGACTGGGATTAGCTCTTTCAGTGTCCTACCTTAAAGGCAAGCAGTCTAATCTCTTATCAGACAGACAAATCATGTATCGGGAGTCCATGCTGGACAGAGACTGTCAGTGACCCCCAGAGTCATGATGTAATCGTTCCTAACTCCAGAAAGAGTGACCCAAGCCATGCCAGTACAGCAGGCTGCAGCAGCTGGCCCAGCTGCTGCTGTCTGGACCTCCCCAGGAGAAACTCCAGCAACCACAGAGACCCAGGTATAGAGAACCAGGGCTGCCTCCTACTCACCACGGGCATACCATTCTCCTTCTTGCTCCATATCCACTCTGGGTGGGGGTAGCCAACTGACTTGCAGTACATCATGGCATCCTGCCCTTCATTCTTGTTCTCACTCCGTTTATGGCCAGTGATGACAGGAGCAGCTGTGAGAAAGTGTGTTGAACACAGTTACCGTGGGAGCCTACTCTGAACAGGATAGAAAGACCCCACCTATTGGCTCAGAGCCCTACTTCTTATATAGTCAGTCTTTAGGTCCATCCTCATACTCAGCTTTGATAACATGCATTTCAGGTCAGAACAGGGCAATGGAACCAACCCCATCCCCTACCGCCCACCAAAGCAGCCCAAGCAGACACCAGGATTACTATATGTGAAGTTCTACTAATATTAAGTGGTTCTCCAACCTACCAGAAGAGGGCACAGGCTCAATTGTCCTAAATTAAGCCATCCTTTAAAGACAGTGCAAACAGAAGCTATTATCATCTCCTCTACCAGTCATGGTTTTATTCTTAAAACACCAGCACTAACAACATTATGGATTATGTCAAATGTCATATATTCCCTTAAGGAAATGAGATACCTGAGATCAAACACCAAAAATCAAGTCCTATGGCAAGGTATGTAAAAACAATTCTGGAGAAACTGTCTGATCAGTATCAGTGGCAAAGGCTCTCCCAGGAAATAGGGAATCCAGCAAACTGGTCTTCACAAGGGGAAGAAAGGAATGAACGGGAAATTCAACTAGTGTCCCAAGAGACAGATTCTTAACAGCTTAAGAATCTGGCTTGTATACCTGATTTGCAGTATTCTCAATGAACCCTATCTTGGGGGAATTTCTAAACATGCTAGAGGCTGTTGGTCTTCTCTGCTTAGGGACCACTTAGGAAGAAACAAACAGCACCTGTGGTTTAAAAATTTGCTAAGTTTCAAGGATCCAAGAAGCCTGAGATGGGGCAAAATGTTTGAATTTGGCCTTCTTTGATCTTAACTATATTTTCCACCATACCTCACCAGTTACAGTAATCTGAAAGCAATAAAACTCAAAGTAGGCCAGACGTCACTTTGTTGGCCAAGATGGGAAAGAGAATCAATAGGCCTGGTCCAAATTCCAGTTTTGCTGGCTTTTTAATTATTCTGTGTTTCAGTTCTACATCCATTATCAAATGGAGATAATTCTAGCCCCTGCTTACATCCAGTGTCCTTGGATAGATAAGATGTCAAAACATTGATTTTGAGACTGTAAAAGCCTATACAACTGCATCATATCATGGGCTGGTCCCATGTACCCGTCTGACTGGCCTGACTTTTCTTGGCTTAAACATAATCCGGAGGCCAGCCTGGTGGCGTAGTGGTTAAGTTCATATGCTCCGCTTCAGCGGCCCGGGGTTCACAGGTTCGGATCCCGGGCACAGACCTTTGCACCACTCATGCTGTGGCGGCATCCCACGTACAAAACAGAGGAAGATGGGTACAGATGTTAGCTCAGGGCCACTCTTCCTCAAGCAAAAAAAGAGGAAAATTGGCAACGGATGTTAGTTCATGGCCAATCTTCCTCACCAAAAAAAAAAAAAGAAAAAAAATAATCCAAAGTCCTGCTACTCTCAGACTGTACTTCCCAGGCCACCTTTAGAGGCACCTGGACAGGAATGGAATGAGCAAGGCCCCAAGCTGTCTCTATAACCACTGCCTGCCAAACTGAGGCCTGCTCAGTACTAGTCAGTGTGAGGTGTTTTCTAGACAGGATGTTATAAAGGAATTGTCTTTTTGCTTTTCAAGGCAAAATTGCTCACTAGAGAAGGGAGTGGGTCAGCCTGACTTGATCTTGTTCCCCAAAGGCCAAATTTCTCCCACAGCCCACTAAGTCACTTTTTGCGCCTAGTGGTCTACCTGGTCACCCTTCCTCAGTGCTTTCTTCAGTCAATGAATATTAAGGACCATCTTAAGCACTCCAAGGAATAAGTTCCATGGCCATACACTAACTAAAACATCATGGGGCAGTGGGGAGACACAACAAGCACAAGAGCTACCACAGTTTGCCTTTAATTGTGTTTTATTCACCTGATAAACATTTGTTGAGCACCCTACGCATCACAGAGTGGTGGCGTAAGGCCTTTCTGATGAGGTGAATTTTAGCACAGTCATGAAGAAAATAAGGAAGTAGGCTACTCTTATATCTGCAGGAAGAACACACCAAGTAGAGGGAAAAGCAAAAGCCTTAAGGCAGAAGTGTGCCATTACATACAGGAACAGGACGGAGGAGTTTGGCTGAAATACAGTGAGCAAGGAGAAGATGGTAGGAGATGAAATCAGAGAGAATGGAAACCAGATCAGATAGGACTTTGTAAGCCACTGAAATGACTTTGGCATTTACCCTGAGTCAGCTGGGAGGCACTGGTGAATACCAAGTGCAGGCATGAAAGGATGTGTATGTTTTAACAGACTCCCTCTAGCTACTATGTGGACACAGTGGAAGTAAGACCAATTAGGAGACTATTAGAGTAATCCAAGCAAGGGAGAGAGTGGTTTGGAAGAGGGCAGTAGGAGGAGAAGTGAGGAGAACCTGGATATATTTTATAGGTTGAGTTAATATATTTGTTAACAGACTGGATGTGGGATGTGAGAGAAAAGGAGTCAAGGATGACTCACAAGGTTTCTGGCCTGAGTAACTAAAAGAATGGAGTTGCCAGTTGAGGAGAGACTGCAGCGAATCAGGGTGGTTTTTTTGTTTGTTTTTACTCTGTTCTGTTTGGAAATGGAGCAATGGTGGTAATAAAAACTAGGAGTTCAAAGTTTAGGACATGTTAAGTTTAAGATACTTATTTAACATCCAAGTAAAGTTGTCAAGTAGGCAGCTGAATATCAAGTCTGGAGCTCAGGGGAGTGGTCCAGGGTGAAGACATAAATTTCAGAAATCCATGTGATATATTTTTCCATTTTCATTCACCTTTGCCCCTCAGAGAATACCCACTCTGGCCCAGTTATCTGACTAATTCCAACAGTACTCTGAATTCAGTACCCCCCAGCTTTTGCCTTGGGGACTTATCCCCAGGAGTACACATGAGAACCACCTAGAAAGCTAAAAGTTGAGTTGGTTTATGGCTCCACAGCCTCTAAAAAGTTGCTATTCTGAAAGGACACAGAGTTGAAGGCCAAGACCTGGGGAGAAGGGTGGGGATGGTCTTCACTCTTGCCTTGGTGTTTAGGAGGAGGAGAACACCACTTCCTCTTTTCATTCATCCACTTCAGTACAGATGTGAACATGGCCTTCAAGGCTACTATGCACAGAGACTATCTAGCAACTTAGCTACCCTCTACCACACTTTGTTGGCCATGTTTACACAGTGTAAGCCTACAAGAAGGCGTTTTCAATGGTTAGATGAATTGCTGCTTTCTCCTCAACTTAGCAAAGATTAATAAGTGAAGCTTAGGAATATCTCCTCTACCTAATGTACTCAAAAGAATAATGCCCTGATTATTTACCCTTGGGACGGTGGAAGTATCACTATGTACTGGGCAGAGAAAATTAACACAAGCCACATCACTCTACTCTTACAGGAAGTGATTACAACAACTATTGCTTTAGCCTTTGGGTCAATGAAATTTTTTTCACTTCTCTCTATCCTTTATGGTAGCTGCTCAAACAGAAACCCTGTTCCTGCCCCACCAGCTGAGCAGGACAGTGGATTACAGCAAGAAAGGTAACCAGGCTCTCAGAGCACATGTCACCAGTGGTCAGAGAGGGGGGCTGTGGTGGTTCTTAAATAGTCCACAAATTCTTTGATATTCTTCCCTTCAAGAAGTGGAGCCTAATTTCCCTCCCCTTGAGAGTGGGCTGGCCTCTGTGACTCAATTTTAATGAATAAAATAAAGCAGAAGTAAAGATGTGCAACTTTGGAAACTAGTTCACAAAAAACAACACAGCTTTCTCCTTGCTCTCTCCCCTGGATCACACACTCTGGGGGAGGTTAGCTGCCATGCTAGGACACTGAAACAGCCCATGGAGAGGCCCACGTAGGGAGGAACTAAGGCCTTCTGCCAACATCCACGTGAGGCAGCCCTCTGGGAAATAGATCCTGCAGCCTCAGTCAAGCTTTCAGATGACTGCAGTCCCAGCCAACAGCTTGACAGACCTGGAGCCAGGACCACCCACTAGTCTGCTCCTAATTCCTGACCCACAGAAACGATGAGGTAATAAGTGTTGGCTGTTTTAAGCCACTGAGTTTTAGGGTAATTTATTAAGCAGCAATAGATAACAAATAAAACCACCAAATGAAGCAGACATTATCCCATTTTAATAGATTGGAAAACTCAAGTTTGGAAAAGTTATTTAACATCTAAAATTAAACTGCTAGTAAACGGTAAAGCAAGAATCCAAATTCAGGGCTGTCTGATTCCAACAGCCATGCTTATTGTACTTTACCATACAGAAGGGAAAATAAACCAAACTAGACAGAGTCCATGAAAATAAAAACATACAATATCCATTACTGGTAAATGCATAGCAAATTGCCCAAATGTTATCTTTGCTTGTAGATGTACTAGAACACTCTACACCTGAGGTGGGATGAATCTACCTGTCAGAGTTTAACTACTCTGTATACTAGAGCGTAAAGAAAAGAGCTTTGGACTTTAAGTCAGAGAAATTTGGGCTCTATTGAGACTCTATTACTCACCAACTGAGTAACCTAAGGTGGGTCACTTAAAATCCTTTGAGTTTCAGTATTTACTTTTGTAAAATGGGAATAATACCCATATACTTCATAGAGGTCTTGTGAGAATTAAATTATATCTATCAAGCACATGACTGGAGGTCAGGGTCAAAAATAAACATTTAAATTGAGCTATTAGGGAAAGGAAAGGCTAGGCTTAAACTCAGGCATTAAGAGTTCTAAGAAATCAGAAATGCTGATTATTATGTGTTCTCTCTCTGTTGATATAGACAGGACTTTTGTTTGTGACTCTAATAAGGATTAATCAGGTTAGATACTGACAAATTATATTGATTAATGGCCTATTTATATTGATTAAGGTGCCTCACCTTATATGGGCCTGCCATTTAATAAGGAACTGCTTAACCAGGTCCTTTCGGTTTGAAGGTAGGTCTGAGAAGTCTGACAGAGTAAATACTCCTTACTTGCCTTACCCCTCTCAGGGAGGCACAGACTGGGTAGCAAGCGTGAGGGGTAGATGTGACAAGGAAGTAACAAAGATACCCTTAAAAGAGATCACAGACCCACTTAGGAATGAACTCATATTCTCATCACATTAGTTTATGTCTATCATTCCAGTATCCTAATGAATGGCAACACAGGGATTCCAAAACAGTCTTAGTTACACAACAATACTTGACCCAATTTCATCATCCGGGGCTTTGGCTGAGGACAAATGCACGTTCCTCAGTACTCTCTGTTGCCTGACCCGCCTTCGCTTAGAGCAAAGCATCCAGCTTCTCTGCCAGGCTAGTGGCTGTAGAAAGTGTTAACTTAGGCAGTGGAGGCATGTTCAATGAAGCTGATGTTAAATAAAGTTAAACACAACAGAGCTAAGAAAGGGATCAAGGTATGGGGCCTCTTACATGGACTGCTTATTTGGTGCTCACTTTTCAAAGCAAATTCATAACCTCGCAATTCATTTTCAAAGAAAACTCCATCCTTAAAGGTGTTGTCAGTGAGTGGCTGTTTCCAAGTAAACATACTGACACTCTTTGCTTCCTTTATGCAACCTATCAAATTCCAGACACACCTCATTTTTGCTATAGGCAAAACAGAGGCTTGGCTGAAGGCAGAGGGAGAGTTAAGATTTACTGCTAACCAAGAGCTAAGCCCAAGAAGCAATATGAGATTGGACAAGATGGAGCAGGAAGAATGCTGGCTTTTGGCTCAATAAGCCTTCTCTACACAGAGTAGATTCATCATTGGGTGTGAAGACTAGAGCAGTCTGAGACTTGTGCAGCCTTCTGTAGATGAAGCTTTTCCCTTTCCTATAGGTGAAACCACTGAGTATGAGGCACTGAAGTCTCCTCTAAGACAGTGATTCTCACCTTAGCTGTACACTACAATCACCTGGAGTGCTTTTAATAAGCCTGATGCCCAGGCTACATTTCATATACATTAAATCAAGATTGAGAACCACTGCTCTAAGACCTGTCCTGGCACCAGTGTTTGAGATCCGGGGACTACAAGGAGGGAGTGTCCCATAAGACAGGGAGATGAATGAGTAGAGGTGTGAGGAGCACTGAGGTGATATTCTCAAAGTTGAGAAGCTGACAATCACTACCTCTAGGAAAAGAAGCTTAGAAATCATTTCCTTCAATAACCCAACCTTTCATCTGTGTCCATATAAGGGAACCACAGACTGTTAGAGCCTTACAAAACCTTAAAGACCATCTAGCTCATCCTACTTCATCATACACTTGGGGAAGCTGAGGCCCAAGGAAGGAAAGTGACTGGCCAGGGTCCCAGCAAGTTTAATGGCAGGGCCAGGATTAGAACCCATTTCTTCTCTCAGTCCAAGGCCTTTTAATTGTTATATGCTGAACAAAGCAGCATGGCTTAGTGCTTAGAAGCACAGGCTCTGGCGCTTGAGTGCCTGGGTGAGAACCCTTGGCTCTACTGGCTGTTACACTGGGCAAGACATTTAATTCCCTTGAGCCTCAATTTTCTCACCTGGAAAGTAGAGATGATAATAGCATTGACCTCAGAGAGTTGTGGAGACTAAAGCAGAGGAAGGAACAAGTAATGCACCTAGCATAGTGCCTGGCACACAGTAAGTGTGCAATAATGTTAGCTTTTCTTATTCTTATTAAGGAAGGTCAGGGTAGCACCCTGAAGAAAAGAAAAGAAAGCACAGGTATGGTTATTTGGGCTAAGGTCGATGTTCAAAATGTTCTAGCAGCTTCAGGATATTATTATGCTTTCAAAGACTTTTCAAGTAGGGGAAATTCTGAGTCAGAAACAGCTTTTGACATCAGTTCTGACCTAAAGGATGTCACAACCTCTAAGCATCTTCACCTGTCAAACGAGCGGCCTATCAAATGAATAAATGATCGTGAAAATGCTCTGCAAACTGAAAGTACTATGCAAATGTGAGATGTGTATTATTACTCTTAATGATATTTGTCCTCATTACCATATAGTCCATCTCTGCCAGTTTGAACTTTGATCTATCACTTGTAAGGCCATGCGACAGAGTAGGAAACAGGGATGCAGGGCAAGGTCACTTATAGAAATCCTAACATTTAGTCATAATCTTCAAAAAGAAAGAAAGAAAGGCAGGAAGTAGGGAGGAGAAAAACATGATGAATCTTGGCTCTTGCAGCTACCAAAAGACTGAAATTCATTTGAAATGCCCAGTAAGCAGGCAGAGATAATGATGGGCCTCATAAGAGGCTAGACCCAAACCTTCCTGGGGCTAAGATGTAGCTTTCACAAGAGGCAGTGGCATGTGTGTTACAGACGATTGGATGACCACCAAAATCGTTTTCTAAAAACAGCAATAAAACTCAAACTCCTTGTTTCCTGGATTAATCAAAATACTTGGGGGATGAAGACGGGGTTTGGGAGTCATGAGAGGGGTTTTCTCTTAACTTTGTAAATTACATAGAAATTTTTTACTTGCTTTTTTTTTTTCTTTTTTTTTTTATAATTCTTTCCTTGTTTATTGCAGAAACATTGGTTTATAACATTGCAAAAATTTCAGGTGTACATCATTGTACTTCTATTTCTGCATGGACTACATCATGTTCACCACCAAAATACTAATTACAACCCATCACCACACACTTTACTTGCTTTTTTATGAGCACATTTTTTAAATTTAGAAAAGGAAGAAAGGGGAACAGGAAGGGAGTAAGGATTATAGAAAGGTTGAAGAATTATAGGGATAGAAAATTCAACACCTATTTATTCACAAATGCTCTATGACAAGGTGTGGAGTCTCTGGAAGACACAACCTCTGAAGAGTAAAAAAACAGGGGAAAGGATGCCTCCCCAGAGTTATCTAAGCAGAGCTCCAGAGAGGCCGGGCTCTGAGGCAGAGGTCCCAGTCTAGTCATTGCTGTTTCCTCTCCCCTGGCCAGCCCGACTCCATCTTCTGCCTCTAGCATCTGCTCAGGTCACTTGCCAAATACCTAAGAAATGTAATCCTAAACAGTATCTTCTTGTTTATGCTGTGCCTCATCCTTGTCCTTTGAAAAAAGAGAAAGAAAAAGACCCCTATTTCAGATGCAAGGCCTTCCCCATTACATGTAGATACTACCATTCTCAAAATTCCTTTCTTGACAGAGATCTATAGGCTAGGGTAGAAAAGCACCACCACCTCAGGTCTGTTCCCAGACACCTGTCCCTCCCTCTGATTCCTTCAGCCCTCTTTTCTTTTGTACACCATAAGTAACTCAAGATCTGGTAATCTGACATATAAGGCCCAGTCCCTGGCTAGTCTAAGTCCTTCATTCTCCATAGTGCTGAGCCCAAACAACACCCTAGGGAATTTCTAAACTGCAGGAAAAGCCAGATGGGGAAGAAAAGGGCTGAGTGTAAAACAGGTACTAAAGAAATATGTATGTATGGTCTGAATTATATTACCCTGAAATGCCAATTTAGTTAAAACTACAAATAAAGATTCACAGAGACTCCTTTCAGCAGAGGTCACTTACGTTCCCTGAATCCCCTGAATTTCTCTGTTCTAAGTACAACCACCTCTTACCTATTACTCAGCAGATTTTTCAAATGATTATAGCTATAAAAAGATAACTGTCTCCTACCCCACCCTAGAGGCAAATAAAATGGAAATAAAATGAGAGTAGATATGAAAATGCTTTGGGAATAACACACACACACATACCACTCTAAATCAAGGCAGTTGTCTACCCCACCCACAAGTGAGAGCTAGCTTAAGTGATCCTGGGCCTACGACAAACCTTTTTCAACTTACACAGAAAAAGCCAAGTGTTCAGTCTTTACCAGACTAAACTATCTATAACCTGAAAGACATTAAGCATTCAGCTGTTTTCTATCCAGGTGTTAGGGGAGACAGGGAAGAAAGACTAGAATTCCTTATGAATTTTCTTGAGAGACTAACATATCTGTCCCAGTTAGTCACAGAATATGTTTTAGGATTACTAAAATAGAATTCTCTTAAGGTCTACTTCTTTAAAACCAGGATATTACCTCCTGCTCAATCTTCCTCGCAGGGCTGTTGTACAGTAAAAATGCAACAGTGCACAGTACGCACCTTCCCTATGGTTAGATACCATGTAAGAGGTAACTTCCTCTGAAAATACTCCTGCCTGCAGCCTCCTCTTCTCTGCCCCTCCAGACCACTACTTATATCTGCTAAAGAGAATGTGAGTAAGGTGCCTCTGAGGCCACTGAACCCCACCTTCTTAGGCAGCCAAACCAATGGAAAAACAACCTCTGTTTTCACTCCTGAAAGTGCTGCTTAGAAATCATTAACTCCAAATCAATACAATTATAGTTAGTCAGGACTTGGAATTGTATGTAATTAATTATCCTTTAGCCTTGGAGAGGACCATTAACTAGACACACCACTTTCCCTCCCACACCTATCCTGTTCCCTCTGCACTTGGACTTTGTGCCAAAGGCTCAGCCTGAAATGTTGCAGGGCCTTAGGTCTCATATGGAGAAGTGAAACGTCTCCCCACGTACCTCAGCTCACCCAGGTGGGGAAAGGCCCTTGGCTGGCTCAGAGAAAATGCTTTCTCACATATTCATCCTCATGTTGAAAAAATGTGGCATTCTTCAGAAACAGAGATAAACCCAGATCTCTCCAAGAAAAGCCACTGAATTAATCAAATCCCAGGTTCTTTGGCCTATATGGACTGTAACCCTGCCACCGTGACTCAACCCCTTCAGTCATTTAGAATTCAATCTGGAAACCAGAGGAGGCACTGGCCGTGCTTCCATCAACTCACAAGTTAGGGCTATGTCACCAAAATACTACTTTCATTTAATAACACGATATAATAGAAACTTTGAATGTTCTAAGCCTTCCTTGAACCTGAATTTTGAGTCTACCAAATATTTTAAGGAAGACTTGAATATCTGCTATAAAGGCCTTTACCATTTCCTAAATTTATCCTTCCAGCTTCTATGGCTCGCCCTATAAATTTCAAGAACAAGTTTGTGCCCCTCCTAAGGAAAATAAAAAGGACTTAAAAAAAAAAAAAAAAAAAAACCCTCATCTCTTCAGTCTGACCTCAAACGGCAGCCCGGCCTCCCTATGGTCATTGTATAAAAGGGAAAAACACGGACCAGGGAGTCAAGATCCGAGTTCTATGCTAGCTCTGCCACAAACTCACTGTGTGACATAGAGCTAGTGGTTTCACTTTTCTGGGTCTCAGTTGCTTATCTGAAATAACACAGGAAAACTGGGATTAATGATGTTAGGTAGCTCCAATTCTTAAAGTTCTATTCTTTCTTGGAACTTTCAGCTACAGCCTCATCTTTAAGACGCCAATGCACTCGGCGTTTCTATTAAAATTCTAATGAATTATCCACAAGTAATTTATGCACACTGCACACTACACTTTGCCAAATTCTGCTGGCCCACTGGAGAGGCCTATGTAATAATACTTGTAAGGCACTGTTCTAAGAGCTTTACCTAAGGTTGAACCATGTGAAGCTGCCAACATTCAAACACTTTTAACATACAAAAACAGCTATTTTATACGGTTCAACCTACTGTATTAACTTACTAAATCCTCTTAAGAAATCCATGAAGTAGGTTTTACAAATGAGGAAACAGAAGCACAGAGAAATTAATAACTCGCCACAGTCACACAGCTAGTAAATGATGGGGTTTGGATTTAAACCCAGGCAGCTGAGCTCCTGAGCCTGTGGTCCTAACCATGTTATACTGCCTCCCGTAATGGAAACAAGAAGAGCTTGAAGACAGAGTCCAGACCAAGGTTGCGTCTCGGAAGGAGAGTGAGAGGCTCACACTGCAGCCTCTGTTGGGTTGTACCTTTCACTTCAATGGTGGCATTTGCTTTAGGAGCACTGACAAAGTGATATACACAGTGGTATTCGCCTGAATCCTCAGCTCTCGGCTTATTGATCCTGCAGAGATGAGAAGAAAAATCAAGTGAGGAAGCTGGGAACAGTGAAAATATACAATAAAAGGAGAATCAAAGGGGCAACCACGGACCCTGTTCTCCAAAGCGTGTCCCTGAATGCAACTCACCTCCTCCTAACTAAAAGCAAAAACCTCCTTCTGTGTATCCCAAAACATAAATGCTTTACTCCTTACTGGATGCCAGGAATACAAGATAGAATGATACATGGTCTCTAACCTTAAGGTGCTCCAGTCTATTGGGAGAAATAAACTACAAAACAAGTCATCATGGGGCTGGCCCAGTGGTGCAGCAGCAGTTAAGTGCGCACACTCCACTGCGGCGGCCCAGCGTTCACAGGTTCAGATCCCGGGCGCACACCGACGCACCGCTTGTCAAGCCATGCTGTGGTGGCGTCCCATGTAAAGTAGAGGAAGATGGGCACGGATGTTAGCCCAGGGCCAATCTTCCTCAGCAAAAAAAGAGGAGGATTGACATCGGATGTTAGCTCAGGGCTGATCTTCCTCACAAAAAAAAAAAAAAAAAACAACAAGTAATCAAAACTGAGGGCTGTATAAAGTACTATAATCTATCTTCAGACATAGAGGATGGAGCCATCACTAAAAACTTCTTGCTCACCTGGTAGTTCCAGTAATATAAATAAGAGCAGGAAAAAAAAGGAAACATTTTCTGTGCTTCCCTAAAGACCTTATTTGGGTATCCTGTTCTTCCTACCCTGTATTTTAGTAGCATGCATCTCAATAAGTCTACTCACTAACAGAACCCAGGGATAGTAAAAAAAAAAAAAAAAAAAAAAAAATCTGCCATCAGAGCATCAGCCACAGAGACGCAGCTGAACTTTTAAGGTTTCTAGGTGCAGCTATAACTCCAGGGCCCCTGCCTTGCTCCCGAACCTCATCTCAGCCACTTTCCAGCCCTGCTGGTCTCTCTTCAGTTTTTCAATGTGCTGAGCTTGTCCCTACCTCAAGACCTCGATGCCAGACGTTCCTTTATACAGAATGCTCTTCCACCACTCTTAGCCTGCCTAACTCCGTTTCCATCCGTCTTGGCTTACATGTCACTTCCTTCCACCCCCAACCTAAGTGCCATCTCCCTCCCGGACATTCTCTCTCGTGCTATAATTCTTCACAGTACGTATCACAATGTGTAATTATATATTTATGTGATTAATTGATGTATGTACATTTTCCCAACAGACTAAGTTCTATGTGGATAGGCACTGTTTATCTGGTGCACAATTCTATACCCAGCACATAGCATAGTGCCTGGAATATAGTAGGGGAATAAACAGACAAATGACTGAATGAACCTAACTCAGAGTGAATAGCTGTGCACAGATCCAGACCAAGGTAAGCAGAGTGACAGAAAGGACTGTAAGAAGTTTGTATGGCCAGAACAGCACTTCCTCTGAATCCCACAGGGTGATCCCAAAAAGTTTTCTTGCCCCTGAGGACCAGGTTCATATCAGCTCAGTACACTCTGACCTACACACACCCCCTAAACATGTGCAGAAAGGCTAGTGCGGAATTACAGAAAACAGAAAAACAACAGAGCCTCCAGATCAGAGGATAAACATTACATAGCTCCTGATCTTTTGCTCAGTGGTTAAAATGATACTTGTGATGGTCAAATCTCCACTGCACTAGTTAATGCCTGAGAAAAACTCCTAACCTCAACCACCGATTGGCCCAACACATTTATCTATCTTACTGTTCATCCCCAAAAAGAAACACGGGTTAAGAGACTATGGATGAGGAGGGACACAGCCCATCCTCAGGACTGTCTCAGCATATCCATGGCAGCACAATATTCTAAGAGTAGCAGTCAAGAGTCTTCTCAATTTGACACAAGTGCCTCTTCTTAAATCAATATGCTCCCAATAGGAAAACAGACAAAGTCAGCTGCTCTTAGCAAATGTTCCAGAGTTTGAAGAGACAGCAGCAGTTATATCTTCAGGGCTTAGACTGACTCTAAGTTCTTTGAGAAGACTTGGAAAGATGACTACCAAGCTTGAGGCCATGTCTATGGGCTCAAATCTCCCCACAACATTCCCTAGCTATTGACTAGCTATTGAGAAGCAACTGAAGCAAATGGAAAATGTCCCCTACAGGCTAAGCAGAAGCAGGGTCTGAGACTGGCTCCATGGCTGACTTACTAGGTGGCCCAAGGGACTCATCAGTTGTTATTCCACAAAATGTGGGAGAACACAGATTCCCTGAAAAACTCTGACAATGCAGAACACCTCTGGAGAGCTTCAAATAAGCTGAGAGAAAAAGAGAAGAGGCATTTTATAAAGTCAGGCTCAGACTTTATAAAGTTATAATTCAAAGCTTTGTAGGTAACACAGTATGAGACCCAAGAGAAACATGATTGGATGTCTGGTACCTTGAAAGAGGTAGTATAAAAAACCAAACTTGTAAAACTAATGGACAGACTAAGAATAAATGCCTTTTACTTCACCAAACATCTCTATTTGATTAACCTTTTCTAAACTATGAGGATATAGCTGAGGCTCTATTTCCAATTTTATATCAGAAGAAACTACTTTGGAGACAAATTAACTTGCCACTAAATGGGATAGTACAGCAGAAAAAAAACAATGACCTAGATTCTAGCAAGTCAGAAGACCTGGAACCTAGCCTTGCTTCTGAAACTTATTAGATACAGTATTTGGCCATGAAAGCAGTCAAAAGTTATAACTCTTTGAGTCTTAACTTCCTTACCCCAAAAAAGGAGGAGGATCCAGAAAGTTAATGTGGATCAATTAAATAAGGGGTATGAAAAGATCTCAATTCTGCAAAATAATGCAGAATGTCCTTGCTACTACTGGGTACACAGGTTTTCTTGGTCTCACTCCAATGCACAATTTCTTTGTACTACATCGTCCTGCCAAGCAGCATTAGCTGATCCTCTTCCAGATCAGTTTTCAACCAGGAACAAACTATTCCGAAAGGTGAGATGTCAGGTGTTCTAGGTATTCCAAAAAAGCACCAAATCTTTAGGTTCCAGGTAACTTCAGCCAGCAAATATCCCACTTTCATCAAAGGATATTTCCAGGCTACTATCCTTATTCTAGATCACTAAAGAGCCCTGTATCAGGTCCTGATCAGGTTACGGTCACATTAAACACTTCTAAAAGGTAATTCACTAGGAAATCTACCCAGTGGAAAGATCACTTAGGGTGATCTTGCTCTACGAGTCCTAAAGCAGATTTCAATCTGATTCCTCAAACCACTGGATTAAGTCAAAAGACCTGCATTCTGACTTTTCTAATGACAAGCATTATTACCCTGAGCAAATGACTCCCTATGCCCTCAGTTTCTCTCTTACCATAGTGAGGGGATCATCTATGGCTTCCAAACTTGGCTGCTCAGGAGAATCATTTAGGAATATTTTATAAAGATTCCTGGGCCTCACTCCAGATATACTGGATTGGATTCTACAGAAGAGGACCATATACATCTCATGTCTCTCCCACATAGCAAAATTGTGGATTATGAAAGTCAAGTAAACTCAGCCATGCTGCCTCCCATCTTACCAGGAGCTGCTAAGCCCTCTCACCTGTATTCCATGTTGCTGGCATTCTTACGAGTGGCAGTCAGTTCTACTCCATTCTTTGTCCAGTAGCTGTATGTAAGGGTGTGAGAGCTGGAGGTAAGGTTACACTGCAGGGTGACGGGGAGAGCAGAGCTTTCTCGAATAATGACCTCTTCACTCGTGATAATCCTTGGCTCTGTAATAAGAGTGCACAATGATAGAGAGCCATAGCCTTCCATTTTCTGCAGCCCTGGCCTGAGAGTTGGATGGGGTAGGATGGGGAGACTAGAAGAGGGAGGGCAGACAGGACCACATGAGGAATTTCACTTTACCACTTTGGAGGAAGTCAAGAAAGGAAAAACAATGATTATAAGCAAATGACCACTAGCACAGACAATAGCCTGATGACCAGTAGGCCTAGACGTGAAAAGAATGGGAGTATTACGGGTGCTTGTACTGGCAACAATCCACTTACGCTTCTGAATACCACCGTTTTATGATATAAGAACCACCAACCAATTCGGCTTCAATTAGAAAACCAGGGTCCACCTTGCAGTTCTGAAGACAGAGGCAGTATCATTTATATAACTAATAAATTCCTTATGGAGTCACTAGGACTTGGAACAGTAATAGCTATAATTATAATACAAGTATGGCTTTTCCCACATTTAAATCTGAAAAACCTACGGCAAACCAGCCATGGCCATTAATTATGCAGAAAAACACAGTGTAGATCCTAAAAGCAAATTTCCTGTTGAAAATCTATTGCATTTTCCAAATTTTCCCAGGGAAAATTCTTAAGGAACCATCAGTTCTTCTCTCCGGCCCATATTTATTCCCTAAATAAGATTTTTTTTCCGAATTGCACTTTAAAACACATTCCATTCTGAGATAATATAATTATAACTAGAATGTAATATGTGTTGGTATCATGGGCTCCTAAAATTTTAGAGCTGAAAGGCCCTTAGAGTTCACTGAATCCCACTCTTTAAGAGCTAGAAAGGTTAAAATGACTTGTGCAAGGCCATAATTATTATCAGTGACAAAGCTGGGCCTAGAAAAAACATCTGACTAAATTCTCTATCCCTACCCACCCCCCACAACCCCAAAACACTCACCAAATACCTTCCACCCACCCTAGGGCAAGTAATATACTTAAATCTTCTGGTTCTATCCTAGGCTTACATAACCTGGGATCACTAGTTTAGCATTTACAAAAATAACCTATTTGAGTCAAATATTATAACACATTGAGCAGAAATTTTTTAAGGCACACACTATCATTTCTGGATGGTTCATCCTTACAGCACTTTGAATTCCATCACTATATTAAAGACAAGATGTTTCTGTTTGTTATCTTTTGTTGTTATTTTTATTGTTATTATTTATCTTTAATCTTTTCCCAGGCTTAGTTCTTTTTCTACTTTTGGTCAAACATTTTCATGTGAAGTCTAAACTAGCCATCTTTTTCCATCCACAATTAGAGGTATCTGCTTTTATTTTTTTTCCAATTCTTTCTCAGAAATCCTTGACTGACTTCCCATTTCCCTGCACCTGGCCACTTCCTGTCTACACTCTGTGCAGCTCCCTGACACCATTTTATGCAGTATAGTGCTCTTAACTCTTGCAGACAGAACTCCCTCCCTCCACTAGAACTAAGCCATGTTCATTGTGCAGGGAGGAGGGAGAGGATGGAGAAGTCATGGGACATTCAAAAAAAGTAATGCCCAGGGACCTCCTGATCAATGTTACATTTCTAACTGTAGAGCTCATATCATCAAAGAAACTTGTGATAAATAAAGCGAATCCTCAAGTCTGCTCAATTAAATTGGTTCTCACTATTTTCCAACTCTGGCAAAAGGATAATGGTTATCTTCTTCCATTCAGCACTGGTCCTTATTGGTAACATCAAACAGGGTCTCTAATACAGATAATGGAGGCATAGCAGCCACTAAGACAGAAGCAGATGCATGTAAACACGTTAGTGCAGTGGTGTCCCATGGTTTCCAAAACACACTGGACAGAAGCCAAATCCCTGGGCCTTAAGTCGAGCAGAACGGCTGCAAACCCTGCAATGGAAGGCGCACACACACCATCAGCAGAAAGCATCACAATTCCAAGAAAAATCAAAACCAAGCAAAAACAAAAGAGAAAAAGAGAGAACCAGTACTTCACAGAAATTAAAAAATATAAAGGCAACATTAAAACCCAAACACACTTTTAGGTTTTTACTGAATTTTTATTATCCAATTTCATTTTCTGTCCCATTTGGGACTCTCCTTCTGGGTTCTTCCTCTCAGACTGCACTGAGAAAGGGTGAACTCGGAGAATGATGAGGCCAAGAGCTTCCCGATGTTTAAATACAAGGAGGCCAAAGTAAAGGCTACTCTTACCTGTGGCGAAGCAAATGACCACTGCAGCTCAGGGAGATTAAGAAGTTGATGAAGGCAACCTGGTAGACTTTCTGCCAAGAATTCTTGGAAGGCAAAGGAAAGCACTTTTTCCCTTAAGTGTTAAAGATCCAGGAGAGAGCTGGGAGCAAGTGGATAATTTAAATAGGTTTAAATATGATTCTGCACGACAGGAGGGTTGTGGGGTGGGGTAACCTCCCTCCTATGATTGCTATATATGGAAACCGGTGCTAGACCAAGCTCCTTGGCCACGGTACCACATCTGCATTCTGCACCACGATGAAGGTGGGGCTTTTATTTCTGTGGCCAAGCATTTCCCATGAAAGTCCAAGAGAGATGAACATTTAGGAGAAGTTCAAAAATTTTACCTGCCACTGACTCTCTTTAGAAGCAGTGGGTAGGAGATCCTTACCCTAGCCACCTTTCATATGTAGAACATGCTATGGCCAGAGAGATACCCTAAAAACTGGGCACATTTCTCTCCCTGCCTTACATTACTCAAGGGGCTTTGGGGAAAAGTACTGCCTGGAGGTCATTCTTAGATAGAAGATTTCAACCTCCCCCTGGAGGCAAATGTCCTTGGGGATGCTGAAATCATAAAACAATCCAATTACAGTGGAATTCAGGGTGTTTAAAAAAAGCAACAGCAGCCTGGCTCTCTGAAACAGTTAACTAGGGTTTAACTGACTGATAGGGAAGTCTGGGGAGAGAGTGAACTAGGCAGGGTCTGGTTCAACCACATGCAGACATCCCTAAGTTAGGAAGCTTATTTCCAAGTAAACTAGGGGAATGCTATGTACTTTGGGATTAGTAGGTAGGTACCCCAAAGCCTCATCTTCTTCTAGCCCCAAGGCATGACCTTTTAACTATGAGACTACTTGAGTCAGGCTCCTGGAAGTACAAGTACCAAATGCCCAGCCCAGTCCATGCCTATAAACTTCTGCAGACCTTTGTGGCCACCGGGTAATTCTGCTTTTATAAGGAAAGGAGCAAGGGGAGAAGGAGGAGGAGGCGTGCAAGGGAAAAAATTGTTAAATAAAAGAAAAATCGCTGGGTTAATGTTCCCCATTTTCACATAGACAAGGTTTTCTTTTCCCCTTTCCAGAAGCAGGTTCTCTGATTCAACAGTGCCAACTGCAGCAGCCTCTCCTATCTCTCCTCTAAGGCCTCTTTTCTTCATAGGCATCTTCTGAGTTACTATAAAGAACGGACCATTAATTTGTTATTTTCCATATAAGTATATAGATTAGGGGCCCATGTCATATTACCTTCTGTGTTATTACCAAATTCCTCATAAATATATTTTACTATTTTTATTTTTACTTACTCTAAATCAATCAGTTCTTTAAGCCAGAACTGGCTATAGGTCTCTTACTGAGTCCTTGAAGAGAAAGTGAAAAACCCAGAGGATCTTTCCATTAAATAGTGAATGCTCCCTCACTTATAATCAGGTGAGATGTGGGCTAGACTTCTTCCTGGCCAGGAGCACTGGCTCTATGGTGGCTTCTCCCTCCCTGTCCTTCCCACCATACATGTAGAAAGACACTTTCAAGGAAGAGAGGTGGCCACAAAGCCCCTGTGTCTGATATGTTACTTGTACCTGCTACAACAGATGAAGGGAAGGATTCGGAACCAGCTGCTCAGCTCACCCTAATCACTCAGAGGAACAGGGTTGGAATTTAGTTGCCTCTTCTTTCAACATACAAGAAAAGGCGAGTGTGAATGGCTTCCAAACTATTTCTGGGGTTGCCAGACTCTAGGATGAGGAGCACTGTGCCAGCAGTCAGTCATCAGAGTCAAACTGTCTGTGAACAGGAATCAGATGCAACTCTAACTTCAAAACAGCGTGATGGGGTTTTAAAAAAAATACTTTGCAGCTTAGTGTCACCTGGCTTCTAACAGCAAGACATATGGAGGAATCTCAGGCTGCTGCTTTTAAGAGAAAAGGAGACTAGATGGGCAGGACCAGTGGGGAGTGTACTGCTGCAGTGGAGAGCTGTTATCAGAGAAGCACATGCCACTGTTTTAGAAAAGAAAAAGAGCTGGAACTATGGAAATATCCAAGCTTACATGCCACCCAACAACCAAAACACACCACCACACCGCACCCATGGCAACATTCCCATCACAGAACAGGATGACACCAAGTCACAGTGAGGGAAGAGGCTGGGCAGACACGAACTTAAAACCATAGAGGTGAAGGCAGCTACTCAGAGAGCTTCAAACAGATAAACAGAAGAAATAAAAAGTAGTTAGATTGGGGAGAGAAACAAAAATAGAAAGGCACCAGAGAATAAATCAGCAAAAGGATAGCAGGAAACCTACTACAAAATTAAAGGGGAGGGAAAGAAACAATTCATCACTATCCTGGTTTGACTGCCTGGTTTTGTGAGTTTTAAGAGTTTTTTTTTTTAGCCTCTCCAGTTCTCCCTCCCCGCCTCTTCCCAATGCAGATGGATTTTGGACAGTCATGGATTTCCCCAAGTTCTTTGTTCCTGAGGAGAAAGACACAGAGAAGGGTTGGGGATAAGGGAGGTAGAGAGGATGGCAAAGAAAAAAAAAAAAAAGTTGCCACAGATGTTTTCGTACACTACAACCAGAAGGGTCGTGGGTTTGAGAAAACGAAGACAAGGGGTGGGGTGAGTGATCATACTAGGGAAGAGGGAAAGGAAGCAGACGGGAAGGGTCAGCGGGCCACCTCTAACGACTACAGTACTACTACTGTAGGGTGCTGGACTCACTCTGAAGGACGCTTATGGTGGCCTGGGCTCGAATCCATGTTATGGAGGGGTTTTGCCTCAAGTCATTCCTCTTGGGGTCGTTGCTGGCCCTGCACTCGTAAGTCCCAGAGTCCTCCAAGGTGAGCCGGGTTATTCTCAGCACACTCACGCCGTTTGACCCGTAGGCGGTGTTTACGGTGACACGGCGCTTCCGAGCACCGTCCCACAGCTGTCTGAAAGACTCTGCCCGGTTGACTTCTGCGTACCACCACTGGATCTCTGGCGTGGGGCTCCCGACCACGTCACAGTACAGCTCAAAGGCGTCCCCAGTGAGCTTAGTTTCTGACATGGGCGACTTGACAAACCCAGCTAGAGGGAGGGGGAGCAGGAATGCAGTGACAGGCCATTCAGAAAAAAAAGAATCAACAGGTGTTAATAGTAATTTAAAGAAAAGAAAAGAAAAAAGCAAATGAGTTGCAAAGAACAAAAAGGATTCATTTTTAAACTATAAAGAGACAGTACATAGCATTTCATACAAGCTTTTAGAAGAAGAACCACCCTGGGAAGCTTATGAAGCAAAGGCAGGCTAATTACAAGCTGGGGCAGCCCAGGTGCTGGCCAGGCAGAAGCAAGCCCACTGGAAAGCGTTTTAGCAATGGGCCCAGCTGATAGAAATGAGAAAGCCTCAGGTCTTGAGGAAGAGTCTCTTTCCTTAGAGCACAAACCATTACCTTTTCAAACTCAAAGCAAGTGATGAAAGATAACCAGAAGTGGCAGTAGGTTTATATGCCAAGTCAGGATCTCTCTTTCGGATGGATGAACACTTTGTTAGAGATGCAATGTCTTTTGTGGGCCTCAACAAGAAGTATTAATTGACCTACTGACGCCTTCTCTTGGGAGTCAGAGTCCAAATTTCAACTGAAACGGTAGCCAATTTCTCTCTCATGGAGGAGTCTATCCTGAGTTCAGGTTAGACTTTCTCCACATCCTACTCTTCCCTAGGCCTACAGCAAACAACCCACCCAGTTGTCTGTGATTAGGCAGCCTCTACCTGAATGCAGACCCTCAGGCACAGGAAAACAAGACAGTCTGTACTTCAGAGTGAGAAATACTATGGGGGTCAGCTCAAGAGTGGAACCAACAGTAACAGCAACCCAATTCATTGCCAGTGAATGGAGGGACTATGCCCTTCATAATCCCCTAAGTCCATACAACTAGAAAAATCTCCTGAAAAATCAGTCTTAAAAATAACCATGGTACTTGACAGGCTCTTTCTACACAGCCTAGTTGCTTGGCTCCTAGAGGCCAGCTCAAAAAGAATGAGAAATGTATAATGATGAATTAAATTAAACTCTATGGTGGAGGCTAGGCCTCAACAACATTGCCAGGCACTGCCCAGGAACTAAAAGTTGATGCCTACTTCCACTTGTCCATAATTTGCTTGAGGTTACACTTCTGTAAGACAAGGTGGCAATGGCAGAAAGAGAGTTAAAAAAAAAAAAAAAAAATCCAGGCTTACGTGAAGAACTTGGAGTGGGGCCCATATAAGACTAAATCACAGTGCAAGCATACTCTCTCTCACCCATTTACTGCACCTAGGGTTCCGTTCAGCATTTCTACCAATTCAGGCAGTGTCCTAAGGTATAGGGCAAGAAGCTAAAAGATGGTACTCTGAGTGGCTGGGCAGTTTCTCTTGGGACCAGGCCAGCTCCTCCACAGTGAGCAGAGAGCGGGGCCAGGATCTAGTAACATCATAGATTGAGAACATTCCAGAGGAGAGGTATGAATTAAATGGAACAATTTTACTACAGTCCAGATGCCAAGGATGTAATGGGGCTGGCTGAAAATGGAGGCTGCTAAGTGGAAAATTTTCTGTTTCTATCCATAGCAGTATTTGCCTTTGGAGATAAACTCCATCCCATGGACCCAGAACCCTAAGGGAGATACTATACTTACTCAAGTAGAGGTCAAGACCTCCAAATTCATACTAGACTTTCAATTCATAAAACATTCAGAATCTGGGGAGGATAGGAATGCAGCAATTAACAGCCTTAGACTAAACGTTCTGCCTTGAAAATGCCAGTCTAAACTACTTCTGCAGATCCAGTGTCAGTTCCTTGTAAGGAACTATCTATCAGAGACCCCAAGAAACCAAAAAGATGTCATTCTCAGATGCCAGGGAAATTTCAGAATTCCAAAAAGGAGATACAAAGCTCCTGCACGAATTGCTGAGCTCACCTGCAGATAAAATGGTATCCAAGGAGCCATGTCATAATCTCACAAACTTCCACCTGCCCACCTGTCAAAGTCAATGCCCACTAATATAGAGGGAGAGGTAAAGGAAGCTGGTTTCATTCATTTTACTACTGGTTCAGTCAACAGAGAAAACTGGTTATCAGTAAATCCCTGGAGAGCAGTAAAGAGTATTACTCTGTTTTAATTATATTCTTGATCATTAACTGGAAATCACCAATGCTCTTATTCTCACATTCTCTGTGAACTGGGGGAGTTTTATGTCCTCTCAAATGCTGTGATTATGTACTTAATCTTATGCTCTAGAAATCTGTTAGTGGAGTTGTTTTGTATTTTTTTCCCTTCTTCTGAATTGCACTTCAAAGCAGGCTTAGATTTAAGCCTGTTTATCAATCTGTTGACCATGCTAATGTAAAAGGAATGCCTGCAAGTATGCCCAAAAGTACCGAGAACCCATCCAATTCCAGTGTAATCTTAAAGCCCAACACCACACAATGCAAAAGGTAGCTGAGAACCAACAGCCTGAACACAATTCCCACTGCACAGAACCTAGCAAGACACTCAACCTGACACTGCCACCCCTGGGCAAGACTTACTTGTATGGAAGAAGGAATGCTGATCTGATTTAGTTTTTCTACCTTCATACAGGAAAATGGAACCAAGTCAAAAATGTTCTTTGAATTAGTATAATTATATGATGTATATTTAAACAAATATATAAAAACAAGATTAAAAATCTCTAAAAACACTGACAACAGACATCTATCTGTGCTCTCTTTGAAGACTATCATTATTATTTATTATTATTAGACATCTACAGCAACAGGTAACATTTTCTAAGTGTATGTTATGTGTTAGACAATGTGCTAAGCACTTTATATTATGTCATTTAATCCTCACGGCAGCCTTATAAGTGCTATTATAATCCCCTTAAAGATGTGGAAACTAAAGCCCAAAAAAGTTAAGTACTTTGCCCACAGTCACCAGCTAATAGTGAGTCTAGCCTGGAATCCACGTATGTCCAAAGCCAATGCATGGTCTCCTAACACTTTCCTCAACTGCAGTCCATGGGCCTTACTAGGCCAGAAAAGTTTTTTGTATTTAAAAGTTAAAAGATGTTTTTGTCACCACCTATATTTAATTAATTAATTAATTTCTGGCTACAAAAAGCCAGGAACCTTCCATTGGAAAGTGCAGCACACTATGATGACTAACTCCTTAAAATTATAATCTTATTAAAGAATGGAGATGGAGGAGCACAGGATCAAAGAGTTTCTAATGCAAATGTGTGTGTGTGTGTGTGTGTGTTTTGTTTTGGTGGGGAGGGAGGAGGAGAAGAATGAGAAAACAAAAGACAGTTTCGGAGCAAGACTGCCCCCTGTTCTGATGATTTCATCACCCTGCTCTTGCGAAGGCTGGCCTCAGAGAAGAAAGGAGTTTAAAAAACATTAGATGCATTTCTCTGATGGTGAGGTCAGTGGCCAAATTAATAAAGGGCAGCAACTGAAATTTTTATAAAATTTAACAGTTTACAAAGTGCTTTCACACACATCACATCTCTTTTCGTTCCCATAATTTCACAAGGTTCACAGGGCAGGTGCAGAGACAGGTTCATGACTTGCCCAAGATCACTTAGGTGGCTAATCCTGAGTAGAGCTGGGATCAGAACTCAGGTCTTCAGCTCTTAGACTACAGTTCTTTCCAATTACCCATACTGCCTCTAAACAAACCAAGTAGGGGATTCCTTGATAGCTGAACACTCATCAAAAATCATGAAAACAGATCTATTTCTCCTCCTAGCAGTAGGGAAAAGAAAAAAAAAAAACAAACCTCTCCACACAGTACTGTGAAATCACAATTAGCAAGGGAAAGTTATGAGCAATCATCTACCTCATTATCCATCCAAAATTAGCTCCAAGTCAGGAGAAAAGAAGAACCAACTTGCAGCAGCAGGAGGCAGGCAGCTCAGAGCCTGACTCACTGCCCTGTCTTTCATTACCAAGGGCTTTCAAACAAATATGTGCCCTCAACATGAGAGCACACAACTGCCTAATAAAGTTAGGAGGCCAGCAGAAGCATCTGTTTGATCTTCAGGTCAAAGCTCATCCAATATCTTGGAAAAAGCCTAAATTTCAGAAAAACAACCTCCCGCCCCTTCTCCACCATCATCTCCACCCACTGTAATATGTAACTGAGCGCAGATCTCAAATAGGTTTGAGAAAGTATTAATATCAGTGTATTCAGTTCAACAGTGATAAAGAGGGGAGCTGAATAATGGTCACTGGCTTTGCGGGAGGGAAGGACTAGAAGCTGGAGGTAGAGGAGGGTGGCAAGCAGAGTATTAAAATATGGAGACAGTAAATCTGGGAAAAGTGTACTGTAAAATTGCATAACTGGGGATGGGGGATGGGAGGCGAAGATGACAGCTGGGGCTAGCAGCCGGAGAAAAGGAGGAGCTCTCTGGCAGGAAAAGCTGGATGTGTAGATATGCAGCAGAGGGTGAGAAGAGAAAGGGAACACAGAAGAGCAAGTTGAGCCCAATCCCAAGAAAACTGCTTTTACATATGCCCTAAGGAAGCAAAAAAGCTAGCCTAGCCCATACAGGAGGGACCATCAATGATTTTTACAGCCGAAATTCTCCTTTACCTCCAGGGCAATCACTGACAGGTAATAAGACTAACTTCTCTCCCTCTCTCTCAGATGACTACTGCCAAGGCCAGGTCTTGAAATCTAGCCTGCTTTTGTTACCTTTTATTTTTATTTGTTTAAACAGCTGTTCCCTTCAAGTCCCTCTCTACTACTAATTCCCTGTGGGTGGCTCATGCTCTTCTCTCCTTCATGCCTCCTAATAAAGAGGAAATGACAACCAAGGACACAAGATCATTTCTCTTTCCTCTCCCTCTCTCCCTCCCTCCCTCTCTCTCTCTCTCTCTCTCTCACACACACACACACACACACACACACTCCCTCTCTCTCTCTCAAATCACGTACCTCAAAAAGAAGTAAGACAAACTGATATCTAACTGTGGTTATAGGCACAGTATTCCAAATCTGTCTAAATGACCCTTAACTGCTATAAGGCTGTATACCCAGGCTATGATACAGCCTGCCTATCCTCACTGTTAATTTAAGAAAAAGATCACTTATCACTATTCCTTGACACCAAAGGCAGGTCATACGTCCATATGCACTCATTCTGTGTGTACCCACCAAAGGTAAGGCAGGCCTGAGGCCCTGGGAGTGGACAGAAATGGGGTTACCTCATTATGTGCAACAGGAAGGAGGTATATGGGTCTGATCTCATGGATCAGTCCAATTTATAGCTAGAGATGGCAGCAATTACACAGCATTTTCCAAATGCAAACCTGTTCCTTTCACAGCTACCTCTATGAGGCAGACATGACAAAGGCTTGGAAATTAAGATCAGACCCATTACTAGCTTCTAAGCCAGAGCCCACCCTTTATTCTGAAATTAAACCATCCAAATGGTTCAAGGAATCTGCTCAGCATATTTTAGCCAGCCTTCTGCCTTGGAGAAATAGGGAAATCTAGTTCAAAGGAGACTATGTGGTTTAGTGATTAAAAGCAGCAAACTCTAAAATAAGATTGCCTGAAGGCGCTGTCACTAACTGTATGATCTTAGGCAAGTGATCTAACCTCTGAGCTTCTCCCTAATCTGTAGAACAGGGCTAATAATAGTAGCAACCTCCTAGGGTTATTGTGAGGATTACATGAAATAACAGCTTAAAACAGTGCCTGGCACATAGTAAGCACTCAATAATGTTAGCTATTATTATATGTCTCTACAGAAAATGTCAACAGGCCACAGGCAGCAGCTGTCAGCACTGCTCCACAGCAGGCTGGGAAGCAGAAACTTAACATCTAAAATGAGTTCTGACTTAGAATCCAACTTCTTCAAGAAACCACAAACAATTAACCTTAACCTTTAAAATAAAATGAGAACCAGAATGGAAATATTAATTGCAGAAGGCAATAAAAAAGAAGGGAATTCTTCATTCCTTCCTATCCTTAGAGCAAACTAGACTGGGGAGAGTGAAAACAGCGTGTGGACTCAAGGAATTAGCAAATATTATTATAGTTATAAGCCATTAAATCTGAGATATTATGAACAATGTGGAAAGCCCAAGAGTAATGAAAATAAAAAGAGGCAGTACAAGACTCTCCTTTTTTAAAAAAAAGTAAAACCTACCAATTACAAATCAAGCTGCTTAGCAAAGATATATGGGAAGATACTGGATACTAGGTAGGCCAAACTATAAATTCACAAAACGTAAGATAATATAATAGTTACAGGATTTTGGATTATGTCAGATTAGCTTAATTTCAGTCTAAGAAAGAGTGTCAGCTTTTGAGTCAGTACCTCCACAACTTAAATTCTCTTAACTTTGAGCAGTTTCTTCAAATGGGAATGATGCCACCTACTTTATAGGGTAGTTGTGAAAGTCATGTAATACATGTAGAAGAGTTCTATAAACTACAAAACTCTATGCAAATGTTAAGTTACTTTAGGACAGGTAACGCATAAGCATCTGATGTGACTGATTTTCAACAAGGATTTTTATTCAGTCCTCTTGTCAATTCCCATTGACAGGCTAAACATGCACGATCTATCTACCTAGATCCATGGGTTTAAGTCAGTGACAAAAAAAAAAGTTTTAAAAATCATAAAAGCCATGGGTTTCTCTCATCCCAGAAAATACACACAAACAAAATTTTGCATATAATACAGGGGTGTCCCAGAGCCCAGGTTAGACATCCCAAGTCTCAACTGTACTGCTATTGGATGAGCAGACAGATAAGGGCCTCTCTTTTAAGCTGAGAGCACACCTTATAGGGAAATGAGCCATAGTTTACAACATCTGGGTTGGATTCTTCAACTTCTTCAACCTCAGTCTTCTCATCTGAAAAATGGGGACAATAATTCCTACCTTCTTCATAAGGGCATGGCGAGGTTCACATGAACAATGTATGTAAAATTACTTTGTAACTTGTACAGCTATAAATGTAATAATATAAGATGGCCGTTTTATGCAAGCATTCTACTCTGTAATTTAAAGAATGACCTAAACCAGTCCTGGGTATTCTGCTGAGGTACCTCAAAAGCAGTGTGGGAGAAAGCAGGGGGGTGGGGATTGACAGGACTCAAAGACTCACCCATGGGGCAGCGGGGGTGTCTACTGTGCTTTTTCTGAATTTCTCAATTTTCCAAAAGAAAAAAAGCGTTGAAAACTACCGACCCAAAGAATTTCAACGTTTCAAACAGAAAGTGATATTAAATAAGGTAAGGTTGCCAGCAATTAATTTTAAAAACTAGAATAAACTCTGGTTTAAAAAAAAAGTGTCTTATAGGGGCCAGCCCTGTGGCGCAAGCGGTTGAGTGTGCGCGCTCCGCTGTGGCGGCCTGGGGTTCGCCGGTTTGGATCCCGGGCGCGCACGACGCACCACTTGTCAGGCCATGCTGTGGCGGCGTCCCATATAAAGTGGAGGAAGATGGGCATGGATGTTAGCCCAGGGCCAGTCTTTCTCAGCAAAAAGAGGAGGATTGGCAGATGTTAGCTCAGGGCTGATCTTCCTCACACACACACACACACACACACAAGTGTCTTATAAAAATAGAACTTGACACCAGATCTAAGAAATAGAAGGGACTGGAAATTTTTAATAACAGAGAGAACAATCAGTTCAGAACTGACCCCCACTTGCATTTTTTCATGCTTGTTAACATGCTCCAAGGGCTCAGTAGCACTTGCCTACGACCCTAAATATCCTCGAATAGGCTCTAACAGACTGAAAGCTCTGCTTATATGTTATTTATCAGAAAATTCTAGGGCCGGCCCCGTGGCTTAGCGGTTAGGTGCGTGCGCTCCGCTGCTGGCAGCCCGGGTTCAGATCCCGGGCGCCCACTGACGCACCAGTTCTCCGGCCATGCTGGGGCCGCGTCCCACATACAGCAACTAGAAGGCTGTGCAACTGTGACATACAACTATCTACTGGGGCTTTGGGGGAAATAAATAAATAATTTAACAACAAAAAAAAAGAAAATCCTAGCCACTTAGTCTACACTTTTTTTTTTAATTATTTTTTTATTCCCCCCCCCCGCCAAAGCCCCAGTAGATAGTTGTATGTCACAGTTGCACAGCCTTCTAGTTGCTGTATGTGGGACGCGGCCCCAGCATGGCCGGAGAAGCGGTGCGTCGGTGTGCGCCCGGGATCCGAACCCGGGCCGCCAGCAGCGGAGCGCACGCACCTAACCGCTAAGCCACGGGGCCGGCCCTAGTCTACACTTTTACAGTCCTCAGGGAAACAGCTTCATTATTAAAGACACTCCTTGAGACTAACAACATTTCTTCCTCACCCCAGGAGGAAAGAGGCATTTTAATTTAGTCTTGAGCAAAGAAAAAATATATATATGGTCCTATTTTGACTGTGATATCAAAACGACCATAACCTTAGTTTTTAAAAACTATGGATGTGTCCAAGGGAAAAATGCAGTAGCAATAAACTGCTGTCAAACTAGTCTTCTTAGTAAACTTTAGAAAATCTACTTCCTAACTCCACAAACAGTACTCAAGCTGCTGGTACACAAAGGAAAAAAGCTAGTTTGGCTAGCCATTAAAAACCAAGGATGTCTCAGCCAAAGGAAATGGACAAATGCATACAAAGCAGCTCTATCTCCAAGAGCGTTCTTAATGAAAGGTTTAGGTTCCAAACAGTGAAACCCTTACATATTTAAGCAAATGATCATAAAAGCTCTCTTATCCCAAGAGCCTGTCAAAAATAGCTATGGGCCAATATAGAACTATACCCAAATGGAACTTCGAAGCCAGAAACAATTTGTTGTGTGTGGGGGGTGGGGAACAGTTACAGAGCATTTTAAGATTATGCCTCAGCTGACCCGCCGGTTAGGATTTATTAAAGGAAAAATGAAAATAATATGCTAGAAAGGTTGAATATTCCAGCTAAATAAACCATTCTCAATAGCTATGGATAATTACTAACCAAAAGCTAACCTCCACTAATTACTTCTTCTGTGAAATTCACTTGTCTATAGATTCAGTATAACTTTTGATAACAAGCTCACTTTTTGTCCCTGACAACATACCAACATGCAGGATTTAAATGTTAAGGATAACACAATTCAGCTCATTCTTTCATCATCATGTATCCCATGAGGAAGACAATGAACACAAGTGGTCAAAGCCTGGATAGTCCAAGCCTATACAGTCTGGATATAATCTAGAAGACATTTTAACTTAAAGAGGTAGGGAGCCCCCTCCCCCACCTTCTTTTAAACAGCCATTCCCAGAAACCATGGAGTTAAATACTTTGCACATAGGGAAATTCAATCTTTGAATCACATCCCAGAAAGTTAGGTAATACAGTCCCAGTATTCCCAGCTGATGAATTATTTCCAAAGCATAAACAGCTTATAGTGGAAACCACACTGGAAACTTTGTTATTATATATCAAAGGCAAAACTTTTCTTAGATGGCAGAATCCTAGAGCAGCGATTCTTAAAACTTTATTGTGCATGAGAATCATCTGTTAAGACAGAGACTGCTGGGCCCCATCCCCAGAGATTCTGATTCAACAGGTCTGAAGCGGGGCCTGGGAATGTGCATTTCTAACAAGTTCTCAGGTGATGCTGCTGCTGTTAGTCCACAGACCACACTTCGACAACTAATGTCTTAGCCTGAAATTGTTAAATGTTTCAGCTTTTACAAATAGAAAGAAAATAAAAGCATAGGAGCCACATAAATGTTTCTGAAACCATATAAAGACTCTCCTGGCAGCTGAATCTGTGATTCATAATCAGAAGAGGGAAGGGGGCAAAAATGGCTGCTAAACAACTGTCACTCACTATGACTTCATAATAATGACTTTCATCTTGTATTTGTTCAACTTATCAGTCTATCAATTGAACGCATGCTTTCAATTCAATTTACCATTTATTGAGGGCCTATTTACTAAGGACTGTGCACAGTTAAAATAGACTTTGCTCCTAAAGAGAGCTTAACTTCGCAAGACATGAGACAGAAAAATAATCAAAATACAATACAATTGATAATGGCCACTTCTATAACAGATGTATAAAAGACAACAGGAACATATGAGAACTAATTTTGCTGGGGGAGAGGGCTGACATATGCATAGAAAGCTTATGCATAAAATCTGAGTCCAGCCTTGTCAGTTTGGGGGAGAAGGGAGATGCTCTTGCTCTAGGCAAGAGGAAACAAGGAGCACAGTGTTGAGAAGTGGCAGGAATGAACTGCCACTGATAATGGCAGAAAAAATTCAATAGATAATGCTGAAAAAATTCAACATTTTTTTAATGCTTTTATATGCTAGGAGCACCTGTTAAGTGCTCATGCTACTCAGAAAAATAAGATAGACTATAGCCTCAAGACCTCAGAGTTTAGGGAGAATGACAAGCATCCTGCAGGCTAAGCACTTGGGCTTCTTTCTATAAAACAAATGGTGTGACCGATCTGATTGGTGGCAGTATCAAGGATGGATCAGAAGAAAGAAAGAAGTTAGGAAACTCCTTCAATAATCCAAATGAAAAATAAATCTCAACTAATTAAGAGTAGCCATAGGAATGGTGAGAAGGCAGTAGATGTGAGAAATATTTATGAGATAGAATCAACTGAAATTGCTGACCATGGGGTGGAGAGTGATACTGTAAATGGAATAAGGGAAGACAGGCTGAGTTGGCTTTGAAGGCACATACAGGATAGCTATGCTGGTGAGATGTTCAGTAGTTAAAAATATGGATCTGGTACTCAGGAGAGGTGGAGGCTGGAAATATGCACTTGGGAATTATCAGGTTAGGTGGAAGTTGAAGCCAGGGGAAGAGATGAGATCACTCACAGAGGATGAAAAAGGAAGTGAGAATGGAACTTTCTACATAATGAAATTATACGTCTTTCCAAATGATTCACCACTGAATGCAATGCACTTTTACTAGGATATAATACATCAAAATAGGAATTAATTCCCTTCTTATATCTGCACAACACTTTTAATAACGTCAAGTAAATAATTTATTATTCTGCTTCAGAAGATTTTTAAAAGAAGAAGGGTTTTCTCATGTTTTTGCTGTCAGTGACTCAGATACAAGGCATAGCATCCACGCCAGAAACTCCCAAAGCAGCATTAGACTGTACTTGAGTCGAGTACGTAATGCTATTAGCCTTTATTTACAAAGAATCCTTAACCTTTCATCAAAAAAGCACTCGTTTGGTTCCAAAGATTATCTTGAAATGCTTTTTCTTGGGAAAAAGCCAACAATTAAACTCAACCAAATTTTCTCAACTTTGAAAAAGGAAAATGTATGGAATCTCAGCCTAAAGCCCAAAGCTAAACCAGCTCTCACCCTGCACTCTGCAGTCGAGTACTTAAAAATAAAAACAAAGCCAATGTGCCACAGACCAAGTTGATTCTAGAGAAAAAAAATGAACAGGAGTGGTAGCTCCTATTTCAGACTGCGATAAAAGTTCATGAAGTATTGCAATGTTTATGTTCTTTTTCCTACCTTCTGGTCTTCTTCAATACTTCCTAAAGATTAACCAGATATGATTTGGAAAAATACGGACAGTAACATACAGGCAAGTGACCAAGAGGTTCTCCACTTCAACAATGGCATGAAATGGGAAATTTCCTTCCCCCTCTAGGCCCCAATGGTCTCTCAACTTAAAAAAACTGAGGATACTCAATAGAACTATACTGAGTCTTATTTTGATTTTTTAAAAATGAGTTATGAAATAAATTTTACTCCTTTTCCCGTGGACCATATTGGTCAAATGTGCTGAAATTGCAAACTTTTCCACTGATGTGACAGTGGCAAAATTATTTATATGGTTGAGATTAAGCAACAGAGTTCAAGGAGTATTTGTTATTACACACTGTTCATGGAGATCTGTATTTCTCCCCAAATTCTCAACAATTTATATAATTATAGTTCATTCCAAGGATTTCACTTGCATACCCAGAGGGGCAATAATAACATGAAGAAAGTTTTACATTTAAACTGGGGGGTGGGGGGGGCACAGGGTAAATCATTCTTAAAGCAATAAGCAATTTCACTCCCACCCCCTCCATTAAATGGGAATTTAACATACATTCAATCTGCTGTTAAAAGAATTAAGATTCTACTTGTGGAATTTAGTTAGCCTATCTAGAAACAAACTATCAAGAACACTTTCTTAAAATTAAATATAAAATTAAATATTGTTCCACACAGTGAAATATTATTCAGTGCTAAAAAGAAATGAGCTATCAAGCCATGAAAAGACATGAAGGAACCTTAAATGCATATTACTAAGTGAAAAAGCCAACCTGAAAAGGTTACATACTGAATGATTCCAACTATATGACATTCTGGAAAAGGCAAAACTACGGAGATAGTAAAAAGATCAGTGGTTGCCAGGGACTAACGGTGAGGAAGGGATGAACAGGTGGAACACAGAGGACTTTTAGGGCAGTGAAACTATTCTCTATGAATATTATAATGGTGGATACATGGCATTATACATTTGTCAAAACCCATAGAATGTACAACACCTAGAATGAACTCTAATGTAAACTATGCACTTCGGGTGATGATGATGTGTCAGTGTAGGTTCACCGACTGTAATAAATGTACCACTCTAGTAGGGATGGTGTTAGTGGAGGAGGCTGTATGTGTGGGTGGGGGCAGGGGATATATGGGAGCTCTCTGTACTTTCTGCTTAATTTTGCTATGAACCTAAACCTGCTCTAAAAAATAAAGTCTATTAAAAAAACTAAATATATGGGCCCAGCCTGGTGGCGTAGTGGTTAAGTTCATGGGCTCCGCTTCAGTGGCCCGGAATTTGCAGCTTCGGATCCCAGGCGCAGACCTACGCACCGCTTATCAAGAACTCATGCATCTCAACAACAAAAGAACTAACAACCCAATTAAAAAATGGGCAAAAGACCCAAACAGACATTTCTCCAAAGAAGATATACAGATAACCAACAGACACATGAAAAGATGTTCAAAATCATTAACTATCAGGGAAATGAACATCAAAACTACAATGAGATATCACCTCACGCCCGTCAGAATGGCTATAATTAACAAGACAGGAAACAACATGTGTTGGAGAGGATGTGGAGAGAAGGGAACTCTCATACACTGCTGGTGGGAGTGCAAACTGGTGCAGCCACTATGGAAAACAGTATGGAGATTCCTCAAAAAATCAAGGATAGAACTACCATATGATCCAGCTATTCCACTGCTGGGTATTTATCCAAAGAACTTGAAAACACCAGTGCGTAAAGATACATGCACCCCTGTGTTCACTGCAGCATTATTCACAATAGCCAAGACTTGGAAGCAACCTAAGTGCCCACCAAGGGACGAATGGATAAAGAAGATGTGGTATATATACACAATGGACTACTACTCAGCCATAAGAAACGATGAAATCCAGCCACTTGTGACCACATGGATGGACATTGAGGGTATTATGCAAGGTGAAATAAGTCAAAGGGAGAAGGTCAAATACCGTATGATTTCCTTCATTAAGTAGTAGATAATAACAACAATAAACAAAGACATAGAGACAAAGATTGGATTGGTGGTTACCAGAGGGGAACGGGGGAGGGAGTAGGGTGAAAGGGATAATTCGGCACGTGTGTGGTGATGGGTTGTAATTAGTATTTGGGTGGTGAACATGATGTAATCTATGCAGAAATAGAAGTATGATGATGTACACCTGAAATTTATACAATGTTATAAACCAATGTTACTGCAATAAACAAAAAATTTAAAAAAAAAAAAAAAAAAGCATGCTGTGGCGGCCTTCCACGTATAGAGGAAGATGGGCACGGATGTTAGTCCAGGGCCAATCTTCCTCAGCAAAAAAAGGAGGATTGGCATCAGATGTTAGCTCAGGGCCGATCTTTCTCACCAGGGGGAAAAAAAAAATTAAATATACTAACTGAAAAACACTTATAATCATGTACTGAGATTTATTTGCCCTGGGGATTGAGTGTATCTGATTGCAGATAAATTTTTCTTAAATGATACATAAATGCAAAACTGTTTCTGAGCAATGAGAATTCAGTTTTGCCCAGACAAGCTAAGTAATGTCCACCTATCTTGTGTTTCTGACACAAGCACAGAAAACACAGGGCTCTTTTCTAGCCTGGAAATAATCTTAAATCTTGAGATCATCCAGATTTCCCCTCGGCTATCTTTATTAATGCCCTCCTAACTCCACTAAACAGAAATCTCCCAGCTTAGGGAAAAGAATCTTACCCAATATAGGAGGAAATTTCATAAGCCTTCATCACATTAAGTATCCAAGAGCAGATATTACACTTATGAGTAACAACCAAACCAGGACACTTTTAAGAGTGAAAGGATGCTATGAATAATTTTGATAGGGCAACAGGCACAAACTGAGTTACAGTACCCCACTTATGGAGAACCAGAAGGATGTGTTGTGTAAGACCAAGCAATTAGAGTGGAGCTAGCCCAGAATAGAACTCCAGGTCAATTAACTTCCAATTCCAAATATAGTATATTTGTGATTTACAAACTTTTCCCAAGAACTTTGAGCAATAATTTCCCAAGAACTCCTTTGATTATTAAATACCTATGTCTCAGATTTAAATGTATCTAGTCCTACAATGCACCTCCAAATTCCTGGTTTGTTTTTTCATTCTCTGACAAAACTGATAAATCCTCAACCCTGTTCTCCTGCATTCAATATGATTTGGTAGCTACGCCACCCTTGGCTCAGATAATTTCCCATTAACCAGAGTCTATTGCCTCACTACGAAATATGTAGCATATAATCAAGCCCTACTACCTTGATTTCAAACACAGTATACAATGATCAGCGAACCCTCATATCTGCAAAAGGTAGTTCTCTACTTAGCAGTGTGAGAGTACTGTCATATCTAGTAAAATTATAAACCCTGGTACAAAATAGGCCAAGATTTTATAGGCTAGCACTGACTCTCTCTTTGACAGTGTTTCAGAAATGAATACCAAATGGCATGGTAATAAAATACTAGACATAGCAACTTAAATTGTGACTTAAAAAAAAAGTATATTAATGTATAGAAATCATTCCATTTAATAATATATAACAACATATATATGTTAAAATATGAAACTTCAGTTCCCTTGTGTATACAATCAGAAGACTGGAATAGATGATTTCTAAGGTCCTTTCAGCAGTAATATTCTATTATGTAAATCTACATATTATGAACAGTCAATTAATTGAAATGCATCCATGAAGATGCATAAGGCAATACTGTGTTTGTGAAAGAGTATATATATATACTTTTTGTGTGTGTGAAGAGGACTAGCCCTGAGCTAACATCCGATGCCAATCCTCCCCTTTTTTCTTCAGGAAGACTGGCCCTGGGCTAACCTCTGTGCCCATCTTCCTCCACTTTATATGGGACGCCGTCACAGCATGGCTTAACAAGCATGCGTCGGTGCGCGCCCGGGATCCAAACCTGCGAACCCCAGGCCGCCACAGCGGAGCACGCACACTTAACCGCTGTGCCACCGGGCAGCCCTGAAAGAGTATATTTTAATAGATGATTAATTATTTGAAAACCAGGATATGTGTCTAATTTTATATCTCCACAATGCCTTCCTGCACATATTATACTCAATAATATTTATTAAAAGAATGGTGAGAAATACAATTCTCATTAATTGAGGATTAAGGATAAAATCCTTTCATTAAATTTCAACCTATTAACACCTTAAAATGTACTAGTATAATCATTAGTATGTCATCATTAATAAACAGTTTAATAAATGAAACCATCTTCCTTAGATTAGTGGAATTTTTCATGATATCAGAGCCATCTATCAACAAAATCATAAATTCTAGGAGACTAGACTATGATATATTTGAATTTACCACAGATGCCCTAGAAGTTACTTGTTTCATTAAAAAAAAATTTGTTTTCTTGCTATGCACCTATTAATCCTAACAAGCAAGGGAATAAAAACTGAGTGTAAAAGAGATTTTTGATTTGAGATTTTACTTTACAGTTAGAATGCAACTTTCTCCTTCTTTCCCACATTAGGTAATGATGCTGCCCATCATCAATTCTAAAAGAGAAGGAAGTTCAGATTTCCTGTAAACCTCCTAGGATCAAAAACAAACAGCCTAGAAATCTTCCTTTGAAAAGATAACTTTAAGAAAACCATCTGTGGGGGAAGGTGCAGGGAGGAGGACATTTTCTAACTGTTCTTTTAAAAAAAAAATAGAACATTCCAAAAAGATTACTGAACACATAACTGAATGTCTCTGAAAGCGAATGCATTATAACAGCAGCTAACTTCATGGATCATTTATATATGTCAGGCATAGTGCAAAGTATACCATATAATTTAATTCACTACATAAAAATAGAATCTACCCCTTAAGCTTGTTACTGCCATTCTACAGGATGTACAGAGGCAGGGTGCACACCCTGGCAGTTACAATTCCAGAGGTCAAAACACTACACTAAACTGCCTCACTGACAGCAAGGCTTTGTTTACTATGGACAATTAGAACTAAATAATATCCTGTATACATTATTTAATCCAAAAACATTTTATCTCAGAATGACTGTCACACAGCGTGTTCTACTTCTTTCTCGTCAATGTTACCAGTTCTGGTCTTTATCACTACACATCTATCTCCAATTATCTACGTTACCCATATGGAAATTCTACTTGGACTTGTAAGTTTAAAAAGTATTTGGCAGGGGCCAGCCGGTGATGCAGCGGTTGAGTTTGCCCACTCCACTTCGGAGGCCCAGGGTTCACCGGTTTGGATCCCGGGCACGGACCGATGCACTGCTTGTGAAGCCATGCTGTGGCGGTATCCCATATAAAGTAGAGGAGGATGGGCACAGATGTCAGCCCAGGGCCAATCTTCCTCAGCAAAATGAGGAGGATTGGCATCAGATGTTAGCTCAGTGCTGATCTTCCTCACAAAAAAAAAAAAAAGTATTTCTCATTACTAACTGTGACCTATTGTTTTAAGCTGGTGTTCCTAACTATTAAACTGTAACTTAATAGTACATCTCCAGTTCTTAATGGCAGATCTCCAAGGTGGTTGCTAAAACCACACACCCCCTAACACTTTGTTCCCACAAGAGGAAGAAAACTAATAGCCCTTTCAATCCTTTTCCAAGCAGGGACTTAACAGCACACCTCTGCACTCTCCTATCACATGCACATTCTTGGATTTCAAAACTCAGGGCAAATGACAAGTAGCCCTTTCTCACAAAGAAACTGACAAACCTTGCAACAAAAATTATTTTACAAAGTCTGTTTTGCAAAGGATGATTATCTTTGTGCTATTTTATAGATTCTGCCTTAACGGGATCATCTTTTCTTTTGGTCTTATTTCAACCACGGACACATGTATTAGTACAAACATTTTAATCATCGACTTTGCAAAGTACCCACAGGACCTCTTCCATGCAGATATCAAGAATGACCAAGTAGATCATGAACCAAAGGTAAGAAACATCCGTGTGCAAAAACTTCAGAAGTACCTGTCAAAAGGGCAGCGCCTAGGGTGCTCTGAGGGGAGCTGTGAGGTGTGGGCAATTCCCGGGAGAGGAAGCGAGCCTGCTGAGCTTCAAAGTTTGACACATGGGGGCTGCGTCTCCCAGGCCACTGGCGAAATGACTATTTTCAATAATTGCTATATTTGAAGTTGAAAGTGGAATTGGACCAGAAGGTGAGAATGGACCCTACTCATATGTTGTGTCCTTTAATATGCATTCTATCTTGGGCTGAGTATTTTCTTAGGTAATGACTATAAACTAGGGACTACCCACCTACTACCATTTAGGCCTCAAAAGGTAAATATTTCCTCAATATTCACCTGTGTATAGTTATGAAATACCTATAGTGCTTTAATATACCAATGTAAAATCATGTATTACCTTGTATTAAAATTAGGATTTCTAACGAGTAAAAAAAAAAAAACTTCCGAAGTAGGTGTAGAAAGGGGTCACTCATTTCATTAATTTTAAAACCCTGCTCCTCAGACCCTAAGAATTCTTTGGAACAATCTAGGGACTCCTTCTCCCCCAAACAGCTCTTCTTTTATCAAACTAAGAATTGAGATTCTATTTAATTTTTAAATAAAAAGAAAAAAGAAAACAATTTTCAGCTACTAAAGGCTGAAAACTCCTAAATCTAATTCTCGCCCCAATTTAACAGATATGCTATGGTCCAAAGAGGCTATAATTTAGTTATAAAACTCTCACTAGAATCCAGATATTTTGAATCTTGTTCACTAATGTTCTATCCACTAAAATCTTCTCCCTCCTCAATTCCTCAGGAAATCCGGAAATTCAGTCAACAATCCAAATCTATTCCCTTCTCCTTACATAATTACTTATTTGTACTCTCATCATCTCGTTTCAGGACTTCACTAACTCATAACTCCACAATTAGGCAGCACCTCCATCTCCACAATGAGGTGGGGGATCAGGTTATATTACTTACTTAGTGTCCCAAACACCAGCTAAATATTGCTATTTCTCTCAAAAAGGGACAGCAAAATTGTACCCAGAATGCTTTCACTAAAAATTAGCAGAGTTGTGCCAGGAATTATCTACATGGCTGAGATACTAAATGTGTGAATGTTCAAGATTTCTGCCAAAAAATACACCTGAGGATAAAAATACAGTAGTATATCGTTCTTTTCCATTTAATTAAGTTTTTCCTTGTTTGGAACGAGAAAGCCCCTCTCAGTGGGCCAATTTCAGTATCAAGAACTCAGTCATCATCAACATAATTCCCTTCAGTGACAATTAGTAACAAGAGATGTATTCTAGAGACTCCATACACTTATATAAATGGAAATATCTGTCACTTCAATTACTATATTCAAAAAAAGGCTGTAAATACCAAAATGAATTATAACATAATTAATACTACTAAAGCATTACAGTCTGTAAATGGTATGTCTACACAGAACAAGCTTTGAAAGGATACACAACAAACTACTAACGGTGCTTATTCCTGGGGAGTGGGAATCAAGGGATAAAAGGAGGAACTTTATTATTTTATTTTTTTATTTTTATTTTTATTTTTTTTATAATTTTATTTTATTTATTGTTCCCCCAAAGCCCCAGTAGATAGTTGTATGTCATAGTTGCACATCCTTCTAGTTGCTGTATGTGGGACGCGGCCTCAGCATGGCCAGAGAAGCGGTGCGTCGGTGCGCGCCCGGGATCCAAACCCAGGCCGCCAGCATCGGAGCGCGAGCACTCAACCACTAAGCCACGGGGCCGGCCCCTATTATTTTATTTTAAACACCTGGGTATTATTTGAAATTATCATGTAAGCAAGTCCTTTCATAATTTTTTAAAATCAAGTAACCTTTCTCCTTTTTTAAAAACTTAAATGAAATAATTCTATGTCAGAATGTTGGCTAACCACTATCTAAGGCAGGAAGGTTCATCCTCCCTGTCTGCTAATATTCCCTCCTGTAGTTAGTTACATCTGTTCTTTGAAAATTCAACCTGATGAAAACTTCGTAAAATTCTAGGCAGAGATGGCTGAGAAGCTTATGTATCTGGTTACCTCAGGGTCACCTGGTACTACTGGGCCCATCAAGTTTTTCCAATGGTGTATTTTGAGAGTTTTAAGACTTGATACAATTCTTGAGCTCTTTCAGTGACAAACCGATAGTGTTGCAGAATGGTAAGGTGACACTCTAAGACACTACTAAAAACACATTCCACTCAAATTCTTTCCTATTCTGACTTTAAAAAGCTGCTAAAATATACATACCTGTTACTGGAATACAAATGCCAGCAAGCTTGTACTTCTGCTGGTAATTTCTGAGCAATTTTCACTACAGCTTAATGTTGTTCCTACAGTAAGAACTACTACTACTCTGTATACTCTAGTGGGTTTTTTTTTCTTTAATGCACACCAAAATTTGTCCTTTCATCCTACAGCTATAAAATCTGATTACCCCTAGCACCACCCCACCCTATAATTGAATTTTAATGTCTGCCTGCCACGGGGTAGAAAATTATATGCTCCATGGGCAGACATTTCAGAATGTTTCATGTGCACTCCACAGTAAGTGGTAGCCTTGCAGGGAAGCACTAAAATTTACCAGCCCATAGCAAGTACCTCATAGTTCACAGTCAATATTCATTACTAGCCACCTGCCTGGAATTCTTTCTGCCTTGATGTCCTCAGTTCCATGAGGAATTAATTTCCTTCGCGACTAGGCCTTGAAGACTAGCTGAGCTATTTCTGAAAAATATGGACATTATGACCCTGTGGGGATTAAAAGATTAAAAAAGCACGTTAGAGGGCCGGCTCCGTGGCTTAGCGGTTAAGTGCATGCGCTCTGATGCTGGCGGCCCGGGTTTGGATCCCGGGCACGCCCCAAGGCACCACTTCTCCGTCCAGCGCGAGGCCGAGACCCACATACAGCAACTAGAAGGATGTGAACCTATGACATACAACTATCTACTGGGGCTTTGGGGGGAAAAAAAAATGAATAAATAAAATCTTAAAAAAAAAAAAAAAAAGCACGTTAGAAAAATCTCTACCATATAAAGAAAATCATTAAACAGCTACTAGGAAAAGCAAAAATACCCAGAAGTCACAATATGCAAACGCCCCAGCTCAAAAACATCAGTCAACTAAACTTTGTATATTACAAGTATAATAGAATTTGCCACCCCTCTGCCTCAAAAGGATTCAAATAAAACAGGACAAAGAATTTAAAAGCACCAAATGATTATCTAGAAACAACTGAAGAGACGGAGAGGGACAAGACCAAGTAGGTAGGGGTAAGAAACTAAAATTAAGTTAGAAAAAATAGGGGAAAAAACTTTATAAAAAATAATATATACATATAACTAAAGCATAGAGCTCTTAAAAAGGACTCAAAATCATATCGTGGAGGAAAACAAAGATGAACAACAGAATTATGAGGATGGGAATAAAGGAATAAAGCACATGTTTCCTGTACTGCTTTAACCATTTAGATCATTGTCTTAATTCCTAAAGAAAAGTAAAAGTTAAAAGAAAAGAAAAAAAAACTTTCTGCTGTTAAAGTATGAAAACAAGATGTACAGCAAGATGTATACGTCTCCAAAGCATTTTACAAGAACCAAGAAAATGTGGAACTTTCAAAACATTCACTGTACAACTGTAAGAAAATCATACACCAGAGTTTCCTAGTAAAAATCATGTTGCTAAATTGCTAACTCAAACAACTATAAAAATGTCACTTCTATCACATAAACTAATTTTGAAGGTACAATACAGTACTACAATACTAGCAAAATTGCCTGCTCCAACATTACTTCAAAAATAAATATCACTGCTAAATAAAAATCATTGCTATGCTAAGGTTGAAAGCTAAGCTGAAAGACTGAGACTGATCTACCGAAATAGCATCAGGCTCCAAATACCTTAAACAGTAGGTAGGTTGTGTGTCAACCAAAAAATTTCATTTTAATTACTTTCCTGCTTCTATTAAAAATGAGGGACTAATATCCTCCATATTAGAGATTTAAAAATCATAACCATTTCACTATAAAACACAGCTAACTTTAAAACAGATTAAAAAGTCAACCAAGATAACTGAAAGGATATTAGTGGCAGAGAGAAAATCTCATCAAGCATGTATCTTGCGTCAGGTATCATGCTGCGTGATTTATGTACGCAATCTCATTCTAACCACCATGCTGTGAGGTTTGTATTATTCCTAATAAACAGGTGAGGAAACAGAGATTAAGAGACTTGCCAAAAATCAGAACTCCAATCCAATCTCTCAGGCTTCAAAATTTATAACATAATCCTTTGGTGAAGAGGCTGCAAAATAGGGGCCCACTGACAGTTTTATTTGAGCAGCACAGTATTTTTAAAAATCCAACTTTCAGTGTTTTCAGTCAAACCATGTATTGGATTCTCCAGTTTAGCAAATGGTACATACTTGCCTAGCTCCTGTGGTAAATGAGTTTGCAATCCCTGCTTTAATGCATGTTAACAAAAAGAATAAAAACAAGTGAACAGCTGCTCTCCTTGCCTTTCCATTCCTAGAAGAGGTGTGGCTTTGACCAGTGGTTGTCCTGGGAACTAGGTGCTGTAATCTTATATCAGAGGATACTTACAACCGCAGGGACAAAATAGAGATAATTCTCAATGGGGGCTGCTCTGCCTTTTATGGAGCATTCGGGAAATTTGTGGGTGTATTTTTGGTTGACACAATGATTAAGATGGCACTACTAGCCTTCAGTGGGCTGGGACCAGGGATCCTCAATAACCCACAAAGCAGGAAAAGTCTTGCACAACAAGGAACTGTCCCTCTTCCTACACAACTTTCAAATGATGTTAAAGACGACGAAAAACTTGTTCTGAGCCTAGAACCTAACTCTTTTAAATAAAACATAAGGTATTCTTGCATGGCTTTAACCATCACTCAATTTTCCAGGAATGCAATTACTCTGTAAAGTGAGGAGATTGTACTTTGTTTCATTTGAAACTTTACCAAGAGTTGTTCACCTTTTCAGAAAATCACATTATCAACAGCAATGCCGCCTGTAGTATTTGAGTCACGGTTACAGCACAAATATATGTCTGAATTTGTAGCTGTCACATTCTTGGTTTTTCTACACATGGCTCTGAACAGCAGGCTACTTCATTGTCTTCCTGTGTAGCCATGCCTGAGCATTTACAGAGTGAACTAAATATTTTATTATAAGTTTTTTTCCCTTATTTTCTCCTTTATATTACATTTAGGGTATTACATTTTTTTTCTTAATAACGTGTAGGTAGGTTAAAACACCTATGAATTTCACTGCAGGATAGTAAAAGGGAGTTACAAAAATGTGTTATAAAAAGAGGACACAAGATAAGATACCTCACTTTATTTTCTGTCATCTACCTGGGGGAGGGAGGGAATGGGGATGAGGGTAAGAGGGTGTCCCTGTAACTAGATAAATTTGAGATGAGAGCAGTACTGGGAGGCACACTTCAAAGATTGCAGAAATTCAATATCAGCATTCCCTAGTAGAGGGGGATAATTCAGTGAAAACGCTAGTCTGCTAACAAACATCTAAAATGCACTATTTATTATATAGTCATCATTTGTCAGAAAAACCAACCTTGAAATAATCTGGCCCTTCTCATTAGTACTTGATTTTTCTCTTCACTTTCCTATGAACTACCAGAGTTGCAGTTAACCTATTAAGGGTAAACACTTTATAAGTACCAGACCCTATAACTCAAAGCTATACATACATGCCACTTTACAATATAGCAATTTATAAAGCACTTTTCCATACATTATCATGTAATCTCATTAAAACCCTATAGATTAAGTTATTATACTAATTTTAAAAACAGAAACCATAGGAACTAAAATGGAATTAGGAATTCAGAGCTCCTGCCAAATCCAGTGCTCTTTCTACTCAATTATGTTGCCCCACCAAATGATCTTTTTAACATAGTTTTTACTTACACTTTACATTTACAACAGCAACAGAGTATATCAATTCACTTATCCTGTAATACTGTCTCCAACTGAGTTTCAGCATCAAATTTAAACTATGTTAATTTTCTAGTTTCATAAAACCATGAATTATTTTTAACACTTCTTAAAACTGCCTTAAACATATTTCAAATATGTATAACTATAGTTATGATTACACTCTATGTTACTTAATATCATTCACCCTGGAACCTATTACATTGTTCAACTCTTTTTTTTTTTTTGGTGAGAAAGATTGGCCCTGAGCTAACATCTGTTGCCAATCTTCCTCTTTTTGCTTGAGGAAGATTGTCCTTGAGCTAACATCTGTGCCAGCCTTCCTCCATTTTGTATATGGGACGCTGCCACAGCATGGCTTGATGAGCAGTACCTAGGTCCATGCCCAGGATCCGAACCAGCGAACCCCGGGCCGCCGAAGCGGAGCATGCGAACTTAGCCACTACACCACCAGGCCCGCCCCTTATTCTTCTTATTCTTATAGCCACTTCGCCCTGGCCCACACCAAAAGGACAAAAGGGAGACCCCTTACACTGAATTACTGATATACAGTGACATATCTCTGGTCAAAAGACCTTATAATAAAGCTCATGAAACCATGATATTTCTTAGTATTGAAATTTAACTGTAAAGAAATCATATCCCTCGTCTGCAGGGCTAACATCCACTTGCTCTGACTTTCTAAATCAGGTGGTTATAATTCAGCAAGTGAAAATTATTCTGAACCCACTAGGAGGAAAAGGGTGTGGTCAGTCATGTCTTCATTCATACCTTTTCCTTCCTCCAAGCCAAGAATGCAAACGTATTCCAAGCCTCCAAGCAAAAATCTGAAAAAGGACAATCCTTGAACCAATAGCCCCAGAAACACCTTTATCATATACCCCCAGGCAATAGTGCCCTAAATTTTAAAATATTTTAGGTAAGGAGAGAAGAGAGGAATTGCTAAAAAAACAGCCTGAGGCCCTCTGCTCATATCCTTCCTGAAAATAGCTTTAATTTTTAGAGAATAAATGAAAAACGTACTCTGTCAAATACAAAGTAGCAGAATTGAAGAAAACATATACAGAAATGTGATGTAACCAGAATAAAACAATACTACCCTAAACTATATTTTCTCATACAAAATTTGCAACGTAACATGATTCTGCTCATATTAAATCTACTCTAAAAAGATTTCTTTTAATACACGAAAACTCACCAAATTACAAGACTCTTTATCGTTTAAGTTCTAAATGGAAGGCCAAAATAGCAAAAAAGACATTCTTCTTTTTTTAGGGTTGCTAGATTTAGCAAATAAAAATTCTCCGTTGTTTATCTGAAATTCAAATATAACTGGGCATCTTCCATTTTATCTGGCAGCCCTACACTCTTTGAACTAATTAAAGTGAGTTGGCATCTCCACCAAAGTATTACAGCACTAGCTCCCACTCATAAACGGAAAATTCTATTACAGCAGAAGTTTGACTGACGAAGTGTTAAGAGTTAGTCTGGAAGTGCTCCTTTCCTGATGATAAGGCTCTTTTAATAGCTGACACTTACCATATAAAAGAAAAAGGTTAAACTTTTACTAGGTTCCATGCAGTCTAGTGAATGAACTCTTATGAAGCTTATGCTTCTGTGTGTTAAACACAGATTGGAAAAACTTCATAGTGTGGGTTTTTGATAACTAAACTAAAAGAAATTGCTTACGGAGGTTATAATAAACAGAATCCTGTTTTAAGTACTACAGGCAGGTCCTAAAAGTTACATTCATGAATTCCAAAGTTAATCCACCATTTTTCTTGAATTCATAATCATAGAACTTTAGAGTTGGAAACTAACTAATTTCTGACCCTTAAAAATTTCTGGAAAGCCCATTTCATTTCATATTTATTTCCATAAAGGTTTTTTCTCCTGTTGAGCCCCTAAACAAGTACTAGATATAAAAGAAAGAGACCCTCCCTTTTCTTTTATGTGGTCCCTCTCAACCAGCTCTTTGACCTACTTATAAAAGCTCTGACAATGAGTGAATGCAAATAACTCCATTCTTTTAGTTTCATTAAAATTACCTTCTTAATACTAAACCTATGCTTTTCTTCCCTGTGCTCTAGGCCACTGCTCTTTGATACAGCCCATCCATCTTTGGAGACTGCCTAATTCCCTTACTTCATTTACACTGCTACCCTGAAGGTATTAATAGATAATCACATCCCCCTAGTGCTCCCTTTTCCTAAATTTAGCTCCTTCAGGCTTTTCTCCTCAATCTTATGCTACCATCAATGTAGAATTATCTGCATCTTCTCCTAAATGTGGTTGGAAAGTGTTCATAATTATTTGGAGTTCAATCCTAGTAAGAAAACAATGACACTGTTAGCAGTACCATTATTTTGATAGGCGATCACTACGTTATTTGTCCAGGGCAATTCAATGACAGTTCACTGCAAGTTATTTGAAACCTCTTTATAGTTGCTCTTTTCCAGGTAGCAGTTTCCTGGTTTGCATTAAGCCCATTTATTTCATCTTCCTTGGTGACTGATTTGAGATTCAGCATTAACGAATATAATTTCAATGCTGGAGCTGCTATGCTATTTTTTTCCTATTTGCTCCACAATGGTTTCCAGCCTGCTCAACTTGTATAACCAAAAAATTCTAAGTTAAATTTAATATATTCCTTCAATCTATGGATTGAAAAGTATTTCACAGATAGCTGCCAACACAGGACAGGGACATCTTGCTGCCTTTTTTTCCCCTCCAAGAAGCAATGTTCAAAAATGAGAAAATAATCTTGCTACTCTAGGATCTTGAACATGAAAGGCAAATGATTCTTCAGTGATGGTCCTGCTTTCCCTGTCCATCCCTTCCCTTGGCCAGTGTTCAAGTCATTCTGTACTCACCAGAAATGTGCCTCACACAACAGCATCAGAGTAAGCATTCAGCTCGGAATAAACAGTAATGCTCTCAGCCCTGTACTCAACCAGTAACTCAAAGGTAGGGGCTATGAAATAAGAACATAAGCTCTAATTTAAAAGAAAGGACAACTAAACATACTGGGAAACCTGTGCTTTGATTATGATATTCAAATTACTACAGCTTCCCCCTTTTCCCAAGTTCAAATAGAAAAAAAAAATATTAGACAAGTAATGACTAATGTATTAACTCAACAATGCCATATTTTCTTTACTAATAATGACTAGTAACAGTACAGGTTGATATTACTGATAAATGCCTTGTGAAAATCCTTATTGTTTACAAAAATCATCAGATTGTTCCAGACCACATGGCATATTAAAAATAAAACAAAAAACAAACTTACTCTATACTTGAAAATGCTGTTTTTCAAACACGAGTCTCATGGCCCATTAATGAATTATGAAATCAATTTAGAAGGTCACAACAGTTTTCTTTAAATATGTTACAGAGTAAGGTTAAGTATTGTTTCACAAAACATTACATATTTCCGCATATACTCAGTCACAAATAAAATCTATTCCTCTATCAGGGTCACAAACAAAAGTCTGAAAGCCTTTTTCTAAAGAGTTTTTATATTTTTAAAGTCATTCAACATGATTACATGTGAACCAAATTATTTCTATTTTACTAATATAAGCTAATCTTTACTAACCACATTTCAGCACCTAGAAAATTTTATTTTATTTTATTTTTTTGTGCGAGGAAGATCAGCCCTGAGCTAACATCTGTGCTAATCCTCCTCTTTTTTTGCCGAGGAAGACCAGCTCTGAGCTACCATCTATTGCCAATCCTCCTCCTTTTTTTTTTCCCCAAAGCCCCAGTAGATAGTTGTGTGTCATAGTTGCACATCCTTCTAGTTGCTGTATGTGGGACGCAGCCTCAACACGGCCAGAGAAGCAGTGCGACGGTGCGCACCCGGGATCCGAACCCGGGCCGCCAGTAGCAGAGCATGCGCACTTAACCACTAAGCCATGGGGCCGGCCTAGCACCTAGAAAATTTTAATTTGTAATATTAATTTTTCAGGTTTTTGGGGGGTTTTTTTGGTGAGGAAGATTAGCCCTGAGCTAAGGTCTGTTGCCAATCCTCCTCTTGTTGCTGAGGAAGATTGGCCCTGGGCTAACATCCGTGCTCATCTTCCTCTATTTTCTATGTGGGACACCTGCCACAGCATGGCTTGATAAGTGGTGCGTAGGTCCACGCCTGGGATCTGAACCTGCGAACCCCGAGCTGCCAAAGTGGAGCGCGCGAACTTAACTCCTCCGCCACCAGGCCGGTCCCCAGGTTATTTTTAACATAATAAGCAGCAAGGATGTAGCTGATAATTGTTGAAACTAGATGATTATACGGGAGTTTATCATATTATTCACTCTACTTTTTACATGTTTGTAATTCTAACAAACATGTAAAAGAAAAAAAAAAGAAAACGGACCTACCTAACAGATACAAAGAATATAATGAATACATTTGTAAATTGAGACTTTTGACACATTGTTTCTAAGGAATATCAATCTAGGAACTTCCTCAGATTTAATTCAGGTAACACTTGGGCTGCATTATTCAACTGTAATAGACAGGTTCAGAGATCTTAAAAAAATACATACGGGACAGGAGAAACTAAGTCATAAATAAAAAACAAACCTCCTCAAAGAATAACATAAAAATTCAATTAGTTAAGTGTGCTTCATTGTCTCTTCATTCCCTCTTGAATAGTCAACTACTTTTCAACCAACGGAGAGAACACAAAATATCTACCTACCTAGCAGTGATTTTTTTTTTTTTTTTTTTTTTTTATTTATTTTTTCCCCCAAAGCCCCAGTAGATAGTTGTGTGTCATAGCTGCACATCCTTCTAGTTGCTGTATGTGGGACGCGGCCTCAGCATGGCCGGAGAAGCAGCGTGCTGGTGGGAGCCCGGGATCCGAACTCGGGTCGCCAGCAGTGGAGCGCGCTCACTTAACCACCAAGCCACGGGGCCGGCCCACCTAGCAGTGATTTTCATTTCTTAATTGTTTAATTCACACTGGCAATTTTCCCAGCAAGTTTAATAGGAGATCTCTAGAAACAGACACCGTTCTGCCTTCCTTGAAACAACAATAACAAGTGTTGTTTGAAGTAGCCTTACAGGCAGTTGGATTTCAAATCGTACATGCCTCAAAGTCAATTTCCCTTATTTCCAAAAAGTAAGTTTCTAAAAACTTATTAAAACAGAAAGTATTCTCTCTCTATGCCCTTTACCCACTAGAGGCAGTACCTAAACTGTAAGGTCAATAGAATTGTGTAATTTTAGAACTGGAGGGGCCTGCCCGGTGGCGCAAGCTGTTAAGTGCGCACGATCCGCTGCGGCGGCCCAGGGTTTGTGGGTTCGCAGGTTCGCGTCCCAGGCGCGCACGGACGCACCGCTTGGTAAGCCACGCTGCGGTGGCGTCCCATATAAAGTAGAGGAAGATGGGCACGGATGTTAGCTCAGGGCCACTCCTCCTCAAGAAAAAGAAGGGGAGGATTGGCACTGGATGTTAGCTCAGGGCTAGTCCTCCTCACAAAAAAAAAAAAGAAGTGGAAGGGAATTTAGACATTATCTAGTCCAGTGGTTTTCAAATACTGTCCTCAGGAAGAAAAGAAGAATCAGTGGCATAATAATTTATATGTGCAAGCACACTCTACTTTTTTTTTTTTTTAAACCTATCTTCCTGCATATGGAACATTTTGCCTTGTTAGCATTCCATCAGAAAAGGATTTGATATTTTGTCTTGTATTATATATTTAATCACTTTTAGAATATGAGTATACATTTGGATATGATTAAAACTATTGGTATAATTTGGAACTTAATTGTTTTCTAACAATAGAGCCTTACATAACATACAGAACCCTGACACTTTCAGAGTGATTTCACATCATCTCATTTACATTTCATTGTCTAGGCAATTTGAAGCAACACTTAGGTGTAACAATGACAGAAACCAAGATAAAACAAAGGGAAGCGAAACATATCTAAATTGACATACTTCTATAAAATACCATAAAGCATACCATAAGGTTCCAGTAATTAAGATTATTTGGAAAGAAGGCTAGTCTTAAAACATTCCATAATTGTTTTCAGAAATGCAAAAGAATACCATTCAGTACTCTTAAGTACAGGGAACTTAAGATGTTTCCATCAAAGCTGACCACAGTCTGCTTTAATGTAAAGATAAGACTGGGGTTTTTTAAATTTGACACAACCAAAACAAGAAACAAAACAAAAAATCAGCAGGTGTCTGAGGAACATTAAATAAGCCTCCCACTAACCTACTGTATGCAAATAAATGTAGATACTTAGGAAATTCTTTAAATATTTAGTAAACTCCATTTCCACAAAGATAGACCAATTAAAAGTTCTAAGCAATCAGGTAAAAATAACCTCAAGTTAATCAGGTTTGATTAACAAATGTATATCTTTGTATATACACAAAAGCAAACAAAGAAAAAGTTAGGCCTACTTTCAATTTTAGATAACATAAATTGGAATTAGGTGCAAATCTTGACTCCCTCTCCTAAACAGAATAAACTCTTGGAAAACAAATACATTTTCTTCTGTATTCAATTTTTAAAATTTAGACATCAATATCACTGGAATAATGTTTTTACATAGGATCCACAGTATTTCACTTTAAATTCAGTGAGAAGTTTATTTATATATATAAGCCTATAAAATGTAACAGTTTATAATCAACTAATTTTACTGCAGAGGTTTCCCAACTTCCCAAAGCTAATCTTGACCAACTAAAATCAGGAATTCTGAAAAAAATCCACAAGAATCTCACAAACAAGTTTAAAAATGCATTATCTAAGGTGTTTAAAATTAAACTCCATATCATCAATGGTTTTTTTTTTTTGCTGAGGAAGATTCGCCCTGAGCTAACATCCGTTGCCAATCTTCCTCTTTTTGCTTGAGGAAGATTCACCCTGAGCTAACATCAGTGCCAGTCTTCCTCTATTTTGTATGTGGGTCACCACCACAGCATGGCCACCAATGAGTGGTGTAGGTCCGTGCTCGGGACCTGAACCTGGGCCACCAAAGCAGAGTCAAATTTAACCACTAGGCCACAGGGCTAGCCCTCATCAATGGTATTTTTAAAAATTCATGTAAAATGATCATGTTTTGTTTAAAGAGGCAAACCAAAAGCCAAGCCAATTGTTCACAGGAGGTGATTTTGCATCATTATTTGATGTGTAAATATACTTTAGAGGTCCCTGGTCCATTTATTCTTTCTCACAGATTCTGTTTTTCCAGATGTTCCTCAAACAAAGATTCATCCCTCATCCTTGCATCCTGCTTTTTTCCCTGTACTACTGTGGCCTTTCTTCTGTTTTTTCCCTTTCTCTTATGATTTCATTCTCTACTTCTGACCCTGTCCAGATTGTGCTCTCACTGTAAACAATAAATTGAATAGAATGCATCAGAAAGTTTTTCACAGAATGCACTTCTTCCAAAACTTCCTTGCATAATTTCAAACTTTCACTGACCATCTCCTGTATGATATCCAAAATCACTACTCATTGCTTTCCCACATATTTCATTTGTATATGTATTACAAATATGTTACCTTACCTCCTTCCCAAATTGTCTTATAAACAAAATCTTTTCATAAATCCAGCAAAGTTTCAGATGTTACATATGAAACATCTTACTTTGAAAAAGTACCTCAAACTAAATAAATGAAAAACAATGTCCAAATTGACAGAGCACTTTTCTAGTCATATCTGGTCATCTTTGCAGGTCCAGTTACATAATTATTTCTATTTAAAAAATTAAAGACAATACAATAACATTTTACCTTTTATTAATGTCTAAGGGTATACTCCACAAGAGAAAATGTTTCACATCAAAATTGTTTTAATGAGAAAAATAAAAGGATTCCTTCAAGACAAAATAGTCTAATTTCTCATGAGGATTTGTATAACTCACACAAAGTCAGACCTGTATTAAACTTCAATCTTAATTTATGGCAAACGTTTGGACTGTGGAACACATTTATATTTAAGAGCTTTTATTTTCTTTTGTTGTTTTAAACCTTGGTATATTAACAGGTTAAGCTCTATTATGTCTGGCAACACAAAAACCCATCTGCGTCTCTTTCTAATTTGGATCCAGTAACCTTGAAAAACAAAGACTAAGAGCCCAGGAACCAGGTCCTGATGTAGTAACATAGCCTTTCCTCCCCAGACCCTTGCCCAATATCTCATGCATGGGTGCTCCATTATATCAGCAGTGACAATTTTGTCACCTGCCTGAGAAACTGGAGGCTTATGCTCCTTAGGAAATGCTTTATTCGAAGGCAAACTATTTCTTCTGGTCATTTAAAATTGTATTTGGATTAATTACGTTAAGATCTGTCGCTTGACATTTGGCATGTCATTTATGCCACAGCTGCCATAGATAACATCTATCTTCTGTTGCTCATTTCAGTTCACCCGAAGAAGAGATGCACAATCAACAGCAAAGACACATCTAAAAATGTACTCAGGGAAAGAAAATTGCCCAAACCACTGAAGCAAACAGCACTTGACAGAAAAGAAAAAGATTCATGAATCATCTAATGCAAATACTGCCATTGTTACAAAGCACCATGTTCACAACTATTTAGTATCACCCAAGCAAAATGGTTTCTTACAATTTAGCTTGTTAATAATAAAATTCATTAGACTCCTTATTTTCTCCCACTAAACAGAGTTAATTATCCAATTTATATTTTCAGTATGAATATATTACATTTTTACACTTCACTCCACATTCATTCATCAGCTAACATCTCCAACACTCCCACTGTGTGCCAGGCACCATATTCTATTTTTCTTATTCACAATGGGATTCTATGAAAAGGTGATACCTAGCCCATATAAAAAGATAGTTCACTGGAAGAAAAAGAAAGCCATGAAATCTCCCAGACAATGAAATGGAAATATAAACTTCCTCACTAGAATTTGCAATGCAGAGGCAGTGCAGCAGGTCACTTTTCTTAAAAAGTTACATAAGCAAAAGCACAAATCTCTCTGCTGGGGCCTTCAAATGGCCTATTTAACTTTATTCAAGATGACAGCAGCATTAACAATTAAGTGTTAGATATACACATGAAAAATAAGTAATTAATAATGCTACTTTTTAAAAGGATAGTAGTAATAGCTAACATTTACTCACTATAGTGAGCAAACATTTAGTACATATAGTACTGTTATGCCACATGTAGTAATGTGAATATGTTACATATAGTAACATGTTACATACAGCAACAAGTATTACATATAGTAAAAATTTACTCCCTAACTGAGACTCAATACATGCCAGGAAGAAATCTAAGTGCTTTCTGGACATTATCTCATTTAATCCTCACATCATCCCTAGAAGATTGACATTATTATAAACCCGATTTACAGATGATACAACTGAGGTTTGGAAGTATTAAGCACTTTACTCAAGGTCAGTTAGCTACAGAGAGCTGGGACTCAAACCCAGGTCTATCAGGATCCAAAGTCTGTGCTCTTGATCACCATATAATACTGCTTGGTTCACACTCATTCAATTTTAATTTTAGTCTAAAGCTTCTGAATGTCTTATCAGGAAGGTTACTTTTTAGGGCAAGTTTCTTCCTTTAAAATGAACTACATTTTTCTTGATAGGTACAAAAATCAACACCTTAAATAAGGATTTTACTTGAAACTGTGGTCCTACAAGTCTAAATATTTGGATGGGAAACAAAGTCTATCTGAATGAAAGCCTTGAATCTCTAGGGTATTGGGTCACAACTGGAAGACACTCTGAGGGTCATCTAGCCCAAATTCATTTTAGGAATAATGAAACAGAGACATTCAGTAAAACATCTATACTCAATCTAAACTACCACATACCCAATCCAGAAACAGGTTTGGGGTTTCTTTTTTTTTAAGTCATCATTTTAAATAGATAATCTAACATTTCAACATCATACAGAGCATGATATCCATGTCTGAAGCACTGTAAGAAAATACAAACTCCATGACATGAGGTCATTATTGTAGGACTATTACCAGTTAAAAGCTTGAATCTTATCACATGGCATGTTACAGAAACTATAAAATGGCATCCTTACTTATATAGACTCAAACTCAAAAAAGAGCCATTTCTTCCTTAAATTAAATTTACATTCATTTGGGTCACCTACAAGCTCAGCTTCACTTCATCAGTCATGTCATGTGACTGAACTCAAGCTCATCTCAAGGAAAAGGCTGCACTATGCTGTATTTAGAACCCAGATCACGGTCAACAGCCAGATGAGTCTTTGTAGACCTCTCCAAAAACTCTGCTTTAGTTGCTAAGAAACTACAAATTCACCATATTATAAATCATTGAAAGAAACTATGCCAGCACAGACTAAACATGTTAAGATCAAGAATCTCTCACCTATTGTGCCAAATGAAACCATGCTATTTCCACAAATCAAATAGCTGAAATTAGTATTAGGCGTCTTTAAGTCATATTGTTAACACAGACTAAAAACTGATAAGACAAATCAGACTAACTCTACTCTGCCTCCCACAGTGGCCTCGTGCTTGGGAGGAAAACAGGAAAAACACCCAATATACTTCGCATATTCAACGCTAGAGACAGAAAAATGTTTTCTTCCTGCCCCCTGCAGTGATAATTCAACTCCATGAAGCATATATAAGATTTGATTAGTACAATTTGGTATAACAAACACCTATATTTAACCAATGATGTTTTTTCGATCTCTTACTGATATATTTTCACCATAATGTTCAGCATTTTAAGCCTGGATTCTCTTTAGAATGCTTAATTCCATTGGTTCTATCATCGATTTTTTTTTAAATGAAAGTCATTTCAGCTATTCCAACAAAAATAATTTTAAATTGTTCTAGCATTAACAAAGAATCATTGAAGGATTAGCAAAAATAATTTATAGTTAACTCTCTCATACTGACCTCATAAATGCTTTCCTATAAAAATGTTTTTTAAACCTCTTAAACGTTCTTTCCACAAGAGCAGAAACCGGTTCACAATACTTCTAGTTTCACCTCTGAAAGATCAATCCAGCAGCTGAATTGTAACGCATGCCTTCAACACTCAATCTTTTTTGTTTAGGTCCCCCATCACAATGATTCTCCACCATTTCTCCACCTGCTCTAAAGAGCTTCAGTTCAAAAACCCAATTCTCAGGTTTCCACTGTACCCTGCACACATCTCAGAAACTACTTTTACGTTCCTCAGAAATAACGTCTCTTCTTGTCTTGAAACTTTTAGAGCTTAAAAACTCACTTCCTCCATCTCCCTCTCTCCAGTCACTGCCTTGAATCCCACCACTGCAGTTCCAGCTATGTGTCCCTGCCTTCCCAAAGGCCCAACCAACATCATACAGCACTTGCCACAACTCAGCTCCTCCCTTCTCTAATATATCCTCCACTCTGCAAACCATCATCACACCCCCGGCTTCCTGCATTTTACTCCCTTCCCTTATTTTGTCCTCCTCCACCCCATCTCTATACCCAGGCAGCCCTCTTTCTCTAACAAATATTCCTCCACCTCAGATTCAACCCTTTCTCCCCATCCTCTGCTCGTTTTTCCTCTCCTTATTTAGAAACTCCTTTTTGCTCTCCCAACCACTACCCTAGAATACCCAACACTCCACCCTCCTTAGTAAACCCAGCCCTCTTCCCCCATCTCTTTTAGAGCCACTGCTGCCTCTTTCCAGATCCCCTACTGCAGTCAACCCACTACCTTAGCTTTCCACCCACCTTCCCTCCATATCCAACGTTCCCTGATCCTTTACCCCCTTAAGACTCTAGTACTCTGCGCAGTATTCTTCAGGACTCCTTTCCCCCAACGTCTCCCTTATTTTTTAAGGATGTCATCAGACTTATGGGGCCCCAGTAGCACCCTAGACGACCGCAGCGACCGGGCGCCCCGTTCTCTTGGGGAGCCTGACTGACACCACTCCCCGTCGCCTTGAACACAGATGCCTGTCTTCTTTAAAAGCTACGCCCCCTCCCCATCCACCCCCGCTACTCCAGCTCTTCACGCCGGCTTCCTCGGTGTCCCCTCCCCGACTCGGAGCCACCAGCCCCACGACGTGGAGCCTCTAAGTCAGCAACACCTCCGGCTCTTATCGGACGCCCCCACCTCTCAACAGGCGCCTCCGGTTCTCACACCCGCGCCTCTCCGAACTCCCGACCGGCATCTCCTCCTCTCGGTCCGCAGCCCCTCACACTCCCGACCGGCCCCCTGCCCGGCTCCGGCACCTCCTCCGCCCCGGACGGCCCCTCTGGCCGCCGGCGTCCCTCGGCCCCCGCGCGGCCCGCCCCCGGCGCCCCGCTTACCGTTCTGAGCGGCGCCTGGCCCTGGGAGGAGGGAGCCAGAGACCAGCAACAGCGAGAGGGCCAGGGCGTTGGGGAGCGACGAGCCCGACATCCTCCCTGCAGCCTACTGCACAGCGAATGGGCCGGGGCCGGAGCCGGGGCGGGGGAGGGAGGGGAGGGAGGGAGGGGGTGGGCGAGCGCGCGAGGGAGTGAGCGAGGGAGGCAGCAGCGGCGGCCGGGCTCCGTCCTTCCCCGTCCTCCTCCTACCGCCGCAGCGCCCAAGCCTCGCGAGACCTTCCCTCCGGGCCGGGGGCGGCTGAGGAGCGACAGCGGCAAGGATCGCGAGAAGAGGCGGCCTCGACGGATGCTCCAGCCTCTCGGGCTCCGCGTCCCCGCCCCTACAGAGGCTGATTGGCCTAGAGCGAGGTCGGTCACGTGCCAAGGGCGCTTCTGGCCACGTGACGGGGCAGGGCGGGGCTCCTCCAGCTCCCTCTTTGCCCTGGGGAACTGAGAAGCCTGCGTTCAGCTTATCCCTCTGAAACGGGAGCGCCCATACATAAGAGGAAGGTTTGGGAACATAATGTATTTCCTCCACCCATCCTGCCTTTCATTTGTTGGAGCTGTTGGCTGCAGAATTTGATGCACCACCGCCTCTTTTACGCCTTCCTCTCATTGTCCCCTATCAAAATCCTGCTATTTCTTCCTTCTGGACTTTGACCTTAGACCCCCCCCCACTCGCATCTGGCTCCAACCTCCGTATTTCATCTCCTATTTTAACCTTACAGGCTAAGCGATGCACTCCCTGTGCCCGATATTACCTGGTGCTTTCCGGCCTCCACATCTGCTGCCTCTGCCTGAAATGTCCTCCTTTTCCTCGCCCTTCTATTTTCCCCTCCCCCATTTTGGCCTTATTTTAGCTTCATAGAATCTCAGGGCCTGAAGTTCAACTAGCCTGATTGCTAGTTAGACAATTAGTGAGACAGTAAATTCTACAAGGAAGTCGTCATGTCTTAACTTCTATGAAGACTCTTCAGAAGCATTTTCATGCAGCGAACTTTTGAGCACCTGCTGGATACCAGGTTTTCACATCTGCTCTGAAACCCAGATGAAAAGATGCCCCCACTCTCAGGAAGTTCACAACCTAGTCTATCAGAGGAGTGAGGAAGAAGATGAATGACTGCATAGCAAAACGACCCATAAGAAAAGAGCCAACAAAGTACTCTGGCAATGTGGTCATTACTGGTTCCATGGAAGTTTGGGAAATGCTTTTTTAAGAGTATTTTCTGTACTACCCTCAGCACCGTCAATCCTCAGTTGGCAAAGGAGTTTCTGTGGATTAGCTCATCCCTGACTCAGAGCAGGCATCCTGGGGAGTGTCTGTGGAGTGAAATGGAGAGGAGCCAAATACACAGTCCTGCTGACCTGACTCATTTCAAAGAGAGAGCTGGGAGAAGTTGGAGGAAGGAGCATTCACCACAACACTCATGCTCTCAAGCCAAAGTGGTCTCAAGCTTTCAACCTGAACTAGACAGCTGGTGGTTCCAGACTGAGCTTTCTAGCAAGCACCAGGACTACAACTATGGAATGTTGTTGATTGAAATGAAAACTATATCTTTCAAGATCTCAGGTGTTTGAGTGACAAAAAGATTGGCATGTATCTTTGGACAGAGGCCGTTCTGCAGACAGCTCTGTGTGGAGGCCTACAGGGCTGCCTGTGGTGGGACCAAGATTTTCAGCTGATGGAAGCTTTGGTGGGATGCAGCCATTCTGCCTCATCACAGACATAACCAACATCCCTCTTGGATCCTTACAACAAGGGATCCTTACAAAATGATTTTCATTTTGTGGGTAAGGAAACTGAGGCTAAAAGAGGTGTGACCTGCCCAGGGTCTGAGTGTTTGCCATAATCATTAATAGGAAACAGTCTGTTTTGCCTCCTTCTAGGCTCATGTCAGGCAGGAGTGCATTTCCTGCCCCTTTGAAGTTGGGAGTGGCTTGTGACTTGCTTTGGCCAGTGAAATGTGAAAAGTGACATGCGTCATTTTCAAGCAGAAGCATTTTATTCAGTTATAGGTACTGGAGCATACTCTTTTGCCTGCGTGGTGATGGTGATGGTGATGGTGAAAGCACATGTCAAAATGAAGCTTATGTCAGCCTGGGTCCCTGAGTTAACACAATAAGCCCGGGCATCCTGCCAACCCACGTAGAACAGGTAGTCTGTTGAGTTATGCTACTGAGATTCGGAGGTGTTTTCTCTTACTGCATAACCTGGACTATTCTGGTTAGGGAAAGATGAAATTCAGGTTCATTCCACCACTGCCACCACCATCTACTAAGCTGTGTGGCCTTGGGCAAATGACCTAATCTCTCTGGACCCTATTTGTGAAATGGGGCTGATGATAGTACCTACCTCATAAATTATAAGCAGAAGAAATGAGTAAATTATGTACAATGTTTAGACCTGTTTCTGGTACATAGTAAACACTCAAATGTTGATGATAATGATAATAAAAAATGCTGCTGCTGCTGCTACAGTTCTGACCCCAGCTCTATATTTCCAGCTCTTTGACATCCTTTTTACAAAAAGTGATTTGGGAAGAAAAGCTTTTTTTTTAAATTATTATATTGCGGTCATGTTGGCTTACAACATTGTGTAAATTTCAGGTGTATATCACTATATTTCAGTTTCTGTATAGATTGCATCATGTTCACCACCAACAGTCCAGTTTTTATCTGTCACTGTACATATGTGTCCCTTTACCCCTTTCACCCTCCCTCAACCCCCTTCTCCTCTGGTAACCACTAATCTGTTGTCTTTATCTGTGTGTTTGTTTATCTTCCATATATGAGTGAAATCATATGGTATTTGTCTTTCTCTATCTGACTAATTTCGCTCAGCATAATACCCATGTTGTTACAAATGTCACAATTTTGTCTTTTTTTATGGCTGAGTAGTATTCCATTGTGTATATATACACTGTATCTTTATCCATTCATTGATTGATGGGCACTTGGGTTGTTTCCACACCTTGACTATTGTGAATAATGCTGCAAGGAACATGGGGTGCATATATCTTTTTGAATTATTGATTTCATGTTCTTTGGATAAATACCTAGTAGGGGAATAGCTAGATCATATGGTATTTTATTTTTAATTTTTTGAGAAATCTCTATACTATTTTCCATAGTGGCTGCACCAGTTTGCGTTCCTACCAGCAGTGTATGAGGGTTCCCTTTTCTCTACATCCTCTCAACACTTGTTATTTCTTGTCTTGTTGATTATAGCCATTCTTAAGCATATGAGGTGATATCTCATTGTAGTTTTGGTTTGCATTTCCCTAGCAATTAGTGATGTTGAACATCTTTTCATGTGCCTGTTGGCCATCTGTATATCTTGTTTGGAAAAATGTCTGTTCGTATCCTCTGCCCATTTTTTGATTGGGTTGTTCATTTTTTTGTTGTTGTGTTGTATGAGTTCGTTATAAATTTTGGAAATTAACCCCTTGTTGGATATATGATTTGCAAATATTTTCTCCCAGTTAGTGGATTGTCTTTTTGTTTTGTTTTTGTTGATGGTTTCCTTTGCCGTGCAGAAGCTTTTTAGTGTAAGGTAGTCTCATTTGTTTATTTTTTCTTTTGTTACCCTTGCCTGAGTAGACACGGTATTGGAAAAGATACTGCTAAGACCGCTGTCAAAGAGTGTACTGCCTATATTTTCCTTTAGGAGTTTTATGGTTTCAGGTCTTACATTCAAGTCTTTAATCCATTTTGAGTTAATTTTTGTGTGTGGTGTAAGATAATGTCTACTTTCATTCTTTTGCACGTGGCTGTCCAGTTTTCCCAACACCATTTATTAAAGAGATTTTCTTTTCTCCGTTGCATGTTCTTGGCTCCTTTGTTAAAGACTAGCTATCCATAGATGTGTGGTTTTATTTCTGGGCTTTCAATTCTGTTCCATTGATCTGTGTTTCTGTTTTTCTGGCAATACCATCTTGTTTTGATTACTATGGGTTTGTAGTATATTTTGACGTCAGGGATTGTGATACCTCCAGCTTTGGATCATACATCATAATGAAGTGGGATTTATCCCAGGGATGCAGGGATGGCTTAACATCCATAAATCAATCAATGTGATACACCACATTAATGAAATAAAGAATAAAAGTCACAAGATAATCTCAACAGATGCAGAGAAAGCATTTGACAAGATCCAACATCCGTATATGATAAAAACTTTCAAAAAAATGGGTATAGAAGGAAAGTACCTCAACATAATAAAGACCGTATATGACAAACCCACAGCCAACATCATACTCAATGGTGAAAAACTGAAAGCTGTTACTCTGAGAACAGGAAAAGGACAAGGGTGCCCACTATCATTCAACATAGTACTGGAAATTTTAGCCAGAGCAATTAGGAAAGAAAAAGAAGTAAAAGGGATCCAAATAGGAAAGGAAGAAGTAAAACTGTCACTATTTGCAGATGACAGATTTTATATATAGAAAACCTAAAGAATCCACCAAAAAACTGTTAGAAACAATAAGCAAATACAGTAATGTTGCAGGGTACAAAGTCAACATACAAAAATTAGTTGCATTTCTATACACGAACAACAAAGTAGGAGAAAGAGAAACCAAAAATACAATCCCATTTACAATGGCAACAAAAAGAATAAAATACCTAGGAATAAATTTAATCAAGGAAGTGAAAGACCCACACGCTGAAAACTGTAAGACATTGTTGAAAGAAACTGAAGAAGACATAAATAAATGGAAAGATACTCCATGCTCATGGATTGGAAGAACAAACATAGTTAAAATGTCCATATTACCTAATGCAATCTACAGATTCAATGAAATCTCAATCAGAATCCCAATGACATTCTTCATGGAAATAGAACAAAGAATCCTAAAATTTATGTAGAACAATAAAAGACCCCGAATAGCCAAAGTAATCCTGAGAAAAAAAGAAGAAAATCTTTAAGCACGGTGTTACCAATCAACTCTCAAAACTTGCAGGCATGGGAAATCTTTTTACCCAGGAGAAAATGTCATCAAATCCCACGTGATGTTAGCTATAGTTTTGGACCACTTTTGTTGAGAGGAATACATGGTAACTAAAACCTTCCAATAACTTAGTAACTTCTTTAAAGGGATTTAGGAATTTGGATTTTTTTTTTTAACATTTACATACCCTTAAAAATCTCTCTACAGTTCAATGCAAATAGCTGAGCTCCTTGCAATATCTAACAAGAGCCCTAGGGGTCCTCAGTCATCAGGCTGAGACACACTTTCCTGGCCTCCAGGGACTGTTTGGAAGTCGGCTTTCCAGTATTGATAGCACCTCCTGGTGGCAAGACATGTAATAAAGCATTCCCAACTGAAAGACTTACAGTGGTTTTGTTTGGTGTGGTTCATTCAGCCATTGGAAGAATGTCAGTGAAAGTGATAACAGTGTCCGTAGAGTTTGCCTTCAATTTCCTAATGGTTCCCCTCCTCCCTCCTGCAAAGATCTCTGCTCCTTTGAAGCTCTTTCCATTCAGAGCACCACCCTGCCTGTCTTTATTGCTGTCATCTTCTGACCTCCCAAATTAACCTTTTTCCCTGCCCCTTCCAAATCCTATCATCATCCTTGAACTCCATGAGTGAATTCAACATCCATGGTGATGATCTATTCAATACCCTGGCCTCTCAGTCTTTTGACTTTCTCACCTCCAACAACCTTCTCCTCAACTAAGCCACCCCTTCCAAGATTATATCCTCAACACTTTAATCACCCATAAAAGGGCTCCATCTTTGAAATATGAAAATACAATACCTCTCCAGTTATCATCTCCTATCCTTTCAATTCCATATGCTAGGACCCCATTTGCTATAAATTCTTCAACCTCATTGAGACCTCTAATCCATTAATCCCACCAATTCTCACTGTCCATTCTTCATTTCCTTCCTGGTCCAGCTTAGAGCCCATGATTCACCATTATAATCATGTCCCCACCCACCTCAATCTCTGACATGCTTTCCTGGAAAAATCACAACCTGGCTAAACACTACGGTCTCAGATGAGGTTTCATGCCTGTACCTGAGCAGCTGAATGTTGCCAGAGAAAAATCACACAAGCAGGCTGAATGACTTCATTTTAAATTCCTGGTCTCAAACCTCAAATGGGTACATCAACATCCAGCAATCCTTCTCTTCTATATGTGGTAAGCATAAATTTGCAACCACAATGGTCACGTGCAAGAAATGCTCATTTCTTTCATTTCTCTAAATCAAATTTAATCTATTCTGAGCACCTTTCTGCTAAGATGACAAGAAATTCAATTTTGATCATTAAGAACCTCCCTCCTTGCTTCCCATAGAAATATGAAATTCCTGGGGTCTTATGGAGCCCAGGACATTACTCTTTTTTTGGTCTAGCTTTTTTTTTTTTTTTTTTTAAGTTTACTCTCATCACTGCTGGTGTGTGCGTTGCCCAGACCCACATGATCCCCTGAAGGTGAATGGTTCAGTGCTTCCCACGGGTCCCCTCACCAGCCTCACCCTACGCCACACTCCCTTTCAGCATTTCGGTCAAGACAGGCTCCTGGAGGAAGGGACGGTGAAGCTGTACTTTGAAGGAGGTTCAAGAGTTAACGAGGCAAAGATAGGGCAGGCGAAGGCAGAGGAGGTTTCTTGCAGTGGGTGGAACTGCAAGTGAGAAGGGTCTGAAGTGAGAAGGAGCTTGTCAAGGTCTGCGGAGAAGCCCCGGGTGCTGCAGCTCAGAGAGCAACGGGGGATGGGGTGCAAAAGGTGGCTAAGGCTGAAGGAAGGGCGCAGGGGTCAGATCAGCAATGCCTTGAGGACTCTGTTAAGGATTTGAGATTTTGGTCACCTATGAGGAAACCTGTAGGTTGGTTCCTTTGACAAAATCTAGTCCAGAACCTCTTTATTTGGAAGTAAGGGAACTCTCTCCACCAAGACCATACATAGAAGCAGCGTGAATAATTCAGCTCTATAGGCCTGATCATGTGCTACTCTCTATCACCATTTCCTTCTGTTAATAACATCTTGTTTAGCTGTCCTCTCCAGGCTCAACTGTGCTGTAGGAAATTAAGGAAAGGACCATTTGTCCCTTGGGTTAGAACAAAAAGAGGCAGGAGCCCTCCCCTAAGGCCATTGTGTGGTGGCTGCTCTCCCTAAGGGGAAAGTGAGTGAAGCACAAAACAAACATCGATGTGGTGGGGGGTGAGGGAGGACCAGTCCTCCCTCAGGGCAAGGAGACTCTATTGATTACCAAGGCTAGATGACCAGCCCCCAATGCTTTCTTCCTCTTCCAGATACCCATAAGGCTCCTTCTTTGTACCATCGAAAGCTGGTATCAAGCCTTGCACGATGGGTTAGTTTAACACATCTCCACATCCAGTCTCCCCATCTAGAACATGAGCTCATTACAACAACCACTTATATACAACAACGTCATATTTCACAGCTTACAAAGAGTTTCCACATTCATTATCCCATTATTTCACTTGGTTATCAAAAACTCCATTTCATATACAAGATAAGTGAAACTCAGAAAGGAAAATGACTTGTTCAAGTTCTCCAGGTGGTGGATAATAATAAAGCCATATAAAATTTTAACCCAAGTCCTTTGGACTTCAAAGAGAATATGCCAAGTGTGGCTGAGTCACCATCTTGAGGAAGAAAATCTCCTAAGATGACCGACCCTCTTCAGACAGCATAAGCCTTCTCTGAGGATAAAGCAAACTCCTTGGGCAAGGTCTGCTGTGGTTGGTATAAGATTGGCTCATCTCCTGGCCAGGAGTTTGGGGTGCTCATCATTTCTTTAAGAAGCACCTTGGGTACCATCTCTACTGTGATGGCCAACACAGGGATGGAGCAGGGCAACTCAAGAGCCAAGTTAGGCTCTCCCTGGTGTTAGAGATGGGGTTTTAGGGGCTAATACATAACCCCCTTTTAATCTCAGCTCAAATTTGGAAACAATTGAGAGACAGACATAGGAGTCTGACTGGATAAGTCTGCCAAATTCAGGGGCAAAGTGTCAGCAAGCTCATTTTTCTAACAGACTAACCCATGTTTTCCAAAATCATCTTTATAAGGGGGATATTTTGATCTCCTAGGTGATATTGTATATATATAATATATATGTATATAATATATATACACACACACATATATCACATCAGGCCTCCCTCGTGGTCGTGTCAACTGATGGAGGAAATACTTCTCTGCCACGCCCTGTGGAGGGACAGGTCTCAAAGTGTGGTCTCCACACTAATATTCATACACACTACATACTAATACATACACACTAACATCTGGGTCCCAGCCTCAGAGGTTCTCACTTAAAAATTGGTCTGGGGTGGGGCCCAGTATGTGTACCAGTGTCATGTACTCTAACGTGCTGTAGTGCACTGTTTCTCAAACTTCGATGCACATTAGGTCACCTGGGAACTTTAAAAAACCCCAACCCTAGACGGCACCAATTAAATCAGAATCTCTGAAGGAGGGACCCAAGCATCAGCGTTTTGGTAAGACTCCCCAGGTGATTCCAATATGCAGCAAAAATTGAGAATAGGTGCTCAAATGCAATCTTTAAAAAAAAAATTTGATTATGCAGCAGAATGACAAGGAAGGCTGTTAAAACACATATCTCTGGGCCCCAGTGTATTGGGGAACCCGTAGCTGATGTATTAAATTGAGAATACGCATATTATGGCCTGCTAAATGAGGAGGCACAAGCCACCCACATGAGGTGGGCAGACAGCTCCCTCAGCATCCAACCTCTCACCTTGGGGAAGTGAAAACCCGGGGGGTCGTTTTGATTAAAGGTGCAGTTTCAATATACTCACATAAAGGAAGTAAAGTCAGGAGATTTATTACTTACAGATCCCAGAAACGAGTGGGAGAGGGGCATAATGAGCCGGGGCAATGGCAGTCCTCTGTCCCAGGTCAAGAGTGAGCAGGAGATAGAGAGCAGGGTAGCAAGCACTCACTACTTATGAGGCGGTTGGGGCGGAGGTCACTAACTTTTCGCAGGCTCAGCTCTAAGTGGTTATTTTAAAACGTGCCCTGGGAAAAGCCAAGAGGAAACTTGGGGCGGGGTGGGGGGGAATCCTAAGCTCTGGTCCTTATCTAAATGTCCAGACTCTGGGTGTGAGCAGGGTTGGCATACTATAAAATGCCTGGGCAGCAACTTAAAAGAGCTGTTTTCTCATCACACCCACCCCCAGAGATTCGGCTTCAGGAGGTCTAATGCAGGGCCTGAGAATTTACATTTCTGACAAGCTCCTAGGTGACGCTCTTGGTTTGGAGACCACACCTCGAGACCTGTCCCTCCACAGGGCGTTGGCAGACAAGTATTTCCTCCATCAGTTGACACAGCCATGAGGGAGGCCTGATGTGATAACTTTAGTCCCTGAAGGTCCGTGGACAAATAATTATGCCAAAATCAATCAAATTGGTTGGCATCGTGTTTTAAACAGGGTTAATAAGTTCTAATTTTAAAAGGGATGGAGTCTGCCACACTGTGGCTAGTATCAGAATGCCCAAGACGTTCTCTAGGTCGGTGATCTTCCCACAGTAGGGAAACTCATTTCTGGTGTTTCCATGTTAATGACTGGTTATAGTTGTAACAGTGATGTCATCTTGGCATTGTCCCTTTCTCCTGAGAAATGCTCTGATCCGTGTGGCTCTAATCAGACCACTCCATTCTTGCAAGACCCTTTTTCCCTGCTTAGTTCAAGGGAGGTCACCAGACTCCAGCCAGGCTACCCAAATGCCCTGGGAAATTTTTTTTTTTTTAGCGAGGAAGATTTGTCCTGAGCTAATATCCATTGTCAATCTTCCTCTTCCTTTTTTTTTTTTTGGCTTGAGGAAGATTGGCCCTGAGCTAACATATGTGCCAGTCTTCCTCTATTTTGTATGTGGGATGCCTCCACAGCATGGCTGATGAGTGGAGTAGGTCCGCGCCCGGGATCCGAACACGCGCACTCGGGCTGCCGAAGCAGAGCGCACAGAACTTTAACCTCTCGGCAACAGAGCCGGCTCCGTTGGGAAATTTTTTGATTAAAATTTAGGAGAGTCAGTCTCTCTCTCCTCAGTAATATAAGCCATAGGATGTGAGACTTGAGGTGTCAATGGCCAGGAGTCCCGCCATTTGCAAGAAGCCAGTCTGCAAAGAGAGGATGAAGCTGACAAAAAAGGAAACAATGGTGTTCCCTCTCCACTGTGAGCTCCTCCAGGAGGGGCATTATTTACTGGTCTATTTCCCAGTGTCTAGCATGGTAAATGGCACAAGAAACAGCGTCGATCAATATTGTAAATAGTTTTATTGAGGTATAATTAACAGTCAGAAAACTGCATATATGCAAAGCATACAATTTGATAAGTTTTGACATATTTACACACCTGTGAAATCATCAGCATTCGTTACCCCCAGAAGTTTCCATGTGCCCCTTTATAATCCCTCCTCCCACCTCTCCTCACCTACTCCCCAGGCAACCACTGATCTGCTCTCTGTCACTGTAAGTTTGCTTCTTCTAGAGTTTTATATAAATAGAATCATATAATATATATCACTTTTGACAACTTCTTTCACTCAGCATAATTATTTTGAGATTCATCCCTGTTGTTGTGTGTGTCAATAGTTCATTCTGTTTTATTGTGAGTAGTATTTCATTGTATGAATATATCACAATTGGTTTATCCATTCACCTTGGATGGACTTTTGATGGACTTTTGGGTTGTTTCTAGGTAATGCCTATTACAAATAAAGCTGCGTGAACATTCGTGTACAAGACTTTGTAGGGACATATGCTTTCATATCTCTTGAGTAAATACCTAGGTATGGAATGACTAGATCATACGGGAGGTGTATGATTAACTTTTAAGAGATGGCCAAACTGTTTTCCAAAGCTGGTTATGCCATTACATTCCTGACAGTGTTTGAGAGTTCTAGTTTTTCTACACTACTACTTGACAAGGTCAGTCTTTTATTTACTTATTTTTCAGTCTTTTAAATTTTAGTCATTCTAATAGGTATATGGCGTATCATTGTGGTTTTAATTTGCATTTCCCTAATGACTAATGATATTAAACATCTTTTTAGGTACTTATTGACACTCCATATATTTTTTTGGGCAAAATGTCTATTAACATTTTTTGCCCATTTTAATTGGGTTGTTTGTCTTATTATGGAGTCATAAGAGTTCCTTGTATATTCTAAAGATAAATCTTTATCAGATATATGTTTTACAAATATTTTCTTCCATTCTGTACTCTGCTTTTTCATTTTCATAATAGTGGTTTTTTTTTTTTTTTTTTGGTGAGGAAGATCAGCCCTGAGCTACCATCCATGCCAATCCTCCTCTTTTTGCTGAGGAAGACTGGCCCTGGGCTAACATCTGTGCCCATCTTCCTCCACTTTATGTGAGATGCCACCACAGCGTGGCCTGACAAGCGGTGCAGCGGTGGGGCCCGGGATCCGAACCTGGGCCGCCAGCAGCGGAGCGTGCGCATTTAACCGCTACACCACAGGGCTGGCCCCCATAATAGTGTTTTCTGAAGAGCAGAAGTTTTAATTTTGATCAAATCCATTTATCAACTTTTCTTTTAATGTTTATGTTTTTGTGCCCTATCTGGGAAATCTTTGCCTAACCCAAAGTCACAAAGATTTTCTCCTACATTTTATTCTGGAAGCCTTAAGTTTTAGCTCTTACATTTACGTCTAGGATCCATTCAGAGTTAATTTTTGCATATAGTGTGCGGTAAGGGTCAAGAATCCTTTTTTTTTTAAGTGCCATTTGTTGAAAATATTATCCTATCCCGATTGAATTACCTTGGCACCTTTCTTGTGAATCCGTTGTTCATATATGTGTGGTCTATTTCTTCACTCTATTCTGTTCCATTGATCTATATGTCTAGCCTTCCCCCAAACCATAATGTCTCAGCTACCATAAATTTATTCTGAGTCTTAAAATCAGATCGAGAAAGTCTTTTGGACATAATAAATACGTAGGTAAATATAAAAGACATTTTCTCTTTTTAAATATTTTTAAAAGACAATTGTTTAAAACAAAAACAATAACAATGTATTTTGGGGTTTATTACTTACGTAGAAGTAAAATGTATGACAACAATAGTGCAGAGGGCTTGAGTGGGGAAAGGGGAGTGGACCATTTTAAGGTTTGTAGACTTTGTACATGAAGTGATATAATATGATTTGGAGGAAAATTATGATCAATTAAAGATTTAATGGAGCAATTACTAAAAAATAAAAGAGACAGAGTGAATAAGCTATAGTAAAAATAAAATGGAATCTTAAAATATACTCAATTAATCCAAAAGAAGGCAGGAAAGAGGGAAAATTAACAAAGAAATAATGAGTCAAATAGAAAACAAATAATAATATGATAGATTAAAACCCAACCAAATCAATAATTATACTAAATGTAAATAGTTTAGGCACTCCAATAAAAGACAGAGATTATCAGATTGGATGAAACAAAAAACAAGACCCAACTATATGCTGTCTATAAGAAAGCCACTTCAAATATAAAGACACAGATAGGTTTAAAGTAAAAGAATTGAAAAAGTATCTTATGCAAATGGGAATTAAAGGAAAACTGGAATGGCTATATTAGTATCAGATAAAGTAAATTTCGGAAGAAGAAATATTATCAGGGAATAGTGGAGATATTGCATAATAATAATGAGGTCAGTTCATCAAGATCACATAACAGTCTGAAATAGTATGTACATGAAAAAAGAGCTTCATAATACATGAAGCAAAAGGTGAAATAATAGTCCACAATTATTGTTAGAGATTTTAGCACTTCTCTTTCAGTGATTGATAGAACAAGTAGACAGAAAAATCTATAAGCATATAGAAAACTCATACAACACTATCAATCAACTGGACCTAATGGCATTTGTAGGACATTCTACCTAATATTAGCAGAAAATGCATTCTTTCCAAGTGCACACAGAACATTCACGAAGATAGCCTATGTTCCAGGATATAAAACAAGTCTCAACGAGTTTAAAAGTATTGAAATCATACAAAGTATATTTTCTGTCCACAAAGGAATATACTAGAAATCAATGAGAGAAAGATACCTGGAAAATCCTCCAAATAATTGGAAATTGAACACCATACTTCTAAATAACACAAGAAGTCATAATTGAAATTTAAACATATTTTTAAGTAGTCTATTACATTTTAAGATTTAAAAATAAGAAAAAGTATTTATTATATTTATACTCGCAAATTTACCATTTCTAATACTCTTTATTCTTATGTGTAGATCCAGATTTCCATCTGGTATCATTTTCTTTCTGCTTGAAAAACTTCTTTAACATTTGTTATAGTGCAGGTTTGCTGGTGATGAATTTTCTAAGCTTTTGTTTGAGAAAGTTTTTATTTCACTTTCTCTTTTAAAAAGTATTTTTTTCAGATATAGAATTCTGAGTTGATAGATTTTTTAAAAAAATTCTTTAAAGATGTCATTGCATATGTTATGGTCTGCATAGTTTCTGCTGAGAAATCTACTATAATTCTTGCCTTTGTTCCTCTGAACAAAATGTGTCTTTTTTTTTTCTGGTGGCTAATAAAATTTTCTCTTTATCACTGATTTTCCAGCAATTTGATTATAATATGCCTTGACGTTTGCTGCTGTCTTTGTTTTGTATGCTTGTAGTTCATTGAGCTTCTTGGATCTGTAGATTTATAGCTTTCATCAAATTTGAAAATTTTTTAGCCTTATTTCTAATAGGTTTCTGTCTTCCTCTCCTTCTGCAACTCACATTACACCTATTTTAGATCACTTAATAGTGTCTCATAGGATCACTAGGCGCTGCTCACTCTTTTTTTTTCTCTATGTGCTTCATTTTGGATAGTTTTTGTTGCTATGTCTTCACATGCACTGATATCTTTTTTCTGCAGTGTGTAATATGCTCTTAATCTAATCCTGTATAGATTTCACTTCAGATCATTGTGTTTTTTTAATCTCTGGAAGTTCCATTTGTGTCTTTTTATATCTTTCATTTATCTCCTCATTATTTTTATATTTTCCTTTCCATCTCAAACATATTTATAAGATTTAAAATAGCTATTTTAAGGTCTTTGTCTGCTAATTCCATCATCTTTGTCATTTCTGGGTTTGTTTCTATGATTTATTTTTCTCTTGGATATATGTCATATTTTCATGCTTATTTCCATGCGTGGTGTTTTTTCACTGCATATCGATATCTATGTGGTAAATTTTACCTTGTTTTATGTTGCATTTTTTTGTATTTCTTTAAAGAGTGTTGGGCATTGTTTTGACATGCAATTAAGTTATTGTGGATCAGTTTGATCAATCTGAGGCTTGCTTTTCTGTGTTGTTGTGGCATCAGAGCATCCATTTCTCTAGGTTTAGTTAGGTCCTCTGTTAAGGGGTTCCCTTCTGAGGATGCCCTGTATATTACAAAGTCTTTTCACTCTGGCTGGTGGGAACAAAAACTAGTCCTGACTGTGTGTGATCTCCAGGAATTGTTTGGCCTACTGCTTTCCAGTGGTGCTTTCCCCAACCTCCTGGATTTTCACTCCAAGCACATGCAGATCAGCACTCAGCCAAAGATTAGTCTCAAAGATCCTTCTGCAGATCCCTGGAACTTTCTGTGTGTGCAACTGCCTCCTTTCCAGGACAGTGCCCCACAAATTATAGCCACCTCAGCCTCTCCAAATTCCAGTCTCTGTCTCCTCAACTTAGCAAGACTGATTCTGGTTGAGGTCTCCCTCCCTGCACTGCAGCCGGAAGACTGCCTCAAGGCAGCAAGCTGGGGCAATTGTAGGACTCACAATGTTTTCCTTCTTTCAGCGACTGCAGTCCTGTGCTGTGTGATCAACTTACATCCCCTCATTTACCAGATCAATGATATGAACCTGTGATACTTGAAGGATTCCAGGTCAAATGTATTCTCTTTTGCTTCCTCCTTGGACTATGGCTTTCTTGTACACGTTCTTTCCTAGAATTTCTAATTACTTTCCTCTCTTGTTGAGAAAACTAATATGACCACACCACTAAGCTCTTCCAGCTTATTCTTCTTTTAAATTTAAACAGTTTTATTTATTTACTTATTTTCTTGTAAGGAAGATCAGCCCTGAGCTAACATCCATGCTAATCCTCCTCTTTTTGCTGAGGAAGACCGGCTCTGAGCTAACATCTATTGCCAATCCTCCTTCTTTTTTTTTTTTCCCCAAAGCCCCAGTAGATAGTTGTATGTCATAGTTGCACATCATTCTAGTTGCTGTACGTGGGACGCGGCCTCAGCATGGCTGGAGAAGCGGTGCATCGGTGCATGCCCGGGATCCGAACCCAGGCTGCCAGTAGAGGAGCGCGCGCACTTGAGCACTAAGCCACGGGGCCGGCCCTCTTCCAGCTTCTTACTTACCATTTTTGCTTGAATTCTATTCTACTTTTCTTCTGGAAGACATTCTTGTTGGATCCTACTCATCTGTTATTCTAATATGAAGTGATTGTCTTCTAGATCTGTCACAGTGTGGTCGTAGTGAGAATTCTTTTCCCTGGTGAACACTATAGGCAGTATTTTAGTGAACACTGGTGGGTTCCCCAATTCACATTCCACCCAGATTATTAGTCTAGGTTAACAATGATAATCCCATTCACTTTGCTAGAGATTGGTTCAGAAATGTGACTCAATTCTGGCTAATGAGACATGAGGATAAATGAGCAAAGGGGCTTCTGGGAAGGTTTTCTTGTTCCCAAGAGGGAAAAAACACAGAAAACACAGTCCTTTCTCTTCCTCTGGACATTGTCATATACAGATATTACACCTGAAACTGTGGCAGCCATCTTGCTATCAGCTTGAGGCTGAAGCCAATGTTAAGAGATGACAGAGCAGAGATATGGAAAGAACTTGGGCTCCTGATGGTATCACAGAGTTAATGAATCAACTAATTCTGATATCCCTACATTTGGACTTTCTGTTTCCTTACTGCTTAAGACAGTTTCTGTTTCTTAGAGACAAAATAATGTTATATGTGGAAAACACTGTTGGCTGCTTCCCCAATATTTTTTCTCCTTTTTTATAAATGTCAATATTTCTTTTGTTCTCCTATTTCTACCTTTTTCATAGCAGAATATTCTTACTTTATAGATGCAGTTTGCTCTTGATTATCTCCAAAGACACTAATTCACTTGAAAAATTTTTTAAGTTCTCTGTCTCCTGAATTAATTTTGTTTCCTCCAGGGTTGAATGTCCTCTTTGTACATCTTAGTTCTTCTCTTCCGTGCTGTTGGTTTTCCTAATGTCTAGTGATTCTTAATTGTCCATTTATATTTTTTTAAGTGCAAGACTAGTTTGATATATAGCTTATATTAATTCTCTCAATAATTGAAGTTCAATTTCCATAACTGGCTTCTCTCATTAATTGCAGGATTGATGGTAGGCTCTAGGTCAGAAATAGTCATATAAGCTCCCATAGTTGCTAAAAAAGGAAGGCTTTTCTCTCAAGGTGAGTGACTTATTTCAATCATGAGATAGAAATTTCTTTATTTTCTTTCTTCTTTTCTTCCATTTATAATGTGAATGTACAGAATTGTCTTGGGACTATTCTGATTCTCTGGTCCCAAGTCCTGACTAGGAGTCCCCCTCAGGCAGATTCTCCTGTTTGATTAGACAGTGGTAATCATGGCTTTATCCTGGGGCCAAACACTGCAGCCAGCTGCTCTATATATAGAGAAGGGAGTTAATGACTGGCTCAGTTGTTCTGGGGCAGACCTTTAATTAGTTACTGCATGGTCCACTCGTGCTCCCTGCCCTTGCTAACTCCTTGAAGCTCTTGGAGAAGAAAGCATCTCTAACGTGTGTTTCAAATCTCTGCTATATTTGTTTAGGATGTGACTTTTTCTACTGTACTTTCTCTGTCAACTGAATGCCATCTTCATTAATTGATTTTTGCTTTGGTGGACCTCTGGTGCATTGGATTGAATTAATCCTCAATTTATAGAAATCAATTATCATCAGTATACAATGTTCTATTATTATCATTATTATTATTATTGCTATCACTAGTATTTATTTTGGTCTTCACACACCATCTCCACTCCTATTCTTCTTTATAGGATGAATGTATTTTTGCTTCACGTATGTTTGTATTTTTAACTTGTATAAATGGTACTGAAATATTTGTTTTGTTTCTTTTTTCAGTCAACATTGTGTTTTAAATACATATCCTTAATATTCTACGGATATCCAATTAATGCTTTAGAATGCAGCCTGGTATTCCATTATAATCCTCTACTACGTTTACTTATTCTCTGGTGTTGGATACCTAGGTTACCTCCTCCTCTCTACTCCCACAAACACTTCGGATGGATTCCTATTTCCTCATATATTTCAACAACACTTGCTATTTCTCTACTTTCTAAATTTTGTCCATCTAATGGACATGAAGTAATATTTCATTGCTGTTTTAGTTTATATTTCTTGACCTATTTCTTCATTGTATTTATTTGCATCTCTTACTATTTACGTGTTAACAATTTGGATTTTCCTTTCTGGAAATTGCCTATTATATTAGTTAGGATATAGATTATGCTGCTCTAACAAACAACAAAAAAAACTGTTGGCTTAAAAGAAGAGATGTTTATTTCTTGTTCTTGCTAGTTGTCAGAGGGGCTGTAGCTCTCAACCACTCAGGGATCCAGGATGACGGAGCAGACATAATCTTGGATATTGCCAGTCATTATCCCAGAGGAAAAGAGAACGTGAGGAATTGTGTATTGGCTCTGGAGCTTTCACCCAGAACTGATACATCGTTTCTACTCCCGTTTCATTGCCATAGCTAATTCATGGCCATATTTAACTTTAAGAGTGTGGGAAAATACAGTTCTACTGTGTGTCCAGAAGAAAGGGAAATGGAAATATTTGGTGAACAGCACTAATAACAACCATTGTCTGTCCTTCTGGTCAAAAAGCATTTTGTTTCTTTTTTTTCCCCTCATAAAAAGATATACTCCCTTCCTACCTAAGGGAGTTGTCTAAACACTTGTAGGTGAGGAAAATGTTTTTCTTTCTACCCTTCTAAATTCTTTCCTGGGGCCCCTGTAACAAATGACAGATTAACAAGAGAAAAACAAACAGAAGGTTATTAACGTGTATATTTCACATATACATGGGAGAAACTCAGGGAAGAGTAACTCAAAGAGGTGGCATAGAACTCCAGCTTATGTAGCATCTTCAACAAAGAACAATAAATTTGTACAGAAATGACAGAACAAAGGAAAGCATTTTTTAGGCTTCCAAGGGTGGCAAACTGTGGGAAGGTAAATACATGGAAAACTAATGGTAGATAGAGGCTAGTTAATAAAGTTTGTTAGGTAGATTCCTCTGGTGATTCCAGGCTGTAGAGTCTAAAGTTACCTCTGGTAATTAACTTTTGTCCTTTCTGGTAGAGAGAGGAGGAGCGGCACCTTTGAAAATTTATGCTCTGCTTTTAGGCAAATAGGAGGAGGGCAGGGATCTTTCTTTCTATTTGTTTCTTCTCAATTGCCTTCAGCTCAAAATAATCCTTATGCCAAAGTGGCATATTTTGGGGTGACATAGTCTGGTTTTCTACATATTCTATGCAGTCATCCCTACCCTCTGTCCTGGGGATGCATATGTTCCTTGCTTTGGCCCTGATTTCCTGGGAGTAACTACCTTGTCCTTTGTTCTTGATAACCCCTGGCTCTACCTTCTGGAAGAGTCTTTCCTCTCCATCATCTTCTTTGATCTTATCTGACATAGGCATCAGCACATTTCCTGCCCATTGATGGTTGGGGGCCCTAGAGTCATTTTAAGTCTCAAAGGGTCACAGAGTTTTAAAGTTTACACTCATAATTTCTTTGGCAATACAATGTTCTCTAAAAACTTAGTAGGCTTCTTATTGATTTCATTCCAGTCAGTTCCATATGGCAGAGCTCATCCACAGCTATTTTCTAGACGTACTTCTTGGATTTGCTACATTTCTTTTTTTCAACCATTCCCCACCCCTTCCCTTTCACGTAATCTCAGGTGAGGTATTGAGCTGATCAGGCTTTTGTGGAAGAGCTGCACATGTAGTCTCTTTTCCCAGATCCATTAAATTAAAAGGAATAATTGAATACCTCACCTTTAGTTGGACCCTCACTTTGAGACATCTGCCTTCATTCAAAGGTTTTTTACCAATGGATGAAATAGCCATAAACTAGCCATATACTTAATCCTCATCAAAAGGCTGAGATTTTAATTGGCCTTTGTCCTTCCAAGTCCTTCTCATTTTTCCTTTTACTTGTTAAGATTGAGAAGCAGTTATCACTTCCAACTGTGCAAGACCCCAATTTTCTAGTCCCTCTCAGTTTCCTTACATTCCTGCTTGGAAATGTGCCAATTATTTTCTGAGCTTATTTCAAATGCAGTCAACAGAAAGTAATGCTTGCTACTATCTTCCTTTTTCTTAGGGTTAAAAATTTATTAGGTATAAGATCTACCTTCCAAGTTATTGTAGGCGGCAGTTTTATCCAATATTTTGCCAGTACATAACATGAATTGCTATCGTTCCAACATCTACCCACAGCTTCCTTGCCACCTGCTGACCAGCTCCTAAGCCATTGCCACATATTTTAGATTATATTGTTACGGTAGGACCCCACTTCTGTAACAGGATAGACAAAAATTATGCTAGGGTCACAAACAACCATAAAATCTTAACGGCTTAAAACCACAAAGGAGTATTTCTGGGTCACTGCAAGTCACCAGAGGTCTCCACTTATCATAGCCACTCAGAGACCCAGGCTAATGGAGTGGCCACCATCTCTAACATTGTTTCTCACCACACCAAGGGGAAAGAAAATCTGGAAAATTGCACAATGGCTCTTAAGCTTCTGCTTAGAAGTGACACTTGCCACTTCCAGTGAAATTTCATTGACTAAGCAAGTTATATGGCCACATCTAACTTCAAGGAGGTAGTAAAGTATAATCCCACCATGTACCTAAGAGGAAAACCAGAAATATTTGGTGAATGGAACTAATGACTCACATACTTTGTCCATTTTTATTGTGGTTCCTGTCATTTTCTTGTTGATTATTAGAGTTCCTGGTAGAGTCTGGAAGATATTGCTCCTTCATCAGTTTAAACATCGAAAATATCTTCCCTGTACCATTCATCTGTGAACTTGTCTATGGCGTCCTTCACTGAATAGAAATCCTTTATGTTGATGTAGATTAATTCACCAATTTTTCCAGATTAAATTTGCCGCACTGGGGGTTTTGTTTAAGAAATCTTTTCCCATTCCAAGGTCACAAGATGTGATCATATACTTTGTTCTGTTAACTCCATATTATACTTTCCACATGTAGGGTTCACTGTTTTTTAAGGTGTACAGTAGAGATCTTTTATTTTAATCCTCAAAATAAGCCAATTTTATCAATATCATTAACTATAGAATTCATTGTTTCTCCACTGATTTATGATTCCATCTTTATTATATTTCAAATTCATGACATCTGTTTCTGTTCCATTGACCTATTTGTTTCAATTCCAGTTTTATGCTGTTTTCAGTAGTATAGTTTTGTAGAATGTGTTAATATGTATTAGGGAGAATCTTTGCTCTTCTTCAAAGCTGTTATCTGTGAACTTCTATTCTTCCCTATAAATTTCAGAATCAATATGTTAAGTTTCTAAATTATTTTTGATAGAAATTCTATTAAATATATCAATTAGTTTGAAGGATAATTTACATCTTTGTGATATTAAAATTTCCTATTCTTTAACATGCTATATCATAGATCCTGGTCTTCATTTATGTCTTTTATTAAAGTGTTTCTTGCACATTCTTTGATAGGTTAATTTCTATATATTATATAGTATTTTTTATTGCTACTGTGAATAGTATCTGAGTTTATATTACATTTTCTGGTTGGTAATAGCTGATATAGAGGAATGCTACTGATTTTTAAATTTTGTTGATATTGCAACTAGGCTTATTAATTTAAAAAATTGTTTGATATTCTGTTGAGTTTTCTAAGTATATGATCACATCTATCATCTGAAAATAATGACATCTTTGTTTCTTCTTTTCCAAACCTTAAATCTCCTTCTTCACTTTTTTACTTGTATTATTATAATGCCAAGGTTGAATAGTGGTAGGATATTGCTCATCTTTGGCTTGTTTACAAATGGTGTGTGCCTTCATCAAGCATGATGTTTTTTGAGGTATAAGTAAAATTCAGTGAAAATCATAGATCTTCAGTAAACTATTTAATCAGTTTTGGTGGACACAGAACCCCCAAAGCAAAAGCAGACTTCCAAATTACTTTTATCTTGCCCTCTGGCCTTTCAAAGGCCCTGTAGCCCGCAGAAGCTGCTAATGACTAATGTGAGATTATAAATGTCTAGGAGAGATAGGTGTCTCTGTGTAGCCTATGATGCCAGAAAGCAGAGTGATAACCAAATGACCTCCAAGAATCTTGCCTATCAAATATCTAGTGATGTCTCTTTGTAGGGGCAGAAACCATTAATACTTCTGGGAAGAGCTAAAATCCATTCTGAGCAGAGTTGGGGGAGTTGAAAGGAGCACCAGGATGCTCACTCTCTCCTAATCTAATGTTGGACTCATATTTGATTATTCAGCCTGTGATCCCTGGCCATAAAGACCTGAGCCTGACAGCTCTAGAAGTGAGAGGGCTGGGATGGTGGGTGGGGGGCTTTGAGGCCCAAGAAGGAGGCATGGGCAGGCTTCACTCCTTGCCACCTCTGAATTTAGGCACCATAAAGCCATAGACTATTGGGAAAGAACCTCAGCTCAACCCTCATATACAGATGGGGAAACTGAGGCTAAGAGAGGTCAGGGACTTGCCTGTTGTCACATAGCTAGTCAGTAGCTGACCTAGGATTAGAACCCAAGCCCTCTTACCCCTATGCAGGAGTCTGCCCAGGTACCTCAATTCCTGAAGCTTCTAAGCTTCCCACTGGGTTTGAAGGAGACCCTGGGTCAGACATAGCATAAGGGCTAACTAAAGATGTATTACTACAGCAGATGTTGTGGTGTTCTGCTGGGACCCCCCCTTCATGACTGAAGGACTGATTCCCCCAGCTGCTAGGAGTACCACAGGTAGGCAGCTCTCGGCTGTAAATCTTTGGGAATTGCCTCTGCTAAAGAAAGTAACCTGAATCAGGTCATTACCCCTTCCCAGGAGACTCACATCCAATGATTGATCAGTGCTTGGGTATAAAAGGCCAGCCCTGGCCCCAGCACAGGACAACTCTAAAGAGGTCACCTCGGCTTCAGAGTGCTCCATGGGGTTGGCTGAGGCCTTTGTTGAGACTGTCTTGTGGCCCAACTTCCCCTCTGTCCAGTCCTGTTTCCTTCCCTTTTTCCCCAGCATTGAGCCCAAGAGCATCCCAAATAAACTTCCTGCACACTAATCTCCATCTCAGGGTCTGCTTCCCAGGGACCCATCCTGCCAAACTTGGCTTGAATTACAGTCATGAGGAAGCCAGAGCCTGGGAAGGACCTGGGGTCAGGTGGTTTCAGTCATGGTGGGGGAGCAGCTGAAGAGAGATGGGTCATGAGGCAGGACATAGACTCTGGACCTGGGGGTGGGGATTCCTGCCTCCCAGTAGCAGCTCTCTGCCCTGTTGTGATCATGCCTGCAACCCCCAAAGCAAAGCGGAGAGAGGGTGTGCGATTATTGCTATTCCAAACCGTGATCTTTCATCACTGCTTAAAAACCATGCTCTGTGGAGAAGAGAAGTCAAGATGGCAGCGTAAGCAGACTCTGAACTCACCTCTTCCCTCGTGGAATTTACAGCCAATTTACAACTACTCGTGGAAAAATTACCCCTGAGACAGAACTGAAAACTGGATGAGAGGAAGTCCTGCAACAAATGACAATCCTAATTGAGGTGCAAGAGGCAGAAATTCCCTTCTGGAGAGGAAAAACGCTGCCTTCACAAGCCGCAGCGCCTCACGGCCGCCCGGGAGCAGCCCAAAGGTATGCAGCCCTCCATGGATGCGCGGGGCCCTGAGCTGGGGAGCGCCCCCTCTGAGGGCATTTTGTGGACTCAGCACAATAGAGATGAGTGGCATAATATCTGACTTTGCCTGCTACTAAAACATTGGGGAGTACCCCCAGAAAAGCTGGTTCACAAAGAAATTAAAACTGGCTCTTAAAGGGCCCATGGGCAAACTCACCCATTTCAGAAAGCAACCTAAAATCACCAGAAAGAAAGGTGCACAGTGCTTTGGTGAAAAGAGACTCACCTGATAGGCCCTGAGTGCATCTCAGTGAGAGGTGAGACCTCTCCAGGGACTGGGACATTGGCGGCGGCCATTGTTGTGGCCTGGTGTGGGCGTGCTGACACAGACGCCATTGGAGTTCTCCCTGGGGCCTGCTAGCCCAGGTCTGCCCCACCCACTAGAGCACCGATTTAATCCAGCTCAGCCAGGGCAGGCAGCCCACCCTAAAGACTGGCCCCACCCAACAACAAACCCTCAGGCAACTTGTGGGCCTACATAGATTGGTGACTGGATTCTCTGCAGCCTGGCAACTGAGCCCACTTCAGTGGGGCAGGGCGTGCACAAGGAGCGGGTGGAGAGTGTGGGGCGGTGGTGGAGTGTGTGTGGCTCCTGCTGTGGAGAGACTGGGTCCACTTCAGGAGGTCAGGGTGCACACACGGGGCAGGACTGTGTGGACTGTGTGTGTGGACCTGTGGGTGGTGGGGCTTGTCAGCTGCAGAAGACTTGTGCTTCTCAAAGACCCACATAGGGGGTTTGCCCCATCTTCCAAAGCCTGAAACAATTGGGTGCTCCCCTGCCTGAGGCCAGCCCCACCCAGCTGGAATCCTCAGAGAGCTGACAAGAGACCTAAAGGATGGAGGCTTATAGCAATTGTAAGCCCCTGAGCCTAACAACCTGCCACGCTGGGGGCCTACTCACTTAAAAGAAATACTGCAACACAAATGTGGTATTAGAACTTGCAGCCAATTGTGTTGGGGCTCCCCACACCTGATAAAGAGACTGAAGGGCCCACAACAACTACAAGCAGCTGAGCATTACAACAGCTGGCCAGGAGCATAACTCGGCCTCCCTGGGTGCCTACAGGGAGAGCAAACAGGCCACAACAGAAGGTCACATGTAGCCCACATAGGGGTCACCCCTGGAACATTGAGAACTGAGGGAAGCACAATGCAGGCCTCCTAAGGCATCACTTATATAAGGTCACCTATCTGAGAGCAGGAGACGTAGCTGACCTACCTAATACGTAGACACAAGCATAGGGAAAGAGGCAAAATGAGGAGGCAAAGGAATACATTCCAAGTAAGGGAACAGGACAAAACCCCAGAAAAGTAACTAAGTGAAACAGAAATGAGCAACCTACCCGACAGAGAGTTCAAACAAAGAGTGTTAAGGATGCTCACTGATCTGGGGAGAAAAACAGATGAACTCAGTGAGAATGTCAACAAACAAATGGAAGTGATAAAAAAGAACCAATCAGAAATGAAGAATACAATACTGGAAATGAAAAATTCGCTAGAGGGACTCAAAAGCAGAGTAGAGGATACAGAAGAATGGATCTGCGAGCTGGACGAAAGACTGGAAGAAATTACCCAAGCTGAACAGGTAAAAGAGAAAAGAATTAAAAAGAGTGAGGACAGTCTAAGGGACCTCTGGGACAACATCAAGCGCACTAACATCTGTGTTATAGGTGTCCTGGAAGGCGAAGAGTGAGACAAAGGGGCAGAGAATCTATTTCAAGAAATAATAGCTGAAAACTTCCCTAACCTAAGGAAGGAAACAGACATCCACGTACAGGAATCACAGAGAGCCCCAAGCAAGAGAAACTCAAAGAGGCCCACACCAAGACACATCATAACCAAAATGTCCAGAATTAAAGATAAAGAGAGAATCCTAAAAGCCACAAGAGAAAGACAAGTTACATACAAAGGAAACCCCATAAGACTGTCAGCTGACTTCTCAGCAGAAACCTTACAGGCTAGAAGAGAGTGGCACGATATATTTAAAGTGCTAAAAGGAAAAAACTTACAGCCAAGAATACTCTACTCAGCAGGGTTATCATTCAAAATGGAAGGAGAGATCAAAAATTTCCCAGACAAGCAAAAATTAAAGGAGTTTGTCACCAAGAAACCAGTGCTACAAGAAATGTTAAAGGGACTGATTGAAGGGGAAAAGAGAAGACCACAAATAGGAAAAATTATCTATTTCCATGATAAGAGGGTAATGGATACAAATGCACAAAAAAGAGGTTAGATATGATACCAAAAACATAAAATGAGGGAGGAGGGGAGTTAAAGAGTAGAGCTTTCAGAAGGAGGTCAAACTAAAGACACCATCAATTCTGTATAGAAGGATAAAGGAACAGAGAAGGACTACTAAAACACTAAGAAAAAAAAAGTTAAAAAATGGCAGTAAGTACACACTTATCAACAGCTACTTTAAACGTCAATGGACTAAATGCTCCAATTAAAAGGCATAGGGTGGCTGACTGGATAAAACACCAAGACCCATATATATGCTGCATACAAGAGACACACTTTGGACCTAAAGACACTCACAAACTGAAAGTGAAGGGATGGAGAAAGATACTCCACCCAAATGGCAACGAAAAGAAAGCTGGGGTAGCAGTACTCATATCAGACAAAATAGACTTTAAAACAAAAACTGTAGGGCTGCCCCATGGATTAGCAGTTAAGTGCACGCGCTCTGCTGCTGGCAGCCCAGGTTCGGATCCCGGGCGCGCACCGACGCACCGCTTCTCAGGCCATGCTGAGGCCACGTCCCACATACAGCAGCTAGAAGGATGTGCGGCTTTGACATACAACTATCTACTGGGGCTTTGGGGGAAAAATAAATAAAATAAAATTATAAAAAAAAAACTGTAAAAAGAGACAAAGAAGGGCATTACATAATGATCAAGGGAACAATCCAACAAGAGGATATAACAATTGTAAATATCTACGCACCCAATGTAGGTGCATCTAAATATATAAAGCAATAATTAACAGACATAAAAACAGAAATAGACAGTAACACAATAATAGTAGGGGACTTTAACACTCCACTTACACCAACGGATAGATCATCCAAACAGAAGATCAATAAGGAAACATCGGCCTTAAATGACACACTAGAACAGGTGGACCTAGTAGATATATACAGAGCATTCCATTCAAAAACCGAGGAATACATGTTCTTTTCAAATGCACATGGAACATTCTCCAGGATTGATCACATATTAGGCCACAAAACAAGTCTCCATAAATTTAAGAAGATTGAAATAATACCAAGCATCTTTTCTGACCACAATGGTATGAAACTAGAAATCAACTATAGGAAGAAAATCAGAAAAGCCACAAATACATGGAGATTAAACAAAATGCTACTGAACAACAACTGGGTCAAGGAAGAAATCAAAGAAGAAATCAAAAAATACCTGGAGACAAATGAAAATGAAAATACGACATGCCAGAATTTGTGGGATACAGGAAAAGCGGTTCTAAGAGGGAAGTTCATAGCAATATAGGCCTATCTCAACAAACAAGAAAAATCTCAAATAAACAATCTAACAACGCACCTAAAGGAACTGGAAAAAGAAGAACAAACAAAGCCCAAAGTCAGTAGAAGAAGGGAAATAATAAAAATCAGAGCAGAAATAAATGAAATAGAGATGGAAAACACAATAGAAAAAATTAATAAAACCAAGAGCTGGTGCTTTGAAAAGATAAACAAAATTGACAAACCTTTAGCTAGCCTCACCAAGAAAAAAAGACAGAAGGCTCAAATAAGTAAAATCAGAAATGAAAGAGGAGAAATTACAACAGATACCTAAGAAATACAAAAGATTATAAGAGAATACTATGAAAAGCTATACGCCAACCAATTCAACAACCTGGAAGAAATGGATAAATTCTTAGAATCATACAACCTTCCAAAACTGAATCAAGAAGAAGTAGAGAATTTGACTAGACCAATCGCCAGTAAGGAGATCGAAACAGTAATCAAAAACCTCCCCAAAAATAAAAGTCCAGGACCAGACGGCTTCCCTGGTGAATTCTACCAAACATTCAAAGAAGACTTAATACCTATCCTTCTCAAACTCTTCCAAAAAATTGAGGAGGAGGGGACCCTCCTTAACTCATTCTACAAAGCTGACATTACCCTGATACCAAAACCAGACAAGGACAACACAAAAAAAGAAAATTATAGGCCAATATCACTGATGAACATCGATGCAAAAATCCTCAACAAAATACTAGCAAATCGCATACAACAATACGTTAAAAAGATTATACACCATGATCAAGTGGGATTTATTCCAGGTATGCAGGGATGTTTCAACATTCGCAAATCAATCAACGTAACACACCACATTAATAAAATGAAGAATAAAAATCACATGATCATCTCAATAGATGCAGAGAAAGCATTTGACAAGATACAGCATCCATTTATGATAAAAACTCTGAATAAAATGGGTATAGAAGGAAAGTACCTCAACATAATAAAGGCCATATATGACAAACCCACAGCTAATATCATCCTCAATGGTGAAAAACTGAAAGCTATCCCTCTAAGAACAGGAACCAGACAAGGATGCCCACTCTCACTACTCCTATTTAACATAGTACTGAAGTCCTAGCCAGAGCAATCAGGCAAGAAAAAGAAAGAAAAGGGATCCAAATTGGAAAGGAAGAAGTGAAACTCTCACTACTTGCAGATGACATGATTTTATATATAGAAAACCCTAAAGAATCCACCAGAAAACTTTTAGAAGTAATAAACAAATATGGTAAAGTTGCAGGATACAAAATCAACATACAAAAATCAGTTGCATTTCTATACACTAACAACGAAGTAGCAGAAAGAGAAATTAAGAATACAATCCCATTTACAATTGTGACAAAAAGAATAAAATACCTAGGAATAAACTTAACCAAAGAGGTGAAAGATCTGTACACTGAAAACTATAAAACATTGCTGAAAGAAATTGAAGAAGACACAAAGAAATGGAAAGATATTCCGTGCTCTTGGATTGGAAGAATTAACATAGTTAAGATGTCCATACTTCCTAAAGCCATCTATAGATTCAATGCAATCCCTATCAAAGTTCCAACGACATTTTTCACAGAAATAGAACAAAGAATCCTAAAATTTATATGGAACAACAAAAGACCCCAAATAGCTAAAGGAATCCTGAGAAAAAAGAACAAAGCTGGAGGTATCACACTCCCTGATTTCAAAATATACTACAAAGCTATAATACGCAAAACAGCATGGTACTGGCACAAAAACGGACACACAGATCAATGGAATAGAATCAAAAGCCCAGAAATAAACCCACACATCTATGGACAGCTAATCTTTGACAAAGGAGCCAAGAACATACAATGGAGAAAAGAAAGTCTCTTCAACAAATGGTGTTGGGAAAACTGGGCAGCCACATGCAAAAAATGAAAGTAGACCCTTACCTTACACCATACACAAAAATTAACTCCAAATGGATTAAAGACTTGAATGTAAGACCTGAAACTATGAAACTTCTAGAAGAAAACATCGGCAGTACGCTCTTCGACATCGGTCTTAGCAACATATTTTCAAGCACCATGTCTGACTGGGCAAGAGAAACAATAGAAAAAATAAACATATGGGACTACATCAAACTAAAAAGCTTCTGCACAGCAAAGGAAACCATCAACAAAACGAAAAGACAACCTAACAATTGGGAGAAGATATTTGCAAACCATACATCTGATAAGGGGTTAATGTCCAAAATATATAAAGAACTCATGCATCTCAACAACAAAAAAACTAACAATCCAATTGAAAAATGAGCAAAAGACCTGAACAGACATTTCTCCAAAGAAGATATACAGATGGCCAACAGACACATGAAAATATGTTCAACATCATTAATTATCAGGGAAATGAACATCAAAACTACAATGAGATATCACCTCACGCCCGTCAGAATGGCTATAATTAACAAGACAGGAGACAACATGTGTTGGAGAGGATATGGAGAGAAGGGAACTCTCATACACTGCTGGTGGGAGTGCAAACTGGTGCAGCCACTATGGAAAACAGTATGGAGATTCCTCAAAAAAATCAAGGATATGATTTTTAGCTGGATCAATGATCCAGCTATTCCACTGCTGGGTATTTATCCAAAGAACTTGAAAACACCAGTGCGTAAAGATACATGCACCCCTGTGTTCATTGCATATTATTCACAATAGCCAAGACTTGGAAGCAACCTAAGTGCCCATGAAGGGACGAATGGATAAAGAAGCTGTGGTATATATACACAATGGAATACTACTCAGCCATAAGAAACGATGAAATCCAGCCATTTGTGACAACATGGATGGACGTTGAGGGTATCATGCAAAGTGAAATAAGTCAGAGGGAGAAGGTCAAATACCGTATGATTTCCTTCATTAAGTAGTAGATAATAACAACAATAAACAAACACATGGAGACAGAGATTGGATTGGTGGTTACCAGAGGGGAATGGGGGAGGGAGGAGGGCGAAAGGGATAATTCGGCACATGTGTGTGGTGATGGGTTGTAATTAGTATTTGGTTGGTGAACATGATGTAATCTATCTAGAAATAGAAGTATGATGATGTACACCTGAAATTTATACAATGTTATAAACCAATGTTACTGCAATAAACAAAAAATTAAAAAAACAAACAAAAAAAACCATGCTCTGTGACGTGGAGGATCAGTCTCTCCCATTCCTCACAGCCACTCCCCAAACTTCACCCCTCTTATCAGGCTCCACCCACTCTCACTTCCCTTGCTCTCAGCAGATGATCTTGCCTTATACTTCACAGGAAAAAAATGAAGCCTTTGGTGGGGCCTCCATTGATTTCCCATGTCTTATCCTTATTACCCCATTGTCACCTCCTTCCTTCCAGCCCAGGGAAGGAGTGGTTCTCCCCAGGCTCTGAATCCTGTCCCTCTCTGCCTCCTCAGAGATCTCCACATGCCAAGTACTGTACCCCTTCTCCCTCATGGGACTTATCTTCTTTCTCTCTTACTACCTTCCCGTGGGCACATGAACATGATCAGGTCTCTCATATCTTGAAAAAAGCACTGCAATCTTCTCTCATCCTGTGCTTTTCAACTACTGGTGCTTCCATTCACCCATCCATTAACTCAACAAACTGTAATTGAACCTACTATGTGCCAGGCACTATTCTAGGTGCAGGAATATGGCACCAAATAAAAGAAAGTCCTGACTCTCATGGAAATTATATTCTATGGAGGGAGAGATAAAATAAAATCATAAACAAGTAATATGTAATATTGTCAGGAGGTAAATAAGTGCTAAGGGGGAAAATTAGGCAGAGTAAAGGAGTTGGGGGTGACTGCGGATGGGGGGTAGGTGGCTATCACTTTATTTGGGTGGTCCGGGAAGGCCTCCCTGGTAAGGTAACATTTGGACAGAGACCTGGAGAAAGTAAGAGAATGAGCTATGTGGACACTTGGGGGACGAGTGTCCCAGTCAGGGGGAATAGCAAGTGCAAAGGTCCTGAGGCAAACTTGCCTGGTGTATTCAAAGAACAGCAAGGAAGGGAGCATGGAGTAGAGAAAGCAAGGAGGAGAGTGGCAGGAGATGAGATCAGAAGGGGGCCAGGTCATGTAGGGCTCTATAGCCCAAATTAAAGACCCCGGAGAATTCCAAGCAGAGGAACGACTTAATTTGCTTGGGTTTAAAAGGATTACTGTAGCTGCTGTAGAGAAAGCAAACTACAGAGAGAAAAGGCGGAAGCAAAGAGACCAGTTAGGAGGCTGTTGCAATACAGGCAAGTGATGGAGATGGCTTGGACCAGAGTGATAGCAGTGGAGATGAAGACAGGTCATCTGGTTCTGAATATATTTTGAAGGTAGATCCAGGATTGGTGATGTGGGGTTTGCAAGAAAGAGAAAAATCAAGGACGACTGCAAGATTTTTGGCCTGAGCTACTGGAAGACTCAAATGGTGATCACCTGAGGTGGGGAAGGCTGCAGGAGAAATGGTTCGTTTTGGTTTTGTTTTGTTTCCTTGGCGGTGGAGGGGAACGGAAATTATGCGTTTGATTGAAGACAAATGAAGATGTGGAGTAGGCAGTTGGAAATACAGAATTCAAGGACACAGTCCAAGCTGGAGATTTGAATTTGAGAGTTATTGGCACATAGGTAGTGTTTAAAGGGATGAGATGACCAAGGGAGTGGGTGTAGACCCAGAAGAAATGAGTCTTGAGTACTAAGTCCTTGGGTTCCCCATATTAAGGGGTTGGGGAGAAGAGAAGGACCCAGCATAGGAGACTAGAAGGAGCAACCATTGAGGTGAGAAGAAAAGCAAGAGAGGGGAGTGTTCTAGAAGCAGAAAGTGTTTCAAGAAGAGAGTGAATGAATCGGGGGAAAGGCTGACGATGCAGGAGAGAGGGAGAATGACTGGGGTGATGCCCTTGAGTAGGTGAGAGTGCACAAGTGGAGGGCTGGCCTCAACAGGAGCTCCCACCCTTCACCCACAGCACCAGGGGGGCAGCCAGAGTATGCAGGCCCAGGTTCTCTTTCTGCCCTCAGCTCTGCTCTTCTCAAGGGTGGTTTTCCTCTTCTGCCTCCATCACCTGACCCCTTCCCTGGCCTGAGAACCATGAGGTGCACCACTGGGGTAATCAGATCGGGGTCATCCCAACCTGTGCATTGTCTCAGAGAAGTGCCAGACCCGGGCAAGACACTGATGTCATTCACTTGTCCAATTCTTCCCATCCTTCAAGGTCAGCTACTGGCCCACTTCCTCTGGGAACCCTTCCCTGACCTCTACAGCCCCAGCCCACACTGCTTTCTCCTCCTCTCCCTTCTCACTTCCTCCTCCTACTCCAAGACAGGCATTGAGAAGCATTCTCATAGACCTAGGATGGAAGCCTTCCTCAGCTGCATTTCCACTTATCACCAGGAGGGGGCTCAGGGTAGCAAGTGCTTATGTCAACCATGGTGGGGACAACTTGAAAAAGAGCAAAGAATTTGGAGGCAAACTGTAAGTCCCTTCCTGGCTTTGCTTGCACTCGTCCGTGGCGCTAGCCTGCTTCATCAGTCTTGCCTGCTACAGGGCTGAGGGGAAATCCTTCAGGTGCTCTCAGTATGCAATAGTCGGTGGCTCAGCAGGCTGCGGGGGAGCCTGCGGAGGGCTCTTGGAGGAAAAGGAGTCAGAGACCCAGAACAGCTGACCCACTTCCTCCAGCCACATGGCCAGTCCTTGGCAGGGCTGGGAGGTGAGCCCTGGTGTCCTGGCTTCCAGCCTACACCCTATTCCCGCCAGCCAGGGTTAAGGCAATCACTCCAGAATTCAAGCTTTTGTTCAGTTACAACGTGGGGAACAGGGAGCGTGGCTAAAGAGCCTGGAGGAGCATGAGCCGGGAATCCTGCCCTGAGGGAGCTCTCAAAATGCCTGGGGAGATATGGCATGCGACCAGCAGAGAACACTGTGGACAGTGCATGTCAGAACCGATCAGGGTTGAAGTTGGCACCTGCACCACGAAGGAGACTTGGGGAAGTAAGCAGATTTGTCCAGTCTGGGAGAACCACCTCTAATAGACTCCCTCTCCCTGAGGTAAGGGAACTGGGCTGTGTGCATATTTACAGAGGGTTGGAGGGTGATGGAGAAGGACCACATTTTGACAGCAATGCTGACCTCAACAGAAAGATGAAGGGCTGATTGGGGACTTTCTAGGGTGAAGGGAGAAACTCGGTGGCTGGGGTCATTCTTCAGAGGTGGCCGCACCTCTCCCTGAGTGGATAAAGTCACTGCTGCTGCTCATGTTCCTGTTTGGAAACCCAAGGCCCATCACCTTTGTCTGTGGAGGTGTTGGGTTTCCTGAGAAAGTCTGGTTGTAGAGATTTCTTTAGAAGTTATGTGTGTGATGATCTCATCATGGGAAATGAGGCTAGGAGAAGAGGTGCCAAATGTGTTATTGCGCTGAAAGTCCTGTTTTAAGAAAATAAACACAAGATTGTATTCATTAGCAACTGCTAGCCACAAAAGTGGAAAAAGCAGTTAATCCAATAAGAAATAATACCCCACTTCTGATGTAGTAACCTTGGGTGAAGCAGGAAGAAAGCCTGGTTTCCAGCCCATGGGAAGAAGTAGGGTGGGAGGGACACTGTCGGAGGACTGAACCTCCGTCACTAGACTGGGGACGCTGCGGCTCACACAGCTTGTCTCAGATTGGGCTTTTCCCCAGGTCAGCGACCCAGCAGAGGCCTAGCAGTGGCCAAGACACGTCCAAGAGGGGTCACTTCCATCACACACTGTATTTCTGCAGAAGAGAGGGACAGTGGGCTGAGGCGAGGGAGATGGGGCTAGGATTGGCAGTCGGTGGTCCTGCCCCAGAAATTAGGGATTGACGTGAAAAACTGGCAGGTTAAGAGTGTCCCATTAGGAGGACTGAATAAATTGTTCTCACTATTGGGGCAGTTAAGCCTTCCCTTGAGTCCATACCAGGGCTGGGACTATGATAAGACATCCTGAAGATGCTCGGGCACAGGGTCTCAGCCCAACTAAAAACATGACCATAATGAGACCATGTGACTGAAAACAGCAACATTAATACTTAAGATTTAGCACTCGGATTGAGATCAGGATTTCTGGATTTTAAGTGGTTTATCCACGGTATTCCTTATGAGGCTCTCCACTGCTGACTTTTGATGCTCGACCCTTGTTCTCCCAGGCAGTGGCACTTGATCTTATTCTTCTAGTGGGAACTCTTAGTTGTTCTGTTCTGTGCTATCTTCTATGAGCCTGTCTTGGGCCAAACCTAAGAGCAGGGCCAGGGCTAGGGTGACGTAAATGAGGCATCTATGATGCAAAATTGAAGGAGGCACTCTCAGCATTGTGCAAGTGCTAATAACTCCATTATTTGCACATGATTAGAAGTCATTAGAAAAAAACAACTCCCAATGTGATAGAAGATTTTCCTTGGCATTACGGTGCTGTTTTTATTTTGTCATTTTGTTTTTTAACTAAGTCCCAACCCTCCAGTTGGGAGGGTCACCCTGACCCTCCAGCGGCAGGACATTCGGAGATGGATTTCTGGTGTTGGGAGTGCTGTAAGCCTGGGCTAAGGAGAAGGAAGAGGAAAGGGGGAGGGGGCTGAATGGTTCCACCAGGGACGAGGAGGAGGATAGATAGATAATCGAGAGCGTGACCAGGGAAGAAGAGGGGATAGTGGGTTATAGCTAGTTATACAAGCCTGTTTAGGAGATTTTTTGTTATTTTGTAGTGTGTGCGTGTGTGTGTGTGTGTCGGGGATGGGGGGTGAGATGTTCCCAGATGATCCTCCTTGGAGGATCAGTTCTTCTCTTTTTCAGCCTGCTCCTGTTATTTTGCCGGCCAGATGCTTCCAGCTGGAAGTAGTTGGATCTACTGAAGTCCACTCCAACAATCAAGTACCAGGAATAAGAAACTAGAAAGCAGGGGCCAGCCTCGTGGTGTGGCGGTATAAGTGCATGCGCTCACGCTGCTGGCGGCCTGGGTTCGGATCCTGGGCGTGCACCAAGGTACTGCTTTTAGGCCATGCTGTGGCGGTGTCCCACATAAAGTGGAGGAAGATCGGCATGGATGTTAGCTCAGGGCCAGTCTTCCTCAGCAAAAAAAAAAAAAAAGAGGAGGCTTGGCATGGATGTTAGCTCAGGGCTGATCTTCCTCACCAAAAAAAAAAAAACAAAAAACTAGAAAGCAGGACACTGCGGTGGTGGCTATGCACCATATTCAACCCTACACTGGATCTGGTCATTTGGAGGAAACATGGTTGCCTCAGACAGTGGCAGCCCTGTGACCCCTAAGTGAGTGGGTGGCTGGAGTGGGAGAGGTGGCCTTCACCAAGACGTCAAGGACCCGAGGCCTGAAAATGCAAACAACTCAGGAGGTAATATGAAGTGACCAGCCGGAGTGGAGGGAGGCCAATGCCAAGATACTGGTAAGTGCCACAAGGATCCTCGAACAAGTGCCCAAATGGGGCCTTAAACCCCCAGTGCTGCCAAGAAGTGATTTTTCTTTCTTATGGAAATGAATAGATTTCAAGTATTATTCTTAGGCGAGGCATGCCAACGTCTCTGAGCTTCTTTTTGAATGATAGACTGCTTAGCTGCTCTAAAGAGCCCAAAACATCTGTACAGCTCCTATTTTAAAGCTAGGTTAAGGAATCCAGTTTGCTTGATTTAAGTGTATTCAAATAGATGAGGGAGATACTTGTCCTTCTGTATGTCAAAGGAGGCAAAAGGAAATTGTCTCTGAATTTCACCGTGAACTCAGAATTTCTGTCCTGGGGAAAGTAATAAGAGGGTCAGAACACCCCCTCCCTTTGCCAGAACGGTGGTCTGATGTTCCTTGCAGATAGCCTCGGGAGGACAAGGCAATCGAGGGTCACCATTCCTCCCTCATCAATCCTGAGGAGCAATGGCAACTCAGGGGCCAGGCCAAGAGCCGGGAGCAATCCAGGGAGAGGAGGAAGCGCCACAAGGCCTTCAGGAACCAGGCTCCTCTGACTTTCTCCTCTGCCACCCTTAGCTTTTGTCCTCACGGTCGCAAGATGGCTGCTTTACGTCTGGTTTTGTGTCTGCACTTCAGGCCCAAAGAAGAATGAAAGGCAAAAGGCAAAGGTATATGCCAGCTAAGCCTGCTCCTTATGTTTTTTTCAAATTTTTAATAGTGGTAAAATATACATAACATAAAATTTCTTTTCTCAACCACTTTAAATGTACAGTTCAGTAGTGTTAAGTATATTCACATTGTTGTGCAGCCAATCTCCAGAACTGTTCATCTTGCAAAACTGAAATTCTGTATCCATTAGGCAACAATTCTCCACGCCCTTCCCCCTAGCCCCTGGCAACCACAATTCTACTTTTCGTCTCTACACGTTTGACTACTCTAGATATTTTATATAAGTAGAATCATGGAATCATACAGTATTTGTCTTTTTGTGACTGGCTTAGTTCACTTAGCATAATGTTCTCAAGGTTCATCCATGTCATAGCATGTGTCAGAATTTCCTTTTTAAGGTTAAATAATATTCCATTGTATGTATATACTACATTCTGTTTATCCATTCATCCACTGATGGACACTTGGGTTGCTTCCACCTTTTGGTTATTGCAAATAATGCTGCTATGGACATGGGTGTAAAAATATCTCTTTGGGACCCTGCTTTCAATTCTTTGGGTATATACCCAGAGGTGGGATTGTTGGATGATATAGTAAATCTATTTTTTTTTTGTGAGGAAGATCAGCCCTGAGCTAACATCCATGCTAATCCTCCTCCTTTTGCTGAGGAAGACCGGCTCTGAGCTAACATCTATTGCCAATCCTCCTCCTTTCTTTCCCCCAAAGCCCCAGTAGATAGTTGTACGTCAGAGTTGCACATCCTTCTAGTTGCTGTATGTGGGACGTGGCCTCAGTATGGCCAGAGAAGCGGTGTGTCGGTGCGCGCCCGGGATCCGAACCCGGGGCTGCCAGTAGCAGAGCGTGCGCACTTCACCGCTAAGCTGCTGGGCCGGCCCCTATTTTTAATTTTTTGAGGAACCACCATGTTTTCCATGGTATAAGCCTGCTCCTTTAACGAGTTTTCCCCAAAGCCCCCATCAGTGACTTTCACTTCCATCTCATTGGGTCATGTGACCACCTCTAGCTGCAAGGGAACCTGAGAAAGAATATAGTTTCAACTTGGTGTAGGACAAACATTCTCTGAACTGAGGAGGTTCCTGACTGCTGTGACGGTCACTCTAGCTATTTGTGTCCGGGGCCAGGAGTCTGAGTCTCGGCTGAGCCTGTCCTGCAGACATGCTGTCTATCCCCTGCTCTGGCTGTTTGCTCTTTCTGGGTGAAAGAAAGCCACTGCTTCCAGGAATGAGAGCTAATACTCATTTCCTTCCCTCCATTTTTCCCTTGAAAAATTATGATAAAAATCTCCCCCCACTGCCCCCCTGTAAACTGCCCTGTGCTGTTCCTTCACTGTCTATCACTGCTGAGTGGTGCCTTCCCTGCTAGACTGTAAGTCCTCTGGGACAGGACCTACGTCACCATCGCAGGGCACAAAGCAGAGGACTGACTCTTGGTGAAGGGAAGGAAAGTAAATTCCTCAGATTAGTTCAAATGCCACCTCCAGGGTCCTGCTGCAGGACTCCAGGCTCTCTCACCCCAGGGACACCTCTCCCTGGAATGCTTCTCCCCCAGGTTGTGGGCCTAGTGGGGGCTACTCATCCTGAGATCTGTGAGTCTCAGGCTGGACAGGGCCTGACAGTGCAAGGGGGAATAGTGTGGATTGGTGGGGACTGATGACCTCCAGGGACTCTGGACCAGATGGCCTGGCCTTGATCCCTTCCTCTCTGTCCCTATCCCTAGGAGCAGTCACATAGACGTAGCCGCTATTAAACTTATATTCAGAAACACGTGTACATAGACTCAAACAGAGTTGGTCACATGTGTTCACAAATAACACATACCCACGCACCACTGCCACACACACACACCCCCCACAGTTAAGTTTGAATTCAGCACTTAAATTCAAGGGAGCAAATCCTGGTTCCTCCACTTAATAGTTTTATATCCTCAAGTAAGTTACTTGATCTCTTTGTGTCTCAATTTCCTTATTTGTAAAAATAAAGATAATGGCATTCACCTTACTGAGTTGTTGTGAAGATTAAATGAGATAAAATGGTAAAGAGCTTAAAACAGTGGCTGATATCTGCAGACACACATGTATTCATACTTATTTCCTAAACCCTCTCCCATCCTGCTGCTGCCACTTGGTGGTGGGCCTGGCAAATGCACAAGGTTAGAGTCCCTTCATCCCTCTGAGCCTTGGTTTTCTCATCCGCAAAATGGGGATAATATTATCTACCTGAGGGGGCTGTTGCAAGGATCTAAAGAGGCCCAGCATGGAAAGCTCCTAGTCTAGACCCCGGCCCACAGAAGCCTGCTACACTTTAGCTGTGACTATCTGTAATAGAGGAAGAACAGGTGCAGGGGCCAGAGGTGCCAAGGCAAAGCCCTGACCCCCACCTCTTCCCAGCCCGGAGGTCCAAGTCTGACCGCCGTCACCTCCCAGGGTGGAGCTGGGTCCTGTTAGGAAAGAGCTCAAGGCCTCGGGGGTCAGAGCTGCTCCCCCTTTTGGAGCCTGGTCTGGCCAGCAGTCTGGCATGGTGCTGGGGGCAGGGCTGGCCGGGTGGCCGTGGGTGGAAGGAAAAGAGGAAAACCAGCTCAGTGGAAATTACCCTGCGGTTGGCTCAGGCGCCCACGACACTGTATTTATAGAGAGCTCCCAGCAGCTCTTAATTCCTTGCAGTCGACTTAACCCTTTCCAGGCCGCTGTACCAGCCTGGCGCCGGGAGAGAACTCAGGACAGGCTGGGACAGCCGGATCTAGCTCTGGCTCTGCCGCCAGCAGCCTGGAGGGTGGGATGGTCAGTGACCAGTCAGTCACCTGTCCCCCTCGCAGAAAGTAAACTTCGGGTCTTGGGAGTGTGGGAAGGGGGGGGAAGAGTAGCGATTAGATCAGCGCCCCCTTCCCGGAGCGCCCGGCCTTCCCCGCGCGGGTCTGGACTGGGGTCGGGGGCGGGGTCCAGCCCGATGCCCTGCCCAGCGGGCGGGCTCAGGCCTTTGCCCCAAACCGCCGCCGCGGGGCCAATCCGGCCTCTGGGCGCACCCGGGCCGCCTTTCCGGGCCCGCGGCTTCCTCCAGCCCGCCCCGCCCCTCGGACTCCCGGGGCCGCCCCCGGCCCCCATTCGGGCCCGGCCTCGCGGCGGCGGCGACTCGGCAGCTCCGCTGCGCCCGCGCGTCCCGGGAGTCGGCGCGGCGCGGTGAGTGCTTGCGTGGCGCGGGCCCGGCGCGGCGGGGGCGGCCTTTGTCTGCGGCCGAGGCTGGCGGGGCCGCCGGGCGGCGGGGCCGCTGCAGGATTGCTACGGCGGGCAGTGAGGCCCCCTCCCTCGCAGGGCGCGCGCACCCCAGCCCTTCCCCCGGGTCCGGCTCTGGCCTGCGCGCTGGGCACGGTGAACCCCAGCTCTAGGGCCCAGAGGCAGCTGGGGGCTGCCAGAATCCAACCCCGCCCCCAACCTGGCCTCCCCGTCCATCGGCGGAGGGGGCGCCGGGGCGCTGTGGGACCTGCCCGCACCCAGGCAGCCGCTGGAGGAGGCTGAGTGGGTGGTTGTGATTACGGAGGCCGTAGGTGTGCAGGGGGAATGGAGGCAGGTCTGTCACTATGTTGATGATTCTGGAAAGCTTAACGAAGCCGCTAGCTGGAGCTAGGAGGGAAGCAGAGTCTCCGGAGCCCTGCAGAGAAAAACACCCTGACCTGACCACCGACTCTGAGGAGGGGGAGCTGCCAGGGAGGGGAGGGCGAGTGGTTAGGGAGGGGAGGGTCCACTCTGCTTCGCCCTGAAAGATGAAGGAGTGGACCACTGGAGGACTTCCACGGGCAGCAGTGGGCATGAGGGGGACAGATTCTGAGAAGGACAGGGAGGGACAGCTGGCCTGGGTGACGAGGTGAATAGACGTCCGGGATGGGAAGGCAGATGGAGGCCAAAGCACACGAGGGAGCAGGGATGGGGCAGTTCGAGCTTGGGAAGTCTCAGAGAGATGATGGGTGAGGTAGGTTGGAGAGGAGATGGGGAACAGGGTGGAGGGAAGGTGGGGACCCAGGGTGGGGCTACATTAGAGAGGAGGGGATTGAATCTCAGTGTCCCAAGGCCCTCCACTGCTGTTTAGCTAGCCAGTTGGCAGGTTTGGAGGCCTAAGGCAGTGAACTGTCAGAAAAGGGGATTTATTTCTAAGCCAAACCTGCCCTAATGAGAAATGTGTGATGGATGACTCAGATATGGGATCTATCACTGAGGGAAAACGTTAAGCAAATAGCAAAGCAAAAAAGATTGGGGGGAGGGGAAGGATTTGCTTGGCTTAATGGAGAAAAACTATTTACCTTCAAATTGGATGTGGATAATTGTAAATGAGTCTGGTTTCATCATTAAATTAAGGCCTCAGGTCCTTTTCTTATAAGCATGTCTTTAGCAGTTAGCTTCTATATTAGAAAGTAATGAAGCTGTTCTGTCTTGACAGAGTTCTTTATTTAGTTCAGCCCCCTCTAATTCCCACAGGCCTCCCAGAAATCCCTAGGAAATCTGATGCTGTGCAGCCTTCCTTGTAGTTTAGGGGCCTCCACATAGGTGGGAAGCTTGTGGAGGCTGAGGGAAATTGAAGTCTAAACTTGAAATTGAAGTCTAAACATGTCTGATGGGTTGGGCTGATCTGAGTGGCAGGGAGGGGTGGAGGGCTCTGGGGCTGTGGGGCATGAGTGTGGCTCATATTTCCAGCTCATTTGGGAAGGGGAGTATTTTGGGTGAGTACATTTCCCTGATAGCTGGAGTTCCTGAGCTTAAGCACTAACACTTGTGTTAACTATGGAGCATGGAAATCTGTCTCCCCGTATTACGTCCATCGCTGTCTGACATCAGGACACTCCTGGTGTCACTGAAATTTTTCTTCAGGACTTCGGGTCCGGTCAGCGCTGGGAACATCAGTTTTTGCACTAAGGGGTTGTATGGCAAGGGGGGCCCTTGAGGGAGTGAGCTTTGCACGAAGTGGTTTCGGCAATGCTTTTTTTGGTCCCATGACTGATCTTTGGAGTTCTTTTCTCTCTTCAGTGACATCACTGGTGGTTTCTCCCGCCTGCCTGCAGTGAGCTTTCCAAGTTACTCCAGACTCCTGTGCTCCAAGAAATCAGACCATCCAGCTTGTCGAAGGTGAGAAGCCTGTGTTAATGCAAGCATGAGGGTGAGAAGGGATGCTGGGATTTGGGGACCGCTTTTCCTTCCTGTCCCTGTCCCTGTGCAGCTCTGTCTGGGCACCCGAGGGAAGCAGGCTGGCTGAATGTCTGAGATGCTCAGATGCCTGACAGCCGGGGTGGGCACTTGAAGGTTTGTGGCAAGGGTCCCTTCTGAGGAGGCTGTGTCCGTATTCTGGTGAGGTTGACTTCTGAACCTCCTTATGGGAATTCCTCCATCCTTAAACCGTAACCTGCTCTGGAGTCATACATCTTCATTCTGTGGAGCCTGATTTGGGTTTGACACCAAGCTGGGCAATACTGTTTGGAGTCAGAGATGCAATGTGATCATAGAGCCGTGTTTCCACAGCATCCAGAGACTCCTAGAAAGTGTTGTAGAACAAGTGGCCTGTTGCTGGCTGCTTGGTTGGACATGTGAGGTTTGGACTATGTGAAGAAAAATGACCCAAATCCAAGCATCCTTTCAGATTATGACCACCTAGGGCCTGAGCCCGTGGCCCTGAGTCATGGGGTCAGGGGAGAAGGAAGAAGGTCAGGCGGGATGATGTCACTGCCCGTGAGCGTATCCTCTGAGTGGGTGGCCATTTCTCATTGCTGTCCTTTTCCCACACCCCCAGGGCAGGAGTGACAGGGAAGTCTACCAGCAAAAGAGGGAAGGCATAGCCAAGGCCTGGGGGAGGGGAAAGAAGGTGGGAACCGGTCCATGTGATCATTGAGGAATTTCCTTTGGTCTCGTTGGCTCAGAATGGACCAAACATCTGGGAGAGGGCCACATGTGCTGTTGTGTAACCCTCGCCTGCCGCCCCCGGTTCTGCCACCCCTGCAGTATGAAGTTCCACATAGGAGCACTGAGTTTTCCGGTTGCGGGGGTGGAGCTGTGCTGGACTCTTAATAGACATCATCTCATTTAATCTTTGTAGCAGCCCTGTGAGGTAGGGTATCATTAGCTCCATTGTATAGATGGGAAACCGAGGCTCAGAAAGGGTGAGTCACATGCCCAAAGACACACAGCTGGCAAATGCTGGAGCTGAGAGGCTGTCTGCCTCCAGAACTGGCTCTTTCTGTCACTCTGGAGGCAGGCACAGGCTTCAGCCCTCTTTCTGGAGCCTGGCAAGATGTGCTAAGGGTCCCCACAGTGAGGCAGAGAGGACTCCTCTGGGAAGCTGGGGAGATGGCAGGCCTGACTAGTCGTCCTTGCAGCCTGGTTGGGACCATTGCTAAGAGTTCTTACTCATCCAGTGGCCTGGTCCTCGGCACAGTCGTGCCTCCGGGAGTCCCTCGTCCACCCTCCAGTTCTGACCAGTGCTCCCAGCCAGCTGCCCCCATTCTCCCTCGTTCTCTTGTGGTCCAGAGAGTGGATGCCTCCTCCACACTCTTAATACCTTTGGGCATTTGGCCTTCCCAAGGTATAGGGAGGGTATGTTGGAGGGAAACCCACTGGGAGTGGGGAATGAGAAGCATTTTTTGTTAGGAGCCTTGGAGCAGGGAGGGATGCTGCCTCTGGGAGGCAGGGCTCCCAGGCCACCCTAAAGTCCATGTAGGCTCCCAGGACCTGGGACTCCCCTGGGAGAGACACTGGAATGTGTGCTTGCAGGGGAGGCCCTGTACTGGGGGATGTGGCAGCAGCAGGGGCAGTAGGGGCTTAAGCCCACTACTAGGTGGCTGTGTCCTGGCTTCTGGGAAGAGGAAGGGGGAGAGGACCACTAGGGATGAGCCAGACACAGAGGTGGAGCCACATTGTGCATTTGCTGCTTCCGAGCTGGGGTGCTGGTGGGGTTCTAAGTGGAAAGAGGGTCATAGAAGCAGTAATGGTCCCAGGGACCTAGATGTATAGCCTGACAGAGGAGGTCTCAGCTGGGAAGAGTGGGGTGGGGGGCAAGGGGAGGCTCTGTGTAGGGTTGCCCAGGAGGCCTGTCCCTGTGTGCATGGCAATAGTAACAAAAGTAGTGATGATTGGGTGCTAGATGCTCTCCTAAGGCCTAAAATAAGACGATAACCTATCGTCTTATTTTATTCTCACAGCAGCCCTGTAAGGTAGGGATTGTTACCCCCGTTTTAGAGATGTGGAATTGAATCTCAAAGAGGTTAAGTCATTTATACTTGATCATGCGTCTAGCAAGGCTTCTGAGTCAGAATTTGAACCCAGGGGTGCCTGCTCCTGAGCTGAAGGTGTACCCTGGGGCAGGTGAGGCAGCCTGATGATTCCATTTAACAGCTGAGGAATTGAGGCCCCGGGGGCACTTGTGAGTTGGCTCTTAGTCACCTCTGATGGTAACTGATGACTGAGCATATGCCCTTGGGTGGCCTGCACCCCTTCTCTAGGCTCAGATTCCCATCTGTACAATGGGCGTGGAGGTGGTCACTGGACCAGGTGAACTCCGAAGGGCCTTCAAGCTCTGAAGACCGGTGGAGTCTGCTCCAGTCCTCAGGGGGAATCCTTGGAGAGCCAGAGGGGCTGGCGCTTAGGTGGAGAGTGGTCCGCAGAGTTGTTCTGCTAGGATGAGCCTCTTTCAGGGTGGAAACCTAAAGAATTTGGAGGCAAGAACACATCTGGAGAGCGAAGTCTGGAAAGGCTTCTGGAAGGGATGGGATTTCCAGACATATTTAGGTGGGCACCTAGCAGGACTCAGCAGAGGTTGAGTGGATACAGATGTGTGTGCTGCAGGCCTGCCAGGGTTTGAGCCGGGCTCCACCCCCTGATTGGGTCTTATGATCTCTCATCCCTTCCCTTCCTCTTTCCCCTCCCCTGGTTCGCATCCCGTCTTCTGGCCAGACCTCTTCTGAGCTCAGTGTAGCGTTCACTTTTTTCACGGTTCTGTGCTTCTGATGATATGTGTGTGTGTGTATGTGTGTGTGCTTGTACACACACGTGTGCACCCACGTGTGTGTATAGCCTCTGCACACACTTCCAGTTCCAAGATAGTGTCACGCTGCCTTGTCAAGTGGCTGTCGAACCCTAGAAGATGCAGACTCATTTTGGGGTGGCCCCCTGGCCAGAGGAGGGTATGAGAGGCAGGCCAGCTGCTGCAGCAGAAGTCTCACCAGGCTCTCAGACCCACGGAGACGGGCTGGGTGCTCTCTGGTTTTGCCTCCTCTGGTTCTGATGCCCTGACTTCAGTGTGGAGAGGCTGCTGTGGTGGGGATGGTGTGGCATGGGAAGGCCAGGGGCTCTGCTCTGTCTTGTTCTCCTCTCTTCCTTGTTCTTCCTAAAACCATGAGGGAAGCAGGCGAAGGATGCCAAGAAAACCTTGGCCCTGCTCTGCTGGGCTGGCCCTGATGACATACTGCTGTCCTGACTCATACAGAAATCGCTTTGAGAAGAAGAATTGATTTCTTCTCTTGGGTGGGATCACGGGGCTGGGGAGTGGTGCCCAGTGGACAGCATTGAACACACAAGGCCCAAAATGACTCAGATTATTAGGAAAAGAGAAGGTCAACAGGGAGCTGTTCCCAGGGAACTGTGGAGACCCCCTCCTCTCGCTCTCCCTAGTCCCCCACCCATTTATAGAGAACCTATACTAATTAGGTCAGTTTAGATAATTTTGCTCAGTTGAGTCCTATAAGCATACTATGAGGGTAGAGTTTATAATCCCTATTTTACAAATGAGCAAAGTGAGGCTTAGAAATCATGTTTTCCCAAAATCACATGGCTAGAAAGTGGCAGAGTCTGGATTTGAACCTGTATCTCCAACTCCAAAATCATCTTCTGAAGGCCAGGGCTCACTTCTTCCATGAAGCCTCTTGTGACTACACTAGCCCAGCATGTGATGGTGGCTAGGCACCAACACGGGATGGTGGCCAGGACCTCCTTTGAGGGTTGAGGAGACAGAGACCCAGAGAGGTAATGGGTTTGCTCTAGGGATTCTCGCAAGTGAGAGTTGGAGCCTGGTCTAAAATCCACATGAATCTTTGATGTTGCTGTTTCCTTTTGTTAAGTGCAAAAGAATTACATGCTCATTGTCAAAGTTATAGAAGTGTATCAACTAGAAAATGAAAGTAGACTCTTATTCTCATTCCCACCCCCCAGGGTTGGGTTCATTTCCAGACCCTTTCCCATATGCAAACTTGCAGCTGTTCATCTCTCTATCTACCTAAACACACATGCATTCATTCATTCATTCATTCATTCATTGAACAATGCACTGAGCACTCATTGTGTGCCAAGACCTTGCTAGAATCAGGATGCAATAGTAAATAAAGCAGACGTGGTTCCTGCTCAGGGAGTTTCTAGTATGGCATGAGGAAAATGAACTGTGCAATGAGTAACAGGGACTTCCTTAGAGTGGCCGACCTCTGACCCAGCTTTTCTGCTAAGGTGATTCTCAGGATAAAGAGGTGTCACTCGTTCATCCAGGAAGAAGGAAGCATCCTGAGAGGTAGGGAAGAGGATCTCATGTTGTAGGAACTGGCAGAGACCCACTGTGGTGAAGGCTAAATGGGAGGAGGTGAGTCGGGGGAGGTGGGCAGAGCCAGACCAGATAGGGCTCTGTAGAAGTCTTATGGCAAGTAAAAGGAACAGTCGTGGGATTAAATATTGAAAGTAATGACATGATGCAATTTATGTTTTTATAGCAGTTATTCTGGCTGCTGTGTAGAGTATAGATTGGAGTATAGAACTGGATGGGGGGACGAGAGAAAGTGGGGAGACTGGTGAAGAGGCTTTTGTTGTCATCCAGGCAAGAGATGATGGTGACTTGGCAGACCAGAGAGAGAAGCAGAGGTGGAGAGTAAAGATATATCAAGGGTCGGCAAACTTTTTCTGCAAAGGGCCAGAAAGTAAATATTTTAGGCTTTGCAACTATTGCAACTACTTAGTTCTACTGTTGTAGTGCAGAAGCAGCCACAGACATTACGTAAGTGAACGAAGTGTGGCTGTGTTCCAGTGAAACTTTATTTACAGACGCTGAAATTTAAATTTCATGTAATTTCCATGTGTCATGAAATATACTTTTTCTTTTGATTTTTTCCAACCATTTAAAAAAGTAAAACCTTTCTTAACTGGTGAGCTGAACAAAAACAGGCAGAGGGCTGGACTTGGTGCTCAGGCTGTAATTTGCAGACCCCTGAGATGTATTTTGGGGTTCGGAATGGCTGTTCTTGGTGATGGATTGTAGAGGTGAGAGAAACTCAGGTTCCTGGCTTGAGCAGAGGGTGGAGAGTGGTGCCTTTACCAAGTGCAAAGGGCTGAGGAGGAACAGGTTTGGGGGAGAAATCAAGAGTTTGAAGAAGGACATGTTAAGAGGGAGACGCCTGTGAGTCATTAGAACAGAGATGTTTAGGAGACAGTTGGGTTTAAGATTGGAGCTCAGATGAAAGGTGTGGACGGGAGAAGTGCGTTTGGGAGTTGCCCGTATAAAAATGATATTTAAAGCCATGGGAGTGGATTAAATCATCTAGGAAAAAAAATAGTAGAGAGTTAAGGAGAGAACCTAGAAGCAAGAGTCAGGGGGTTCAGTGCTGGAGAAGGAAGGGCCTGCAATGAAATATAGATGATAGAGAGATGGAGAGAGAGGTAGGGGGCTAAACTGGGACCATAGGACTTGACATTTTTTTTTTTTTTTTTACAGTTTTATTTATTTATTTATTTTTTTGTGAGGAAGATCAGCCCTGAGCTAACATCCATGCTAATCCTCCTCTTTTTGCTGACGAAGACCTTCTCTGAGCTAACATCTATTGCCAATCCTCCTCCTTTTTTCCCCCAAAACCCCAGTAGATAGTTGTACATCATAGTTGCGCATCCTTCTAGTTGCTGTATGTGGGACGCAGCCTCAGCATGGCCGGAGAAGCAGTGCGTTGGTGCGCGCCTGGGATCTGAACCCGGGCCGCCAGTAGCAGAGCGCGCGCACTTAACCACTAAGCCGCGGGGCCGGCCGCTGACATTTTCTTAATACAGAAATAAGGTCAGACAACCCGCAATATAGTTTATTCACTCGACAATATTTCATGGACTTATTTCCATATTAGTACCTGTTCTTTTGCAAAGCTGTATGTTATTCCATGATAGAGACGTGCCATGGTTAATGGCCATATTGAGTTATCCGTTCCCTGTGGTTTCCCATTTTTGCTGTTTCCTGGGTAGCTTTGGGCAGTGGTGCTAGTGTTTCTGTAAACCAGTTTTTACAAACTACGGCCCATGGGCCAAATCTTCTGCGGCTTGTTCCTGTATGGCCCACAAGAATGGTTTTTGCATTTATAATGGTTGAAAAAAATCATGGGATTCATGAAAATCTTATGCAATTCAAATTTGAGTGTCCATAGTTCAATTCTGTTGGAAGACAGCTCTGCTTATGCAGCTGTACATTGTCTATGACTGCTTTCCTGCTGTGACGGCCGGGGTTGAATAGTAGCGACAAATATCGGATGGCCTGCAAAGCCTAAAATATTTACTGTCTGGACATTTGCAGAAGAAATCTGCTGACTCCTGCCTGACTTCATTCTACATCTAGGACTAGCAGTATGTCCACACACAGGTGGAGTGGGGTGTTTTGAACAGCCCCAGGAGGGTACAATTTAGAAAAAAATTCTTTGATGCCCAAAGTTCCACCATTAACTCTTTCTTATTTTGAGTAAACTGTTGCCCTTTTAAAATATCTTCCTTTAAAATTCAAACCTTCTCAGCAAGGTTAACATTACATATTGATCCATTAATCAAATGTTGAGCCTACCTATAGCAATAATGTTACTCTTCTGCTTACAACCCTTTCTTCCTCACCACCTACAAACAAAATCCAAGCAAAACCTCCTGCTCTAGCCCCTGCCTCCCTTCTATCTTCTTCTCCTCCTGTGATCACCATCTTGCACCTCATGTCAGCCCCTACTGAATTGCCTGCAATGCCTCCAGCTTCCATGCTGTTTCCTACCTCAGTGCCTTTGCATGGGTTTCTCCTTCTGCCTGGAAGGCCTTTCCTAACCTGACCACATGGGGAGCTTCAGGTCAATTTTCAGGGTTCAGCTTTGGGATGACCTTGTGTCTGCGCTGCCTCCAAGTAGCCCTCCCTGCATCTTAAATAGGACACCACACGGGACTGCAGTGATTCATGGGCCTGTCCACCTTCCCTCTTGGAACGCAGGCTCCTTGAGAACAGACACATCATTTAGTCATCTCTCTGCCCCCAGTGCCTGCCCACCAGGCACCTAGTGAATAGTTAATGAATTACTGAGTATGTGAATGAAGGTATATTCAAGGATTCCTTCAGTTGCAGGTAACAGAAACCTAGCTCAAACTGGCTTATGAAAAAAAAAGATTGGCTCAAGTATCTTGGCAGTCTAGGTGTGTAGCTTGCTTCAGGCATAGGGGCTTAAATGATGTTTTCAGGGCTCTGTGTCCCTCCAGCTTTCTCTCTGCCTCTGTTTATTTGTTTGAGTCAATTCTTTAGATGGTTGGCAGCTGATAGATTCATTGCTAACAGCCCCAGACCACATCCTTCTTAGCTACCTCAGCAAGGGGAGTCTTTTTTGATAGCTTCAGCGGAAAAGCTCTGGGAAGTCTCTGATTGGGTGTGGCTTGGCTCACAGGCCCATTCCCCAGCTAATCATTGAGTAGGGGCGGGGCAGGGCCTCTCCAGTGAGTCAGGTGTGGTCATGCAGGAGGCCTGAGGCTGGGGGTCAGCCCCACCAGCACCATATGGACTCGGTTTGCTGCAGGCACGTGGAGCCCCGTGATCAAAAGGAGCCAGTCTGGAATAAGAGAGAGGCACTCTGGGATGAGGATGTGGAGCAAAATAACTAAGAGTTCCAAGACTGGCTACTGAAGGCAGAGAAGGTCTGTTCAGCGTCTATTTTGCTTCTTTGTCAAGGAAATGAGGAGCAGAAGCTGTGAGGCAGGAACTGAAGTTCAGGCCAGGTTGGGAGGTGATAATCTGCCTTAAAGGGATTTGTCTTCTGGCCCCTGGGCTTGCCTCTCCTGGTGCTGAGTGAACTTGGAGATAAGATCTCTGAGGAGCTATCAGGGATGTTTCAGAACCACTGGGGTAGACAGCGGGGGCGGGGGTGGAGGTGTGGGTCGCAGCATTCCACAGTTTCCCACTGTGTCCAGAATCCATGCAGGGTCCTTAACCGCCCCCTTACTACCTCCTTTCCTGACAGCCTCTCCCCGGAGTCGCTGTCTTCCCAGAGGATGCTGTGGGGGCCCACTCTGCTGTGACTTTGCTCATGCTCTGCCCTCTGCCAGACAGCTGAAATGTCTCCTCTTGGATAAGGTCCTTACTAAGCCTCCCCACTCCTCCAGTGAATTGCTTGACCCTCCATTCCCGTAATGCCTGGTATAAACCTGCATCATGTGTGTTGCATGAATGGATAAATGAGTGCTGGAAGACTTGAGATGCGCAAATAACCAGTTTTATGGGGAAGAGGGTACATTATGGGAACAACAGATTGGTGATCATGTCCTTAATACCAGACAAAGTCCTGGAACCAATTATTCATTGAGCACTTGAAGAAGAGTCCATCTTCTTCAAATGAGCCTTTTTTCTGGTTCTTTTCCATTTGCCTGGTCTCCTGCCAGAAGCAGTGATGTGTCTCATGACAGCCTTGGGGATGAGATGGATGGGTGGGCAGCTCAGTGGCAGCACAAGTAGGAAGTCTTCTAACCCCAGAGCCCGGAATAGTGGATGGACGTTGATCCGGGGCAGACCCTGGTGCTGTGGGGTTTTCCTATTCCTGTCTTCTCCCTGAGGACCTTGATGACACAGGAAACAAAGCAGCCTTTTGGGGTGACCTTCATTTGTTCTGTTTTTCATCCACTGAAAAATTGTTGAGCACTTTCTGTGCACCAGGAACTGCCAAAACAATGCTTCAAAAGGTCATGGCATGGTTACACAACACTGTAACTTACTTAATGCCACTGAACCAAACACTTAAAAATGGTTAAAAAACTTCATGTTATGTGTATTTTGCTGCAATTAAAAAAAAAAGATCATGGCAGTTAGAGGGATGGACTAGGCTTAACTGGATGAAATGTAACAGTAACAAATCCTTCCCCAAATCCATCAGAAGAGGGTGGCAGAGATGTGGATCAGCAGCAACGCGAGCAAACAACTTCTGGTCATTGGCCATAAATTTGATAGTCTTTGGGTTATTTTGGTGAACAATATGACCTGGCTGCCCAATGTGACCTCGTCAAGAGAGAGGAAGGTCTAATCCTTGCAGGGCTGTTACGAGGGAGGGGGCAGACTTGTTCTGTGTGGTCCAAGGGGTCTAATGAGGACTGATGTAGGCTGTATAGGAGACAGATTTTGGCTCAGTACAAGGTACACCAGTGAGAGCTGCCCAAAAGCCGGTGGACTGGCTTGTGAGGTAGTGGGTACCCATCACTGCAGGGGGCAAACAGAGGTTGTGGGGGTGGTCAGAGACAGGTTCCCTGTTCTGATACCTGACCATTAACTTCTGCAGTCTTTCCCGAATTTGTTGCAGGGCTTCTTCTCATCTGCGATCTCCCTCAGTGATCCCAACTTTGGCTTCAGTTACCTCCAGTGCATGGCTACCTCATCCCTCTCTGTGTGTCCAGTAGGCCATTGGACGTTTGACGTGGATGATCCATGACTCAAGCCCAATAGGAATTGTTCTTCCCCCCGAACGTGCTTCATTTCCAGGTCTTCACATCTTAGGCACCCACTGCGCCCAGCTGTTCAAGCCTTCAGTCCATCCTTGACTCTTACAGCCCCTCCCTCTCCTCAAACAGTCCCCAAGCCTGGTCATGTCTACCCTTGAAATATTTCCTAAGTTGGCCCCAGCATCACTAAGTGACTCTGATGAGATAGTGTCATATTTTGAAACAGGTATTTTAGATGTGGTTTCCTTTTGCTGCTCTGAGCAGTGGCAATTTTCGTGGGGTGGGGAGGGGTGGGGAAGAGGAGAGAAAGGAAGGGAGGGATGGCTCCCTAAATGAGTCACTTCAGATCCTTTAAGAAAGACCCAAAATAGCAGTGACACGAGAATAGGTGCTTATTCCCACCCATGTGAGGGTCTGGGTATGTCCAGGGCTGATACTGCAGCTCCTCAGGGTCCTGCTGTCCTGCTGTCCTGCTGCTGTGCAGTCCCAGGTGTGGCCTTTGACGTGGTCCCAGGTGGCTGACCACGTCTGTGTTCCAGCTAGTGGGAAGGGGGAGGAGAAAAGAGAGGGTATGCTCCCTCCCTTTAAGGGCAGGACCCAGAAGCTGTACACATCAGTTCCTCTCATATCCTATTAGCCAGAAAATAGTCACACGGCCCCACCCAGCTGCCAGGCAGGCTGGGATCTGTAGTCTTTAGCCGAATGGCCATATGCCTAAAAATTCTACGGAAGAAGAGAACAGGTGTAAGGGGAAAACTGGTGGTTTCTGCCACAGTTATTTTGTACATTTCAATGTGACCTGCATGGCAGCTAGTTGACTAGACCTTAAGGATAGAGTACATGAAGGCTTAAAGTACTAATGAAGTTCCACTAGCATCCAGCAAAGCTCTTCTTTTATAGATGGGAACATTGAGCTCAGAGAGGGGAAGTCACCTGTTAAGATTGCACAGCAAAGGGTCAGAGCTGGGACTAGAACCCCAAACTTGGGGCTCACTTTCTACCATTTCAGAGATCTGGCTGAGAGGCAGACAGGCAGTGCCAGGAGGACAGGTCTCTTGGAGCTGGGTGGGGCACCTTTCCCAGGCTGTCTACCTGGGGAGCTGTGTATTATTTTTCAGGACTCACCTTTAGGGTTAGCATGTCTCTGAGGTGCCTCCAAGTAGCCCCCACTGTATCTTAAATAGTATACTGGACTGGACTGCAGTGATTCATGGGCATGTCCACCTTCCCTATTGGAACGCAGGCTTCTTGAGGACGGACACGTTGTGTGGTCATCTCTCTGTCCTCAGTGCCTGCCTACCAGGCACTCAGTGAATAGTTAAATGAATTACTGAATACATGAATGAAGGTATATTCAAGGATTCCTTCAGTTGCAGGTAGAAAGCTCAAACTGGCTTAAGGAAAAAAAAAAAGATTGGCTCAAGTATCTTGGCGGTAGAGGTGTGCATCTTGCTTCAGGCATAGCTGGATCCAGAGGCTTAACTGTTATTTTCAGAAGCTGCTTGTATGCTATGCTGGTTAGCATAGGTTGATGCTGGTTGTATGGCCTGACCCTTCTTGCCCTCTTTGTGGGAAATGTTGCCCAAGCAGCCCCTGTAGAGACTCGTGGGAGGCAGGGGGTTAGGAGAATATGTGATGCTGCTGGTGGTCATGGTGGAGGCAAGCAGTCCCTTTGGGGCATCCCCAGGTCCAGGGCATCTTGGTAGAGAGCCCAGTCTGAGCCCAGGTTTTTTGGTTTTGGTTTTATGGGGCCCATCTTGGGTCATCTCTCAGGAACTGCCCTGCAGTTTCCCCTCTGCTGGGGTTGGATGTGCTTACTGCACCCTCAGGCTGAGGGTGCCTGGGCCCCTCACTCCTGCTTCTCTGGGAAAACCGAGGCACTCTGTGGTCCTTCCTGGCGGGGCTCCTTGGAGTTGCCACATTCGGCTGGGAGGGAGGAGGGGGAAGGTGGAGGAGGAAGGAGGGCTGGCTGGTGACTCACTGGGAGGGGTGGCACATGCTGATTCCAGGGCAGGTCCTGCCTGGGGCTGAGAATTCCCCTTTGTAGAAAAAGTGGGCAGAGTGGTGTGTATGCCCCATGAGGTCCCTGCGTCTCCATGGGGCTCTGTGTACCGGGGCAGCCCATCTGTCCCCAAGGGCAGTGATTGGCTCTCTGTTCCCAGGACATCCTCTCATTCCCTGAGCAGTGCCTGTCTCGGAGCTGTGTTTCTCCTTCCTGCCCTCAGCTCCCGGCGGGGAGGCGGGGATGCACAGCTGTTGGGTTGGAGCCTCTTGGTGCTGTGGAATCCTCAGATCTCATTAGTTCTGGACTGTCAGGGTGCTTCTCCACAGGGTAAGCCATGAGGGTGGGAAGTTTCCTGGGTCCAGCGTCCAGGGAAAGAGTCAAAGGAGCAAGCCCAATGCCCACCCCTGAGACTCCCCATCCTCCCTCTGGAGGAAGGGACATCTCAGCCCTTGGGGAGCCCGGATAGGTCTGATCAGGAGAGGGGTGTCCCCTGATCTTCCACATTCATGGAGGTGGTAGGCATTCCCAAGAGATCCTGGGGAGGAAAACCCTAGGGTGAGGAATTAGCTTGGTGTATGGAAGAGACAGTCATAAGAAAGGTCTTGAGTGCCAGGCAGAGGAACATGCATTTACTTTGATAGTAAATGGGGAGCCATGGGAGGTTCTTGAGCAGGAGGAGGGATGGGAACGGATTCTTCTCTTAGGTTCTAGGAGGAGACACATAGAGAGTGGGGTTGGTGGGGACAGAGTGGAGATGGCAGGGCCGGTGAGGAGGGTCGCCGGAGGGTCGGAGGAGTGCTGGCGGCACAGGTCAGGGTGGGAGGTGGAGGAAGGGCGTGTGCAGCAGTGGGAAGGTGCAGGAGGCAGCCTGGGAAGAACAGACAGGCCGTGGTTTGTCTAGAGGTGAAAGAGAAGAAGAGAGACTTGGAATCTGGGAGCTTCTTAATCTTTGGTCCCTGGTGCTTCCTTGGGGGGAGCAGACAAGCACGGCAGGCCACTGCCTGCTAGCTTTTCCTGTGGGCTGTGGTGGCCCTTGTAGGCAGGATGTGGTGCCTGCCGAGGGTGCCTTTATGAATGGAGCGGGAAGGCTGCTGACTCAGCAGGCTGCGAGGCTGTAAGGCCACCGGGGTTTGGACCGGAAGTGTCTGGGAAGGAAGTGGCTGCTCAGGGCTTCCCCGCTGTGGACAGCTGGGAGCGGGGGTGGGGGAGGACAGGATGCACCAGGTCTGGCTAGGGGACTCCCTCAGTCCAGCTGCTGGGAGTGGGGGGTGGGGTGCTTGGCTGGGATTGGAAGGGTTGAGGCCGGGTGCCTGTGACTGGAATTGATGCTAATGGCTGTTGATGAGGTGTGCTCCGCGGGAGGGCAGGAGGTCGTGGCAGGAGGTTGGGAACCTGAACCTTCTCAGCTGTCCTAACTGGCAAATCACATCACATTAATGAAGTCACCTCACTTATCTGGGCTTTAGTGCTTTTTCTCCTGTAAAATGGGACCAAGTTGATCAGCCGGTCTCCCCAGGTGGTTCTGAGAATGTGAAATCGTTTGTATTCTTGTCAATCAGTGTCGGATGGCATGGATCGACACTGGTTATGTGGCTCGATCCAGACGTGGCATGAATAATCAGGCAGCAGCTGTGGGACACAGGGAAACGGTGGGGGCTGCCTGCCCAAGTCAGGCTCCTTGCGGGGCAGCCAGGGCTGGGAGCAGGGCTGGACCCAGGGAGGTCTGGGCCCCCTGACCTATGGCACAGACAAACCTCTCATTCAGTCCTGACTCCAGCCTTGGAGGTCAGCCCCAGTCCTGGCCTCTTTCATTTCTGGTCCATCTTGGTCACTCAGCATACGTGTGTTAAACTAGCAAATGTCCTCTCTCCCGAGCCCCACACTCATACACCCAGTTGCCTCCTAGAACTCTCCCCTGGAAGTTTCTGCACAAACACTGCTAACTTCACACGCCCTACACCAAACCTTTCCACAGTGAGTGTCCCACGCGGTCACTGAGCTCAAAATCATGGACCCTCGACTGCTCCCTTTCTCCCCACGTCCTCAAATGCTGTCATTTTCACCCAAACCTGCGTCGTCTCTTCTGTCCAGTTGTCATTTATCCCGCAGATGCTGTCAGAGTAATCTTTAGGAAGCACAGCTCTGACCATATCCTTTCCCCTATTCTGGAACCTTCAGTGGCTCCTAGCGGCCTTCAGGACCAAGTTCAGACCTCTTAGCCTCTCTCAAAGTCTGGCTCCAGCCTCAGCTCCTGCTGTCCCCTACCAGCTGCTGTCTCGAGCCAAACGGATCCGTGCACGTCCTTGCCCAGCAGGCCAGTTTTGCCTTCACTGGCTGCCTCAGCCTCCTCTTTAGTTCTGACAGGGTGGGTGCCAGCTGCCCCCTGCCCGCCTCCCCTGGTCCAGTCTCCCCAGTGACTCAGTTCCCTCCTGCCAGCATCTCTCAAAAACTCCCTCAGCAGGGAGCCTTGTGGGGAGTGGGAGGGGGGATCTCCCTAGGGGCAGTGGCAGCCTTCCCCCAGCTGGTCCAGGGGAGAGCCCAGAGGGAGGGCCTGGAATGACCTTCTAAGACAAAGGCCTCACTTCCTCTTCCTCAGAGGCAGGGGCGGCCTTCCACCACGGAGAGCCCAGCTGTCAGCTGCCTCACGGGAAGATGCTGGGTGTGCGTGTGGCCACCGCCCTGGGCGTGCTGTGGTTCTGCCTCACAGGTGAGGGGGGCAGTATGCGGACTGGACTGGAGGTGAGGGGGGCGCCCTCTCCCACCAGGGCTCCCACCAAGCCTCTCTGTCTAGTAGGGATGGGGAGGGTTTTCACAAACCTCCCCCATTCTCGCCTGTGCCCTGTCCACACTCATTTCCACCTCGGGATCCAATAGGCAACTCTCTTTACATTTCTTAGCCGCCATTTGCTCTTCTGTGAAATGGTAATGTGATTGCTGATGTGATATTGCTGTCTCTTGAACACACCTGTGTGCTCCCTCACCAGGGCCTTTGCACGTACAGTTCCCTCTGCCTGGAACTTTCTGCCCCCAGACGTCGGCATGGCCTGATCCCTTATTTCATTCAGGTCTTTTCTTAAATGTTGCCTCCTCAGGAAGGCTCCCTGGCACCTTGTGTAAAAGAGCACACCATCCTTCTTCATCCCTTCCCAGCCCCGACCTCACCTCATGCTTCTTCCCAGCCTTTATCTCCACCTGACGTATTTTATGTTTACTTGCTCATGGCCTGCTCTGCTCAAAGAGCAGCGTCTATCGCCAGTGCCAGGATCGGTGCTGGCCACATAGAGGGTGCTCAATAACCGTGTTGAATAAATGATGTGAATCTGCCCACACAGTGCTTGGCACAGAGTTAGCATTCAGTAATGGCAGCTACTTTAATAACAATATCCTCATCTTATTTCCAACCCTAGTCCGTGTCTCTGCTCTGAGGGAGACGGCCTTCTTCCTCCAGGGGGAAGACAAAGTGAGCGTCTAGCGCCATCTGGTGTCACAAAAAGGAAGCACCTCTACCCATGCTGCTCTGATTTCTAGAGAAAGGCTTTGTCTGGGTGACTCTTCGAGTTCATCCCCCAAATGCCCCCCTAAAAAGGGCACCCTGGTCCACTTGTTCTCCAGTTGGAGAGCTGGCCTGGGGTACCTGGGGTTGCAGCAAGAAATCCAGGGCTAGCTTAAGACCTTTAGAGATCTGGATGCACTGCAAAGATTGTGACACGCCCTCCCTTTGTATAACTCACAATGAAAATACTAACCATAAATTATTTTTCTAAATGCCTTTAATGGGTGCTGTATTCAATTATGTTTATGTCAAGATTGTTTGATCTTCACACTTTTTGAGTGTGCCTGCTTTGCTGGTGCCCAGAGCACACACTTAATCTAACCATTACCCAAGAATGGCAGTGCCAGGGTAGGGGGCACACCTCCCCCAAAGACAGGCTATCGGGGACCCCTGCACAACTTTCCAGGGCCCTGACAGAAGAGCTGGAATGAGGCAGAGGTGACTGGGTGGGGAGGCTGCAGGGTAAATCCACAGGGCGGAGGGCAAAGGAGGAGCAGGGGAACCTGCCCCCGGGGCTTTTCTCTGGCTGTGCCCTGGGTCCTGGCCCTGCGGATGGACTTGACCTCAGGCTGCTGGATTCATGCTCCTGTGTTCCCTTCACCTCCAATCCACTCTGTTGATTCTCTCTCCTAAATAAAACTTGAATCTGTCCCATTCCCTCCATCGCCATTGCCACCCTCTGAAGCTAAGCCATCATCAGTTCTTACAAAGACCACTGAAATAGCCTCCTAATCCATTCTCCAGAGAAGCCAAGTGGGTTTTAAGGATTGTTACCCAGATTATGCCTGATTAAACCCCCAGTGACTTCCCATTGTATGTAGAAAAACCTCAATTCCTTACTGGTTGCCCAGAGCTCTCCCATCCAGATACTTGGCCACGCTGGACAGCCTCCTGATATTTTCACACAGCAAGCTGACTCCTGCCTCAAGGCCTTCCCACCTGCTGTTCCCTCTACCTGGAACACTCTTAAACTGGCTCTTTGTATGTTGGGCTCTTTTTTTTTCCCCTTTAAATCTCAGCTCAAGATCTCTTTAGAGAGAATGTGCCTCACTACCATATTTAAAGGTATGGGCATTCTTTCTTTCTTGTATAAAAACTAATCATGTTTGTTTAGGAAAAGAAGAGAAAACGCACTTGTGATCTTTCTCATCGAGAGGAAGACACTATTAACATTTTGGTGTATACTTTTTTAGACTGTCCTTTCCAATTTATAAAGATAATACATATTTATGGGAAAATGCAACCAGCACAGACAGGTGTACAGTACCTGCCAGATTTTTGAAAAGCTATCACCTTCTAATCCATTGGTTTATTTTCTTCCCTCTTACCCCTAATCACATGCTGATGAGAATTGTGTGCTAGTTTGTCCCTCCCTCCCATTAAAGTGAAAGCTCTGTAGGCGTGTGACCTTTGTCTTGTTCTCTGTTGCATTCCTAACTCTTACCCTTGCTGTATTCATGTTAATTGAATGAGGACCACAGGTAATAAACTTACTTTGGGTGTCAGGCCTTAAAGGAAGAGTGGACAGGGCCTGGAGTTAACCCAGGGTGTCCCCACCCCTCCTCACCGCCCCACCCCACCGCCCCCAGGCACCGCCGTGGAGGTGCAGGTCCCCGAAGACCCCGTGGTGGCCCTTGTAGGCACCGATGCCACCCTGCGCTGCTCCTTCTCGCCCGAGCCGGACTTCAGCCTGGCGCAGCTCAACCTCATCTGGCAGCTGACGGACACCAAACAGCTGGTGCACAGCTTCGCCGAGGGCCGGGACCAGGGCAGCGGCTATGCCAACCGCACTGCGCTCTTCCCCGACCTGCTGGCTCAGGGCAACGCGTCCCTGAGGCTGCAGCGCGTGCGCGTGGCCGACGAGGGCAGCTTCACCTGCTTCGTGAGCATCCGGGACTTCGGCAGCGCCGCGGTCAGCCTGCAGGTGGCGGGTGAGCGCCCGGAGGGGGGCGCCCTCCCTTCGGTACACCCGTCATACTTCCCGCAGCCCCTTAACTCCCGTCCGAGTGCTGACCCCTGTACTCACAGCCCCAGGCGCTCTTTTCCTCTACTGTGTCCCCTGCCCTTGCCTTACCTTGACCTCTGCCGCCTTCCCCCCTCCAGCCCCCTACTCAAAGCCCAGCATGACTCTGGAGCCCAACAAGGACCTGCGGCCCGGGGACACGGTGACCATCACGTGCTCCAGCTACCGGGGCTACCCCGAGGCTGAGGTGTTCTGGCAGGACGGGCAGGGCGCGCCCTTGACCGGCAACGTGACCACGTCGCAGATGGCCAACGAGCAGGGCTTGTTCGACGTGCGCAGCGTCCTGAGGGTGGTGCTGGGCGCTAATGGCACCTACAGCTGCCTGGTGCGCAACCCCGTGCTGCAGCAGGACGCTCACGGCTCCGTCACCATCACAGGTAGGGGCAGCGAACAGCTGGCGAGGGAGCCGCCGCCTTTTTTCCAGACCCTGAGCTGGAGTTTAGATAGTTTTGGGTGGTCAGAAGACTTTTTAAAAACCATTTTCATACATTTCAGGTGTCTCAAACTGTCCCCCAAGAAGTCCTTAAGAGACGTGCTTTAACGAGCTGATAAGAATCATTTGTACTATTTGCCCTCCCAGAGCGCCGTAGGTGGTACAGATCCTTCCTATTCGAGGGACCGAGCACCTGCCTGGAATCTAGAGGTGTGGGCGGGAGTTCTGGGGCAGCCACAGGGCATGGCCCGGGAGTGCTTTCCTACGGGAACTTCTCCGGGTGATGGGAAGGTCCATGGGCAGCAGCTGATTCTGAGGCCCTGAGAGGCAGATGGGCTTCTCCAGGTGGTCAGTCCCGCTCACCCCATCAGCGTCAGAATTGCGCTCAACCCAGGGAGCAGTTGAAGCGGCCTGGGTTCTCTCTGCTGCTCCCATGTGGTCAAACACTAGATCGACGTCGCCCGTTTGGCAATTCCCTCAATCTCTGGTTTTCGGGTGGGTCCTAGCCCAGACACCCTTTCTTTTAGCGCCTACCTCAGTGGGCGCCTCTTGTGCCTGGAGGTGTGAAGAGGGCTCAGGCCTACACTCAGGCCAAGGGAGGCAGTCTCGGTCTGTGTTTGGACCTCAGTCTGGCTCCTCAGTCCTTCCACTTGAGCCCACTGAGCATTCCCAGGGTCCTCCCCACGTTCTCTGCTGTCAGGACAGCAGGTCTGTCTGTCTGGTTCTCCTGTTTTCTCTTCCCATGACTTTCCCCCGACCTCCCGCCCGCCCAAGTCCTGACCACCACCAGTCCCCAGTTTCTGCATTAGTCTCGGACTTATTCCTGACTTGCGTCTCCCCCTCCAGTGTGCCTGGACCTACGTGGCTTCACTCCTGACAACCATCACACTTGTCTTTTAGGAATTCAGGCTCATTCCTCCTTCTCTTTTCAGTGTTTCCTTCTGGCAAGACTGTTCCCTCTGCCCACCCCCTCTCCAAGACTGACTCTGCCCTCTTCCTAGAGACCCCCCTGGGTCTGTGCTCTCTGTGAGGGAGTCACCTCCCTGGGTTCTTGGATGTCCTGAGGGGTCTCCCTGACCTTTTAGAGAACAGCATATGGTCTGGTGTGTCCACAGGAGAGAATAAGAATATCAGATAGAGTGAGATTGACAGAGAAGGTGAAGCTTTCAGAGAAGGGGGCCAGTGGTCAGAATGGGCTGGAGTGGTCAGGAGAAGTCTCCAGGGACAGGTGGGGCTGAGAGGACCTTGAAGGATCGGTGGACTTTGTGATAATTTGTACTGGGCTGAACTGGATATTTGCCACACTGTGCAGGAAGAGCTTATGTGTACAAATGTGATTGCAGGGGGAACATTTACCCCACCAAAGAAAGAAACCCTTGTTTAAATTTTAGTAGCTAACATTTAAGGCACTGTCACTTCATGGATGAGGAAACTGAAGCCCAGATTGAAGAGAGAACTTTCCCGAGGCCACAGACTAGCTCAGTGGCTCTGACTCCTGGGAGTCAGGCACCTCTCTGAAAACTGGATCAATGAGAAATGCAGTAGTTTGCCTTTAAATTCTAAGGGTTCGTGGCCCCTCTAGACTCATGCATGGGAGTCTGTGGACCTTGGCCCCAGCACTCTGTAGTGAGCAGATGCACCAGGATCAGAATCCAACTTCTAGCCTCTCAGCCTAATTTTTGCTTCCCAGCCCCCAGCCTCCTGTTTCTGTTGGAGTAGGTCTGGCCTACTTTGGAGCCCTTGGCCTGTATTTTGCTTTGGCCAGCTTTGTGCTTTCTAAAACATTCTGGGATTCAGCCTGTCAGTTCTCCAGCCTGGTCTCTCCTGTGCCTGCTGGAGCTTAGTTGAGTGTGCTGTGTGTGGAGGGGGCTTTATGGAGCAAGCCCTGGACATGGGGCCTGAGGACCTGGGTCTGAGCCCTGCTCTGTCCTTTACTGGCTGAATGAGGGCGAGTCTGACCCGTGTCCTGGGCACTGACACTAGCTTAGCGACGAACATAGAAAGACCCCCCTCCCCCAGCCCAGAGTGTTTCTGTGGCTCTGCTCTGTGCTCGGCCACCAGAGCCCATGCTGGGACCCCCAGGGGATTCTTCCGTGTGTCTCGTGAACTCACCCTATGGGCCACTCATGTCAGCTGCTCTCCTCTCCTGCTCCTGCTTATGGGGCTGATGGTCCCTTCACTTCCAGTATCCAGAGCAGCAGCTTTGCCAGCTGATGCCTGCTGAAGGTACCATCCGTGCCAATGCCTGTGTCTGTGCCAGGGCCTCTGCTGCTGAAGGGTTCATGGCCCTGCTCCCTGCACTGACAGTGCCTTCTGCAGAACCCGCTGGCTCCTGGGCCGCTGACGCCCTGGACACTCATGGTCTCTAGAGAGCACAGGAAAGCAGCACTGTCTTTTAGACTTTTTGTCTCCAAGGCCTCTGCCCAGGACCCAGTGTGGGTCCAGGGTCTGGGCCATAGGACGGTGTGCTCAAACCCAGGTGTGGGTGCCTCAACACCTCCCCTCTGCCGTGAGATAGCTAACAGGAGGGCATGGAGACATTCCCCCGGCAAGTCTCCTCCCCTTGGGCAAGCCCAGAGCCCTCACCTGGCACCCTCAGGGCCCACTCTTGTCTGTATGGAGGAACCTGCATGTATTTTCTGTGCTGGGCTGGATTGTAGATATTGTAGGCTTTGTGGGCCACATGCCATCTCTGTTGCTGCTCTGCTTCTTTTCCTTCTTCTTCTGCTCCTCCTTTTCCTTTGTTTTGTAACCCTTTACAAATGTAAAAACTATTACCAGCTCAAGGGCTGTACAAAAACAGGCCACAGGCCAGATCTGGCCCGCAGGCAGGCTGCAGTTTGCCAACTCCTGATCTGTAGGAGGGGGAATATCATCAGGTGGGGCTGGAGTAGTCAGGGAGGGCCTCCCAAGGAGGTGACTCTTAAGCCAGGTGGAGAGTTTGGGAGTACTTTTTAGGTAGGGGAAACTGACAGCAATGGTGTGGAAGGATCCAGTTGTCTCTGCAGAGAATGGTTAGGACACCAGTTTGGCGGGAGCAGAGCTTCCTGTAGTGGAATTAGAAAGAAAGGCTGGGGGAGGGTAAGTAGCAACCAGATTATAAAGGTCCTTGAATCATCCTGAGAAGATTGAAGCATTATTCTTGTGTCAGTAGGGAGCCATAGAAGATTCTTGAGCATCATCAAATGCAGACTCTTCAACCCTCCCAGGCTGAGGCATGTCTACACCAGCCATGGCTGTGTCAGGGTTTGGAGGGTATATGGATGAGCAGAGAAGGGGCTTGGGAACTTAAGTGAGCTCTCTTCTTAGTGTTGGGGCCCAGCGAGGCTGGGAGACCCCACTCACACCTTGGAGTCAGAGGGTACTGTCCCCAGGGCTGTGGAGGCCAGGCATGATAGTCTCTCCCCATTCTCCCCACTTCCCCTCCCAGGGCAGCCCATGACATTCCCCCCTGAGGCCCTGTGGGTGACAGTGGGGCTCTCTGTCTGTCTCGTCGCACTGCTGGTGGCCCTGGCCTTCGTGTGCTGGAGAAAGATCAAACAGAGCTGTGAGGAGGAGAATGCAGGTGAGTGGTGGGGGGTGTATGTGTGTGCACATGTATGCGGCTTTGGGTATGTTGTGTGTCCATGACATCAACATGAGTGTCACTTTCCAGTGACAGAATGAGTGTGGATGTGCAAATAGGGCTAAATCGTGTGTGTGTGGTCTTGAGGCTGCATATGTGTTGTGTGTGTGAACAAGTGTGAGCCTGCCTGTGAATGTGCAAATAGGGCAGGATCAGTGTGGTTATGAGTGTGACTGGAAGTGAGTGGTGGATGTGTAAAACTGAAGTGTGATGAGGGATGAATGTGTCTGTGCACACAAGTGTGACTGTGAGCGTGTAAGTCACGTGACTGTGTGGTGAGAGTGCAGGTTCAGAGCATGAGAATGTAGCAGCACAAGTGTAAAGCTTCAGGGGTTTGTGTGTCACCGTGAGAGGGTGGGCCTGCCTCAGAGCCGAGAGTCTGAAGCTGCTGCCGTTTACTGGGCTAGGGTCCGTATGAGTCAACTTTGGTGAGTGGTAGGTGGTGAGCTGACGTTGGTAGATAGGTGGTTTGACCTCCTTAGGTGAGTAAGTTCACTCTGGTGAGACGTGGGTGGGTGAGTGGACCCTGGTGGGTGGTACGTGGGTAAACATAGGTTTTCATGGGTAAGCATGAAAGTAGGTGGTGAGAGATGGGACACGACTAGGTGTCAGGAAGGAGAGCGCATATGTGAATGGAGAAGAGACTGGCCAGTTGACAGCGAGGTGGCTGGGTGGGCTGGTGGAAGGATGAGTGACAGACAGATGGGTGGGTGTGCATGATGGAGGGTGGTGGTTGATGGGTTGGTGGGTGAGTGGATGGAGGAGGGAATGGGGTGTGTGGAAGGGTGAGGGGTGAGCTCCAGGCTGGGAGCCCTTTCGTCCTGCCACAGACTCTGCTCTGCTCTGCATTGGTCTCAGGCCCCGACCCTTTGTCCAGCGTTTGGACTGCGGGGCAGGCCTGCTCAGCCCCATTTACCTGCCTCCTGCACTCCCAGGTGGGGAAGTGCAACGGCAAAGGTGAGGCTGAGAAAGTTTTTCATTCACTCTTCCAGGAGCTGAGGACCAGGATGGGGAGGGAGAAGGAGCCAAGACGGGTAAGTCTGAGCTTGGAGCTGCCCTACCTTGTTGGCTGAGGGAAAGACACAGGAACAGGGGTGGTGGAGGACTCCAGGATCTGGAGGAGCCCAGTTACTTGAAGATTTGAATGAAGTGTGTCCTGGGCGCTGAGGCATCCCAGGCCGGGTGCGTCTGGTGTTGGCTCATTGTTAGGTCCAGAGGCCGATTGCCCAATTCTCTCCCAGATGTGGCTCCATTTCTCCTGCCTGCCTTTACCTGTCCACCTGGGCTGGCTCCGCCCTGAGGGACCCTGCACTGTGGGGTCCGCTGGCTCCCTAGTGGGAAGTGAGGCCTCAGGAGACAGCATGGTCTGGGATAAGTTCCTGTCCAGCTCATATAAGCTGAGTGGCCTTGAGCAAGTCACTTTCCTTCTCTGGGCCTCAGTTTCCTCATAATAACTGCCTACCTTTATAGGTTGTGTGGGTTAAATTAAATGAGAAAATGTATACAAAAGGCCTAGTACCATCCCTGGTACCTATGAAGTGCTCAGTCCCTTGGCGTCCTGTTATCAGCAGACAGTTTAAGGCAGTCCCATTCCAGTCAGAGGCTCTGTAACTTGGGTCAAAGGGCTTTGCTCCTCTGGGCTTCGGTTTCCCATCTGTCAGGTGTCATCCTGGCCCTGCCTGGATGGCTGTTTTGAAGCTCTCTCCAGTGACTGGATAGGAAGGGGGTTTGCAAAGGGCCTAGTGTTTTGGGGACACAAACCTGGAGCCCAGCATGGGGTGGGTGCTGAGGCACTGGTGTCCTGTGGCCACTGGAGGCCTTGCTGCCCTCCCTTCCTGGGCTCCGGGGCTGGGAGAGGTAGGTTCCTGCTGAGCCATTTGGGATGGTGTCAGTTGACGCTGACACCTCCCCACCCCCCAGAAAGAAGGGAAGGAAGGGCAGGAGATGACACCTGGGGACTGCTGTAAATTATGCCAATTAATTCTCTGCCTTAGGTGTTGGGTGTGGTGGGTGTGGAGACAGCCCTGGGATCAGGCCTCATTTTTCGTGCCCAGAGGCAGATGTAGTTGGCAGAAGAGAGGGAGTGGGGAGAAGAGCAGGGCTTAGAGATTGGTCAGTCTGAGTTCTGCATGATCCCGGCCCACCTGGGGAGGTCTGCAGCCTCTCTTAGCTCCTTACTTCCCCCTTGTCTTAGAGCAGACTCAGTGCATGCCGCATCCCTAGCTCACTGGAGAGCGGGGTAGTGGTTCCCATTGTGTAGATGCAGAAAATTGAGGCCCAGAGAGGGGAGTGACAGGCCACAGAGTGGAGCTGGGACTTGGACAGCAGCCTCAGCCTCCTTCCCTGGAGCTGGCTGTTGCCCTCACCTTCCCGACTTCTTCCCTGGCCTCGTCACCCAGTCCTGCTAGCCCCCACTTCCTCCCAGCTCCTGTCCCTCTGCCTGACCCCCCACGCCACCACCTTCCACGGTTCCCCCCTCACCGTGTACTCCTTCCTTTCTTGCAGCCCTGCGGCCTCTGAAACACTCTGCAAACAAAGAAGGTAAAGACGTGGCGCTTGAGAGTGTGTCTGTGTCTGTGCGTCTGTGTGGAGGAGGCGGGAGGTGGTCATACCCTTCCCTGCAGACCTGAGGCTCCCTGCAGAAGAGCAGACTCAACTCCCCCCTGGTGAAGGGGCAGAGGGTGGAGTGACCAAAGTCCCAGCTGCTTTAAGAGGCTGCAGATAGGACAGAGGCTTAACCAGGGCAGGAGTTGATTTCTCTCCTGTGACAGTGTAAGCACAGGTGGTCTTAAGGCCACTGATGTCCTGGAGCCAGGGTCCATTTACCTGGTTGCCGCCCTCTTCCACTCAAAGCTTCCATCCCCCAGGCCAAGGTGGCGCCTCCAGCTCCACGCCCCCTCCAGACGGGAAGGAGGAGAGGGAGGTGTGTTTTTTCTAGGGCTTGACTAGAAATAGCTGATGCCCCTCCTGTTTACATCCGTTGGTCAGAACCTAGTCACACGACTCCTAACTCGAGGGAGGCTAGGAAATGTGTATGTGTGTTGTGTGGAAATACATGTGTATCTGCCTGTGTGTGTCTGTATTTTGAACAAAATACTCCGTGATGCAGACTTGCCACTGGATATCAGTGGCTTCCACCTAGAAAGTCCAAGTTGGTTGCTAAAGGTTATGGAAATGTAAATCTTTTTCAGGCTGCTTTGGTGTCCTTGTTAGGAAATAAACTTTCACCAAGTTTCTGAATGCTCATCCCTGCATTTAGCTTTCCTGTGGGGAGGAGGGAAGGATATAGGCCCTGCCCTCAGGAAGCTCCCAGAGGCGGGAGGCAGTGGGGCCCTCAGAAACCTGCGCAAAGTATATGATAAAAAGCTGGGTGACAGACTCAGACTTTCACGAACAGCAGTAAGAGGTCTTCAGAAGGGCAGCTTCGTGCAGAAGAGCGAGCCCCCTGGGTTGGAAAGGGAGACCTTCGTTCTGGTCTCTGCCCATGACCTTCTAGGAGCAGTTTCCAGACGATTGTGAGGATTAGGCAAGGTGCCAAATGCAGAAGTGCAAGTAAAGCAAGTCCTTCTGAATGCCATAGAATGTTCCGTGGCAGTAGTGGAGACCTATATTGGGGTCTGGAGGGATGGAGATAAATTATCCGCCTCCCTGTTGTTCTGAACCAAATGAGGCAAGAAGGATGGAGCAGATGGAGATCAAAATGTCAGCTTGGTTTCAGAAGAGAGCTGCTGGAGAATGTGTGTGCAGAACAGTGGGCTCCCGATCCTGCTCCCCAGGCGGGCAGCCTGGCCCCCAGTCTCTGGCCACGCTGGATGAGCTCAGAGGCAGCGCCCAGGAGGGAGAACCACTCTTCCTGGGCAGACAGCGCCCGAAGAATGGGAGAGTGGGGAGTGGGGTCACACATGCCCGGGTCCTCCTTCTGCACTCTCCATTCAGGCAGGGAGTGGAGGAGGCTGGGGTGTGAATCCGCTGGGGGCCCCTCCATGAGGAGACAAGAAGCCAGAGGGAAGGAGTTCCTCACAGCATCGCTCTTGGGGAAATCAATATAGGAAGGGGAAGTTGGGAGGGGTTTCCTGCTAGCGGAGGGAAGTGGGCCAGGCGGGGGACGATGGATGGGATGGACAGGCAGGGGAGATGGGAAGGGAAAAGTGTGCCAGGCAGAGGGGCCAGTGGGAGGGAAGTGTGTCTGGCGGGTGGACCCACGGGGACTGAGAGGATTGGGCCGTCCCCCTCAGGTGCCTTTGTGGTCTGTCTGACGCCCAGCTCCTGAGTTTGTGTCTGTCTGGGCCTCGATGGCAGTGCTTAGCACAGGACTCAGGGGCTACACGTGGGACTGCTGTGGCCCCTCTCACACATCCTCTCTGCCTGGAGAATGCCACATGCCTGGGGTTCTGGCACACCCCCAAGAGCAGAACCCCTGGCATTTAATGCTTTTTTCCCCCTTTGTTTCTTCTCATCATGAAATGCAGATGATGGACAAGAAATAGCATGACCACAAGGACCAGGGAGCTGCTGCCCCTGTCCTGGGGTCTCCCACCTCTGGCTGCACTGGGGCCTCAGTGTGAGCCCTGGGCTGGGGCTTCCCTGCCCCCAACAGTTGGCTCCCACTCTGGTGGGTCTACTCATTCTGCAAAGGACACGACACACAGACCACCCTGCAGCCTTATTTCTCCAATGGACACGATTCCCAAGTCATCCTGCTACCTTATTTCTCCGTGACACGATGCATAAATCAGCCTGCTGCCTTATTTCTTATGGACACAAGACACAGACCACCCCACCACCTTATTTCTCCAATGGATATGCTACACGGACCATCTGGCTGCCTTTTTTCTCCAAAGGACACCGACCCTCTGCCTTATTTCTCCAAAGACATGACACACAGTTCCCCCTTGCCGTGTTTCTCCAGTGATCCTGATACACTAGTTATCACTTCTTGGCCTTGCTCGCATCTGCCTGTAATCCCATCTCCTCAGACAGGGGTACTGCAGCCTCAGCATCTCCTTGAGTCCAGAGGGGTGTCCTCCTGCTCTGGGCCCAGTGTTGGCCTTTTCCCTCCCCCGGGCATGTCTATGTGAAGACAGCCACCTCCCCCGGGCATGCAGACACGCAGGTGCACGTGCTGGAACACGTACCCACCTCCCTGGCCCAGTCTCTTCCATGGTGCTCTGGGCTGTGCCCGTGAGCCCCCCCACCGCCCACCCTCCCCAAGGGAAGCATGTGCTGGTCACACTGGGTCTCTGGGCTGCTGCATGGGCCCCCTGGGGGTCAGCTTCTGTCCGTCTGCTTTTCCTGCCTTTCATGTGTCCCTTCAAGTAATGTTCCCTGAGCATCCGTGGTGTGTCAGCGCTGCGTTAGGAGTGTGAGAAGATGAGCCCCTCCCTCAAGCAGCTCGCCCTTCAGCTGGGAAACCCGTGCGGAAACAGCGGTTCAGAGGGCGCTCCTGCCTTGCTCCCTACTGTACTCCTCTGTGCCCACAGCTCCCTGGATACCTCACCCCCATCCATCCCTAATCCTTACCCAGAGCAGAGGGCGGGGGCAGGATCCTGGAGAGAAGGACGGAGCCTCTCGCCGCAAGTGGAGAATCTGATGGTTTCCAAAGTGTCTTTCCAGGGGTGAGCAGGTGGCCAAGGCCCACCAGATCTGGAGAGTGAAGCCTAGGGGACACCTGGGGCCTCTCCTCGTGGGCTGGAGCCTGGGGGCAGGGACATAGCCACCCCTCCCCCATGGTGCTACTCTGAGGCTGGGGCAGACAGTTCCCAGCTTGTCTCCAGCCGGCCCCCAGCGTCTGGCAGAGTGACCTTCTGGTGTTCTCTTGCTGACCTGTCTCCCTTCGCCAGGAATGGAAGACATGGGGATTTCTAATTTAAATGTGGGACTCTGAGGAATTTTGTTAACTGCGGGTGTATTTGGGAAAAATAAATGCCTTCGTAGAAAGTTTTTTCTCTGCAGAGTATGTGGAAACAGGCCGGGCATCAGGACTCGGCAAGAGGGATTCCCTCCTGGACAGTTGAGGCCGGGGTAGGGATGCCTGGATCTCCTTCTCTCACTGTCTGTAAATCACTGGGTCTCCATGGCCGTGTGGCCCCCTCCCTGGCCTTAGCTTCCCCCTTGGTAAGGTGAAGTTGGCTGTCCAGAAAGCCAGGCTTTGGCTACTGTGTGGAGCTCCACTCACTCCTGGGAACATCACTTAATTTCTCTGTCTCAGAAGACTCGGACCCTAGGCTTGTTTGGGGCCTCCCCTGAGGCCCCCATTTTACAGATGAGGAAGCTGAGACCGGGAAAGGAGTTCTGCATGCTGTTCCTGGCTGACCCAGTGGAATGGGCACTCGTTCTGAGTCAGAGGTCCAGGTCCAGGACCTCCTTCTGCCCTGTGGCCCTGAGCAGGGCATTTAGCTTCTCTGGACCTTACTTTTCTTATATGAAAAATGGGCCTGAGGGTTTCACCACCTTCCACCTCCAAAGACTGAGAAGAGGGGGTGAATGCGGCAGGCAAACATGTTTCCAAAGAATGGGGTTCGGGGATGTGGGAGCCCTCAGCGTACTGTGCTCACTTGCCCCCTGGCGGCAGGGTCTCAGCACCTGACAAGCCAACCAGTCCCGGGCTTGGCAGGCCCTGGGGCGGCAGGGGGAGCCGGGGCTGGGGGCCAGGACACTGCACCTTTGTTCTTGGCTCCACTACTAACTTGTGACCGAGTCCTTCATCCTCTGAACTCTCATTTCCTTCTCTGTCAAGTAGAGGTGATGAGTCCTCCCCTGAAAAGAGTGCGGCATTCTTTATACACTGGAGCATTTGTGGTTGAGTTGATGGCCCTGGGGGGGTGGGGGGTGGCCACCTCACTTGAAGTCCCATGGCTGGGCTCTGGGTGGTTTTAGAATCAGGACACTTGTACCTGGGCTCTGCCCTAGCCCCTTGTCCCCCTGTGCACTCGAGCGTGTTGCCCACATCACTGGACTTCAACCCCTGTACCTGTAAGGTAGGGACAATAGTAGTTCTTGTTTCACAGGAGTGTGTGGAGGTTGGACAGGGCCGTGGGTAAGAAGACACTGCAAACTATAAAGTGCTGGGTGCCCGTGAGGGATCATCTCCTTCTCTACAGTGGGGGCCGCACACTCTTGCTCCCTAGGTGCTTTTGTAGATGGAGCGAGTGCAGGGACCCAGAGCAGGCTGTCTGAACCTCAGTTTGCCCATCTGTAAAACAGGCACGGTAACTGGTGGTTTTTCTTTCTGACAGGGCTGGGGGAAGGCTCCGACGCAATGCTTTCTCAACTGATCCCGGGAGGGACTCGCCTGGGGACTGAGGGGTCAGGAAGGTGGCCACTAAGTTCCCTGGTGACAAGTGCCCCAGAGAGCAGTATTTTTAGCTGGACTTCCTGGGCAAAGCTCCAACTCCTGCATTTTAATGGAGAAATAATTCACACAGTGTGACAAGCGGTAGCCTGCAGGTGTCATATCCATATTAAAGAGGGGACAGAGCAAGGGTTCATTTGCCTGGCGCCAGGTGTGACCAGAATTCATCTCCAGGACCATTTGTAACCAGGGCCGTGAAGACCAATTAGTGGATCTGACCACTCGGAGGGAGGATACTAGGGGATCGGGGGTGAAAAGGAACAGCTGGGGTCCCTGAGTCATCCTGCCTTTCTCTCTCTGCTGTTTCCTCTTTCAGAGCACTCTGCTTCCGCTCACAGGCAGGAGCGGAGCCTTCCACGGGGTCTGTTCGGGGGGAGGCGCCTGACCTTGCTCGTCCCAGGAGGTGGTTGCTGAGTGGGAGGCTGGTGCTTGTGGGCCAGTAAGTGGAGACCCTGGCAGATTCTGAGCCAGGCAATGTCCAAAGATCCTGTTGCAAAGCCCAAGTCTTAAACTGAGATGTGAAGCAGAAGTTTGCCCGGAGTAGTCAAAGCCCCAGGCCTCCAAGTGCAGGGCACTCACAGAGAAGCACGAGCCCAAGGCTGGCGGGAAGGGAGGCGCCAGAGCGTGGGGGTGTGTGGGGAGCAGCGGGTTCAAACACTACAATGCAAACAGTACAGAAATGTATAAGGTGGTTGTCCTTGCCTCCAGTCTGCACTCAGGGAAGCACTATTAAGGGTTCACTATCTTCCAGGCTTTTCCCCAGGCTTGCTTACACATTTACAAAAATGAAATCATATATGTTGTTCTGCAACTTTTTTGTTTTTCTTTACCATTTTCTCGGGTCTATTCTACAGTACCCTCCTCCTCTTTCTTTACTTCTTATATTGAGGTGTAACATACGTCTAGTCTTTAAAAGATGCTAATCCTAGTGGCCAGGCGGGTGGCGCAAGTGGTTAAGTGCGCACGCTCTGCTTTGGGGGCCCCGGGGTTTGCAGGTTCGGATCCTGGGTGCGCACCAATGCACCGCACCAATGCACCACTTGTCAAGCCATGCTGTGGCGGCATCCCATATAAAGTGGAGGAAGATGGGCACTATGTTAGCTTAGGGCCAATCTTCCTCAGCAAAAAAAAGAGGAGGATTGGCATTGGATGTTAGCTCAGGGCTGATCTTCCACACCAAAAAAAAAAGATGCTAATCCTCAATGTATGGCTCCTTGCATTTTTACACTTTCAGATATATAACACTTTCAGAATCCAGAAAGTTCCCTCGTGCTCTTTCCCAGTTAGGAGCCCCATCCAGAGATACTATTCTGGCTGCTTTCACCATGGAATCATTTTCTTTCTCTTGAACTTCATGTAAATGGAATCCTACATTTATATGCTATTTTGTGTCTAGCTTCTTGCAAAAACCTCCCTCATTCTTTTCAAATGACTACCTAGTATCCATAGAGAGCTGTTCTAGAATATATTTTGCCAGTTCCTACAGCTGGATACAAATAATGCAGCCTGTGTTCAGGTTTCTACAGTATGGAGCCCCAGAAGTGAGATGTCGGGGTCATAGGCCTGTGCATTTTATTTATTTACTTTTTTGTGAGGAGGACTAGCCCTGAGCTAACATTCAATGCCAATCCTCCTCTTTTTCACTGAGGAAGATTGGCCCTGGGCTAACATCCGTGCCCATCTTCCTCAACTTTATATGGGATGCCGCCACAGCATGGATTGACAAGTGGTGCGATGGTGCACGCCCAGGATCCGAACCTGCGAACCCTGGGCCGCTGAAGCGCAGTGCGCGCACTTAACTGCTGCGCCACTGGACGGCCCCAGGCCTGTGCATTTTAAATGATGGTAGAGTTGCCAATTGTTTGGGCTACCTTTCTAGCCAGTCCCTGTGGCAGCAAGAATGTGCAAGCAAAGAACACTTAGGGCCACTAGCAAACAGATTCTAGACAGGGCAGGAATGGTGCTGGAAACTCCCTCTGTAGCAAGGCTCTCAGGACCTCAGGGGTGGAACAGTGGATGGGACCTGTGGTCATCCCTTCCTCCCCCAGCCCCTCTGCACGACCTTCCCCTTCACCATCTGCTTTGTGGTGGCTGCTGCCTCGGTTCCCCAGGAGCTGAATTCATGGACCCCCGTCCTGGAGGTGAGTGCGTCTGCCTCCTGCTGGATGGGGTGGGAGCAGCTCCGAGGTCTGAGTGTGTGTCAGGGCTGGGCTGAGCCTTGCATCCTGCCCCAGAACACTGACCATAATGGATGGGGGGAGGCTCACCAGCACCTCGCTGGATGCAGGTGCCTCAGGGCAAGTTAAATCTCCTGCACTCGTGTCTCAGGGTGTTCATAACCCGCCCTTTGGCTCCACCAGCTCCAGGTAATTATGGTGACACCATTTCACCACTAATGAGGTGGTGCTTGTTAGAGCACAGGAAACCCTGGGTCTCACGGGCAGACACATCCCAGCCCTCAAAGACAGAGTCTGGGACCTTTGTCCCCAAACTTTCCCCAGCACCTGAGCAGAAAATAGCCCCCTCCCCTCAACCTCTCTCCACTGATGTTTTTTCTCCACCTCCATCGCCCTCCTCTGGACATGTTTCATCCTTGTCCCTTTCAGATTGAGGCCCTGGCATAGATCATGTTTCAGCTCATCATAGAGCAGCCTCTCATCTCCTTGATCCTGAGCGCTATGCTCCTCGTGATGCCATTAGTCCAGTGGCTCTTAGCCCTGGCTGCATATTAGCATCACTTAAGAGATTTCTAATAATACTGGTGCCTGGCCTCCAGCCCTAGAAGTTCTGATGCAGTTGGTCAAGATCGTTGCTCAATATTTGATATGTATAACCCAGGGGTTCTAGCTTGGCTTACAAGTTGTGCAAAATAGGATTCAGAGGGACAGCCCTGAGCAGAGACCTTTGAGACCAGGCTCCTGAGACAAGCTAGCTGTCTCGGTGATCGTGAATCTGACCAAGAAGTGTTTGTTTTCTCACTAAAGGAAGCACAGAAAATACAGGTGCAGGGGAAGGTTGAGGGAAGTGATCATGTTTAGCGTGGAGAAGAGGGGGACCCTGTTCCCTATGTTGTGGGGCCCGAGGGAGAGCAGGAACCCTGAGTTCCTGCCCTTGGTCAGACCAGACACCCAGGCTCTGGGGGAGTGAGGAAGGATGGGGCACCACGGACGAAGACTCAGTATTGGAAATGGGTCTTCACCACCCCTCCTCCTACTGCCTCCCTTTCTCCCTCTGTCTCTTTCCCTTGTCACCCCCGGACCTCCAGATGTGCAGTCACGTGGCTGGTTCTGGCTCCCTCCCTCCCTCCAGCATCATGTTCCCCGCAGAGGGAAGAACCATCTGTCCCACTCCCTGCAGCCGTCAGTCTGCGCGTGTGTGCCAGGCTCAAGGAAGCAGCCTTCTCATCTTCCTGCTTTCTTCCCCGCCCCCCGCCTCAAAATTGCTTCTGCCCCAGGATATCCTGGGGCCTCTACTATACTGCAACCCTGCCATATCCAGAGTGACAAGAGCACAGTGTCTCTCCTCTCCCACTGCCCTTACTGCCCTCCTGCAGGGCCTCTGGCCTCTAGTCCTTCCTTGGTCTCAAAACTCACCTATCCAGAGTCTACCTAACTCGGCCCATAATTCACAGGCCATCAGGATCCCTGGGTCCTGGTCTGTACCCTAGTCCACTCCCTTCCTGCCTCTTATGTTTCCACATCCCCTCCAAAACAGTTCCTGCAGAACGTGGCCCCCACTCATGGGGTATTGGGAGGAAGGACCGACAAACGTCTCTGGCAGCCACTGAACTGTCAGGCTGCCTTACTTGCTAAGATAATTTAGTGTAATTTGCTGCTAATGAATGAACGCACTACTTTTCGTTCCTATAGCTTTCATAATTTCTTTGCAGTCCATGTGTTCACTGAAGGCAGCTTCAGCAAACATTCTGGAAACCTGAGGCTGGCCAGGTTGCAGAGGGAGCTCAGCCTCCTTGGGTGACCACGCTGAGGGCCTTGGTGACACAGCCAGTGTGCTGATTTCCTTGGCGTCTCTATCCACGCTGCCCTCCTGATGCCCACCTGCCTGCCCACTGCAGCTGGGAGGATCTGGGTCAGCCCAACAAGAGAATGCTGGCAGCTAGAGATACTGGACCGAGGGCATTTGTGGGCTGGGCTCTGCAGTGCTGGGAGAGGAGTGCATTCTGCTCCATCTGGAGGATGGGTGATGAGGGAGAAGGGGCCAGAGATGACTGACGGAGTGGCAGAAGTTGCATGTAACATATTCAATCCTGTTTACAAGCCTTTGCTTAAGCTCTTCCCCCCACCGGCTCTGCCCTCTCTCTCCTCTGCCTGTGCAAATCCGACATACTCCCTTCCGTGTATCCCCACAGATCTCTGACTGCACCTCAGCGGCATTTCACAGCCACGATAAAGCACTGGCTCCTTCCCTGTCCTCTGGGAGTCCATCTCCTTCTCCCCAGAGCAGGTCTAGATTCCCCTGCACAGCCCAGGGCACAGGGCAGCCCCTGTATGCTGCAGGCAGGGAAGTTCCCAAACCACATTAATGCAATCTCTGGATGGAAAGGACTGAGGCTGAAGTTTGCTTCTGCACTATTCATGAAAAAAAGGATTTCCCAGCGAATGAATAATGTAAATGAGGCTGCCAAAGGGTGCTTAACCTATTTAAAGGAATAATCTATTTTAAAAATCTCTTAGAAGCCCCTATTTACCTAGAAACAATTGATATGGTAATTGTAAGTCATTCTTTTATTTTTTATTTAGCAGAGGACGTTCCCTAAGCTCCATTTGCCACTCCCACACTCTGTGTGGGGAATGCTACCTGCTAACCCTTGGGGAGCTGGGCACTGAATGCTCTGTGTCCTTGCAGGCCGCATCTGTAAAATGGGATCAAGAGTAGTACCCCCTCCCTGGTTGACAGAGATGGAGAGAGATCGTCCAAAGGACAGAGGCTTCATGGGGCCACCTCATCTGCACTTAACGGAGTGTGAATGGATAGGAAGGAACAGATGCTGTTGGGCTCAGCCCGACAAAGGCGATTTGACCTGAGACCAATAGAGAGGGGACAGGCAGTCAGACAGGGTCTCCCGGGGGCGTGGGAGGATGGAGGCAGGGGTAGGAGGATTGTTCATTGCTCAGCTGAAGATGGCAGTGGAAGGAGCCCCAGGCATGAGAGGGAAGCAGCCATGGCACCCTGGGTACCAGCACTGCAGATCAATGTAATCCCTTGGCCTGCAGATCGATTCTGCTTTCTCAGGGTTTAATTGGCTTGTTGGCTTTGGCTTGGGGAAGAGAAAGAAGCTCTTTCCCAAGGAGAGGAGCTGCATCAGAGTCAGCCGTTGTGCCTCCGTCCCTGCCCCACTCCCACCAGAGGGATGATGGGGCAGCAGGCAGACACCATTCTTACTCCCTCCCCAGGCCCCAGCCGGGGCGCTCCCTGCCTGCTGGAGTGGGGCAAGGAAGGTGGAGATGCTCCTGGGGATGGCTGTCTGGCCCTGTGCACCTGCTCTGGCTCTGCTGCTCCTGGTCTGATGAGGCCCTGGATGGGTGTGGGGGAGGGGAGGGAGGAGTGGATGAAGGAGTAGGGAGAGGAGAGCAAAGGACAGCATCCACAAATCTGGAAACATCAGCTTGCCCAGGAAGGAACCTCCCGGCCTCTTCTCCACTGTACAGTTGAGCTCAGAGAAGGGGAGCAATTGCCCAGCAATGGGGAGCAAAGCTCAGAGGAGGACCCAGAAGGCCCCCACCCCCAGCTCAATGCCATGTCCATGGGACTCTGTTATATAGCCCTACGGGGTTCAGTCCAAGGATGGGAACCTCCTGCAAGGGGTGGGGCAGCCCAGCAAAGTGGGCTTCTCTTTGCAGCCCCCACAGGGCCAGCCCCTCTGAGGGAGCAGATGTTCCACTGGTGGTGGTGGCGGCAGCAGAGACCTTACGGGGCCTTTCTCCTCCCAGCCTCCTCAGCAGCCTCCTCGCTGCTCCTGTGGTTTTCCTAATAAACACCTTTAAAATATTTATGAAGGCAACTTCAATGAAGTAACACAACATTGCTTTAAAATGATTTTCTTCTTCTAATAGGTAGCTTTGGCATAAGCTCTGAGTCCCAAGCTCCTCAGGGCAGGCCCACCAGGTGAAGCCCCAGGGTGGGCACTCAGGGGTCTCCCTTACTGAGATCCCTTCCCTTTCTCGGGGGGCCAGGCCTGGTGGCGGCTGTGGAGGTGTGACAGTTTGACAGGGCTCAGGGATGGACTCTGGAGGAAGGGGTCAAGGTGGTAAGGAGACTGCCCCCAAGGCTCTGGGAGAACTCCCGACATGGGAGGAGCCTGAAAACTAGAAGTTTCTCTGGAACCATGGACAGCACCTCCAAGCTCTGCCCGTGGGGGACTGAGAAGCCCAGGAGCTGGGAGCTAGGACTCCTTTGTTGATAGGAATCGGGAAGAGCTGTGTTCTAGAAGGAAGTGAGGGATGCCATGGGTTGGCAGGGAGGGGACTGAACAGTTGGTGGCTGAGCTCAGCTACTCCCAGCAGCCCTGGGAGGGAAGGATACGATAGCATCACCTGTGTGCACGAGCGGGAGGGTGGGACTCGGGATATGCCGCTGGTCCCCAGATTTGTCCATTTGGCCTTTGAAGCTCCAAGGAGCCCCACCTGCCCTCCTTGCACAAAGCCCTGTGCTGCCCTCTCAGCTAGGATGGCACCTTGTCCTACTTCCTCCTGGTGCAGCTGGGGAAATCGATGCTCCTCCCCATGCCCCGCCCCTGCCCAGTCTAGAAGGAAAACCCTTGTCCATATCTATCTGGAACGCAGATGGGAGACGCTGAGGGAGAAATTGGAGGAGATGGGTTCCGTCCTCACCCCGCTCGCGCCCAGGAAAGTCTCTTTCTAACAACTGTTTTCATCACCATTGCCTAAAGCCTGGAGCTGCTCTAATTACGTGTCAGGCTTGCATCTGACAGGAAGCATTTTAATTATTAATTTGAAGTGTGCTGAGCTCTGGGATGGAGGAGGGCAGGTTCCTTAAGCTCATCCACACCCAGCCCTGTCTGTTGGGACCTCATTAGTGACACCTCGGCCTCCCAGGGCTCCCTCCCAGCTGGAGCCTCTTCCCTGCCAGGCCCAGGATCTGCGTCTCCCACTTCCCTGCTCTTCCTAAGCCCTCACTTTGCACAGCTCCTGCTTGTTTCTTTTACTTCCCTATGTCCTTCAGCACAGAGTCTACTGTTCCCACTATATAGATGGAGGAGACGGAGGCCCAGGGAGGGCAGGGAGTCTGCAACAGCCACAGATGGGGCAGAACCTTTGGGTTTTCCAGTTCGGGCTCCTCAGTCCTTGCCTGCCAGTGGAGGTGGCCGTCTGCAGGGCTGTGTCCCCTATTGCATCCCCTCATCATAGCCATGTCATAAGGTGGCATGCAAAGTTTTCTTTGATTTGTTGCATGCATCTGGTGCTTTTAAGGAACAGTTTCCTTGCTCCGTTTACACCCAGGCATGGGCACGCCCTTCTGGGTTCTGGGCCTGGTCCACTTGTCCTGTCTCAGGTGGGGTCTGTCCCAGGGCCTGCTGCAGATTGAGGACAATTTACCTGTTGTCTCTTCTGCCCCCAGTCAAGGGAGGCTCATCCTCTGCTCACTGGTTGTTTTCTAGACTTGACCCTCCATACTGTCCTGTGTATCGAGGCTGTCCCTTCTGTCGCATGTCATTGTTCCTGCATTTCTGGATTCAGAGCCATGATGCCAAAGACTAGGCAGCAGCCCTGGAGCTGCTTTCATGTGTGTCCAGCTGCTGACTTGCTTCTGTATCTGAAAATACCTTTTGCTTTTCCTCTGAGTCTGAGTTGTTTGTAAGGTTGAGATGGCTTCCCAGGCTTCCCTCCTTGTGTTGCTGGCTGCCCAGGCAGCCTGGCTCCACCCTGGCTCATCCCCGTCCTTCCCAGGGCACGCCTGCCTCTGCCTGCATCAAAGGCTTGATGCTCAGGTAGTCGCTCTCGGCCAGTGGCCTCTGGTTCATTTCTTATGCAGCCTTCCTTTGTGCTAGATCCTGGGCTGTAGTTGGATGAAGAGGTCGTGATCCACTAGGGGAGATGAACATTTATACGAATTTGATTTAGGAGGAGCTGTGGGGTCCAGAGGAAGGAAGAAAGACACTGGAGGAGTTGGAGAAGGCTTCCCAAAGATGGTGACACTTGAACTGAGTCTTGAATGATACTTGGTATTTTAGTCATAGTTGGGTGCAGGAAACAGAAGCTATTGTGTCTTAAGCAGAAACGTTGAATACAGGGTATTGGGGGCTTACAAAATCATTGGGAGGGCTGAGGGAGCAGGCTTGAGGCTATGTCTCCAGGAATGACTCCAGAATACCACAGAACTGACCAGTCCGGAGGCGGGTACCTTGGCCGCAATCAGAAAGGCACTGTGGTAGGCTGACCAGCCACGTCCTAGTTCCTGGAACCTGTGAATGTTACCTCTTATATGGTGAAGGGGACTTCGCAGGTGTGATTAAGAATCTTGAGATGGGGAGTTTAGCCTGGATTATCCAGGTGGGCCCAATACAACCACAAAGGTCCTTATAAGAGGGAGGCAGGAGAGCAGAGTCAGGAAAAACAAAAGGAGCTGGGATGACAGAGCAGGAGCTGACTTGAAGATGGAGGAAGGGGTCATGAGCCAAGGAATGCAAGTAGCCTCTGGAAACGAAAAAAGGCTCTGGATTTCCCCTAGATCCTCCAGAAGGAACACGGGCCTGCTGACCTTGACTTGAGCCCAGTGAGATTGATTTTGGACTTCTGACCTCCAGAGCTGTGCGAGAATAAACTTGTGTTGTCTTAAGCCTCTAAGTTTGTAGCAAGTGGTCATAGCAGCTGATAGAATACGGGGTGTAGGGGAGGAAGCACTGGGTCCCAGGACTCGCTGCCACTGCCTGCTCCGGGGATCAGGCAGCGTGGTGCTGCTGCCTCTGCGCACCCGTGACGCTGAAGACTCGACACTGAGGTGCTGCGGCACTTACACAAGCAGGTTTGCTGGCTGAAAACAGCCCAAGGCAGTCACAGAGCCTCCACTTCTCTCTGCCTCCTCTTGCCAGAGTGCCTCCAATTGCTGGATCCTAGCTCACACAGGGAGCCGGAGCTGCAGGGGGGCCTGGGGAGTGTCGTTTTTAGCTTTCCAGCCACAGCTGTCCAGCAAGGCCACTAGGATGGGGTGGGAATGGAGTGCTGAGTGTTAACCAGACATGTCAAACACCACGGGGAATAATGCGTGATTAAAAGGAGTAACGTGTTAAAACCTGTCTATGGGCTCACCCTGAGAACCTCACCCTGGCCCATGCACAGTGTTGTAACTGACCCCTGTGTTCAGATGAGGCTCAGCTATGCGCCCAAAGTCCCACGGCAAGCAAGTGATAAAGACAGAGTGTGAACCCAGCTTTGCTCAACTTCAGAGCCCGAGCTTCTAACCACTACCCAGCACTGAGGAGAAGCAGGGTCAGTCCCATGAGGGGAAACGGCCTTGAAGAACACAAAGGCGTGAAGGACCCAGGCCCTCAGGGACTGTGAGCAACTCACCGGCCTTGAAGGAAAGCTGCATGGATGAGAGTGGCAAGGAAAGCAGAGACCAGCAGAGACCAGGCTATGGAGGATCTCAAGTGTCCTGCTTTGTAATCCTAAAGGCCATGAGGAACCACTGAAGTTGTTTTCTTTTTTTTCTTCATAGAAGGTTTTAAGGCAGGAGAGTGACAAGTTGTTTTGTATTTTCTATGTGAAGAGTGGTTCACACTAGAGATTGGGAGCTGAGTCAGGGAGAACAGACTGAGCCCTGACCCTGCTCACACACTGAGCCCTGACCCCGGTCACAAACTGAGCCCTAACCACCCTGGTCACACACTTAGCTCTGACCCTTGTCATACAGTGAGCCTTGACCCTGGTCACACAATGAGCCCTGACCCTGCTCACACACTGAGCCCTGCCCCTGCTCACATACTGAATCCTGACCCTGGTCACACACTGAATCCTGATCCTGGACATAAACTGAGCCCTGTCCCTGGTCACACACTGAGCCCTGACCTTGGTCACACACGGAGCCCTGTCCCTGCTCACACACTGAGCCTTGATCCTGGTCACACACTGAGCCCTGACCCTGATCACAGACTGAGCCCCGCCTTTGCCCTAGACTGAACCAATCCTTGGCCTCTCCCTGAGCCCTAACTCTGAATGTAGACTGAGCCTGTGGGGTAGCTGAGCCCTTATCTCATCCAAGCATCCTAGGAATCTACTGATCACGGGGGCAATCAGGTGAAAGAGTGATTCACTCAATACAGCTGTTCCCTAGTGCTACGTCTGCAGCCCAGAGCTCACATCTTAAAAAAGCAGAGAAGCGTCAGCTTCCTCGTGAAGGATGACTGGACAAGGCTTGCTTTGCACCTGATGAACTAAGGAGGAATAGGAGGAGGAGGAGGTGGGGTAAGAAAGGAAGGTGAGTTCCTAGAACATGAAGCCGCCTTTCCCATAATGAAGGGGGTTCTCGTTACAAACCTGGAGCTCCCTGAACCAGATGGAGGCGGGGGAGCACAGAGCAATAACCTGGAGCTAGGTGTGCGCTGCTGGGCCTCCAGGAGGGAGATCAGACCCTAGGCCCTCCCACAGCCATATCCAGGCAGGTCTTACTTAGTGAGAAGAGGGCTGAGGGGACCTGGTAAGCAAGGCAAGCTGAACCATCCCTCACTGGCATCCACTGGCGAGGCACAGGCAACACTGCTGGAGGCAGCAGGAGGCTGCAAGTCAGAGGGGGCAGCAGGCAGAGCCAGCCCCTGGGAAAACAATCCATTTGTTTTGGCGGTGGGTACAAGGTACTTACAACATGGGGAGTGGCCCAAGGTAGTCAGAGATGAGGTAAATCTCTCCCTTGTGCTGGGGCCTCTAGCACTTTTCCCTTCCAGCTCCAGGGGCCACTGTGGGCTGTGCCTCCTCCACCCCACCAACAATGCAGATTTCCTGTTTTGATTCCAGCCTAGCAGGCCTCTGTCTTATCTCTAAAGTCTCCAGGGGACAAGGGAGGTTTCTGCCTGCTACCAGGTATGGTCATCTACAGTGTGGGGGAGGTACACTTTTCCTAACACACAACTTGTTAAAATCCCCAGGACACCACTGGCTCTGGTGGGCCCACTTCCAGCAAAGCTGGAAAGAGGTCTCTGGCTGTCTGCGGATGCTCTGCTCTGGCCCCAACTTCCTGCACCGCCTCTGTGATGACATAAGGGGCAGGTACCATCACTCTCTGGATGTTGCAACCTAACCCTGGGAGCAGCCACAGGAATGTCCTACGGGACCTTCCTCCTAAGCTCAGCACATTTCCTAGGGCCAGTATGACAGGGAGGCAGAGAACCCTTGAGAGGGAAGAAGCATACATTGATGGTGCACATTCTGCCAGGCCCTAGATAGGGGCTTGACATGTATTTTGTCATCAAGTGATCACAGCAGAGCTGTTGGGGGAGTCTTATTACCCTTGAGAAAGAGAAGCTCCAAGAAATTAAGTAACTCATGCAAAGTCACAATGTTAGTAGGAGATGGAGCCTCAATTCAGACCTGGGTCTCTCTGGCTCCAAAGTCTGTGACCTCATCCTGTGCCACTTCTAGGACAGCCTCCTCCAGGCTAGCCCTGCCCACCCTTTGGTCTGAGGTGTGGACAGCTTCTGAATCTGGCCATGGGTGTCAGCGATCTTGAACCTTAAGACCCTGGATGGTTCTCGGCTGGGCCTGGGCTGCCACAGATCCTGTTTTTTGCCACCTGAAATTTTGAGATGGGGTCTCTGCCAGGCATGAGAGTGGGAGAAGGGTGGGGTGGGAATTATGGTCCTCTTGGGACCAGTCTGGCACCCGGGCAGGGGCTTTGTCACTAGCCACACCATGCCTCCTGCTCTGTTCCATATTGGAACCTCTCTGAACCACAGTGGGTGAGGTGAGGGTGTCCTGGGGGCAGCTGGAGCTCAGAAGCATGAGGGATGAAGAGTCTATGAATCTGGGGTCTAGAAGGCCCTGGCAGTCTCAGGTAGGAGTCTGGGCCGTGCATCCTTGTGGTCCAGTGCAGGTGCCAGAACCGCCATGTTGCACAATTCCAAGGGGCATCATTCCTGTGGTGTACTATTGGGAACTGTGCTGAGGTGGCCATTCACATGGGATATAACATGAATGGTGTCCCTGGAGATATGCAGTAAAAGAAGTTCTGATAGGGCTGGGGCAGGGGCAGAGGGGGCTAAGGGTACATGGCTTGCCAGCAGGGTGTCTGGAGGGGCTTCTGGGGCAGTCTCCCAAGGCCACCAGAGTAGGGGAGTAGGGGGATGTGGATGCTGACACAGACCTTGCTTGTCTGAAGCTTCATTGGGCCTTCAAAATGGACAAAACTTATGGGGCAAAGGCACTTGATTAAGCAAAATTTCACTTAACTGACATCTCACAACGTCCCATCCAGCACTTGAACGGTGGCAATTAGTTGGTGATTGAGGTGTCTCTGTGGCTGGCGCTCCGGGATTGATGAAATAGCTACAAGGGCTATTTGACTTGAAGATTCCTTTATTAAAAAGTATGAAATCATCCCCCAACCCTGCAGTGATGCCTCTGAAGTAGAAAACAAACGAAGCAAACAAAACTGGGTGGATTCCTTAGCACTCCCAGCCGAGTCGGCCGCCTCAAAGAGCAGGAGGGTCTGGCAAAGTGCGCTTCTTGTCCCTTCGCTCCCCCAGACCCAGAATGACACCTCCTCCTCCTAGGAAGACTTTGGGATTCATGGCCCCCCTCTGGATCTGGAGGAGGTTTAAGTCCTAAGGGCAAAGGAGGGCTATTGAGGGCCTGAGCAGGGGTGAGAGGCATATTCAGTCAACATATGTTCCCTGGGGATCTACTGTGTGCCAGCTCCTGGAAGCACATTCCTGCCCTCAAGGGGCTTGCCATCCGCTGGAGGAGACAGCTGTGGGGAGGAGGTGGGAATAAATCTCAGTGTATTAACGAGGGTGCATGGAAGGTATTTTTAAGACACAGCAGGGGCAGAAGAAAAGGAATGGCATGGTAACAGATGAATTGGGGGCAGGTTGGATCAGCAGAGGACTCAGACTGTAGGCCCAGAGCAGCCACTGCAAATGAATGCAGGCCACCAGATGGTGTGGGGGGAGTGGGGTATTGGGGGTCTGGTTAGTGCCCACACCACCTGGAGGGGCCCTGATGCTCAGCTCTTGCTTACTGTTTCATGCGGGATACCAGCCCAGTGTTGTCAGATCTATTGATATTTTTTGAGCTTTTTTTTTAGAGCAAAATTGAGAGGATTTTCCCCAAGAAATCTGAAATCTGTATTTTTATGTATAATCCTTTTTGTTTTTTTGCTAGGAAAGATTCACTCTGAGCTAACATCTGTTGCCAAGCTTTCTCTTTTTTTTTTTCTCCCCAAAGCCCCAGTACATAGTCGTATATTCTAGTTGTAAGTCCTTCTAGTTCTTCTATGTGAGCCGCCGCCACAGCATGGCTACTGACAGATGAGTGGTGTGGTTCCATGCCCGGGAACTGAACCTGGGCCACCGAAATGAAGCACACCAAATTTTAACTCCTAGGCCATCAGGGCTGGCTTTGTACAGTCCTCTTTAAAACCAAATAAAACTATATGTGGGAGGCAAAACAGGTGTGCAGGCCACCAATTTGCAACCTGTGGGCGAGAGGAGGAGAAAAGCCCAGTGAATTGGAGGGTGAGTAGGGTCACCTTGACTTGAGGGGGTGGGAATGGGCTAGAGAAGTTCTCAGGGCACTCCTCCCCGCCAGGGGCTTCCCGACCTGTCCCTCCCCCCGAACTCCTGGGTCACCAGTGAACTCCTTTCCTTCCCCACCTCACCAAAGTGGACTTAGCCATCACTACCTCCTTCTGGAAGCCTCCCACAATCAGTCTGCTACTTGGCTCAGGGGAAATTCTCCATCCTTACAGAGGTGTCCTGGGAAGGCCCTACCACTGGCCACCAGGAAACCCCACAAAAATCAGGGCGCCATGCCTCTTTTCACGGTTCCTCCACAGTGCCTGGTAGTAACCCCCGCCTCGTCCTGCACTCTTGGGGGTGGAGGACCGGTGGGGTAGACTGAGGGGCAGGTGAGCTGGTGCCTGGAGACTGGGTTTCCGGGCTTCTAAGATGGCAGCAGGGAGGATGCCCTGCTGGGTCCACATCACCTGCCGTTGCCCCAGCAAGAAGCTCCTACCCTCTGCGTGTCCCAGCAGGGACAGGAGAGGGAGCAGCCTGAACAGGGAACTGAGAGCCGCAGGCAGGTGTGTGAGCTTGAGTGTTCCTGGCAGGGAGTCAGATCTGATCAGGCATGGTGCCTGGGTGTGGACAGCATCAGCCTGAGGTCACCCACCTCGGTCTCCTGGACTGGCATGGCTGGGGACAGGTAAAGTGGAGAGGAGGGTGGTGATGGCAGCTGTGCTCCCCTCTGAGTTGGGGTTCAGGGCTGGCAGGTGGGCAGAGTCAGGTCTCATCAGGATCTCAGCTAGCTCACCCATACTGGACAATGCGGCCCCAGCGTCCCAACTCCCCTTGCGGGGAGTGGAGAGAAAGGTTCAGTGAGAATGCATCCTGCAGGAGGGATGTTTAACCTACCTGTAAAACACAATGACTTTCAAGGGCTGTTTAGCATATCTGTTTTACTTACCAGTGTGCTAATTATGTGCTGTTCTTATCTGTGCATTACAGTGGGTCCCTACCATGATAGTCTCTACTGAGCTATCCTAAATCTGTTCTCCCAGTTTTCCCTAGGTGGCCACATTCTGTGTTCCAAGTCATAAGAGAGCCACAGGGATCCCACCCCACTGTCAGTGAGGCCCAGGCTGGGTGTGGCATAATTATGAGGGGAGCCAAGTACTTTACGGGCCTTCCAGAACCTACACCACTTCCCCTCTTCCAGACACCCTTGCACCCCTGGCCCGTTTGGGGCAAGTAGCCAGGTGGTAGACCAGGGAAGAACCGACGGACATTAGCCATGACCACACGCAATCACACAGAGCCAGAGGCAGGTGTGGGGACTCCCAGGCGAGGACAATGCCTTACTGGCTCTCTCAGAGATCCCTAGCGCTGCACCTCTTCTATAGGTTTTTCCCTCGACTGTTGTAAAGATGAGAGGCTGTAAGTCTAAAAACAATCTTGCCATTGGAGAGGAAAAACAAGTCTTGGAGGTAGAACAGGATGTCTTTCCTCAGAGCGAGGTGTGTCCACACCTGAGTAGGGACTGCCCTGGACTGCCCCCTCCTTACTGTCAGATAGGGCAGAGCCCAGCTGGCCCCTCCCTCAGGGGAGCCCCTGGCACTCATCCTCTGAGCCAGGGTCCTCTCACTGATCAGCACCAACTGCCTGAGAGTGCCCTGGGGCTGATAGAGGGCTCAGACCTCCGGCTCCCAGGCCTGGGCCGGGAAGAGCTAACCACAGCTCACCGTGCCTCTGGATTTCCACCTGGTGCCTGCACCCTGGCTAGCTCTTTAGGGCTCTGACCTCAGCCCAGGCCCAAGGGGACCTCCCCACACTGCAGAGCATGCATCGTAGGCTTGGCCCGGCCCATCCTGATAGCATCCCCAGCATCCGCTCCAGACTGGCCTGCACAGTCTGTCTGCCCACTGCTGGGGCTGGACACACCTCCTCTGGCCCCTCAGCCAGGGAGTGGGTGCTGCCAGGCTGCTGGTCAGGCCCTGCTAGGCCCCCATGTGAGGCGCAGAGACCCTCCCCACAGGCCCTGGTGGGCTGTCATTTGGCCTCAATTGAAATGTGCAGCAGGAAGGCCCCTGAGGAGTGATATCCTTGCTGTGCCACCACCACCAGCCCCCCTGCTCTGAGCGAGGGGTGTGAATCCAGTTGCAGTGATCTCCCGACCTTGAGCTGCTGTGGGGGACAAAGCGAAGCAGCGACTCAGGGACAGCTCCGACTCAGGGCTACCCACCTGGCAAACACTGGAATCTGGGTTGGGGGTCACATGACCATGATGCATGTCCAGTGCCTTGGTGCTTACCAAGGGCTTTCACGTTCCCCATCTTGTTGAAGCTCTACAGCCCGCGGTGAGGTAGGTGAAGACTATCAGACCCATTTTACAGATGAGGTAGATAGGCTCAGAGAGGCAAATGGACTTGCCCAGGGTCACACAGCTACTAAATAGCAGAGCCAGGTATAGCCCGGAAATCACACACATGGGGGGGCAGGGCGGCACAGATTCTGCGACTTTGGGCCGGTTACTTAACCTCTCTGAACCTCAGTCTTCTGATTTGAAAAAGGGGGCTAGTAGTAGTCCCTATCTTGTCAGGTTATTGTGATGATTAAATGAGATAGTGCTATAAAACATACTCGGCATAGTAGTGGCGTAGAGACCTGCTCAATAAATGTGAGCAATGACTGTGATTACTAATCCCAAGGATATTCAGATGCTGTCCCTGTGTAGGGCATGCCCCAGATGAAGCCCTGGTACCTCTAGGCTCCCATCTTGCCTCTGTTGTGTCATTCAAGACCTGCTAAGGTGGGCTTAGGTTCCGGTGTGGAGAAGCAGGGCAGAGTAGGGCCATTGGACTCGTCTCCGGGGCTGCTTGCCTGGTGAGGGGGGCCGAGAGCGTGTCTACAGCCCTGGCTCACAGCCCCAGCAGGTCTTCCGTCTGATTTCTCACATGGACATCAGATATGCTCAGGGCCAAGCCAGTGGCTGGCTGAGCCTTTGCCCTGAGTCTGATTCCTAGAGGACAAGGCTGAGCACAGGAGCTGAAAGGATTGGGAGTGGTCCTGGGTCTCCAGACAAACCCCTGCCCAGCCCAGCCTGGTCCTCCAAGGTCTGTGGAAGCCGGACTCCCCAGCACGGAGGCCCACCCACGGGAGCAGCTTGCACCTTCTCTGTGTCCTGGGCAACCCTGAGAGGGAGGGGGTGGGGTAGGGCTGTGTATATCCAGGTAAGTTTGCCTTTGGGAAGGAGAGGCAAAGTCTACTAGGAGTAGAAGGCATAGGGGTGCAAGGGAAACTGCCCGGCTGGAGCCAGGCCACACCCAGGCCCTCAGTCTTGCAGTCTCCAGATCACACCGACTGTCAGCCCTGCCTTTGGACACGGCCCCTCCAGAGCCTGCCTCCTGCTGATGAATCCCCCAGGTTAGACCTTCCCGCCTAACGCACACACCTCTGGACGCCCCCTGGAGGAGGCCTGCAATGGGAAGGAAGGGAGGGCCGTTCTGGTCACACTTCCGGGGACCTGGGGGTGCGTGGGCAACTCCTGGCCTGAGATGAGCTCCGCGAAAGCTGTGGGTCCTTCGCATTTTTAAATTTTATTATGACTGCGTTTGTTAAATATAGATATATGTATTTATAGCCCTGTGCCCCCCGCCCCCGGCCCGCGCCCTAGTTCTTCCCCCGGCCCTTCCGCCTGGCGGCCGTGTAGGGCAGCGCCGTCTGCGTGCTCTTGTCCGACACCGTCTGGGTGCTGCTGTTCCTCGTGACCCTGCGGGTCTGCTCGGGGGCCAAGGTGGGGCCTGAGCGGCGGCCGGCCAGCGGAGAGCGCCTGGGCTTGTAGGGCTCCGGGGAGGGCTTGAGGGGGCCCGCGTGGGCCTCCGTGCGCGGAGGCTCCGGGGACGGGTCCGCCTTCTCCTCGGCCGTCGCCGCCTCGCCGTCGCCCTCCTCGTCGTCACAGCACAGAGCGTGGTACAGCACTTTGTCGCTGAAGCGCACCCTCTCCCGCGTGCCCGGGGTCCGCTGGGGCAGCGGGCCTCTGGCAGGGCCCGCGCTGAAGGCCTCCTCGCTGGAGGAGTCGGGGGTCTCCACCCGCGGCCCGTTGGGGATGGGCAGGCCGCCGTTCATGAGCCGGTAGTCAGGGCCAGCACCCGGCCGCGCGCACTCGGGGCCGTCCACGGAGTCCGAGGGCGTGGAAACGTCCAGGAAGGAGCAGAACTCCCAGCTGTCCGAGAGGATGTCGGCTGTCATGAAGTCCAGGTGGCCCAGGTCAAAGGGGCCGCCCACGCCCGCCTTGTCGCTGCTGGAGGTGCTGCTCACAGTGGCCGTGGTCCAGTCGTCTGGCTCCAGTTCAAAGTCGAAGTCTGAGGTTAGCTTATCGATCTGGCTCACCACCTGCCAGGGAAGGGGAGAGAATGAGAGGGGCCAGCCTCACCTAGGAGTGAGTGTGCCCCCTCACACCCTGCTAGACCACCTGGCTGCTGACCCTACAGGACGGTGACTGGACTTGAGGTCACACGTTTGTTTGCCCTGTTGAGGGCCCAAACTGGACCAGGCTGAACAGAGCTTGTTCCAGCCATTCCCCCGTTTTTCATTCCTTAGTCCTTCCAGGGGAGGGGAGACTGCCTTCCAGCCCTGCACCCCACCCCTTCACACACCTCTCTCCCCTAAAGCCAGCTGCTGTTCTGGGGGCAGCGCTCAGAGCTTGATCTTCCTTTGATCGAGAGGGGGCCATTTAAAGAGGGCTGAGGGACTTCAGCAAGTCCACTCAGGGGAGAAATGAGCAGCCCACCCACCCTCCGAGAGGAAATGATATGGGGCGACCATGAGGAAGACTGCCCAGGCTTTCTTTTTTTTTTTTTTTTTTTTATTTATTTTTCCCCTAAAGCCCCAGGCGATAGTTGTATGTCATAGTTGCACATTCTTCTAGTTGCTGTATGTGGGACGCGGCCTCAGCATGGCCGGAGAAGCAGTGCGTCTGTGTGCGCCCGGGATCCGAACCCGGGCCGCCTGCATCGGAGCGCACGCACTTAACCGCTAAGCCACGGGGCCGGCCCATGCCCAGGCTTTCTAAAGCATCCTGGACCAACCCCTGCAGCTGGTCAGCAACTGTCCCCCATGGGTCTCCACCGGCCCTTCAGGACAAGATCACCAGGTTACTCTCCCCTTCCACCTCCCCACTCCCACACACCCTGGAGCCTCTTCCCTTCCGACTTCCCTGTCCCCTGATGAGTGGAGATCAATCCTGGCTTGTTGGAGAAGGAATGACACAAGCATGATTTGGTAGGCAATAAGGAAGCCATCCTTCCTGGGCCCGGAGCTGCTTGTTAAATGCACTCGGGGGGCAGCTCAGCTGCAGAGGTCACTGCACCCCACCCACTCCACTCCAGCGCTGCCTCAGGACACCCCAAGGTGCCTAGGCCACTGCCAGCATGTAAATCAGGGATGAAGACAGTGAGGGGGAAAAGGGAGACCCAGGCAGAGACATGGGGAGAGGACAGAGCAAGAGGACGGAGAGAAGACTCAGCCAAAAACAAAAACAGCAAAATAGCAACAAAACCCAGTGGAGGTACTGAGAGGAGAGCAAGACACACACAGTGAATCATCAAGCCCAGGAGCCAGCTCCCAGCGCCTCTCCAGTGTTCTTTACCTGGGGTCAGGGCGGTCAATTAATTATTAACTAATGAAGTCCCTAAGTCAACAAACCTTTCCTGAGGACTAGAGACGGCCCTCCGAATGCAGGGAACCCGTGGATTCAACCAACCGTGGATAGAAAGGCCTCTGAAGGGTGCATCTGTACTGAACATGTACAGACTTTTTTCTTGTCATTATGCCCTAAATAATACAGTATAACAACTATTTACATAGCATTTATATTCTATTAGGTATTATAAGTAATCCAGAGATGATTTAAAGCATGTGGATGTGCGTAGGTTACATGCAAATACTATGCCATTTAATATAAGGGACTGGAGCATCCTCAGATTTTGGCATCTGCGGGGGTCCTGGAACCAATCCCTCTTGGATAACGAGGGTGATGGTACTGCTGTCCAGGGATGTGCTAGATGTTGAGGGAGGAGTGGGGGTGGTGAGTGCCCCAAAGTGAAAGAGGAAAGCAAGGGCAAAGATGCTCAGTTAGGAGGAGACTGGGTCAGCGGGACGTCTACTTGATCAGGAGTCAGGACGTCTGGTGCAGGTGACCTGGTCAGCCATTTTCCTTCTCTAGGTCTCAGTTTCTCAATCTGTAAACGGGGAGTTGGGTGAACTAGTTTATCCCCAAGGTTCCTTCCACCTCTGAGATTCTAGGACTCTGTGTTTACAGGAGCGACATGAGAAGCTATTTTGGGGTGTTGATGCCTAGAGATGCCCACTCTCCACAGCTCCAGGCCAGGGCAGGAGGGAACACTTGGCCCTGGTTTGCAGAAGATCTGGGGGAGTCAAGACACCGGGGTTCTAGACTCAGCTTAGACGTTGCTCTGTGTGTCTTTGGGTAAGTCACATAACCTCTCTGGACCTCAACTTTCTTTGCCACCAAGTGGGTGTGATAATCCCAGCCCTGCCAACCTCACCAGAGCTTCATGAGGAACAATGAGAGGGGCAGTGAAAGGGCTCCGTGGGGCACTGGTGATAAAAGTGACAGCATCTTCCATTTCTGAGCACCTACTGTGTGTCAGGCTTTCCCCCCGTGAGAGCATCATCTCCTGAGTGTATGGATGCTGGGCCTGAGGCACCAGTCATGGGGAGCTGAGATCCAGCCTCCGCCACTCCCCTGCATGTCTGCACATGGCTGTGAGGTGCTGCTGTGCTTCCTGGGCTGGGGCAGGCAGTGGGGATAGGGCCCCACCCTCCAATCTGGCTCCCCTTCTTATGCCACGCCCTTCGCCCCCCTCCCCGAATGACTGCCCCTACCTCAGAGAAGCTCTCCTCTCCCAGAAGCACTTCCTCAACCCAGGCCCACCTGAGGGCAGGTGGGACCCCTGGCCTGGAGTAGAGGCTCTCAAACTGGAGTGTGCATTGGCCACTCCCCGGAGTTTCTCCTTCAGTAGGTCCAGGGTGGGGCTCAAGAAGGTACATATCTAACAAGCTTCTAGCTGCTGCTGCTGCTGCTGGTCCGGGGACATACTTTGAGAACCACTGGCCTAGGGTCCTGGGATTTAAGCCAGTGAAGAAATAGCACCTCAGGGCATTGCCTGCCTTAGGAGAGGCCCTGTGCCTTGGGGGCAGCCACGGCCCCCAATTAGACTCCCCCAGTCCAGTCAGCTGTGAGCGCCTGCTGCTGCGTAAGCGGGGACAATGCTAGTGGGAATTTGGAGTAAAATGACTTGGCTGTGACCTCAGGGTTGGCTGAGGCCAGGGCAGGCCCAGAAGCTGGGCTCCTAATGCCCTGTGAGGATGACCGTGGGTGCACAGGAGCCCTAAAGCCTGCAGGCTAGACACACTCCCCCAGCCAAGAAGTCCTTGCGGGCCACCTGCTCAGGCGGCCTTCACATTCGGTCCTCCCCCTCCTCCCGTAGAATGGCCCTCTCTGGTTCTATCCTGGGAGTGTGGAGGGGAGGGAGAGAGGGAGGTCTGGGTTCAGGTCTCAGATTGCCCTGTCTTGGCTAAGGGACGTGAGGCAGGTAACTTCCCCTCCCCATGTCTTGGTTTCCTCCCCTATAAAATGGGATGACAGTCCTCTACTCACCAAGTGACGGGGATTCAACAGACGTGAACGTACTTTAAACTGCAGTCAGCACAGCCAAGCACTGAAGAACCTGGGCTCTGGAGTCAGACCTGGGGTCCAACCTGGGCCTTACTACTTACGGGCTGTGTCACTTAGCCAAGTTACCTTCTCTGTGCTTAAGTTCTTCACCAAAAGAGAATTCTAGTAGTACCTACTTGATAGGGCTGTTGTGAGGATTTAATGACCTGATGCAGGGAAAGCATGTAGAACCACGCAGACTACCAATGCTACTGTGCACCAGCGGGTGCTAAATCGTGACCAGGCCCCCAGCACCAGGCCCAAGAGCTGATGGGAGTCAGTTCTTCACCAAAGGAATGACACTCTGATGGGGACATTTCCAGTGCCTGTGGCAGAATAATGGGACATATTGGGCCTTTCAAACCCCAGCACATGGGTGGAACCTATGTTCCCTAACATAGGGCTATCTCCAGACAGAAGAGGTTCTAAAAGCCAAATGGCTGGGGCTTATAGGCAAATCTGGCCCAGTCCATTAGGTGGGACAGGTCACACCCACTAGATGAATGACATAAGTGAGGATCAGACAGGGAAGTGATGTGCCAAGGGTACCCAGATGGTATGCAGGGCCTGGGTCCGTCCACAAACCCCACTGCCCATCCCTGGTGCCTCTTTCACGGGGCCAGTGGGGAGGGCAGGTGGGGGCAGGCCCCATGCTACCTGCCTTGCTGCATTGGATGTCTTGAAATCTGTGATTTTTCTCTGAGATTTAATAATCATTTTGCCTACATGTAATTTGGGATTGTCTTGGAGTGCAGGGAAATAATTATATACACAGAAGGAAAGAGATGGGGAGAGAAATGAAACCATAAAAATCACAGAATCATAGAACCTCAAAGCCAGAAGGGACTGGAGACACTGTTGAGTCCACCCTTCTCATTGTGCTTGCTGATGGGGAAACTGAGGCCCAGAGACTGGAAGGAGCTGAGCTGAGACCAGAAATCAGGAGTCCTTACTCCTGGGCCTGGCACTTTAAGAACAAGAATTACCTGCTCTAGAGGGGGCAAGAGGGAACACTAGAGAGGAAGGGCAGGGCTGAGGGCTGTGACAGAACCTGCCGGGGGTCCCAGGCCTTGTCCCAAGGGTGTCCCTAACCTCTGTCCTGGTCACAGCCTCAGCTCCCCTGGCCTGAACAACTGCACCCATCTAGTCTTCCCCCTGACAGCAGCTTCCTTCCCGCTCCTGTGGCACCCTGCCTCCAGGGAACTTCCTAATCACCAACAGGATCACGTCCCCCCTCTGCTTCCAGCACTTCCCTGCTCCCCAAATTCCTGAGCCCTTCAAACACAACCCCACTGAATCTGGCCAGGGGCCCTTTGCTCTCCAGCAAGCAGCCTCCACCCTGCCAGGCCTGCCCCTCACCAGCGCTTCACACTCCACCGAGCTCACTTCTGCCTCTGGGCTCACCTGAACGCCTCCCTCCTTTCCTGCTCACTGCATCTCCCTCCATCAGGAAGCCTTCCCTGATCCCCAGATGAGGACAGACTCCCTACGAAAGGCTCTCAAAGCACCCTGCCCCTCTTCTTGAAATATCTTCCAGTATTTATCACCCCTGCTACAACTGTATGTGTGTATATGTTATAACGTGATGGATGTCTGTCTCCCTACTGGACAGTGGGACAAGGTCTGAATGCCCACCATTGCATCCCGAGTTTCGCACACTCTTCACAAATACAGCCATTGAATGAGTGGAGGAGCTGAGACAGGGAGCTTAATAAAAACTGCTGGGGGCTTCTTCTCTGAGAAAGAGTTCTATGGTCCTGGACACCCTGCTATTGGCTGCCCCAGCCCTCCCTCCAGCCCTGGCTGAGTCCCCACTCCAAGGAAAGCACGTCTGTGTTACCTAAGGCCCCAGAGCCAGGACTGTGGATCCAGGAGTCCCAGAACCTGTATCTCCCGTCCTGCCCATCACCTCTGGCCCCTTCACCTCACTTGACAAGCGGCTCCCTCCTTCCCAGCTCCCCGGGCAGCTGGTTGCATAACTGGGGCATCTGCATTATTTATGACCACTGATTATTTTTTAATTCTTTGATTACGTTATTTATTGTCTTCTTGGGGGGCTGTGGAGTTGGGGAGGGGGGAGTGAGTTGACCATGACTCATGACTCTCATCCTGCAATCTGGCCTAATTGGCTAGGAGCTTCGTAAATCTGTCCGGAGGAGGAAAACGCAAAGGGAAAAGGGAGGAAAGGAAGGCAAGAAAAAAAAAATAATAAGAAAAAATCCGCACAATTCTTGCTGAGCTGCGGGTGATGGAGCTGACCCACTTTGGCACAGCTCCGTGGTCCCCAGCCTCTCCTGCTCCAGCTGCTTCCTGGCTGGGCCACATTTATCTCATGCCTGCATGGCCCGTGGCTTTCCTTGCCACCTCATATGCAGCACCTTGCTGACGGGACTGCACAATCGCCTCCGGGCCTCCTCCCCAAGAAAATCCTCCACCACCACCCCAGGCTGCAGAAGGGTGCCCACCCCTCCATCCTCCTGAGGTGTACAGGCCAAGGTGGGTGACTGTGCCCTTAAGTTCTGTCCTACCCAAGAGTCAGTGATGACCTGGGGACACCAGTGGTGAACGCAAGGATCAGTTTTGAGCTCCCACGCTGAGCCACATCTTGGGGAGGTGATAACCAAGGGGGAGGGGGAAGTCAAGTACCTGCTCAAGGTGAGCTCAGCATCTGGGGGGGCCAAGGACGAGGGCCCTTATGCCTGCCCTTGGGGGTCCCGGTTGGTGGGGAACAGGGAGAGCAGGGGGGAGGCAGATTCCCACCCTCTCACACAACCAGGAGATTCCTAGAGGGCGTGTGGAGTTCTCACTGAGGACAAATCCAGATTCCATACCCTGGCTGCAAGGCTCTATGTACTCTGACTCCCTCCTCCCTCTCCGACCTTTCTTCCTGCTTTTCTCCTCCTGGTTCACTCCAGTCCAGCTGTACCGGCTTCCTCACTGATCCTGAACATGCCGAGCATACTTCCTCCTCAGGACCTTGGCACTGGCTGCCCCCACTGCCTAGAAGGCTCTTCTCCTAGATATCCATTTGACTTCTACCCTCACTTCCTTTGGGTCTCTGTTCAAAATCCATCTTATTGGAGACCGCCTTCCCAGCCCCATCACTGTCACTCTCTATCCCCTTTCCTGGCTGGCAGAGGGTGGGACTGCCTGCTGCAGGAGAAACGAAAGGGTGTTGGTCCTGGCTCTGACCTCCCTGAGTATGGCTACGGAGCTGACGTGACTCCAAATGAACAAGACCACACATGGAGTGAGGAGCATGCCAGTGCTAGGATAGTTCATTAGTAATCTCTAACAGATATAGAGCTAGTTTTGTGCCCATCACTGTGCTAAGTACTTTATATATACTATCGCATTTAATTCTTACAACCCTGGGGCTCGGGGCGGGGGGAAGGCATAAAATTCAGGATCTTCATTTTACAGATGGGAAAACAGAAGCACAGAAAGGTAAAGTAACTTTCCCAAGTTCACACAGCTAAGAAGGGAGTGGAGCTTGGATTTGAACCAGAGACATCCAGCTGCAGAACCCATGCTCTTAGCCCCTGGGCTGTGCTGCATCTCTAAATTAAGATCCACAAACTTTTGAGGAGCTTAGAGAGCCTGCTGGGATTGGGCTGGCACCCTAGAGTACTGGGGAACCTAGGAGAGATGAGGGCTAATTGCTGGTATCCCTCTGCAGCACAATTTGAGCTTTCAAAGCACTTTTACATCTTCATTTCACTTAGTCCATTAAACTACTTTCCCCACCCAGGGGACAGAACGTGCTCCTTATCACCTGGGGAGCCGGTGACAGAGCTGCAGCAGGGGTTTGGGAGGGTGGGGGAGGTACGGGAGAGGGGGCTCCAAATCCTTTAGGGGTGCAAGAGGTTTTGGCCCCCCTACTGCATGCAAAGCCCACGATAAATCCTTGTAAGATCACTCTGAGGTGCAAATGATCACCATCCCCATTTCAGAGATGAACAGACTGAGGCTCAGGGGCCTGGGAGGAAGTGCTATAGTGTCTCTCAACTTTCTGTGAATTTCAGGCTGTGTGCTCCAGAGGATGAGGAGGGTCTGCCATAAGCAGTGGTCTGGGGCTGGGGAAGGGAGCAGCAGATGGAGGAGGACGGCAGAGGGGGATACAGCTAAGCCCTTCCTCTCTGCTGGCCTTGTTCCTTCCTCAAGCATCCTGTGCTGTTCCCCGGCAGTCTCGCATGCCTTGTCTTCACATCTAAGTGCTTTGCCCTCCTGAGATGGAGAACCCAGGTGGTGAGCCCTGAGCTGGTGCTGTCTGGGGAGCGGGGGATGATGAGGTAACAAGTGTGTGCCACCCTCTCGACCTTGGGTCTACCCATGCCCCCGATGGAAAAATGCCACATGAAGTGGCTGAGAAGGAGAGCCAGGTAGATCCAGCTTTACAGCCCTCTTGGAGGACTAAGAGGCAAGATCACAGGTTCCAGGGAGCAAGGGGGCTGCAACCCTTTACCCAAACCAGGGCCTGGTACCCCTAAATGGTAACTCCATTCCTGACAAATCCCATCCCACAGGAAATCAGTTACGGCATCTCCTCTTCTGCCTGGGCCTCCCAGAGCCTCACCTGCCTTCCCCAACACTCCTCTCTGCCCATCAGCCCATGTCCAGACCCTGCCTGGGGGATGGCGGAGCTCTGAGGCCCCTCCTCCCAGCTGGGTGCCATTGGCAGCGGGCAGGCGGTGGCATACGGGGTAGACTCTGGTTGCCGTAGCAACCTGCCAAAGTCTTGGGTGGAGGCACATGGCCTACAGGGTGTGTGGGGGGAGGGGACTTATCTTTCTCTGTCCTGGCTTAGGCCTCTGGGCTGCACAGCCTGTGAACCTGAAGCTCTGCTGTTCAAGACATAGGAGTGGGGGGGCGGGGTGTGTGGTGAGAAGGGAGAGAGGGAACATCTAAAAGATCTGCAAATGAGTCCTAGTGCTTCTGATCTCCCCACCTTATCCCCTAAAGGGCACCCCCTCAGAACATCACAGCATGAACACAAGATATCATCTCTAGAAAGCCCCTGTCAAAATGCAGAAAGGTCACCTGTTAGCCCACCTGCTCAAGCCTCAGAATAGGCATCAAAAACCGGAGTTCTAGGCTTAGTTCTGCCACTGGTAGGCTGTGTGACTTTGAACAAGCCCCTATCCCTCTTTGGGCCTCAGTTTCCCCAACAGTAAATGGACAGGGCTGGTCTGGATGATGTGTGAGATGCCTTCAAGCTCTGGAGGGCTATGCTGGGGGAGGGGAAGGGAGGCAGATGCCTGGAAGATGCTCAGTTGGGAGTAGGCCCTGTGCTGTGTGAAAGCTGACTCCCAGCTTTAGAGTCAATCCTGGCTTTTTCTGGGCAGGCCTGCTGGGCATAGGTCCCATGCCATGCCCAAGACTGAGGGTGTGGACAGTTCCCTTGGCCCAATGGAACCACAGAGCAGCTGAAATAAGATGGGGGAGGGGGAGGGATGAAGTGGGGATAGTAGTCCTTTGGACCAATGAGGTTGGGGGAGGAGGGGTTGTTCAGGGGCATCTGGCCTTTGACCTCCAAACTGTATTCCCCAGAGACGTTCAGCCCAGACCCTGACCAGCCCAGTCCACGAGCAGAAGCACCACCTCTCTCTACCTGAAGAAACAACTATTTCTGCCTCCTGAGAAAGGACGTCCTGGCAGGCTCCATGAGGCTGACTCAGGGCAGAGGGGCTGCCTGCCCAACCTCAGCTCCTGTCCCAGAATCTCAACCCCCTCCACTCTGGACAAAGCTCCTTTCCAACATGCCCTGCTCCTTGGCTCTCAGGCCAGGCTAGAAGGCTACTTCACCAGTCTGGAGCTGGTACCCACCATTACCCCTCTCCATCCACCTAGAGCCCCATCCGCCCCGCACAGCTGGCTGGGGAGAGCGTAAGCTCATAACTCCAGTTCAATCACTCTCCTACCCGTCTCTGCAGGGGCTCTGGTTACAAGGAGTTGAAATTTGCCTAAAGCCCACCTGGCTGGTGTAATGGCACCCAGCGGGCAAATTCAGGCCAGTGGCTCAGAACGCTGGTCATGCATTTTGGGCTCGAACACAGCCCAGGGGGCAGGGCTGAGGACATGTGTACCTCATTACCCCGGAGATGTGGGAAGCAGTAATTAAACCGGGCTCCACTTAGAGAGACAGAGAGGGACACACATCCCAGGACTTTCCAGCCTTGGCAAAAAACATTCAGAACTGTGGGACAGGGAGGCATCCGTTTAGAGGAGATTCCTGCCCCTGCCAATGTACAGAGGAACTCTGACACCCACTAGCAGGCCCCAGACCCATTCCCACCTCAGGGCAGGGAGGGCACAGCTGGCTTTAATTTTTCTGGGCTCAAGCGTTCTGAGTTTCTGTGTGATCTCTGGGGAATCTCTGGGGATCTCTGACCTGGGCCTCAAGCAGTGGGGACGGCCTCAGTAGAGCCATCCACACTCTCCCAGGGTCCTTTGTGACCAGGTCCGAGTCTGGGAGGCAGATGGTGGGGTCAAAGATCAGCTTGGGCTCCAGAAGACTGTCTCCCACTAAGTGGCTGTGGTGGGATTCAGTCCTTAGTGGCCACCTCGGCAGCCCTGAGTGCTAACTACAGAGCCATGGCCCACAATATGCTGCCCAAGCAGTCTCTGCAACACCGAGGCCCCACCAGCCCTGGGGTATGGTGAGATTTTTAGCAAAGCCGATTTGGAGAAAGGAGAAGCAGGAGAAGGAGGTCCCCAGCAGAGTGACACACGTGCACACAGCTTTGTGTGCACACACACACTTAAACACATATGTGTGTGTACGTTTTTGTGCCAAACCTAGGAAAACTGGTTAAGGATCTGTCTGGCGCCTCACTCACCTCCTTTAGCTCCTTGGCCACCTCCTTGAGCTCCCGCAGGATGCCCTCGAGCTGCCCGATGACCATCTTCATGCGCTGTCGAATTCGCTCCCGCTCGCCACCACTGCTGGGGTCATCACTGGGCTGCCCGAGGTCCGGGGTGCCCCGAATGTTCATCCTTCACCACGTGGCTGCAGGCCTGCCCATACTCCCCCCAGCCGGGCACACAGTGCGTCTGCCTCCACGGAGCCCCCCACGGCCAGGCAGAGCTCCTCATCTTAACGGCCCCCCAGCCTACCCTGGCCCTGGGTGGCCCTCACCCAGCCCCTGCACCCTGCCACCCCGCCTCCTCTGCCTCTGGGTGGGGAATGGGACACCCAGAGGGAGATAGAATCTGTCAGAGGGGGTCAAGGTGAGGACACAGGAGGGCAGGGGGAGGGGCCTTGGGTCTCAGGAGTGGCCTCCAGGACTGGAAGTGCCTGTGGGTGTGCTGAGCTGATCTCTGGCTGAGTCTGAACACAGAGGCAGGGGGATGACTCTGCAGGGACTAAGGGTAAGAGATGCCCTTGGGATGGGGGGAAGACGGCTGTAATCCCCTCACAGCTCCTAGGCAGTGGCAAAGGCAGAGATCTCTGGATAAAACTGACACCTGCAGAGGGATGGTGGCTGGGGTCTTCCAGAAGTGGAGGGGGCTCCAGATGTGGGCAGCTCTGGGAAGCTGAGCTGGATTGGAGGAGGGCAGCCCCCTGCAGAGAGAGCGAGCCTGGCGTCAGCCCTCCCAGGCTGCAGCACCAGCCGGCAATGCTGCTGCCTCCCTCCTTTCCCCAGTCTGCACCCTTCATCGCTGGGGATTTATTTTTTAATTTGTGGGGAGGGGTGGTGGAGGCAGATGGTCTACAGCACAGCCCCTCCTCTAGAAGGAACAGAGGGAGCCCCTGCTTTAGAGGCAGAAGTCCTCAGCCTGCGATGGGGCACTCTGCCCCAGCTTCTCCCAACCCCCAGTCCCCAACCAGGCCTGGCCCGCTAGTTTACCAGAGGGCCTCTCCAGTCATCTGTCCTCCCTCCTAGTGCCCCCAGGGTGCCCTCGTTCCCAGCGGACCCTCCCTTCCCCAACCCCGCCTTCCCCCAGAACCCCCGCTCTGCTCCCCCGCTCGGCTCCCGGACTCACCGAGCGAGGGTGGGGGCACCGGCCTTCCTTCCAAGCAGGGTCGGGGGCCAAGCCCCAAGACGAGGTTGGGGGGCCCCCAAGGCTCCCTAGGGCGGGCTTCTCTCTCTGGACCCTTTGGCCCCTGGCCTCAGGGAGGTCCTCAGAGCCGCCACGGGAGACATCTGGGCGGTGGGAGGTGGCGGGGCTTCCGCGCTCCAAGGAAGAGGGCAGGAAAAATCTCCCCTAACCTCCGCCGGGCTCCTGGTGGGGAATGAGCGAGGGTCCGGTGGGCCCGGGGCTCCAAGGCCACAGGTGACCCGGGCGCAGGGCGACCAAGGCAACGCCGGGCCGGTCCCAGCGCATGAGCCAAAGTCGAAGGGATTGGAGGGCGCCGGGATCCCCTCAGCCCACGCCCGGCATCCCCCGGGCTCGGCACCGTCCGGAGTTCGCTCTGTCCAGTCCAGATCCGTCGGCTGCGTGCTCCGCCGGGGTCTGCCCTGCCCTGCCCGGAGTGAGCTGGCACCGCTGGGCGCCCGGGACGCGCTCAGCCCGGACCCAGGACGTCCGCGCTCCGGCACCCGCGGCGTCCGGACCGGCCACGAGGGTCCACTCAGCCCAACCCCGCGGGCCGCTGGGGCGAGGACGCTCCCACCGCTCAGTTCACGGGCGGACAGGTCCGGAATCCGCCGGGCCCCGGGGGGAGGGGCGGTGTCGGCCGCGGGGACCCGGTCCCCGCCTGGCCCGGCCGGGAGCGCGCGAGGCAGGGGGCCCGGCCCGGCTGGGTTCGGCGGCCCGGCGCGAGCGGGAGCGGCGCCCGGCGGAGGCGAGGAGGCGAGAAGAGCGAGGGAGGAGGCGCGGCGAGGGGCGGCGCGCGGAGGGGGCGCGCGGCGGGCCCGGGGCGCACGGGGCTCACAGCCTCCGCTCGGCGCCCGCCGCCTCCCGCCCGCTCACTCACGGCTCGCCGCCTCACCAACACCCGGCGCCGGGTCGTGCCGGTGGGGCCACCGGGCGCCGGGTCGGGGCTGGGCCTCCCTCCGCCGCCTCGCCTTGCCCTGCCCCGCCGGGCTCCGCTAGCCCGGGCCCGCTCCCCGAGCGCCGCGCCGCCCACCTCCCGGCCGCCCCCGGCCCGCCCCGCCGCCCCCCGCGGGACTGGCCGCCCGGGCGGGCGCTGGCTCCTTCCAAGGCCGCCCGGCTCGCTCGGCTCCGCTCGCCTCGGCGCTGTCAGCGAAGGGGCCGGCCCCGCGCGCCGGGAGGGAGCTTTTAAAGCGACACACACGCCTCCCAGCGCAGAGCGCCGAGCGCGCGAGCCGGGGGGTCTCGCCACCCGGGTGACAGGGGAGGGTCCTGCGCTGGCGGGGCTGGAGGCGGGTTAGCCCGGCCGGACTCCGGCTGATCTCGGGGCGCGGAGGGGCGGCGGGCTAGAGACGTAGTTCCTTCCCACCTTTCCAGACACTCCCGTTGCCCCTTCCCCCACTGCGGTGCACCCCAAAGCTTCCCTTTTGGTCATTTTCCGCATCCAGACCCTCCCCTTCCCCCATCATACCTCAAACTGTCCCAGACATTGCCTTAAATCAGATTCATTCAGAAAATAGAATACAGACCACCTTTACTGTGACTACCACATGCCAAGCTCTGGGCTGGGCGGGGCTGGGAGTTGGAGGCTCCTCTGCATTTCGTTCAGTTATTCACCCATTTACTCAACATATATTCAGCACCTTCTGTGTACCAGATCCCATGCTAGACTCTGAGGTCACAGGAAGGAAAGGCACCATTTCAGGAAGCTCACAGTTCGTGGGGGGACACTCCTGAGTAAACCGAGGAGGGGTAAATGCAGGACAAAGGCAAGTTCTAGAAGCAATGGTAAGGGAGCGGGGAGGGTGAGAGCAACCCAGGCCAGAGGCTGGCAGGCTGTCCTGGGGGGCAACCCCTGAGCTGAATCTCCAAAGAGGAGGGGGAGTTACCCCGGTGACTGTCAGTGTGGGGAAGAGGGGTCAGCATTCCAGGCGGGGAGGAGGCTGAGAGCAGAGGCTCAGAAGCAGAAGGGAGGGGAGGGGGAGTTGGAGCCAACTGTGGCCTTTCAGAGACACCGTTTTGACAGCTCTGTGGAAAGTGGCCTAGAGGAAGACCAGGTCCTGAAGAGACTTGGAGGCCCTGGTTAGGAGCTTGGGTTTCTGCTGGGGCAGAGGGGAATGGTGATGTTGAGGAGGAACCTAGTCCTGCTTGCCTTCTCAGGTGACCCCTCTGGGGCATTATGGATGGTGGATCTCAGGGTGAGGCCACAGGGAGGAGACCAGTTAGGAGGCTGTTACAAGAATCCAGCTGAGAGAGGAGGGGTCTGAGCGGCATCAGGGATGGAGACAAGGGATGCTTTGAGAAGTAATTATAGGAGAAGGTTGCAGGACTTAGAGACTGGTTGAACTTGGAGAGGGAGGGGGGAGGAGGAGTCCAGGACACCTCTGGTTTGTAGCTTGGGAGACTGGGTAGATGGTTGTGCCACCAGATAAGTTAGGGAACAGAGGGGAATAGCAGGTCAGGGTGAAGACAAGCAGTTCAATTTGGGACAGGTGGAGAAATCCTGGAGACAGGTGAGTATGTGGATCTATGCCTTGCCTTGAGAGGATTTTTTTTTTTTTTGAATCATCACTAGAGGTGATGAGATTAAGCAGGAAGACTACGTGGACTAGTAATGAAAGCAGCAGGTCCAGGCTGGAACCTTGGAGAAGAATCCCTGAGTGAGATGGGGCAGGAGCCGTCAGGGAGGCAGGAGAAGAACCAAGAGAGTGGGGTGCCATGCAGGCCCGGGAGGCGAGGGTTTGGAGGAAGCATGTGCTCAACAGTGTCAAAGCCTGCAGAGAGTGGCTGTGAGAGAAGGAATGGAAAGTGTCCATTGGCCTCGGTACTTAGGAGGCCACTGGTGATGTGGAACTCACAGGTTTTTTGGGAGAGGGGGAGGAAGATGGCAGGAGCCAAATGGTCAGAAGTTGAGGGCTGAGTGGTTGGTGAGGAATAGGAGCTAGTGAGTATAGGTGACATTGTCAAACATTTAGGTGACAATGGAGTAGAGATCTTGAACTAGAGGAGGAGGAGTCAAGGGAGATGGGGCTGGATGGTGGATTGAGGCTGGCCCACGGGGACCTTGAATTCCAGGGACAGTGATGTGTTATGGGTACTGATGGTTTCACTGGTTCTAGCTGTCTTTTTTTTTTTTTTTTGTGAGGAAGATCAGCCCTGAGCTAACATCCATGCTAATCCTCCTCTTTTTGCTGAGGAGGACCGGCTCTGAACTAACATCTATTGCCAATCCTCCTCCTTTTTTTTTCCCCAAAGCCCCAGTAGATAGTTGTATGTCATAGTTGCACATCCTTCTAGTTGCTGTACGTGGGATGCGGCCTCAGCATGGCCAGAGGAGCAGTGCGCCGGTGCGTGCTCGGGATCCAAACCCAGGCCGCCAGCAGCGGAGCGCGCGCACTTAACCGCTAAGCCACGGGGCCGGCCCTCTAGTTGTCTTAGAGTGTGTTCACAGGGCGCTTCTGGAGGCACTGGGTCCTCCAGAAGCTGTGAGGGTGCGAATTCAGCTGCCTGGGGAGGAGGAGATGTTCTCCTGAGGAGGTGAATCCTGAGGGCTCACAAATCACTTTTTAAAAAATTATGGTAAAATACACATAAAATTTATCATCTTAACCACTTTTAAGTGTGCGGTTTAGTTGCATTAAGTGCATTCACATTTTTCTTCAACCATCACCACCATCCATCTCTAGAACTCTTTTCATCTTGAAAAATTGATATTCTGTTCCCATTAAACAATAACTGCCTATCCCTCCCGCCCCCGAGCCCCTGGCAACCACCACCCTACTTTCTGTCTCTGTGAGTTTGACTACTCTAGGTACTTCATATAAGTGGAATCATCCAGTCCCATCAATCACTTTCGTGGAAGCTATGATGCTAAGGGATAACCAAGATCAAAAATGGGCTGAGCCTGAGAAAATAAAATAAGTTTCTTGTCTTAGGTCCATGGAACCATCTGCCCACGTCCAGGATAGGGAACATGTGTTTGAACTAGGAGTGTTAGGAAACAGTGAACTTGGTTTGAGAGGATGGGATGTGACTACTTAATACTTAGTTGATCTTGGGTCTCATTAGTAAAAGTGCAGTGTTTAGAAAACGGGAGGTGACATTTCTACTGTCGTCTCTGTGGATCAAACTATGTCTAGAACCCCAATTCACTGGGTGTGTCCACAGGAGGGCAGTCAGGATGGAGGAGGGGAGGGGACTGTCATATATGTCCTATGAAGAAGGGTTAGGCTGGTCAGGGCATGCTGGAGAAGAGGACACTTAAGAGAAGGGGTCTCTGATTGTAAATCTCCAAAGGGCTGCCACAGGCAAGAGGGAATAGATAGGTTCTGGGTGGTGCTCAGGCTCATCTTCCTTAGTGTTTGGAGAATGACCCATCTTCTCCTCCCCCCAGGATCCCTGGCCACCTGCCCAGATGTCCCATCCTTCAGATCTCTGCTTAGATCCACCCCCACCTCCAGACAGCCCTCCCTAGTCCTTCAGTTAACAGGGAGAAACAGAAGCACTCTTTTGGCTCTTAACCAAATGTTTCCCAGGATGTTCATTGAATGCGCTAGTTGTGTGACCTTGGGCAAGTCACTTAACCTCCCTGAGCAGGGATAAGGAGCCCATAAACATTTTTATTTTTTCCTGTATTGGCTGTCTTGCCAAAACAAAACAAAACAAAAGGTTGTTTTCTACTGTCTCTTTGATTCAGAAAAATAGGGATGATAATAGTACCTGCTTTCTAGGGTCCTTGTGAGCATGGAATCAGATAATGCCCATGGAAGGACTTGGCCTAATACTTGGCACCTGGTAGGTGCTCCATAGATGGTAGCTGCTGTCAGCTCTTGTTAATGGCTTCGTGACTGTTAGCTTTGTTTCCTCGTGAGGCTGTGAATGCCCCAGGATGGTGTCTGTGTTGTGTCTGCCCCTGTCTCTCACATGGACCAGCATGGTAGACTGTGATAGCTAGTAACTTTTACCTCTTTAGCTGGTTTCTATCATCCCACTTCTCGTATCCCTTTCCTTTGGGAAATTCCTCTCTGTTGTCACATAGTCCTGATGGATTGTCATTTACAGTGCCCACTACTCCCACCCCATCCCTACCCCGTTGCCAGTAGGTAGGCATGTGACCCAGACTGTGCCAATCATAGAACCCCACCCTCCAGCAACAGTGATTGGCCCAAGGAGTGGGCACACTACCTAAGCAGGACCAATCAGACTCTTTCCCTGGGACTGATATGTGATGCTGGGAGGAGGAAGCCTTCTTCCTACTGGGGCACAAAGCTGGATGCTATGGGCACGAGGCTGCGGACAAGGCATCTTTTCCACTAAATGTAGGAGCCAAACAAGGCAAGAGAGGGGAGAGGAATTTAGAGAGCATGCTAGCAACACTGAGTCCCAATGTGGGCTCTCATGGCCTTGGTTCCTGCAGCCCTTCCTTCAGTCCTGGGAGCTACAACAACATCCCACTCATCTATACGAGCCAATAAAATCCTTTATTGCTCCAACTTGTTTCGTTGGGTTTCTGTCTCATGCAGCCAATAGGAACGTGACACATACACTCAGGGAATGCTAAATGAGCAGATGATTGACTAAATGACTGGGTACCCAGATAGGGTGGGATGTCCAAAGGTCCTGAAGCCAGAGGATTGGGAACTGCTGCCCTGTGGCCCTGGGTGGAGGGGTATTTGGGAGGTTATTGCATCAGGCAGAATTGGATTTGGGTCCTAAGCTCTGCCATTCGCCAGCTGTGTGATCTTGGGCAAGTTACTTGCCCTCTCTGAATTTGAGGTTCCTTGTCTGTAAAATAGGTAAAAGAATAGTGAGTACATAAGGTTGTCTTGAGGATAGAATGAGCTAAGGAGCAAGAAGCACCAAATATAGCGCCCAAGATGAGGGCAGGGGAAGCAGGAACTGGAAAAATGGTAGCTGTTTTTATTGGCCTGCAATCCATGTGGCTGATTGTGCAGGACTGAGATTGGCATGCATGTCAGGAGGGAACGAAGACTCAATCTGCAAGCTGACTTCTCAGAAGGAGTGGGTCCTGGCACCAGGGAGGCAGCGCCAGGGCCAGAGTGAGCATGTCCATGCTTCAGAGAGAGACGGCAGAGATGATAGAGAAGCTAGCACTTAGCCGGTGCAGTTGGAAGGGTCTGGCTCACATGCTAGCTTTTCCACTAACCCTGTGACTCACTTTCTTACTAAGCATCAGTTTCCCCTCTCTGTAAGTACCTTCCTGAGAGTTGTCTTGAGGACTAAGTAAAACAGTCTGTGTAACGTGTCCAGCACAGGGCTTAGTAGATGCTCAGTAAACATTAGCTCTTATTATTGATGTTTGGGGCTTAGGGAAATTCTCTGAACACAAAGATAGGATGAGTGGATGGCACCATAGGCAAACTTTTCATGAGAAAGTCCCCAGATAAAAGGGTTACAGAGAGTCCATACCTGAGTCTCCCAGGAAAGTCCATTTCAGAACGAGGATGTGACACATGTGCCTCTGTGGCTTGACAGTGGTGGGGCTCACCCTGGGGGAGCTATGTCTGAGGACATTTCTGTCATCTTCCTGCCCACTGTAATCTCCCCAGCTGAGGCAAGCTTCTCAAAAGAGTCTTCTACGCTGGCTGCTTCCACTTCCTCGCTTCCCGCTGACTCCTCAAACCTTATAACCTGGTTTCGGCTGTCATTGCATTGCTGAACTCACCCTCACCGAGCAAGATCTTGTTCTTGCTAAGATCAGCAGGTGCTTTTCCTCCCCTGTCCAAGGCGATCGCTTTGTGGTAACTGACCCTGCTAAGCTCGTCCTACTTTGTGGTACCCTCTCCTCCGTGGCAGCATAACTCACTTCTCCTGATTCTCTGCCTGGCCCTCTGAGTGCTGCTTCTCAGTTGGCTCCAAGGGTTCTTCTTCTTCTGGTCCCTTAAATGTTGGTGACCATGGGATTCTCACTCAGACCCTCTTCTCACTCCGTACACCTTCCCCAAGGGAGCTCTTCCACACTCCCCAAAAGTTCTTGACTTCCAATTTGCTATTTCCAGAAGAGGTCTTTCCGAGGCTTCAGACCACATGGCCTCCTGCCTACTGGACATTTCCATGAGGATGTCCTGCAGGCACCTCACACTCAATATGCCCAAGTCAAAACCCGTTATCTTTCTCCCCAAATGTATCTCCTTTTGTCTTCCTCATCTCAGAGGACGGTACCACGCTCCACCCCTACATGTGAGCCAGCAACTTGAGATCACCCTGGATTCTCACTCTCCTGCATCTAATTAGTCACTAAGTCCTGTTGATTCTACCTTCTCGACATCGTGTAGACAGGTTTCTTCTTCTCCCTACTGATGACCAGGCCCTCTCTTGCACCCCCGCATCAGCTCATGACCAATCAATGGATCTGCCAGCCCTGAGACTTACCTTTTGAAGACCACTGCTGGTATCGGCTTTCTGGTCTACCTGTTTATGAGCCTCCGTGGCTCCCCATTCCTACAAGGTGAGTCCGGTCTCCTTAGTTTGGCATTCGCTTCTTTTCAGAAGCTTGCCCTCGTCCATCTCTCCAAGCTCCTCTCCATTGCCTCTTGCTCCCTATGCTTCTGCTAGGCTGAGCTACTTGCAGCTCCTTCCTCACTACCCTCCTTACACTTGCTCTCATCTTTGCCTGGAATGCTCCCCTTCTCACCCTTCTCCTCGAGGTCAACCACCAGACCCTCCTGCACTATTCTTCCAGTGTGTGAGGTCCCTCCTCTGTGCCACTGTAGAGCCCTCGTCCACTGCAAGTACAGCACTTGCCGCAAGACATTGTCATCGTGAGTCTGAGTCTCTCCCACCTGATCATGAGCTGCTGGCGAGCAGACACCTCTGTGCCTCAACGTCCAGCAGGGTCTGCAATAGTCAGCTCTCCAGGTATGTTTTTTGAATATTGAATGTCTTAAATACTTATTTGTTTTATATCTTTATTAAACAAAGTCTTTTTAAGGTGACCCGAAATGGGGAAATCTGGAGGGAAGGGGCACGGCACGTAGCTCGGGGATCCCCCCGACATACATCCTGAATCCTCACGCCCCTCCCCTGAACCTCTAACACTCAGACCTGCTCTTCTCAGGAAAGATCTGTATGCAAAGCCCTGCTGTGTGACTTAGACCATGACATACGCTCTCTGTGCCTTTGCTTCCTCTTCTGAAAATGAAATGCTAGGATATTCCAGGAAGATGATATTTTGCAGAGTACTTTCACACAAAGAATCCTAATTAGTCTGCCAACAGCATGGGTGGACTGTGGTGTTATCATCCCCTCCTGCCTTCTGGGGAATCTTCTGCTCTCCATTATCCCTCACTCTCTACTCTCCTGTCAGTTAAATCCCACCCTGTTCCTTTCCATCAGCATTTACACCTGCTCTCTAAATTCTTCCATCTTAAAAGTAAGATCCCACTTCCGAGTACCGTCTCGCCTTTCCTCCTTCCGCAGCCAGCCTTACCCCAAGAGTTGTCCCCATTCCCTGCCTCTCCTTCCCCAGCTCTCACTCATCCCTCTTCCTGTTGCAATCTGGCGTCCACCTGCACCACAAACCCTAACAAAACTTTAAATGCTAAGGTCACCGGTGACCTCCCAGATGCTCAATCCACAGGACACGTTTTAGTTCTGATCTGACTTGTCTTCCCACTGCATTTGGTAGTGAACCACTTTTTCCGTCAACCACCTCTCTTTCCTTGGCTTCAGGACACTGAGCCTCCCTGGGTTTCTGCCGGCTGCGCATTCGCCACTAGCTCTCAGCTTCTCTGCCTGCTTTCCACCCTGTCCTTCTTTGAATCCCAGAGTTGCTCAGCGTCTTTTTCCTTCTCAACCCTCTCTCTTCCCTCTCCGTCATGCCCCCCGTCTCTTGTGGTTGTGGTTTCCACGTGTACGGCCCCTTGTCCCAAATACGCATCTCGAGCTGATGTTCTCTCCAAGTTCCAGATTCGTGGATCCTCCTGCCTCCTGGGCAGCTCAGGTTCAAAACTGAACTCGGGATATTTCCTAAACAATTCGTCCCCCTGTGTCCCCTCTCAGCTGCTCTTACAGAAGCTCTGAGAATCTTATACCTTTTTCTCCTCACCCTGCACATGGAACCCACCTCTGTGTGCTCATTCCGCCTCCTGAATATTTCTCCTGTCTCGATTCTCTGCTGCCACCTGCTTTGTCTGAGGCACCGTCATCTCTCCCTAAGACAATGAATCCACCCCCCACCCCGTGCTCTCTGGTCCTCTCCGAGGTATTAGCTCTGTAGCAGCCAAAGATCTCAGAAAACTTCAAGTTGGATCATGCATCTGCTTAAAATTCTTCATGTGTTTCACATTTTCCTAAATCCCAAATTCTCACGGCATCCACAAGTCCCTGGGTGGTCTGGCCCCTGTCACTCCCTCGGCTCCCCTCTCTCATCACTTCCCATTGCTCGCTGCCCTTCAGTCATGTGACCTTCTTTCAGTGCCTTGGATGCACATGTTTCTTGCCTCTGGACTTTTGCACATGCTGTTCCCTCTGCCTGGGGGCACTCTTACACCTTCTTCACTCAGCTAACTCCTACTCACCCTTGAGGTCCTGGCTTGAATTTCAGTCGTAGGGAAAGCCTTCCCAGAACCATCCCCCAGACTAGCCCACGCCTCCTGTTATTTGTAATTATGTCAGGTCTGCACTCCCTGCTGGATGTACGTCCCTTTTGTTGACTACAATACAAGCGCTCAGCAAATACTGACTGACAACTGAGGAAGTTCGGGGTGGTTAAGCAACTTGCTTGAGGTCACACAGCTTATCAGTAGCAGGTCTCATCTTAAGCCCTTTTAGACTAGTTTTGGTGCTCCTGCCGTAGGGCCCCACCACACAGGTTCCTTTTATCAAAGTAGTGATCATGCCTCACTACTCGTGCAACAGCCTGTCTCTCTGCTAAGCCTCTAAAGCAGAGGCCATGCTGTCATGTTTGTTCCTGTGTCCCTGCCTTCTCGCTCAGCATCTGGCGTGTGGTGGGGATGGATTATTGGGAATTCTTTTCCAGCTTTGTCTTCCTATCAAGCATGAATTTCCTGCTTCAGCCCAGCTATGGATTGAGCCTCCTTTTTATTTTCATCCTAAGTTAAAGAAACATTAACGTTTAAAAGAAACGTTTACTAAAAGAAGAATTAATCAACAAATAATCGAGGGAAGCACAAAAGGAAATAAGACAAAAAGTATAAAATACAAGAGCCTAGAAACAATTGAGGCAAAAAGGTTTGGCCCCATGTAGTGTGTGGGCTGAGCTCTCACGGATCACTGCCCCCACCTAGTTCTGCCCTTTGGGGACTTGGGTCAACTCCTCACCCACCCTCATACCCCCTGTCTGAGCTCAGTCCTGGTGAGGGGGCACTTCCCTGGGCAGACTCACTGCCTATCCGTACTCTGGCTGACAGATCCAGGGGAAACACTTCTAAGGGGAGTGGCCTCCCCTCAATGATGGGGAAACAAAGGCCCAGAGAGAGGAGACGTGGACAATGGGGTTCCGTGTTTATTCCATAGACGTGGGTTATACCCTGCTGGCTGAGCCTGTCTGCACTTCCCCCTAGAGAGCTGTGCAACCTTGGCTAGGCTATCGGCCCCACTCTGGATATGGAAGGGGAGGAACCGGGACTCAGCCCTGGACTGCTGGGGGGGTGAGGGTGTTGGGGGCCCGAATTGACAGAGTCAAGCTGGCAAGGCTGAGGCTGAACCCAGGAGGAAGGGCGGGGCCCACGGGCTGGGGCAGGACAGAACAGCAGGTTCTTGTCAAACACACAATTTAATTCTGAGGTTGTATTCCTTGTGCCTGGGAGATTTTCAGCTTGCAATAGTGTCATTTACAGATGGATTTGCAGTGGCGAATTACAAGTTTGTAAGCAACAGCTTCTCTGACGCCTCAAAGAAAAAAACGCCTTATCCCTCTGCAAATTATAAATTCATAACTAACAGTGTTATCCAACTGAATGCAAAACAAATTCATTACCGGCTACATTATTCCATTGAATACAAGTGAATGAACTGCACAGAGTTTTGTGTGGATCAGGGACATGTCAGGAGATGGGGACAAAACAGCCGTCTCCCCACTTTCCTCTTCTTTGTGTCCTTTCAGGCCCACCTCAAGCTAACCCCAATGTAGGCAGAACTGGATGGATGTACACTGCTTGGATAAAAAGGAGGCTGGAATTTATGGTGGTGGTGGTGGTGTAACAAAACAGACGAACACCCTGCTATCGCGTGTGTGCGTCTTTTGTACGATTATTAGAATTGCTGTGGTGTTGTCTTAAGATACTATCTTGTGAAAGCTCATACCTAAGTCTTTGGGAGTGTTGGGACATCCCTTGAAAAGGGGGATCATTCCTATTGTTAACCATGTAGGAAGATGTGGGTCCTCTGAGCAGAGACCAGAATGAGAAGATGGCTCTAAGTTTAAGCATTGGAGTGGGAATTCCATCTGTCTCCCCAGAATGTTACTCTCTTGGGACCAGGCTTCAAGACGCTGAGACATCTAGATGGATGTTCTGAGTGGGGTGTCAAGATGGTGTCCACAATGTGCGGGCAGCTTGGGGTCTGTGGTGGGAGGGCGTAGGCCACATTTTTTAACCCAAATTATCTAGTTCCATCTGACTCTATGGTGTATTCCCAATGTGTGGTTCCTGAAACTTACCTTTTTTTCTTTAATTTTTATTTTAGAAAATCAGAAAATACAAATAAAACTGAAAAATACATACACCACTCATAATTAACTCCATCAGAACTACCACTTTGGGGTAGATCAGACCTGAATCTCGGCCCTGTCTCCAATTCCAGTCTGAATGAATGAGAAACCATTCATTCAGAAACTCGGAGCACTTGGTAGACTTGACTGACTATATAGTATGACTATGGCCCATACTGCAGCCACACGACAAAGGGTGGGATCCCAGCTAGTGAAGGATCCCAGCGTCCTCCCCTCCCCGCACCACCAGGGAGTTACCACCATTTATCCCCCATCTTGGCCTCTCTCCTCCATGCTGACTTTCCTGTCTCTCTCCCTTCTTCTGTAATCGTCACACCTTTCTCTGCCATCTGCCTCAGGAGCAAAATTCATTCCTCTCCTTGTCTCACGCTGAGTGGTTTGCAGCCATCATTTGTCCAAATAGTTAACGAAAGTATTTTGTTTTCCCCAAAGACAGTTTCCTGTCTAAGAAGAATTCTGGTGCCAGCTGTTAAGATTAAATATTTTCATCTTGTTTCGTGAACACATTTATATTTTTAGAAATAGGGGGTTATTTTACAGAGGCTGATACAAAACCTGCTTTTGTTAATTAAATAGAGTCAGCATATTTTTATGTCCATAGATAAATCTATATTTTCTGTTTTAATGGCTGCATATTAGTCCATATGATTTCTTTAAACCATGTCTTTTTTTTTTGCTATGCATTTAGGCTGTTTCCAATTTTTGCTATTATAACACCCACACATCATCTTTGCTCATTTATATAATTATTTCCTTAGGATAGGTCCTTGGTAGTAAAATTTCTGAGAATGCAGTTTCTAAAGGCTTTTGTTGTATTGTTAAACTACAAAAATTGGCAAAGTTTGTGCCAATTTATACTCTCATCAGCAGCTTATATTATTGTCCCACTTACTATAAATGTTCTAGCTTTGTCTCAGTTATTCCTTGAGGTATTAAAGAAAGAGCCCCCGTGGCCACTTTGGTGGCAACAGTGGCAACTGGTGAGAGATTCCTCAATGGATGAAGATTCCCAGGGAGCAAGAATGGGGGCCATGTAATCCAGCTGCCCCTCCCTATAGATTCTTCCATGGCCTCCACTGAAGGATTTGAAATTGATTGATTGATTGATTGATTGATCAGTTGACTTTATGAAGGAAGACATCATTTCCCTTCAAATGATGGTGACAAGTGCAGTGGTAGTGATGGTAGTGATGAGTGGTCATGTGGTGAGGACGGTGGTGGTGACAGGTAACGGGGGCAGTGATGGTGAGTACAGTGTTAACGATGGAGATGCTGCTGGTGGGATTGACAGTGGAATGGCAGTTATGGTGGTAGCAGTGGTGATGATGTTGTTGTTGGTGATGATTTATGATGATGCTGAGAATGGCGATGGCAACGGTGGTGGTGGTGAGTACATGTCAATCACGGAGATGGTGGTGGTGGCACTGACAGGGCAGTGGTGGTAGGGTAGTGCTGAGGTGTGATGATGGTAGTGAGAGGCAATGTGAAGAATAGAAGGGGCAGTGGTGGTGATTCACAATGTGGTGAGAGTGGTGTTGGTGGTGAGGTGAGCCTGTGGGTGAGGACAGTGATGGTGGAGGATTGAAGGTCCTGATGATGGTACTGGAGTGCTATGGAAATATGAAGGTGAAAATGGTGTAAGTGATGATGAAGAATGTAATATAGGATTAAATACATACCAAGGGAGGGAGAGGTTGTCTCAAGTATGGGAAACAGTGTGAATCAAGGAAGCAGCATGAATCTGGTGCCTAGAACAGCAAGGAGACCACTGGCCCGAGGGGATGGTCGGGCAGAGATTCAGTGGTGTGTGCTGGGAAAGGTCTTGAAAGTGGCCAGAGGAGTTTGGACTCAAGGAGAACAGCATGGAGAGACTTTTTGGATCCTGGGAGGAAGACGGGCCAGAGCTGAATTCCTGCTGGACAAAGGAGGAAAGTATGAGGGGCAGATCTGTCAGCCCTACTACTGGCCTCAAAGGGGAGCAGCAGGTGGCCTGGGCCCTCTCGAGTGCGAGCAGGTATACCAGGTGTGCTGGCAGTGTGGAGGAAGAAGGTGTAAGCCTCCTGATTCAACCTAGAACCACGGATGTGGGGAGGACCAGGACCCCCTCCACTCCTGTGGCAGCCCCAACTGGCAATCCCCACTCTCACCTTTGGTTGAAAGGGAGAAGGGCCTAAAACAGTGGTCCAGAACTCTGGCTCCCTGTCTCTTCCACCATAGCAGCTCCCCGAGTCTGCTAGATGAGCATTTACTCAGTAGCATGGCCTGGGAAGAGCCCGTTCCCACTTCTCCAGGTGTAGCATGAAGCCTGCTTATGTGGGCACAAAGTTGCAGGATTCTCCCTCCCTGAGCAAGGACATCTGAAAACTTTCAGGGAGGCGGAAGATTTGTGTCTGAGCAGCCAGCATCCTGGGTATCAAGGGGTTAATCCATCCCGGAGGATGGGGTAGGTCTCTCCCCTCAGACTGCCCACTGTCCTCCTCACTCATAACCAGAACCCACTGGAGCCAAGTGGGCGCTCACTTTGGGAGAGGGAGAATTTTTTTCTCCCATTTTAATAATACTGATGATCTCACAAGGTTTCCATGGTGACAAGACCAAAGAACCAGGGGGACTTGGTGAGTTAGGCCGAACAAACCCATTCCCCAGAATCTTCTCCCAGACCTGGGCTCGGGGAGGGGACTCTAGAGAATTAATGAGCTTGTAGAAGATGGAAGGTGGGGGCTGAAGCATGAAGACAGAGCCTGCAAAAAAAATCGGTGCCCTCCTTTCCTTTCTGTGCCCACTCCTTGTCCTGCCTGAAAAGCTCCCTTCCCGGAGGGCATGGTCCTGAGTGTAGGCCCTCACAGGGAGACCTGGATGGTCACAGAGCACCCATAGAAGGGCAGTTCTGATCCCAAGCATGGGCAGCACTAGTAGGATAATCCTAGGCACCAAGCCAAATGAGAAGACCAAGGTAGGTAGGAAATAAAGCAGAGGGGTGGGTTTGCAAGGAGAAGGAGATTAGCATCTGGTGAGGAATCAGGGGCTTGCCATCTAAAGCTTGGTTTTCTAAGGAGCAGCAAGGGTCCAGCACTCAAGAACAGGGGCCATGGAGTCCAAGTGAGCAGGGTTTGAATCCATGTGTAAATACTGCCTACCCCCTATGGTTGTGGATTTCATGGGACATCATAGTTAAGACACTAGCAGGTGGTCTGTATGGGTTTGTTTCCTCTCTCCTGCTTTCCCTTCCTCCCCACCACCGGCCCACCACAGTGAAGAGGTTTGAAGCACCACATTGCCTCTCATTAATTTCTTGCTTTCAGGCAGTGAATAATTTGATCCTCATATAATTCAGTGACTAAAATTGTCCCGGGGGACAATGTCCCCTATACATTTTCCCCGTGCCTAACATTCCACCATGGAAGCTCCACTGCTCTGCACCAAACTTCCCTCTAAATGGCAACATCTCACCTGGGTGCTGACTGTCCTGGTCCCGGGCAGGGGCAGTAGTGCTGGGGTTGGGGGCAGTGATTTATTTTTTAAGAGCAGATGGAGCCTATGAGTGAGGACAAAAGAGAAATGGGGCAGAGACAAGAGAGTTTGCTATCTTGAAAAGTTCACCAGCTGTCAGGTCTTTGGCTGTGGGCTTTCCCTGAGGGTGAGTGATGGAAAACCCAGAGCTTACCTAGCATCCGAGAGGAGCCATACTTGCATATCATGCCATCCTCACACCACGGGAAACGGAAGAGAAATATACAAGCTTTACTTTCTGAGAATGGGCCCTTGGAGTGACACAGCCAGTGCCCGTGCACCTGCAGCCCTGCTGGATTCCTCTAGGGGAATCAGGCCACCCAGGCAAGCCAGAGCTCAGTCACCAGGATCCTGGAGGCAGAGAGCTGGGGAGTGAGCCCCTGACATCAGAGTGAGCTTGAAGGTTGGCAGAGTGTGCCTCTTTGCTGTGGACAGGTTCTCTTGGGAAATCTGCTTTAATGAATCTGGAGGCGCAGTTTGTAATCAGCCCATCAAATGTTTCAGGAGCACTCTTAGCTGGAATCTCACTTGCTGGGAGTCTGTGCCCTGTAGTGGATGAAGATTCTCCATCAGTTTGTATCCAGTGCAGCCTGGAGGCCCCAGTGCGCAGGTCCTGTACCTCAGTGAGTCTAGGCTCAGTGAACCATTGGGAACTGCCCCGGTCTCATTGTCCTGAGCTGCTCTTGTCCAGGGCTGCTGGGAACCAGGCCCAAAGGGCTGGGTCTTCCCCTAACAGGGCAGCTCCCAGCCCAAGCCCAACTGTTGCCAGCCCTGGAAGATGCTCCAGGACACCCTCCTCCTTCTCCTTTCCCATCATCCCCAGCTCCACCCTGTGCCCCGTGTTCCTTTCCTCCCCGCCCAGGCCCTGGTGCTTGGAGCTTATTCTTGAAACTTGAGTGCCCTTGGACGCTTCCTCGCTCCATTTGCTCAGGGCATGGGGGTCACTGAAGAACCCATGTTGGGGGCTTCTTTTCTTTCTTTTATGTTTTCTAAACATAAAAGTTTTGCTAATGTATTTATTTTGATACTGGTCATCTTACTGACCTCTCCCATAGACTCTTATTAGTTTTTCAGTTGATTCTCTTGAGTTTTCTGGATAAACAGTCATATCATGAACAAATAATGATAGCAATTTCTCCTCCTTGCCAAACATTATGTTTCTTTTTCTTTTTAATGTACCATTACATTGGCTGGAACTTCCAGCACAATGTGAACTAATTGTGGTAATAGCGGGCATTCTTGTCCCCCTCTGACTTAACATGGGAATACCTCTCGCTGGTGTTTCATTGCTAAGAATGATGTTGACTGGTGGCTGCAGACAAATATTTTTTATTTTGTCAAGGAAATGTTCTTTTATTTTTATTTTAATAAGAGTTTTCATCAGAATGAATGTTCAATTCTATCAGATGCGTTTTTTTCTGTCTGTTAAGATTGTCACATAACTTTTCCCTTTCTGTAATTGACATGATTAATTATATGGACTGATTTTCTGATATGTAATCATCTTCACCCCATTGCATTTCTCACATAGCCTTCTGTGAAACGGGGAGGAGGTGCATTGCCCAAGCGAAATCTGGTTGAATAGCAGGTCTATACTGTGCCCTGAGTCTCGTGCCCGTGAGCGTGCTCATGCTGTGGCCCCCATCACTCGCTAATCCAGGGTGTGATCTCAGGCAGGCCCACTGCGATGCCTAGAGACTTGAGCTGGGGCTCTGGAGCTGGATGGGGTGTCAGCTGGCCCCAGAGTGATCTTTTAAAGGCCAGTCACATCAAATGACTGCCTTCAATGGCTCCTCATTGCCTTCAGCAGAAAACTGAAGCTTTTAGGTGCATTGCCCAGGCCTCTTACAACTGTCCTCTGTCCCACCTCCTCCGGCTTATCACCCCACTTTCTCCCCTCTAACCACATGGAAATCCTGGCAGGTGGCAAACTCCCGTCTCCTGTGCCTCTGGGCCCTCCCACAAGCTGCTCCCCTGCCTGGAATGCCCTTCCCACCTCTTTCCCCAGGCAGGAGTCATCACTCCCTCCAGGAAGCCTTCCTGACCGGGTAGGCTGGGTTAGGAGCCCCTCCCCAGGTGCACAGTCCCTGAGTCACCACCTCTTTGGTACTTACCAGGTATAAGGCAGTTTCTAAGTGCACATCTGTCTCCAGGAGCTCCAGGAGGCTGAGGACCAGCCTGGTTCACCAGGGTCCCCATCTCCCAGCCCGGGGCCTGCCCCACAACAATTGTTGCTCCGTCAGCCCTAGGTCGAACACACCCTGAACACATCCATGAACACACTCATGTGTTCACACTCATGAATGCACCCTGCCTGAGCCCCTCGCCCCACCTGTGACCCCCCAGGGCTCACTGTCCCGGCTCCGACAGCGGCGAGTGTTAAGAGGCCCCAGTCGCTGGCCTCACCGGCTGCAGCTCCCTGGAGCCTCTTTAGGAAACGCAGTCGGCCTTGTTTCCTCCTCATAAACAACGACTTAGCACAGCGTCAAGGCCCCAGGGGAGAGTGTTCCCCCAAAAGCCACTGCTGTTGGACGCGCAGGAGGGGGAAGCCAAGCGGGCCCAGGAGGACCAGATGACTGGGGATGGATGGGAGGGAGTGAGCAGCTGGGTTTTGATGGGCTGCGTCCTCCTGGGTTTCCTGCGCAGCCCAGATGCTGGCGCCTGATCTGAGCCTGGGCAACAGCTCTGCCTCTGCCTCTCCACTGGGCCTCGTGCTCGTGCCCTGGTCCTCCCAGAGTCTCCTCAGCCCATTCTCAAGAGGATCCATTTTCAACTCTCTGCCTTCCCCCAGCCACCAGGTGGCCAGCTAGAGTTCTCACCTCTTGGGACAAGCTGATATCAAATGAAGGGCTGCTTGGCCGCTAAACCTGGGATGGAGTGGGGGCAGTCCAGACCTGCCGCCTCTCTTTTGAGCCTCCCCTCCCCTCAGCAATCCTGAGTTACACAGCATGTTCCTGGGCAAGAATCTGATGAGAGGGCAGGAGACAGATTAAAGGCATGGCGGCAGGTTGTGGAGTCAGGCAGACCTGGGTTCAAATTCCAGCTCTATCCTTTGCTAGCTGTGTGATGTTGGGCATGTTACCTAACCTCTCTGAGCCTCAGTTTCTCTGTTTGTGGAACAGAGTGCCTGCTCATAGAGCTGTTGTGAGGATGAAATGGAATGACTACCTGACTGTGAAGCACTCAGCACAGTGTCTGACACATGGTAGGAGCTCCACTAACGTGAGCTGATGTTGTAAGTTACAGGTCAGAGCAGATGGGTCATAGCTGTCACCTCACACAGCTTTGTCCCCCATTGGTGGGTGGGGAAACTGAGGCCCAGAGAGGAGCAGGACATCAAGTTGCTGAATCTCCCTCAGCTGGGCTTGTGTCAGTTGAGGAGCTCTCTGCAATGAGTAACAGTTCCACAACAAAGACCACAACAAAACAGTAACAAAGACCACGATGCGTGCAGTCTTGGGTCTTGGGCTGTGAGCATCCTGGCAGCCTCATGATTTAACAAACCTTGACATTGTGCTTACTAAGTGCCCCACACAGTAAGAAGCCCTTTATGTATGTTAACTTTATACGTTAACTTAATATAATAATAATATTATTATTCATAGTAACTTCAATCCTTCTAACAACCACATGAGGTAGATACTGTTATTAGCTCCATTTTACAGATGAGGGAACTGACCGGTTCACGACTTGCCCAAGGTCACCCAGCAGGGAAGTGGGAGGGCCACTTTCTGCCAGCAGGGACGCCATCAACGAGGTTTCCACCCTCAACTGAGCGCAGACCGGACTCTGTGTTGGGGTCATGAAGGGGACCTGGGACCCCCGAAGCCTGTCTTCCCCACATTCGAAGCGGAAGTGTAGGAGGCATTCTTGGGGAGACTTGGCAGCCTGTGACTGGGCACAGCGGGGACATCAGCTTTGTCCTACAAATGCCCATCACTGGATGCCCGTCTCAGTCCACAGCAGGTATTTCCCTGGAGAGAGGACAGTGAAAACTTGGAACAGAAGAGCTCTTTATTATTCAGAATAACTGCACTATTTAATTTTACTATTAATAATAGCTCTTGAGTCAACCTTCTCTTGAAGAGAAGTGAGAACTGAAAGGATGTCCCTCTCTCTTCTCCCCTCCTCCCTCTTCCCTCCCTCCTCCCCGCCTCCCTTCCTCGGAATACTGTGAACTCAGTCACGAATGATTGAGCTGTGTTGGGGGTTAGAGTGGGGGAAATTGAGGCCCAGCTCACAGAGTGAACCCATTACCCCTCCTCCCTGCACAGCCTTGCTCTGTGGGTGGGTCCCTGGAGGCTACCACCCCTCTGCTGTCAGATCTCCGGAGGAAGAGTATGGCTTCTCTCCTCTCAGGCTGAGCCAGAGGGCAGAGGCCAGGGGCTGTGTTACAGCTGAAGCAAAGGGAAAGCTGGGCTCAGCAATCCTTGCTGTCCTTGTCCTGAAGGGGGTCGTGGGCAAGGATGGGGATCCACGTGGCCAGGATCCCTTTGGAGCCCCATCTTCTGCGCTCTGCATCCAGTGGGCAGCACAGTGTGAGAAGGAGCACGTCCAGAGAGGAACAGAGCCAGGGAGGAGGCCTGAACCCGTGCCAGGGAGTGTTTGGCTTGGAATTCAGAAGACTTGGGGGGACTGAACTGCCTTCAAAGAACTAGAGGGATTTGGTTTCTCATCCACAAGTCTTCCCCAAGGGTCTTCCCCGTTGGTCTTCCCAGCACCAACACTGCCAGGTGCTGGGAACATGTGGCCCAGTCTCTATGGAGCCCCCAGAGTGGCAGAGGCCGTGGACAGAAACATAACTAATGCCACTGCAAGGCAGTGCTTCTGAGGTGGAGGCACAGGTCCCGATGGAAGTCTTAGGAGGCAAGGACTTAATTTGCCTGATTCAGAGCTAGATGGGTTTCCTGGCTCCCAGAGGCAAGGGTGCAAAGACTCCTCCAGAGTTGAGTTTGGCCCTTGGGTGTTTATTCAAGATGGCACCCAGGCTCCTGGGCACCCATCGTCTTTGACTCTGCTTCTCGTATTGGGGCCCCTGTGTGATCTCAGGTGTGTCAGATGGCCCACTGGGGCTGACCTCCCAGAAGGCAGGGGTCTTTTTCTCACGTTCTTCCAACTACCCAATTGCCCAGAGCAGGAGGACTATGGCTGTCCTCACAGGCTGTGGGCTGAAGGTCTCAGGTCTGCACACCGCCATCCTGCCCCCTCCCCCATCCCTGGGAGACGGCCACTAGCCTCCTCTCCTCTCCTGTCCACCTCTCCACATGAGTTGAGTCCTAGACATCCTTAGGCGATTGAAGAGTTCTTTGGAACACTGCCATGGGGTGGATTCAGACTGGTTGATATGGTACTTCAGCTTTTTCAGTCTGCAGGAGCTGGGTTCCACATACCTGCACACACACGCACTCCTGAACACACACTCACATGCATGCTGGCTCTCATTGTGAGGGCCCCACTCTTTATGCAAGGAGCGGTCTTGGGTGTCTGAATGGATGCTTGAAGACTCCGTCTTTGCAATTAACACGCTGCTGCAGTATTATTAGCCTCTGATAGGCAGGTCTGCCTTTGCCAGAGACTATAAATATGTGGGGCCAATGACTCAGCAAATCTGTTGCTATTTTTCTTACAGGTCCGTGTGGATCTGTGTCTGTGTACACCATGGCCCCATCTCCCAGCAGCTCCCATGGCTTGTATCCATGGAAACGCAATCCTCCCCAACTACAGTACACTGGCTGACAAACACTGGGAGTCTCCCCAGCCCCCTACCCACCTTGGAGAGGGAGCACGGACCACGAGGCCTCCCAGCGAGCAGGAGGGTGGCACTCATGAGGAAGTGCCACTTTCTCAGTTGCTTCGAAGGTCCAGGCAAGGCTCGGACTCCAAGCCCTTTCCCTGATGGTCTGTGGTCAAGGCCTTGTCACCTGTTCAAGGCAAGTGGCCTGGTGAGGGAGCCCTCGCTGAGGTCTGGGCCCCCCTGGGAGTGCGGTTGTCAGGGCAGTTCCGAGAACTGTGGGCAGTGTGGCAGGGGAGGCAGGGAGGGGCTGCTGCCCTTGGCAGTAGGGAGCACCAGCATATTGAAGTGGGAGACTGGGGAATGGGGGATGGGGGGAGGGCGGAGATCAAATTTGGTGTAAAACCTGGGAGCCTTGTCTCCTGACTTTGACTCTATCAGAAGAAGCTATGGGAGAGAGCACAGAGCGTGCTTTGGAATTCCTCCCGCCCTCCCTCCATTCCTTCCACAAACATTTATATTTGCCTACTCTGTGTCAGGCCCTGTGCTGGATGTGGGGATGCAGAGATGGATCAGAAGCAGACCCCTCTCCTTGGGGACTCACGGTCTCGGAGAAGACAGACTCATCAGAGTCAGGGAGCTCAGTGGTCCTGAATGTCAGGATGGAGCAGCGGGGCACAGGAGGGTGGACAGAACCTCCCTTGGGGCCAGGAGAGGCTTCCCTGGGGAGCTGCAGCTCATGGAGCGTGCCGGGAGGATGAGGCAGGAGCGGGGAGGTGCTGGTGGGAAGCAGAGAGGGCCTTCCATGCAGACGGGCTGCCCTGGGAGAGAGTTGGTGAGACTCACACACAGCGCTAACTCTGCTCCTATTAGCGGCATTCCCTGGAGACAGTGACCTAAGCTTTCTGGCCTGTAAAGTGAGAAACCACAATACCTCCCTCACAAGGCTGGGTGAGAATTAACTAAAGCATCTGGCCCCGATGATAGGGAACATTTATCGTACTAACTACATACCAGAACTGTCAACATGCCAGTTACTTTCTTCCCTTTGGGGTCCGTTTCCTCTTGTCAAATGAGGAGGCTGGGCCAGATGGTGTCTGGAGGCCAAGCAGCTGTGACTCTCCCTGTCCTCAGTTTCCCCATTTTCCACATAGGTAGAAGAAAGTTCCAATAGGTTTCAGAAGTGAAGGGACGGATCATGGAATCATTCAAAGAACATCAACAGATATTTATTAAGCACAGCTTGCTTCTCCCCTGCTTAGGGAAAACAGGGTCAAGCTGATGTCACAGCTGCCACCTCTGTGGTTTACAGAGGAGCAAGAAATGCAGCCTCTCCCTCAGAACATCGGTCACAGCTGGAGAGACCCAACGTGACACGCAGCCGTGGAGCAGCAACGCCAGGTCCCCCATGCTCACCCCTCTGCTGCTCTCCCCGCTTCTCCGTCTCTTCTGTTTGGGTGAGGGGAGGACTCAAGGCCCTGCAATCTGAGCTCTAAGGGCCATCTGGCCCACCTTTGGCCTCCAGACCGCTTAGGTCCTTGTTCTCAAAGCCCCAGGGAGGCTGGGGAGCTGAAATGATTGACACCCTCTTTGTCAGCTCATAGCGCGGTCACCCTGACCCTATGGGGTAACTACTATAATTGTTCCCATTTCACGGATGGGCAAACTGCAGCTCAGAGAGCTTAGGGACTGGCCCGAGGTCACCCAGATGTAGAAGGCAGAGCCGGGATACCAATCCAGGTCAGCGTCACTCAGGGGCGTGCGCGCTCTGCGCTCTCCGCTGCTCCGCACTGGCCCTCTGGAACTCTGGTAAACCTCCTCAAATCCCCCGGGAAGTCGAGCAGATATAAATAGCACGTGGGATTGTGAAGTGAAAAAAGCAAGTTGCAGAACAATACATACAGGACGATTGCAGTCGCGTAAAAAAACACCCTCACTGGTATGTGTGTATATGCGTATGTGCCTAGGAGAGTCAGTGCACAGAGCTGGTGTGGAAGGAGGTCTGCCCTGCGAGTTGAACTCCATCTCTGGGTGGGGAGTGGAGTGGAGGTGGGGTAGAGGGGGCATGTTCCCTTATTAGTCAATATGTTTCTGATTTGGTTGACTTCTTATGACAATGAGAATGTATTCATGTATTACTTGCACAATGAAAACATGGTACACAGGAGGCATGGTTCTGAGTGTGCCATGTGAAGGCTGGGGCAGGTGGTGACCCGCAGGGGAGGCCCTGGTTTGGGGGGGTGGGTCTGAGCCTGGGTAGGCTGGTTCGTGGGAACTTTTCAGACAGACTTGGCAGGTTTTTGCCAGGAGGTTCCATGCACTTCATCTGTCTTTCGACAACATCTGTCCCCATTTGATAGATGGGGACCCTTAAGTCCAGAGACAGCCTAACCCGAGGTCGGAGAGCTCCCCTGCTGTTTTTGTTTATTTATTTTTTTATTTTTTTAATTTTTTGTTTATTGCAGTAACATTGGTTTATAACATTGTAAAAATTTCAGGTGTACATCATTGTACTTCTATTTCTGCATAGATTACATCATGTTCACCACCAAAATACTAATTACAACCCATCACCACACACATTTACCGAATTATCCCTTTCACCCTCCTCCCTCCCCCCTTCCCCTCTTTGGATTGGATTGGTAACCACCAATCCAATCTCTGTCCCTATGTGTTTGTTTATTGTTGTTATTATCTACTACTTAATGAAGGAAATCATACGGTATTTGACCTTCTCCCTCTGACTTATTTCACTTTGCATTATACCCTCAATGTCCATCCATGTTGTCACAAATGGCTGGATTTCATCGTTTCTTATGGCTGAGTAGTATTCCATTGTGTATATATACCACAGCTTCTTTATCCATTCATCCCTTGATGGGCACTTAGGTTGCTTCCAAGTCTTGGCTATTGTGAATAACGCTGCAATGAACACAGGGGTGCATGTACCTTTGCAAATTGGTGTTTTCAAGTTCTTTGGATAAATACCCAACAGTGGAATAGCTGGATCATATGGTAGTTCTATCCTTGATTTTTTGAGAAATCTCCATACTGTTTTCCATAGTGGCTGCACCAGTTTGCATTCCCACCAGCAGTGTATGAGAGTTCCCTTCTCTCCACATCCTCTCCAACACATGTTGTTTCCTGTCTTGTTATCCCCTGCTGTTTGATTGGTTAGTACACTTGCCTAATTAGCAAGGCTCAGAGAATCATGAGCTATATCTTCAGATAGGCCTGGCTTTGACTTTACACAATCCGTCATAGATTCTCTGAGCCTTGCTTTCCTATCCGTAAAATGGATTGATACACCTGTGTTGAAGAGTTTTTGTGAGGGTTGAATGAGACCGAGTTTGCTGAGTGTCACAGGCTAGGGGCTCTGTTCATGGTGGATCCTCAGCTCTCTTCTCTTTCTTTGTCTAAGGGATGCTGTTTTGGACTCAGTGTGGTGCAGATGAGACACAGGCCTTGGCCTGAATCCTGGCTTGGCCACGTAGAAACAGTGACCATACATTGAGCACATGCTAGGGATGTGCTAGGGATCATGCCATGGGCTGTATATACAACTCCCTTAATCCTAATCCTGCTCCCTCCTCTGAGATACACACCACCTATTATTATCCCTGCTTTACAGATGTGGGAATTGAGGTGTCAAGGTTGTGCTGGCCTCATAAAATGACTTAGAAAGAATTCCATCTTTTTCTATTATTGAGAGGACTTTGTGTAATAAGATTTATTTATTTTTCTTAAATATCAGATAGAATCCACTAAGAAAATCATCTGGGCCTGGAGTTTTCCCTGTGACAAGAGATTTGATTACAAATTCAAGTTCTTTAGGAGTTTTAGGAGCATTCCCATTTTCTATTTCTTCTTGTGTCAGTTTTGGTAAATTTCCTCCTCTTTAGGAAGATAGTAACAATTCCTGCCAGGCAGGGTCATTGGGTAGAGTAACAGAGCTCACTTACTTGTGTGTTGTAACTGAGCAGCATACCCCCTCTAGGCCTGGAGCACATCAGGTCCCCTGACCTTGCATTTGGGCATCCTGACGCCCACCCTGGCCTCCACCAGAGCCTAAGAGGGCCAGGAGGGGGGCAGTGCCTCCCTGTCAGGTGTGGGGCCTGTCTTCTAAAATGCCAGCGAGACTTAGGTTAGAGCGGGCAGGCTCTGAAAGGTTGGCACATGAGGACCAGCGGGATGTCCAAGGCCCGAGACAACCCAGAGAGCCAGTGGAATCAGAGCACTCGGGACCTCCCCGTCAATGGGTCCAGCAGCTCTGGTTGTGAAATACTGAGTGCCTGACTGGTCCTCGGGTAATGCTTATGGAGGAGAGAAAGGGGACAAGGGAATGGGGGGCGGAGGCTGCAGAGGAAAGGTTTCTTGGTCCAGAGGAGGGAGAGGGATGAGTGTTTTAGGGGCTTCCCTCTCCAGTAAGCCTTCAGGACCAGACGGTTACAACCAGAGGGGATGTCCTCCGCCCCACCTCCTCCCTGACCCCCAGCTTCCAAATCTGAGTCCTGGAGGAGGTGATTATAATTGCAGGCCCTGCAAGGTACCCCCACGCCCACCCCTCCAGCTCCGGAGCCTAGGTGATGTGGGGGCCCGCATCACAACCCCCTTGACACGTTGGCCTTGGCTCTCCTTCCTCACTGACCAGCAGGGCTGAGGGTATGGGGGCAGAATGCCCAGGATGAGAACCTCCTTTGCTGTCTTGGCTCCAGGCTTGCACCCCTCCCTGCTCTGTGAAGCTGTAAGGAGCTAGGCCTGAGGCTAGAAGTACCCAACCCTGAGTCCAGCCTTCTAGGGACTGCTCTCCGGATCCCCCATGCAAGGATGTTCTAGGCCCTGCGGCAGCACAGCAGAGCTGCTCCCTGTGGCATTGGGATCTTGAGGAGAGCTCAATAAACCCTGGAACAAACAAATGAGTGACTGAAGGTTGGTTCACGGAATGACTGGAACACCCTGGCTATGTACCTAGCACATAAAGGTAAAAAGACACCTAGTCTGGTGAGGGAGGCCGACACACACATGTGGCATCACATCTTTGGGCGATATGCAGTGCCGAAGGTGGCCCAGGCTATTGTGGGGGCAGAAAGGAAAAATGTCTAATCCATCCTCGGGGTGTGGTGAAGGGGGTGGCAGTGATTTCTTGGAAGAGGTGGCGTGGGCTGAGTCTTGAAGGATAAGTGGGAGTTAGCCAGGGGGTGAGTGGAGCTGGGGGAGAGAGCAGGGGGTAAGAAATGCACGTGCAGGTATACCAGGGAGTAAGAGTCCTGATCTCAGGCTATTAGTGAAGTTACTGACGCTCAACACACAGCCTTATTTCCAGGGCATTTTCTGCTCCAAGAGGGTCCTGGACTCATAGTGCATTGGAAGCTCTGGGTCCTGACCTCCCTACAAATAGCAAGGTCAGGGGAAAGAGATCCTTTTTCTACCGAGGCTCAGCATTTCTAAACTGGAGGAGGGTGGTATAACAATTAAAGATGTGTATGGTTGTAAGTAAGAGAAAACCTAATAAATAGTGTCCTAATGTGTAACAGGGGGCTGGAGGGTATTTGTTCCATACAGCAAGAAGTTCAGAGGTGGGCAGTCCAGGGCTGGTGTGAAAGTTCCACTAGGCTGTCCAGGCCTCAGGCTCCTTCCATCATCCGCTCCACCATCCTCAGTGTGAAAGCTTTTGTCTTCATGCTTGTTGCCTCATAATAGCAAAATGGCTGCAGCAACTCCAGACCTCTGTCTATGTTCCATGGAAAGGCTAAAAGGAATGCTAGTTCTGTACCTTTTAAAAAGAGCATCTTGAAGCCCCACTCAGTGCTTCATTTACATCTCATTGGCCAGAAGTGGGTCACATGGCCATCTCTAGACCAATCACTGGAAGGTGGCTGGGGAGAAAGGGCTGCAGAGGGGCTTGGGTCAACCAGCCAGCAGTGCCTGCTAGAGGTGGGCGTTCATGCCAGAACACACAGCCCTCATCCCCCTGGACATGGGAGCCAGCAGGGCAGGGAAAGAAACCAGTCAATGCAGAAATGGCTTCCTTCGAGCAGTCATTCAGTCAATGTTAATGATAGCCCTCTGCGCCCAGCGATTGAGCCCTGGAGCCCAGTAGGGAAATGAGCTTCAACACAAGGCCAGGCGGAAAGGAGGGCGAGAGAGCAAAGTGAGCCCCTCCCTGAGAGAAGGGGAGTGCTGGACGGCAGTGGGTCCTGAGCCTGTAAAAATCTTTTTTCGCTTTTGAAGAAAAGGAGTTGAAATAAGACTAGCCTCAAAACCCCAGTGGAGAGGATCTGGCCTCTTCAGCTGACCGGTCATGAAGTGGCTCCTGTTGGAGGTTGGAGGAATGTCTGCAGACAAGTGGAGGTGGTGGAGCTCTACCACCAATTGGGTGTGGCAGGAGAGGGGGTCACTGCTCTCCCACGATGTCAGCCCCCACAGTGTTGGAGAGCCCAGGCCTGTCCCCGTCTCCCCCATTACGATCTCCTCTTCTCCTTGATGTTATCTGATACATCCTTACCCCTCAGAGCCCTGAGCCCAGGAAGCCACCTTCCGACAGAGCAAGGTCCTTCAGATCTTCTCAAGCTTCCCCGTGGCTCCCGCACCCAACCTCAGATGGAAAGCAGATCCACTCTGGGTCTGGTGAGAAATGCCCAGGGCTGGGCATCAGAAGGCCTGTGTGACCTTGGGCAAGTCAGTCAACCTTTCTGGGCTTTTAGTGACACCTGGTGGCAGCATCTGCTTGGAACCAAAGTGCTTGGGTGAAAAAAAAACATATTTCCCTCCCACCACTCCCCTTGCGCCATTTCCAGGCCTGTCTCACCTCAGTGCAGAAGGGCAGCCTTCCAGTGCCTCTGATCCAGCCCTTCCCGGTCCACGCTCCTGCCGGTGGTGTGGGTTAGCCACGCTCCTGTGCCATGACTTCCCCAGGGAAGCAGCCACAGCTCCATCCTCCAGTCACTGCAGGTCTCAGGGCTCTGCCCTGCGTGGTACGTTCTCAGCTCTGGAAGGAGAGTGTGGGGGACATGTGCTGATCACATGAAGCCCCATTTTCCAGAAAGAGAAAGTGAGTCCATAGCTGAGTGAGGCTTCACCTGGGTTACCAGCCTCAGCCTCCTGTTCTCTCTCCCTTCTCTGATGGTGAGACCCTACAGTCTCACTCAGCCCAGAAATAGCCAGGAAGAGTTCCCTGCGCACATGTGCGTGCGTGCGTGTGTGTGTGTGTGTGTATGTTGCCGTGCACCTGGGAACTTCCCCTGGGGCTCCTGCAATGGGTAGGTTCAAACCAAACTCCAGCTGTGAGGCGGGGGGCCCTAGGGTGTGGCCTATGATATGAGTGCCCCAACCCAGTTGGTGTCAGTGTTCAGTGTTCTTGGCTCCCTTTCTTGCCCCATGAGACTGACACCCTCTGTTCTGCTCCCCCACCATCCAAACCTGCTCCTGCCCAGAGATCTGCTGGCTAGAAGGGATCTAATAAAACCCCTCCTGCAGGCAGGTATTCCTAATAGGGGTGCCCGGAGGGGACTGGCAGGTTAAGAAGGGCCTTCTAGGCCCAGAGCCAAGCGCTAATGGTGGAATTTCAAACCAGGTCTCTGTGGCCCAAAACATTTCCTCTTCCAGCCTGCCAATCTGACCCATTGGCACGAGGAGGCAGTTTGGGGCAGGAGGGAAAAGCTGTCTCGAGCTATCCACACTCCCACCTGTCACCTGGGGGCTTTAGGGAGGGGCTGGAGGCAGGGTAGTCTGTGGAGCAGGCTTGGACTTGCTTTGGGGCCCTGCAATGGTTGGCCCAGCTCCATATCATCAAGAAGATTAAGGGCAATTGAATAGCTGCTCTCGGCAAGGTGCTCATTACTTGAAAGTTGGAGGCTGGCCTGAAATCCTCCTATTAAATGTTCTCATCCCCGGGGTTTGAGAGCCCCCTCAGAAGGCAGGGAGCCCCTCCAGGTCCTCCTCTGGTTGGAAGAAACCTGTGGCAACCCAGAGCAGGTCTGTTCTGATACAAACTGTGTGTCACTTAATCCTCTCCAGCCCCATGAGGTGGACATCATCATTATCCCATTTCACAGATGAGGAAACTGAGGCTCAGAGAGGTATGGCTGATTCCTGTTGTGCCATGTCAAGTGTCAGGGCAGCTCACTGCTCATGAGGTCAGGTGGAATAGGCAAAGGCATGGCACAGGCCTCTACCTTATCCCTGGCCAGAGTCCACCATGCCAAGCTCCAGGAACCACCTTCCCTGTTGGATCAGGGCCAGGAATACAGGCTTTTGAGGTCAGGGACCAGACCAGGCTCCTGACACTGCTACACACCAGCCCTTTTTCTCCACCCCACAACACTGTTCCTAAGGCCTGTTCCTGTTACTTTTCTGCCCCTAAACATTCGATGGCTCCCCATCACCTCCAGGACCCACTGTCACCCTCCCCTATGCCCACCCTCCCCGCATCACCAGCCTCAACCTGATTGGATCACCCACTGTTCTCAGCATCCACCTGTGCCGCTGCCCTCCCCTCCATCTCCACCATGGCCTTCCTGACATCCATCTATCCTTCAAAAGCCACTCCTCTAGGAAGCCTTCCTGCCTGCACTCTGTAATTAAGGCAAATTATTTAACCTCTCCACGCTTCAGATGTTACCTATGGAAAAAATGAAAGAACAAGACTCTGCCTCAAAATGGTTGTGGCGAGGCTTTCCCTAAGTGAGATAACACGTAGCCAGTTCTCAGCACAGTGCCCGCACACGCTGAGGGCTCAAGCAGAGGGAGCCATGTCAGCTTCTTCACCATCCTCCTCCTTCTTGTGGGACTCTGTGGTTCCCTCTGCTGAGCCCCCAGAGCACCCTTGGTCCCCGTCCTGGGATCTGTTGCATTAGAAGAGTGACTTGGGGTCCCACGCCCTCCTCTTGGGCTCCTCCACAGCTGGGTCCTGAGCCCCAGGGCCCAGGACAACACAGCTCAGCTAACAATCTTGGCCATCAGGGCACCCTGGAGAGCTGGGCTTTCCTCCCCAGCCCTGGGCAGTGCTAATGGGGGACTTTCAAACTGGCCTCCTGAATGTGTGTGATGGGGTGGAGGCAGGGCCTGGCTGGGCTCCTACCCCCCCTCCCTGGGCCTGGTGAGAGCGCTCATTATCTCCCTTCCACCAAGCTAGGCCTTGGGGTGAAGCCAGGCCTCAGCCTTTGATGAGAGGAAGACTTAATTACCTTTTCAGGCAGAGGGAGAGGATAATGAGGAGCAGATGAAAAGCTTGGCAAGGCTGCTTCTCCCCAGGGCCCCCTCCCCCCAGCACCGGTCTTCCCCCACCCCTACCTCTAGCTTCTTTGGACTCCAGTGAAGACCTCATACTCTGGTGGGCCCGGGGCAGCCACAGCCCTCATGTGATGCACAGGTCACAGGGACTACCTGGTGCCTGAAATCCTCCATTAGCATTTCCCGTCGGGGGCACACTGAGTGCTCCTACACAATATGGAAGGAGTGTTCAGGATCTCCTGGACCACACTGGGATCCTGGGACCCTTTTGATGAGGAAGTGACATAGCCAGACATGAGGGCTTCTGGTTTGTATGATGGAATCCTGATGGAACAGAGAGCAAAAGACAGATTTTTGCAGAGGAAAGTCGGTGGGAGGTCATGGGCCTGCCTCCCGTGGGGCCTGGCAGGGGCCTGCAGTTGGGACCCTACGGCTGGGCTCTGCAGCTTTCTTCCATCCACTGCTCTGGGCTCTCGGTGGGCAGGGAAGAGGAGAGCGGGGAGAAGAAAGAGAAGGTGGTAAGAGTATCTGAGCAAGAGCGACAAGGAGAGAGGGAGAGAGGAAGTTGGGCAGGACATCCTTGTAAAGAACACCCTTGTAAAGGGCATCCTTGCAGGGCAGACGCGGCATCCTTGCAGGGCGGACGCAGCATCCTGGAATCTTTCTTGTGGGTGGCGCTGGATGCTGTGCCTCCAGCTAGGTTTCCTTTCCTTGGAAATATCATCGAGCTCAGCCCCACGAGGACCCTGACTGTGGGATCTAAGCCCCACGGCTGCACACAAGGCTTGGAGGGTGCTAGTTAGCCTGATGTCCGTTGGTGCTCCCTGGCAGTGGGCACCTCCAGAGCAGGATTGGCGGAGAGGGGCCTGAGGGAGAACCTCTGCCTGGAATCGCACCTGCCCCGATCCTGGTGCCTGGACACCCCCTTCCCTAGTGCTATCCTTTCCAGAGAGGCAGTCAGAGGGCGGGGGCTGCTTGGTACTGCAGTCCACTCCTCATTGACTAGCTTTACTCTCCTAAGCCTCAGTTGCCCCATCTGTAAAGTGGGGCAACAGCATCTCATAGGGTTGTTTTGAGGATTAAAAAAGATAATATATGTAAACTGCTCAGCATAATTCCTGGCATGGGGCAAATGCTCACAACTCTTAGCTATTATTATGTTTATTATTATTAATCCCATTGGGCAGTGTTTCTCAACTTTAAAAAATTCCAGGCTCCCTCGTGCTGAGCATAAAAACCTCAAACTCCTCCCTTTAATGGTACAGGACTGAAAATGTCAGAGAAATAAAAGGTTGAGGCCAAAAACAAATCAAAGCACTTATTATATGGAATATGCTTTTTCAAACTAAAGAGCACCCCACACACAAGTGAGCTCACTATGGGGGTGAGAGTGGGGGAGGTAAGAATAGCTTGGGCTGGGTTCGTGGGGCCCTGGGGCCAACAGACAGAGGTCTGGCAAGGGCCTTGGAGGGTAGGGCAGCAGAGGGCTGGAGCCCAGGGCAGCTCCCCTCTGGCGGGCGCCTCTCCCCCCTCTCCCGCAGTGGCCTCTGGATCCCAGCCCAGCCTCCCAGCTCCCACAGCAATGACTTTGATGGAACAGAGGGAGCTCTTTGGAATACAAATACCTCTGGACCCTCGGATCCCAGCCGGCGCCCCATTCTCATGCTAATACAGAGAGAGTTTGGGAGTAGCTTGAAGGGGAAATTGCGGACTATAGGAAACCCACCCCAAGCCAGGGCCCTGGGAACAAAGCCAGGGCCTTTGGGGTCCTTTCCAGCGTAATTTCCTAGTACCCAGCACGGGGTTTCAGCCCTGTGCCAGCAGTTCTGGCAAGTACCCTGCTCAGGCAAGTCCCACAGCTCAGGGTTCATGAACGGGACAATTGCCCCTTCCCAATCTCCCCATGCAGATAACAATGTACTTGATAATCAGCTGCCTTTACCCCACCCTCCTGTGCCCTAGGTGCCTCATGCATCTTGCTTATCTCCCACAACCCTCACCGTGCAGCCCATGGAAATGAAGCTCACAGAGAGCGGCGCTTTGCCCTAGACCTGGGAACTGTGGTGCCAGGATCCAAATCCAGGTGTGTGCACCCCAGGACTCCAGCTCCAAGGCCTTTTGGCTCTCCACTGAGTCCAGATCTTGGAGACCTGATGAGCCATAAGGTAACAACAAGGACGCCTGGTAGTTGAGGGAGTGGGGGTTGACACAGGGCCACATCCAGGCTCTGGGTAGTGCAGTCGTAGTCAGGACCTAGGTGTCTAAAAGGGACCCAGAGCTGGTGGCTCAAGTCCAGGAGGGAGACTCCTCCAGTAAAAATCTGAGTTCCCAGCCCGGGTTGGCGGTCAGGAGCAGACAGAGCTGGGCAGGAACTCTTAGAGAGGTTAACATGAATTTTAGAAGGGTGATCTGCTGACTGCTTACGGGGTGTGCTGTGGCCAGCGCCTGGACCTAGATAACCCTCCTCTCAGCTTGGTGAATTCCTATTCATCTTTCAAGGCCCAATTCAAACACCACCTGCCCAGTGAAACCCTCCCTGGCTCCTCCAAGCTAACTCCCTCCTCCATGCTCCCACTTTCCAAGCCTCTGTGGCACCACTTAAGTGTGGCTCTGCTTCATCCTCTAGCCTGGGAAGTCCTTGAGGGAAGGGTCTATGCCTGATTCATCTCCATGGCTCCAGTGCCCAGCATGGGACCTGGTACTCAGTACGCCTCCAGAAATGTTTGTGGAATGAATGAGTGACTGTACAGGATGGTTCCAATTGAGGAAGGCAGTAATCTACTCTTGTAGGGTCTCCAATAAAAGGAAGGCAGTTAAACCTAAGCAGGAAAGTGACAGCAACGTAGTAGATCTCTCTGTGCCCAGCACCACGTCATCTCTGCTCCTTTCTGGTTCCAGCCACAGCCGCAGTGCACAGTTCTGGGTAAGCTCCGGCTCACCCTGTGTTGGCAGTGTCCCCCATCAAGCACACCCCTGAGGTGGTCCACTTTCTGCCTCAGAGTCTTGTCCACCACCAGGGAAGCCTACTTGCCCTGTGAACAAATGCAGGCTGAAAGGTCAGGGAAGCCAACACCCCCAGGACAGCCCTCAGCCCATAGGGGAGCGGGAGCCAGCCAGCCAGCTGCTCCAGCCCCTGCCTTTCAGGTGGACGATTCTGGAGATGATCTGTGGCTTCTCAGAGGTCAAGGCAGAATGGAGCCCCACTCTCCACCATGGGACCTTGAGGCTGCTCCTTACGTTAACTGTGCCTCTTTTCCTGCTTGCTCTCCTGCTCCTCGCTCTCAAACTTTCTGCCCTCAAGTCTTGGTCTTAGGTTCTGTTTTGGAGAAAACCCTTACCAAGACAGTCAGGTACACAGTAGAAATTTCTTGGCTGTAGACTCCCTCTTTCACTGGGCTCTGACCCTGATTCCTGGGGCTTCCCATCCAACAAAACCCCATCTTGGCTTCCAAGGTTCTCTGGGGTGTGTGTGAGGTTCCGCAGAGGAGAGCCATTCAGGAAATTATTTCCTGAAATTAAACTCCACGGTCCCTGAGAGAGGGAGGGGATGGGGCATGGTGATGCTGGGCGGGGTGGGGAGAGGGAAGTTGTTGGGGTTTGATGGGAAAGCCATTTTGCCTTAATTGTATTGTGCACATTAAACCAACCACTACAAGAGCAAAGGCGGTGGGTGGGGGGTGAGGCAGAGTGGAAAAGTGGCTGGAATGAGCTGGTGGGGAGAGGGGCGTCTGAGGATTCAGTGGGGATAAGGGATTGACGTTTAGGGATCCCTTGGCCAGACAGGGATACCCCCCGCCTCTTGCCAACTGGGCCATAGAGAAGGTGGTAGGCAGAGACAGGAACAGGGACTCTGCTGAACTGACCGTCTCTAAGGCCAGGCATTGGACCAGGTCTTTGCTGGATCCCACTCACTTACAAGCTGCTTTACATGCACCACCAGATACAACCCTTAGGGCAAACCTGAGAGGTGGGCACTAACGCTATCCTATTTCCCATGGGAGAACTGCAGAGAGAGGCAAGTGATTTTCACAGGTCACACTGGGTGTAACAACCCCATCCACCCCAGCTGGGGATGAGCTTGATCTCTGCAGGGAAGAGGGAGAGAATAATTGAGGCCAGACCCCCAGTGAAAGGTAGAGAAGCTGTTTTGGAGGATCTGTGATACTGACCCAGACCTACCCACGCAGTAAGCCAGCCACCCAGGAATGAACGCGTTGGTTTATTCCTTCGTTCCAGGAATGGGTGCTGTACATAGTTTATCTGAGTTGTGGTAGTGATTGCCACTCAGATACAAAGATGTTTCTTACCATCTACTCCAACATGTGGGCCTGCGTAGCTGTGAAGACAGAACGTGGCCTTGTAAAAGGAGAAGCCCTGGCCCTTGATGCGAGTGGGAGGAGGGTGGAGAGCTCTACGGGGATCAGAGGATCAGGAAGGCTTCCTAGAGAAGTGTGGAGGGACCTCGGATGGGCTACTTTCCTCTCCAGACCCAAGATGCCTCATCTGGAAATCAGGAAGTGGCATCCTTCTAGGGGCTGCTGGGAAGATCTGCGAGCTCTGTGCTGTAGGATGTGAGCATCCGAGGGTGTGCTCGAGAGTGATTAAGATTCTCTCTGGAGAGGCTCAGGCTATAGCGTGAAGGCTGGAAAATGGACTCAGCCCAGAGAGAAGGCGGCCACTTCCTGGGGGAAGGAGGCAGCAAGGTGCCTCTCTGCTAGACCTGCCCAGTGGGGAGGGGCTCTTGGGACCCTTCTTGCCCTGATCGAGTGGGCTAGGCCTCCAGTTGGCAGGGCTGGTGAATCCATTGGACAGACATCCATTGGACAGACACGGCCCTTGCTGCCCATGCCCGTGCTGTGCCGACCACTGCCACCCCAGCAGCCTCAGACCCCGGGCAGCTCTGCCCCAATGTGCCCGTCCTTCCAGCCGGATGCCTGTCTGCTGTGCCTCCTGTGCTTGACTGCAGGAAGAGGCCCATCCGGATCCCCAGCCTCCAACCGAACTCCCACTGTCCCCTCATCAGCATCTCATGGGGCACAAATGTGCCGAATCCTTACTGAGGAGCTGGTGATCTAAGTATAGCTCTCAGGAGTCCAACAGCGACGATCTGCTCAACAAACAGCAGTGGTGACCGCCGTTCTGGAGGCAGGCTTCCCTCAGGGCTCAGCGTGCGACCAGGGTCGGGGCATGGTCCACGACCAGGGTCGGGGCTCCTGTGTGGCCACGTTCAGAGTTCAGCCTGGAGCTGCTGTCAGAAGCTAATGTTTTCAGAAACTGACTTTCCTTAGAGCAAAGTTCCCAGAGCCCAGGAAGTGTCTGCAGGGAGCAGTGTAGGGTAATCCTTAAGAGAGAGGCTGTGGACTCAGACAGGGTGGGATCAAATCCTGGCTCACCGCTCGCCAATTCTCACCTTGGGCAACATCCTTAACCTCTAAACCTTGAGCTGCTCACCCGTAAATCAGGAGAAGGACGTGTCCCTCGGAGGCTGGGAAGGCGAATAAGATGAAAAGCAAGCCCTCTCTGAGCCTGCCACACGATGAGTGCGAGGAATAGTCAGCCTCTGTTACACACACATCGACACGAGCATGTTAACATCGCTGCGCTGCAGGCTCTGGGGCTCACCACCTCACAGCCGAGCCCAGCACTGCCCTCCTGTTTTTAGAGTACGGTCAGCGAGTCAAAGGGACCAGCCTGCCTGCTCATCCGCAGCCAAGAGAGCCATTGGGCCCTGGGGAACTTCCCTGGAGGCAGGAAGACTCAGGGTAGGGAAGGTTTGGGGGGCAGGAGTCTTACTCCATTGATGACCCCTGAATTTTCTCTGAGGCCTCAGGAGCTCTGCCTGTGCTCTCTGGAGGACAGCTCGGCCCTGCAGCCCTGGCCCCTTCAGTCCCCGGATTTGAGCTGAGGACCCCGGTCTTCTAGATGGCAGCTTACTGGGCTCCCTCCCATCTGCCCTCTCCCCCTTGCCGCCTGGGCTCCACGTGCCTCTCTCTCTTCTCCAGCAGCCCCGTGGCCCGTTTCTCAGCCCCTCTGCCACAAGACTCCAGAATTCTTTCATTCCTTTTGGCTTCCTCTTTCCTCCTCTCTCCTCTATTTGGATGTTTTCTAGGAGGACAGAATTCCAACCACCAGCCAGCCCTCCCTGCCCTGTCCGACAAAACTGATCATCTGTTCTCCATTTTCCAAGAAAGGAAGAGGAGATCAAATACACTAAATTGCAACGGGGGCGATGGGGATGAGACAGGTGGGTTGGCAAGGGAGAGCTGTGAGAGGCAGGAGTGGGCTGGGGCTGGGGCTGGGGCTGCTCCTTTGGGACTCTGGCTACTGATCTTGGGTGGGGCAGGGGCCATCCTGTTCGGAACAAAGGATGAATTCACTAATCTTGGATCCCGTTCCTGTCCCAGGACCCCAGTCTCATCAGAGACGTATCACAGATCCCAAGCCAGACCACTGGGGGCAATCCCAACCCTGTCTCTTCCAGGCTGAGTGACCTTGGGCAAGTTACTTAACCTCTCTGTGCCTCAGTTTCCTTATGTGTAAAATAGGCTGTTGTGAGGAGTAAAAGAGCACTGGGCACAGGACCTAGAACATGATGAGTTCCATATAATTGTTAGCTATTATTATCTACACTAGTAGACCCCAAACTAGTAGACAGCTCACTCCTATTAGTAAAAACTGTAAGGACCTCGCCAATATAACGATATTAATTCATTTGTAAATTATATGCATGTATTTCTGTGCTAATATATTCTGTATGTTATAAAACATACACAAAATAATTTTAAAAGGATAAGTTAAAAAATCAAATATAAACAGGAGTTCCAATACTTCCTTCCCACACCCCAGTGGGTCCTCTTGTGCCCCCACTGGGGGCAGGCGCGTACTCTGGAGACCACTTCGTGTACCAGCAGCCTGCGGATGTGTAGTGATGTGGGCAGTGGCCCCTTCAGAAAAGCTTCCGCTAGGGCCAGTGTGAGAGGAGAAGCTCCGGGGCCCCCGTGTGGGAGCCAGGGAGTGCTAATGTGGGTGATTAAATCATCCGCAATAATTCATTTGGAACAGCAGCCGTGTCTAACATGGGGTGTGCTGACTGCTCCACAAATAGAAAGGTGGCCAGGGAGGCAGTCGGTGGGACATACTCCAAGGGCACGGGGTAGGCGCACGCAGGCTCACCCTCGTCCTCGGTGTCTTCTGGCTGCAGTTAACCCGCCTGTGCAGTTAACCACAGGCTCTCTGCCTCCTTGGTGCAATGGATCAGTCTGCCCCTTCCCTGCCCAAATGTACCTGTCCTCTTCTGCCTCTGAATCAGTCCCTCCTCTTCCACGAAGCCCTTGCTGATGGCCCTTGGTCTTTAATTTCCCCTTGGAGAGATATCTTATCTCATGTTTGGATCTTCCTCCCTCCCTTTCTTTCATTTAATAATGGCTGTGCCCCCAGCCTGGCTCTCTGCTCTGTGTATGCCATGTAAAGCTGCTGTTTTTGCTCTCCCAGCATCAGTTCCCTCTTTTTCTGGAAACCATAACCATCTTTTCCTTTTGTGAAACTGCCCTTCTCATTTCAATCTATGAGGTCTGGGTGGGGTTGACCTCACCCCCGTGGTTCTAAGAATGGGTGCCTTACCCAGGCCTAGCCAATCAGAGTCACAAAGATGGTCACATGATCCCTCCCAGGCCAATGAGAGCCTGCTCTGGGACTTTTGCTGAAACCATTGGGAAAGAGGTGTCCTCCATTGCAACTGCTAAGCCAGGAGAATATGAACTGGGGACTATGTGCCCCCACAAGGGGAGGTGACCCACAGAAAAGCATATGGATTCCTGATGACCTCAGTTGAGCCCCTGATTCAACTATACCTGAAACTTACTCTTTTATGTGAGCCAGTAAATTCCTTTTTTCACGCTTAGACCATTCTGAGTTTATTTTTTTTTAAATCAAACGTACTTGACAGTTTTGACCAAAACATTACTACTTTCTGTGATTATTGTACTATTCTCCCAACCTCAGTGAACATTGGTTGCATGAATGTGCTTCTATTACTGTCCCATGAGGCTGAGCCCCATCTCTCCCTGGCCTAGACCCCCAGGAGAGGGGCTAAGGGCTCCTCCTCCATCTCTCTCACTGGTGAACTCATCAAGTTAATGGCTGGTCCCCTTCCTTCCTGCATTCTCTTTCACAACCCCTATCACATTTGTAATTACTTGCGTGTGTGTGTGTGTGTGTGTGTGTGTGTGTGTGTGTGTGTGTGTGTATCTTCCCCAGCATCTAGCCCCTGCCTGATGCATCCTAAGTGCTCAAAACAAGTTTGTTAATGAGGCTCCAAACAGCACTGGTCAAGGCAGCCCCTTCCGAGGTCTCCAGCCAGTTCTGAAAGAGCACGCGGTTGGTTTGCTCCCTAATTACCAGCCTCACCGTGGACGTCCTCCGAAGACACCTCTTTCCTAATGAAAACAGCAGGGCGGGATTGCAGGCTCTGAGCCTCTCCTGGCTGGAGCTAGAAGCAGCAAAATTGTCTGATTAGAGAAGAGCTGGGGAGGGGGCAGTCGTGGTGCCCACTGCCTCCTAGAAGAGTTATTTGGAGGCCTGCAATGTAGCTGCACAATGGAACACCAAATACAAGAATGAAATACTCACGTCCCTGATCTGTCTCCCCATCTCGGGCGGGGCCCAGGCCTCACCTGGCGGCACCTCCTCCCACTGGCTCTCTGCCGCAGAGCCCTAAACTCCAGTGAAGAGGCCGCTCTGCTGAGCACCTGCTCAGGGAGCTTGTGGCTCAGGGGAGTCCTGGGACTGTATGGAGCCCCTCTCCTTCCTGAAAGAGAGAACATCTTGGCCCAGACCAGCCAAGCTCAAGGTTTTGGTGCTTATTCAGCTTGTTGGGGTTGCTGGCTGTGACACGGCCCACTTACTGCGTTCCTAATACCCATTTTTCTTAGTAGTAGAACCCAGTTTTATTCGAGATAGCAAGATGCCTAGCTAAAAGACTACATTTCTCTGTCTCTCTTGCAGCTAGAGGTATATAAGCAGAAGTCGTAAGGTAGACTTTTGGGAATACTCCTTAAGAGGAAGATGGATGACACTTGCCCTTTCATGCTATCCTCCTGATTTCTGTTTCTTGCCTGGACTGTGGATGTGATAGTTGGAGCTCAAGCAGCCATTTTGGACCCTTGAGGATGAATGCTGTGTGCTAAGGATGGTGGGTCAAAAGTTAGAAGGAGCCCTGATAATCCTGGAGCTGCCATATCACCTTGGACTGCTTAAATCCAGACTTCTCTTTTGAGAGAAAATAAACCTCTAATTTGCTTAAGTCACTGTTTCCGTTACTAGCAACTGAATGCAAATCCTAACTAGTGCAGTGACCTCTTTGTTAATGTGATACAAGATGGGACCCCACTCCTCAGGCACACGTACCTGCAAGCAGGCCCAGGCACACTATTTTGCACACAATTTTAGTGGGGGAGAAGCAGTCACAGACATTCTCTAAGTAAGGAGCTCTACTGTCTTTTTGGTCCCCCACCCCAGGCTTTAGTCACTGTGGCTCACTGTCTCTGTGGCCTTGGGGTGCAAACTCATGATCTGACACGTAGAACCTGCTTTATCGACAGCCTTTTTGCTTCTAGTACTGTTGGATCAAACTTCCGCATCATGGAGTGGAAGAGAACCAGGACCTGCCCTTGCCAAGTCCTGGGGGAACTAGACTCACACAGCCTGGTTTATTACCAGTACAGACGGGATAAAAGCTGGGTCCCCAGAGGGCCATACTGGGAGGCGCTGGATCTTGGAGGAGGAGGGATCTGTAGGAATGAGAGGGAGCTGCCTGGGGAAGAGGGAACTCTGGGGGAGACAGAGGTCACCTGAAGGCAGAGGCCAAGACAACACTGAATGCTAAGGGGAGTTTGACGTGTGTCCACAGCGGACTGAGCAGGAGGAACGCCCTCAGCTGAAAGTACAGAGATCATGTCAGATGGGGCCCTGGAGGGAGACCGAGGAGTGTGGAGTCAGAATCTCTCTGCCTGAGGACATCAGGGGGAACCTTGCCCAGGGGCCTGGCCAGCAGGACCTAGGGCCAGTGAGCATGGGGGCCATTTCCCAGACAGTATCCTAGAAGTCTCCATGCTTCCCATCTGTCCCGGTGCCTCTCTGGGGGGTCTCTGAGGAAGCTGACCCACCTGGTCCCAATTCCTAGCCCACCCCGCAGGCTGTTAGTGCCTCTGGGGAGTGGAGCCAGGGACCGAGGAAGCAACCATGAAGTGGAGACACCCCAACCTTTACCTCCAGGCCTGGTTCTGCCCCCAGTTCCCTACGTGCATTTCATCCACTCTCTCTCTCCTCCTGCCCACAGACCCCGGTGCTCCAAGGCTCTCACAGAACTCAGGGACGACGGTGGCATTCAGGGCCAACTGGTTGATGTCATTCCTTCAGCCGGGAGAAGAAATCCGCTCCAGTGCAGCTTGGGCCAAGCAGAGGGCCCCTCCTCCACGCTCACTGCTCTGAAAAGCCCTCCTCTTCTCTCACCTGTCCTTCCCTCCCCACACCCGCCCCTTCCAGCCCACGCTGACCGAGGTCAGAGACACATAAACAACCTATGGTTTCCAATTAATTTTTAATTGCAACTTGAAATTCTTAATTGCTGCTGAAACGCTATCGCTGGTGGAGGCGCGACGGTGGGGGTGACCCAGTTAGAGATGCTTGGCCCCTGCTGGACGGGTACTGAGCCAGCAGAGGAGGGGCCAAAGGGTGGCCCGAGCCTGCCCGGTGCTCCTGCAACTACCCAGGAACGCCACGGCAGGGCAGTTCTGCCTTGGGCCCTGGGCCTGCCCCTTGGCCTGTCCTCTGGGGAGGGCTACCTGAGAAGTCCCATTTGTCAGTGTCTCATTATGGCCGTAGAGGGTCCCTGACGGCAGAGTGCAGCTGGCTCCATCTGGCCAGATAGATCCCCCTCCTGGAGCAGGGCCCAGAAGCGGGAGCATTCTGGGGTTGGAGGGCTTTGGGGGCTCTCACAGGACAGAGGGCTGTTCCCAGGGAGGCGCAGGCCCTGCCGAGATGGCATAGTTAAGATTAGAGCCAGGCTGTCCCTGCCTGGGAGGGTGAACGCGGGCAAGCTGGAAGTGGGATGACCAACTGTCTGCGTTGGCCTGAGACTGAGGGGTTTCCGGGGATGCGGGACTTTGGTGCTAAAACCAGGAAAGCCTCAGGCAAACGGAGATGAGGTGGTGACACCGCTAGTTTTGGGGAGTGATGAGCTGCCCTGAGGCTCCTCCTGGGTGGTGGGACCTCCTAACAATAGGAAGGAGGGGCCGCCCCTTCCTTCCTCCCACCCTTCGCCCCTTGACCTTTAGGGGTGAACATTGTGACCCACAGGGTTGTCGGTGACGCTTGTATCCTTGGCAGGACCCACTTGTGCATTCTGCCCACTTGGTGGGCAACACAGACGTGATGAGCTCTGGCCCCGCTGCTCCCTAGGCAGCTGGATATTTGATCTGGAATAATGCACGTGCCTGGTTTGAGCCTCTGTTTCCCCGGGCGTGGCCTGGGACAAGGAGCTCCAGGCCAAGAGGGGGCCGGGAATGGATGGCGTGAGCTTCTGCAGCCTGTCCTGCGGGAGGAGCTCTCAGAGAGTGGGAGGAGTCGGCCCGGCCTGCGGTGAGGGCGGGCACCCAGGGAAGGAGCCCGTTGGGCTGCGGTGGTCTGCTTGTCTTTCAGCTGGCCTGCCTCCTGCCCGGCTGTATTTGCAAACTCTTCAGCGAAGGCAGCTGGATCTCCACAGGAGCTATTACCTGGGACCCGACAGCTAGTGACAACAGAAAGCCTGCAAACTGGCTTCCCTTCCTGGGCTTGCCTGGAAGCCTGCTTGGGGCTGCAGGGCAGGGGCTGCAGGGCAGGGGCTGGGCGGGTGGGCAGAGTAGAGACTGGCTGCAGTGGGGCAGCGCGAGGGGCTGGGCCAGGGGTAGTAGGGGGGCAGGGGCAGGGATTCGAGGGGTGGGAGGGTTTGGGGAAGTTGGGCTTTTGGAGTGTCCCGTGGCCAAGCTCTGCCTAGTAACCCAGCTCGGGCTCCCAGTCACTCACTCATTCATTCATTCAACAGAAGCTTACTGTACAGCGACCACATGCAGACCCCATTCTGGGCACTGGGGGATCTCAGGAAGGAGACAGACCAAAGCCAGAGTTCCTGTTCCTCTGAGCCACCGTTTCTCCTGGTAAAAGCCCCACTGGCCTGGCCCCCTCCCTGGCAGACCCCCAATTTCTCCATCTCCAGTCCAGGTCTGCAGTAAGGCAGACACAGCAGCCTTGGGTTCTGACCCACCCAAGGGATCGAGTGGCTGGGGAGCCATGGAGGGAGACAGGGCCTGCCTGTCCCTTGATGTCGTTCCCTCAGTCTCCCTGGCACTGAATGAGCCTGACGTGGCCCAGGCTGCTTCGCGCTCAACAGTAGCCTCCACCCCAGGGCTTACCGGGCACCCCAGCTACCCAGGAACTCCTCTGGGATGCCTGAAGCTCCACTCCCCACCCTCAAAGCTTACCTGTCCTGGGCCCTTCTCTTCAGGCTGTCCCTGGGAGTCCACGGGACTCAAGGCATTAGTGAAGCCATCAAATACACATTCATGACGTAGTCCGCAACCCTGCTTCCTGTGCCTTCACAGACTACAAAGCCCTGCACTTAAGGAGCCTGGAGGCAATGGGGAGAGGGGCCTGGGTCCCCACAACAGTACCGTTTGAACACTGACCTGAGTGACATTGAACCCCTATGATTTGCCAGGTGCAATACCTGACACTTCACACAGATTACCCGTTCACTGCTCCTAAGAACTCCGGGGAGTAGGTACTACCATATCGCCATTTTACAGGCGAGGACACTGAGGTGCGGGCAGGTTCCCTAACTTGCCCATGATCATCCAGCGAGGGGTGGGGAGCTTGCACACAAGCCCAGGGGTCTTACTGCTGAGCCCACGCTCCTAAGGCCCACACTGTGTCCTCCTGAGCAGCGAACAGGGATCAGCAGGGCAAGGTTATGACGAGTGAGGAAGAAAGCACATCAGCTCCTTGGTGCTTGGAGGGGCAGGGGCCCTGTGGACGGGGGACTCCGAGAAGGACTCCCCTCAAGGGCAGACCCTGAGCAGACCCCTGCCTGTGACCCGCTCCCAGCACAGAACCCTGCACAGCCTCTCCTCTCGCGGAAGTGAACGAAGGAATAGGATGTGTATCTTCCGATGGCCCTTTGAGGATGTGTAGTTCGCTCAGAGGAATGACAAGGGCGTTAGTAGGAAGGGGAAGAGCGTGAGCTAAGGCCTGGAGTGAGGATGGCTGGTGGGGCCTTCCTGGAGAGGAGCCTGAGAAGGGAATTCCTGACTTGGTGGGGGAGGAGTCTGGGGACCCCCAGGCCAGGGTCGAATTGAACTGATCTGGCTGAGGCAAAGCGGGATGCTGGCAGTTATGCCGCTAAAGTGGCCCAGAAGTGACCTCTGCTTTGGCCTGACTTTGGCCCATAGACCTGAGAATCTGGGAATAGCTGGGCTAGAGGGGCCTTCCCAGAGCGGGTGGGCCAACCTGCCTTGCACAGGTGGGAAAAGGGAGGCCCAGGGGAGGGAGCTCTCTGGCCTCCTCGCCTCCCACTGCTGCCGTGTCCACAGGGAGCCGCAGGCGGGAAACATTGTCTGATGTTTCCAACCATCCAGAAGGAATCTTGCAAAGATAGATCCCCCAGAGAGGCATAAACTAAGGCCCAGAAAGGACAGAGGCTGACCTCCCGGCCCCTGACCACCAGCTTCCGCCCCTCGCAGGCCAGCGTCTTTCCCATTCCACACCGTTGCTCAGCAGTTCCTCCCCGAGAATGACCCCCCTTTCTACCTCTCCAAATCTCCCTCATGTTGCCTGGACCTTTACCTGTGGTTGGACCTAGCTCCGGGCTCTGCTTCTTCCAAGAATCCTCCCAGGATCGCCCCACCTGCAGACCTTTCGCTTCCTCGAGTGGCTCTTAGCCTGAGTCTGTTCTGATGAAATTAATGGGATTGTGTGAAATCGGGCTTTTTCCTCCATCCTTCCACAGGCCTGCTGCTCCTCTGCCATGCTCTGAGCTTCCCAAGGGGATGGTCCTCCCTCCCCCGCCCCCAGAGCAATCATGCTGGAGAAGGGAAGGCTACCAAGCCCTGGTCTGCAGGGGAAGCCAAAGCAGCGTGCCTCCACCTCCTCCTGCCTGCCCTTGTCACCAGCATGGACTGAGAGATGGCTTCTGCTCCTGGAGTCGGACGACCAGGCTTTAGGCGTGAGATTAGGTGCCCCTGGTCTCCCTGACTTCGCCCACCCCACAGGCCACGCCCCTCCCAAGCCCTTAAAGGATCATCTCGGGGTCCGACAAGCACATGTGGTCATTAGGCCAGAGCCTTTAACATACCCCTCCCAGGACTCATCCAGCTTCTCTTGCATGCCTCCAGTGACAGGCTGCTTGCTACCTGTAGCATCACTTCATAGCCTGCCTGGGCTGGTTAGAATCTGTGTCTCATTAGGTCAGCAGTGCCTAGTGCCAGAGGTCTTGTCACCAGGCCCAAAGCTGGGTGAGCAAAACAAAGGCTGGGCAACTCATCGTCGGCCACCTGGGCAGAGGACCAGCCTTTGCTCTCCACTCTGGCTGCTGAGCCTTTTGTCTGGGGCTGCATCCCCGCCTGCCGTCCCTCTCTCTGAGCGATTTTCTTCTCCTCCTCCGTCTCCCCCTCCCCCTCTACTTCCTTATATCTAACGATTGCATGAGTCACTTCACTTTGAGCTGCCAGATGCAGTCGGATGCAGTTGGGCTCAGAGTGGAAGCCAATTTTTCCCTTTACTCAAAGAGAGCTCAGGGCTGATGAAAGCCCCCAATGCTGCCATCCTGGATTTTTTAGGAGGGTGGGGATGGCTGTGCCTGTTCTTCGAGGTTCTGGCCAGCCCACCTTCCATTCCCAGCTTGGGAAGGCCACTTGTCCTCCTGCTGGCACTGGGCAGGAGGCCAGGCCAGCTCAGTGAAGTCCAAGGCATGCTCAAAATCGGCTCCATTATCCAGCCACTCCGCAGTGTGGGTCTGAGAGGAGCCCGGGGCCCAGGGCCAATCCCCACTCCGCCCAGAGAGTTTTCAATGAGAGCCTCCCGTGTACCCAGCTCCATGCTGGTGCTCCAGGGAGACAGGAACAAGTAAAGAAGGCCTTCAAGGAATTGGCAGTCTGTTTAGGGAGACAAAATTCATACAAACAGTGGTTCAAGTTTTTCAGCCTGGACTGTGTGTCTACTTCCCCACACGACTTCGTTTAGCTCTCACAGCTCCTCAACGCGGCTATTATCCTCACCGACAGACAGGAAAAGGGGCTCTGAGAGGTCATGTGACTTGTCTGAGGTCACATGGTGGAAGGAGAGCTGAGCCCTGCCCCAGTCCATGGCCCCAAGCCTCACTGTCTGTGGTCCAGCTGGAGGGGAGGCAGGGACGGCTTCTGGGAGGAGGAGCCCAACCCTCTCTCCCCCGCTGACACTGGGCTCCGCTCCTTTGCCGGGAGGATGGATCTGTCTTGGCAGTTGTGGAGGTGCTGGGCAGGCCAGAGATGTGGTGTGTCGAGGAGCATGGAAGTGGGATTGGGAGGCTTTGTTAGAGTCGGTTCCCTTGAAAGCAAGACTTGAGACCAGGACTTGGGTTCTGGTGGTATTTGGGAGGGAGTCTCCAGAAGCAGGAGGGAGGGAGTGGGGAGAGTGAGGGAGGGAAGGCGGAAAAGCTGATATAAGGAGCATTGGCAGAGAAGCCAAGCCTTCACTGTTTGCTGGAAAGATGAGAGGCTGGGACGGTGCTCTGCTGGCTCCCATCCCCCACTGGTGGGGGGTTGCCCCAGTGGGGTGTTCACTACTCTGCCCTCTTGGGTCACACTTGCTGCCAGCCCAGCAGGCACCTGTGGCATCAGGAAGAAAGTGGAAAGATGGCAGCAAGTGCTTGAGGTGGATGCGGAGCTGGCCTAGACCCGTCCACCCCTAAGTGTAGCTGAGCCCAAACGGGCCTCTGATACAAGGGATTAGGTGAATTTGGTTCACCTAATTCTGGGCACCGCTGCCACCACAGAGGGCCCTGCGTCAGTGACCCAGCGGGCAAGCTTTATTGAGCAGTGCCCGACAGGTGTCCAGCTGGGTGCCCTGGAGTGCAGTGGAGAGAAGGAGAGAATTAGGAGGAGGGGAAGGACGGGACATCTGCATACTCCTGCTTCGTTTTGCTTATGGTCAGCCTCACTTGCCTAAATATCCTCCTTCCCTGCGGGTGGCTGGCTCCTCAAGGGCAAGGATCGGCTCCAATCTGTCTGTCCTTGGCTCCCAGCACAGGGCCTGGCACAGAGGAGCTGCCCAGGGAAGCAGCACTGAAACCACTGGTGTGTGGTGGCGACCCAGCCTGTGCTCTCACTTGCCAAATGTTGCCTGTGGGCCCCTGGGCTCAGCTCAGACTGCGCTGGCTCTTCAGGGGAGTGAGAAATGAGGGGAGAGCCACCCCTTCCTCCACCCCAAACCGACTAGGGCCTCTGGCTCGTAAAACCCTGGGTTCTCTCTTCCTCCCCCCGCCCTGCCTTTTCCACTTGATTACTTATCTCTGGAATGAAGTGGTTTCAGGCTGCCAAGTGTTTGGGGGAAAATATCCCGTGTAAGAAAGACACATTCCCTCCATAAACTTGTATTGTGTTTTTGATTGTCTCCCATAAAGGAAGAGATGTATCTTCCAGTTTATGTTTACGACTGTGTAGCTGAAAAAAAAATCAATTCTCTCAGTCTACATTTTTTCAGCCAGCCTTCCGCCAGCAGCCTTTCTGCTGGGCCAACAGGCTGATGCCCAGAGCTCAGGGCTGGAGCTTCCTCTGCTGTGTGCAGGCAACCAGGAGCCACAGCCTCAGCTGGCTGTGGGCCTGGCACAAACTAGCACAGGAAGGGACTTCTTGTCTCTGCTTGCCTTGCAAGCCAAGTCGGCTCGGAAGGCAAGGGTTGGCTGACAGAACATGGCCCGTCCTCCAGGCAGAGGGAAAGCTGGCTGGCAGGGAAACAGGCAGCCCCAGTCTGTACCAGTACCCTCCACCAAGCCGAACGCAGCCTCTGATGGGGGCAGCAGGGACCTCTCCCCCACCAGCCTCAAGTACTGCCACCTCCTATGTGAAGCCTTCTTGATTGCACAGAATAAACAGAACTCCTTGATCTGTTAGCTTCCTTGCTGGTACCTCCGTCCAGATTGCTTTCTTTCTGCTGCGGGGTCATTTGGAGTCATGGTTGCCTGGTAGTTTAGAGCAGAGCTCCCTCATCAGAACATTCCAGTTCAAATCCTAGCTCCTCCCTTCCTCACTGTCTGACCGTGGGCAAGTTACCTAACCTTTCAGAGTCTCAGTTTCCTCAACTGTCAAATGAGGGGTATTTTAAGGATTAAATTAGACCACCTGATTTAAAACTGTAACCCCTTCTCTCTGGCTTTATTTTTCTCCATAGCACTAACCACCGGCTAACATCCTATCATGAAGGTTGCCCAAGAGTCTGGGAGCCCTTGGGGACAAGGGACCATGTCTTGCTATCCTGGGGTCCCCAATGCCCTTGCTCATAATGGGCCCTCTTGGGATCTGAGTGGCCAGAAGCTTACTGCAAGAGGCCAGAAAACTGACGCCTTGAGCCTCACTTTCGACATCTGTAGAATGGGCTTAGGTGGAAGTTATGGACAGGAAGGGAGGTCTCCGGTGGGATGCACCTTTCCGGGCAGCCCCTTGATTGGCCGAAAGTCCCGGCAATGACCCCTCACACACCTCTACCTTTCCTCACACTCTTTCTCACTTCTTATTTTGTCTGATTCTCATGACAGATCTGTAGGAAAGCCACCAGTAGTTATGATGTTCATTTTAAAGACGAAGAAACTGAGGCTGGAAGACAAAAACCACGCCCGGAGGTCCCCCAGCCGCCTAGGGCAGGACAGACCAGGTCTCCTGCATCCCAGGGCAGCCCTGGCACCAGCCCCCAGGGACTAGAGGGCTGCAGCAGGGCCCCGGGGGGCTGCCCCTGCCATCTGCCTCCCTCCTGGCCCTGCTGGCCGCCTGCCGGTCTCTTCTCTCTCTGCCGTTCAATTGCTTGGAAACAGAGCCGACGGCGGTGGGAACAGCCCAGCCGCTGCTGGTCTCCTGACTGGAGGCTTCTGTTTGTTCACAGAGTCATATTTTTACACTCTGGCTTCTGCTAATTTATACTGCAGACCGAGCTCTCCCTCGCTGAAGGTGGAGTTTTGGGGAGCGGGGAGTCAATTCCTGGATTTATTTAGTCACCTTGGAGCCTATCAGATGCCAAGCAGGGAACAAATTAACAACAACAAAAAGTAATAATAGCTAGGCTCACTGTTTATCTTCTGGTGGTTCCCTCCTCCGATGGGCCCACCGTGCTCCCTTAGCGCATCCACTGAGAGAAGCTTTGCTGGGAAAATTAAACGGCTCCTCATTTAAGAGGGAGCAATCAGCCCGTGCTGGTTGCTGCTCAGCACCTATGGGAGCTCGTCCCAGCTCAGCTCCAAGGGGAGAGGAGGTGGGGAAGCCTCAGAGCACCATCCCCCCACCAACACACACACACACACACACACACACACACACACACACACACACAGAAACCACAGTCTGTTATATACCTCTCTGTGTGAAATGATGAAGTTCAGGGGCAGAGCTGCAACATCCTATAGGAGATTGGGTTCAGCTGGGAACAATCAGGGAGGACTTCCTGGAGGAAAGGACCTGCCAGTCTGAGAATGGGAAGAGGGAGTCTGAGTCCAACCCATGATGGGGCAAAGATGGATACAGAGCTGCTATGAAGGAGGGAAGGGGAGAGAAGGCCAGTGAGTGGGCTGGGGACCCATTTTGGAAGCCTAAATTGTTGCAAAATCTCTCTTGAGATGGGCTCTGCCTCTGTAAGTAAGGCTTGGGGCAAAAGCATTTGCACTTACTGCAAATAAACCAAGGGCTGGAGCTGATGAGAGGGTGTGGGAGGAGACTCCAGCTCCTGAAAGCCCTAGTAACAGAAGAGAATTGTCTCTTAATTAGTAACTGAACCAGGAAGGGCCTGAGAAAGGCCCTCTAAGGTCAAGCTCCTGCATACAAGGTCATGAGAGGAGGGAGAGGGGACAGAGCGGGCACAGGGAGAGGAAACCAGCCCTGTGCTCAGTGTGGTATGTGGTAGGCACTCAACATATGTTAGTTCTTGGCTCTACCTTTACCTCTTGGGGCGTATGTGGCTGCCTTGTCACCTGCCATGCACCCCAGGACCACTCTTTCCAGTGGGCACAAATCTGTGGATTGCATCCACCCATCTACCCATCGTCCCACCCACCAGTCTCCCATCCATCACCTACCCCTTCAGTCATCTACCCATCCATCCACTCACTCACTTATCCACCATCCATCCACCCATCCTTCCTTATCCAGCCACCCGTTCAGCCACCTACCTCCACAACAGACAGGCAGACCGTGGAGCACAGCACACAGGCTCCTCACCAGCAATCTGGCTGGCAGCTTGGAGCCTTCTCAAGGTGGCATTACCTTGTGAAGGTACCAAGGGCCTGGCCGCCAGCCTGGAGCCACGGGAATCTGCTTTGGTGAGCTGGGTGCTAAGGAGATTCATCTCTCTGTGACAGACTCACATTTACCAAGCTCACAGGGACTAATATTTATATACACACCCTGATGCCAATTTATTAATTTATACTAAGAAATGCTACTCAAGTGGAGCGGATGTTTGCCTTGGCAGAACAGAGTTTCTCCCAGTAGGCAAGCTACATGGGAAGTCAAATTATCATGAAAAATGCTAGGTTTGCAATTCGCATGAGAAATAGAACTTCCGAGAGCCCTGGGTCCTTGTGTATTCCCAGGTCTGTCTTCCCTCCCTAGAAGCAAGTTACGAGAGAAGATAATCAGAACCTCACTCAGTGAACCTGAACTGGAGAGCTAAGGGGGGGCCGGGGGCTTGGTTGTACGATTTGCTGTCTGATGGCCTGGGGCTTCTGCCTGCCCCTGTGACCTGACCTCTCTCAGGCACCCTGTACCCCAGAGGTCAGCAAACTACGGCCCGCGGGCCAAAACCAGCCCACTGCCTGTTTTTGTACAACCCACGAGCTAAGAATGGTTTTTATACATCTAAATGATTGAAAAAAAAATCAAAAGAAGAATATTTTGTGATATGTGAAAGATATGAAATTCAAATTTCAGCACCTGTAAAATAAAATTTTAATGGAACCCATTTTAATGGCCAACTCCTTCGTGACCTCTTATCTACGGCTGCCCCTGTGTTAGGACCACAGGGTTGAGTAGTTGCAACTGACTGTGTAGCCTGCAAAACCTAAACTATTTATACCCTAGCCCTTTATGGAAAAAGTTTGCTGAGCCCTGCTCTAGGCCAATCCCTCAAGCTCCTGTGGCCTTGATCTCTTTACTGCATTGCTGTCACCTTCCAGCCCTGTTGACCTGAGATTGTTCAGAGACCACCTGGTTCATGGAAGCCGCCCAAGTTGACCAGAAACGGATGTTTAGGCAATCTCTTGGTCCCCGTGCACACATTTCCGCACCATAACTACTGTGCGAGGATGTTATCAGCCTGGCCCCCAGTGGGTTCGTTGGCGCCTCCGTGCACCCACACACGGAACACTTGTTTCCGTCTTTCCATCCACCCAAACACCCCAGCCTTACCCATCACCCCTTCATTTGTCAAGACAGCCTCATTTGTCTACCCGTCCATCCACTTAGCCTCTGGTCTAATCAAGCGAGGTATGGTGTGTGCATGTGTGTGTATACATGTGCATGTGAGCATGTGTGTGTCTGTGCATGTGTGTGTGTGTAGCGGGTGACTTAACAACTCAGCCATCTCCCAGCTGAGACTTTAATGGGAAGTTAAAGGCCAGTGAGAAGGTCACAGTCCCTGTGGATCAGGGTTCAGGTACCATGAGCCGGACTGACGGTCTCCAGTGAGCATTTTCTCTGATTGAGAACAAACAGCATAACTGCGACCCTGTGGCCTTCCTCTGTTTCAAGGCTGTGAAGTATCATCTGGAGTTCTTATGAGGCAGCTGTGTGGGAGAGAGAGGAAAAAAAAGAAAAGAGAAGGCGAGGGAGGGGACGGGAGAGCGAGCAGGAGACAGAACAAGAAGGAGCCACTGAGGAGAGGGAGGGAGGGGGAGGAGAGAGATTCAGGCCCTGTGGGAGCATTCAGATGGTAGTGGCGCAGGGCCCATTGATTCATTCTTCCAGGGCCCCTTTGTCCCAGGCGGGAGGTGTGGGCGGCTTGTCTGGGAGTGCTCGAGGCGGTGTGGGCACAGCTGGGCGCTCAGGCAGCCAGCGCCGCAGGCACCGCCTCCCACGGTCCTGCCTGCCCAGCTGGGGACTCGAGTTTCTGGCTCCCCTGGAGGGGCTGGAGAGGCTCTGCAGCATTCAACCTGAGCTTTAGGGGCACTCAGGGTGATAAGCCCCTCAGAGACGGGAGAAAGGGGGGCTCTCTGCAGTCGGCAGTGCCTGTCCTGCAGCCCCAGAGGCCAGCTCTGATCCCAACTCAGCCGGCTCCTGTTGGCCTCAGTCGCCAGACCCTGGGCACAGAAGGGCCTGGACAGAGTGGGAACTGAACCCCATGTCTGAGATCCCAGCTTCGGGCACTCTCTCCTGCTCCAAACTGCCAGGCTCCTTGCTCAGCCAGGCTTCCAGAGGCCATGGGCAGAGTGCTGTAATTAGACAAACAAAGCAGAGAGAACAATCTTCAAAACAAGATGTCTACTCGAAGGCACAGTTATGGCCTTTCTCACTCCTGGCAGGGCTTAAACCTGGAAGCACCTGACTTTGCACTTTATGGATGGAGAAACCAAGGCCTCGGGTTACAAAGAGCTAAGTGGTGGGGCCAGGCTGGACCTCAGGCCTCGGGAGTCCAGAGCTTCCATCTCTGTCGGGAGGCAGCATAACCTGACAGCTAAGATCGCGGGCTCTGATGTCAGACAGACATGGCTTCAATGCCCACCTCCTCTCCCGGACAGTGCGAGTCTCCGTCCCCTTTATAAAAGGGAGCGCTAAAAAGCGAACAGAGCTCAGAGGTTGTTTTGAGGAATGAAAGAAGCATTCTTTATGAAGTGCCTGGCCCATAGTAGGTGGCCAAGACGTGTTCACTTTTAAAAAGTTGATACTGTGCATTAGACCCTGGGGTTAGAGAAATGAACAAAACCCTCTCTGCAAGGAGACCCAAGTTTGGGGGGGAGGTATAGACTCACCGTTTAGAGGAATCAGGACAAGTGCAGGGCAGGATGTGGGTGTTGTGGGTGCAACGGGGGGAGAGAATCGGACAGCCTCGCAGAGGTGGTAGGCATACTTGCCCCTGAAGGCAGAGCAGTAGTTCATCAGGTGGGCAAGGTGGGGGGAGAACATTCTAGGCAGAAGGCACGTCTCAGGCAAAGCCAGAAAGGTGTGAGTTACTCGTGGGCGTGAGGCCACTCAGCGGGCAGCCACCGAGGGTTCTCCCTGCCAATTAAAGGCCCCAGTTGGCCTCTCACAGCCCCGGGCTCCTCACCCTCCCTTAGTGTGAGCTCTGGGAAAGCAAACTGCCTTAGTATTTGCTGAAGCCAAACACCATTTTGCTTCGCAAATTTTCTGATGGAAAAAATAATTCTGTAATGAGGTCCCAAGTTAAATAGCCTTGGTGTTCAGAATTATCAGGCTCTGCTCTTTGCAGGGAGAGATAGGAATGGGACATGAGGGTAAAGGGGATTAGCCCAGGTAGGTGTATCTGTCTTCCTCTCCAGGAAGCCTCCCCAGCTTCCACCCTGATAGGCACACACCTAGACACCCTCCCACCACATACAATCACCAGCTATCCTAAGTTCACCTCTGAGCGCACACCTCTAAGCTCACAGTTGCACCTCTGAGCACAAGCAGACTCCCAAACTGTTGCCACATGCCTTGATTCTACACACACTCACACACACGCAAGGCTGTTCTGGGTGTTTCTCGAGGCCATTGCTGCTTCTAATAACCTCCCAGATGCTGGGGAAAGATTGGGGGGCCACAGACCCAAGAGTGACCCCAGCCTGCTAGTTGCCACTGTCTGCTTCCCCCAGGTTGGGAGGGCACGCAATGCCCCTGCTCATCCTGGGCCATTCGCTGAGCCCAGAAGGACTGGAGGCCCCTGCTTGGATCCTGGCTCACTCAGGGTCAGGTGGAGCACCCAGGTCCCCTCTGTGGCCAGAGCCCAGGGGAGGCCCCGTGGGAGGCAGTGGAACCAGCGTGTCTGGTTTGGAGGGGCCCAAAGACTAAATAATGTCTCTGTCAGGCTCCCTGGAGATGTAATAGGGTCTGACGGTCCCTGACTAATCTGTGTTTGTCTTCCTCAAACCCCTGTCATGCCGCTGCCTGCCTGCCTGGCTGCCCACAGCCCTGGGCACTCCCTCAGCTGACACAGCCTCAGGAGAGGGGGAATGAGGCATGGGCAGGGGCAGAGACCCTGTTCTAGAGCCAGACCCCACATCAGACACGCGGACCCAGACAGGCTCCAGTTTCCAGAGTTAAATCTGGAAAATCTGGACTCTGCCCCTCCCGTCTCTCCCGGTCTTAGCGACCTCTGCCAATGGGTGCTCATGTCGCCTGCCCTGGGGTCAGAGGGAAGGGGTGTTGTCCATCCGGCAGGGGCTGACTCACGCTCATAACCTGTCACCTCACAGAGCGGGCTGCACCCAGACTGCTGAGATGTTCTGGTTATTTTTATGGGTGAAGATGTGATGTCACTGGCACAAGGGCTTCCTTTCCTGGGGCGGCGGCAGCTGGGCCGAGGGGCCTTGCTTGCTTAGCTCCAGGGGCCTGCATCACTGCTGGTCTCCAGGGTCACTGACAGCTTCTTTTTTCTGTTGCTTACCTGTCCTGCAGGGGAGGGGAGTCTGTGCATTTCCTGACACCCAGTGTGCCCAGGCCTGCTAGAGTTCTCTAGGGACAGTGCCCCAGTAGAAGGGCGCCTGGACCAGTTGGGAAGATGAGTCTATCCCACAGATGCCCAGCCCTGAGTGCCACAGGGATTCTGAGATGAGGAGCATCCATAGTGGCGCAGGGGTTAGGGGATCCTTAGGATGGAGAGGATTTGAACAAGAGGAGGGGCGTCCCAGGTGGGGGACAGTGTGAACCGAGGCTTAGGGGCCAGGATAACAGCTAACACTTCCTGGGGGCTTACTGTGTGCCAGGCATTGCTCCAAGTGATTTTGCAGAGCTGAATTTATTTAATCCTCACAATAACTAAGGCACAGAGAAGTTAAGTAACTTGCCTAAGGTCACACAGCTAGTAATTGGCAAGGCTGGGATCTGAACCCAGACAGTCTAGCTCCAGAAACCATGTTCATACCCACTCTGCTCTGCTGTGTGTGAAGAGGTTACATGAGTGGAGGGCGGGTTTGGGGCAGGAGGAATTGGAGAGGTAGAGGCGTGGGGGAGGAGTCGTAAGGGGACTTAAATGCCAAAGAGAGAACTGAGAGTCAGTCTGATGGGTGATAGGGCAGTAGGAGAAGTGATGGCTTCTGTATGTCACCTGCACCCCTTTCCCACCTCTACTCCCTTCACTCCTGGCTCCTGTCAGCTCAAAGGAGGAGGGGATGGGGGAGTGATCTAAGATCCCCATTGCTTTGTCTTCCCATCCCCAATCTCTGCTTCTCAGGGGCCTGCCAATCACAGAACCCCTCCACCCCACCCCAGTCCTCACCCCACACCCCAGTTCCCACCTCCAGAGACAGGTACATGACCCAAGCCTGGCCAGTCAGCATCCCTCCCTGGGATTTGAACATCTAGAACCCAAGAAAGCAAGCCTCTTCTCTGCAGAGAATTCTTGGCAGAGGGAAGCCTGGAGCCCACAGGCCAGGTTCTGGCCTGTAGAGAGGCTGGCATGAAAAAAAAGAGGCTGACGGCCCCAGCCAGCAGAGAAGAGAGGCCAAGGGGGGCCTTGTGGTGTAGGAGCCTCACATCCAGTCTCCCCGAGGCTTGCTGCTCCTTGGCCTTTCCCAACATTTGGTTTTGTGATCCACTAATATCATACCCTTTGTGCCTAACTGGCTCAAATTGGGTTTCCATCATTTGTCACCAGGAGGGCCCTAGAAGGTAGTGCCTCCCAGACTCTGGAGGAAAGGGACCTTTGGGAGCTTGTCTCTGTGCAGAACTCAGGGGTCCCTGATGGGCATCCCCCCCACTTCTCCCAAGACGGGAGCTCCCTGGGCATGCTCTGGTCCAGGTCCGGCCTGGGCAATGCAGGGATCAGAGATGAGCCGGACACAGTCTATTCCCTGAGGCTCTCAGCCTGGCAGGGAGACAGACCTGTGGCCAGTGAGCCCCCAGCATAGCAGAATGACGATGAACTATGTAGAGGTGCCACCCTCAAGCATGGGGGCCGGGGCCAAACCCCAATGCCCTGACCCCAAGCTGTCTCCATGCAAGCTTTTGAGGGAGGAGGGCAAGACTACTCCCAGAGGCCCAGCATCCACCTGGCCTGGCCTGCTTGCCAGGAACCTACACCTGCCCCAGCCCCGAGAAAGAGCCCGGTCCGTCTCCAAGGGGATGCAGCAGGCTGGGCCGGGCACGGTGGACACTGCTGTCTGCTCTTCCCCGGTGTTGACCACCAGCCCTGGCCACCCTCCCAGCAGCAGGGCCGGCCTCCAGACTATTTAGGTTCTTGAAAAATAGCAACAGCACAACAAAACCTCAGCACATAATCATTGTAATCATCATTCCTGTCCCTGCTACCAGTCCTTCCTCCCAGGGTTCCAGCGAGTGGCCCTCTGGTCCCTGCGCCCCAGGTGGCTGTGCTGCCTTGATAGCTGCCTGCTCCAAGCCAAGGGTCCGGGTCTGCCCAGCTCTTCTGCTGTGTGCCTTGTGCTCTCTCTTCCGATCTTGGTTGCCCAGCTGGTTTCCCTCTGTGTATGTCTCCTGCTCCCCCAGACAATTGTCTTTCTGGGATAGATGCTAGAACCATGTGACAGGCCTGGGCAGCTCCATTTCCCAGGTCAGCTGCTACACTGGGCCCTCTCTTCCCTCTCTGAGCTGAAAATTTCTCTCTCCCCTTAAAAATAGTTAGAAAAAAGTGTTTCCTAAATCCTGGGGCATTTGAGTCTGGTGATTGTTCATGGGGATTTGGAGCTGCCGTTTCCTGTGCCGGGGCTCTAGCAGGGCCCTGTAAGGGAGCAGAGAGGAGTCAGGCCCAGGGAGGGACGGGGGCCTGTGTAGGCTCAGCAGAGGCCATTGAGAGAAGAAGCTGCAGGATTCCTGGCCACGATGCGCCTCGCTGGGGATCAAGGCTCTTTCAAGAGCTGTGATGCCAGGTGAACAAATCGTGGCAACACGCTCCATTTGGCTTTTGGACTTAAAGTGTAACCTAAAGGGCAACTGACAAATTATGAATAGCTCTTCCTGGCTGCCCAGGCTTGGCTTCGGCCCTCATGCTTGTGTATGTGTGTGTGTGTGCCTGGGTCCAGTGTGTGCTTCTGAGCACAGGTGTGCACACAGAGTGTTTTCACGCTAAGGCTTGGCTACATCTGCTGGCATCTGCTCATGGCAAGGGCTAATCTTCAGCAGAGCTGAGGCGTTTGAGGACTTGGGTCTGGCACTGCACTCCCCTTGCTGGCCCTGGCCCTGGCCCTCACCCCCTTCCTAGTCCCCCACTGTCCTCCCTTCTGCACCGTTTCCCCACCAGATGCCTCTCTTGACTGACAGGTGCCCAGTTTTGATTTCTGTCACAGGGTTTATGAAGAACACCATTTATCAGTGCAGTCTTTTCCTTAGGGCCTTATAAACCAGACTTGATACTTCTCACAATCTCTGAAAGTTACTTTTTAGTAAGAAAAGTATTGGAACATCTGCTCCTTACCTGTCAGATAAGCTTCCATCGCCAGGATGTGCTGTTCTAGGCTTTTCCCAGTCTGGCCCCAATCTCACTTTCCTGACTCATCAGACCCTTCTAGACACTTCTCCCTCCCCAGATAGGGGAATAAAGGGTGGGAGGAGGTGGCCTGGGGCCATGGGGGGACTGAGAGTTGAGTGTCTTGAGTTCCAGTTCCATCTTTGCCGATAATTACTTTTGTGACCTTGGGCAAGTCTCTGCCCTTCTCTGGACCTCAGTTTCCTTCTCTGTAAATTGGGTGCGTTAGATAACATCAAGCTGTCAGCCTGGGGAACTGTCAGAACCTTGAACAGTGGCTTTTGAGGTTTGCAAACAGCTTATTTAGTTCATTGTGGCTCTGATTTGTTTTAAATCATTATATTAGTTTCCTGTGGCTGCCATAACAAATTACGAAAAACTGGGTGGCTTAAAACAACAGAAATTTATTCTCTCACGGTTCTGGAGGCCGGAAGTCTGAAATCAGTAGTACTGGGCTGAAATCAAGGATTTTGGCAGAGCCGCACTCCCTCCAGAGGCTCTAGGGGAGAATCCATTCCTTGCCTCTTCCATGTTCTGGTGGCTGTCGGCATTCCTTGGCTTGTGGCCACATCCCTCTAATCCCTGCCTCCATGGTCACGTTGCCTTCCCTCTGTGTGTGTCCAGTCTCCCTCTGCCTCCCTCTCTAAGGACACATATGATGGCACTTAGGGTCCACCCAGATAATCCAGGAAAATCTCCCCATATCAAGATCCTTAACTTAATCACATCTACAAAGATCCTTTTTCCAAATAAGGTAACATTTACAGGCCCCAGGGATTAGGATCTGATGTCTTTGGAGGCTGTTATTCAGCCTACTACAACTGTGGCATTGGATCCATTCAGAAATGTCACCTATCACTAAAGGTGAGTGTGAAGTCTTTGTATTTATCAAAGGGAGGCTGGCGTTTAAGAGTTTGAGAAACAGTGGACAAAATGACCTGTAAGGGTCCCCCCAGTCCTATCACTGTGCAATTCTAACTACCATGTGCTGAGGGAAACACAAGTTAATGCAATTTCAACCAAACCAACACAATCAAGGAGTGAAATCCATTTCCACTAGACGAAACTGATCCCAGGCACGTGGTATTGAGGTGCCCCCATGAATGAAGTATTGTCAAGATCTATGGAGGTCTTTGGTTCACCTGGGAAACTCCCACTGTAGGGTCTTAAATGCCTCCCGGTTCCATAGCCATCCCAGGCTCAGCTTAGACAGAACCCACACAAAGCTGGCAGACTGGCTGGAGTGGCCATGGTCTCAGGCCTTCTGAACGCCCCAGGACTCCACACCCCTGCCTCAGTGCTCCCAGGTGGCCCAGGTCATGCCCCCTGCCTAGCCCTCCCATAGGAAGACAGCCACCTCTCAGACCATTCCAGACAAGCCTGTAGAACCTCTGGGCATGTCGGCTCTAATTAGGAGCCTATCACCATGGGTCACTTTGCTCCCCTCATGCCCGCACATCCCTGCCTGCAGCCTCACAGCCTCTGGGAGTAAGAACCGGGGTGGGGTGGGGGTTTGGTGACAGACACATCTGGGCTCATATCCTGGCTCTGCCGTTGGCCAGCTGAGTTTGCTTGGGCAAGTGGGTTCACCTCTCTGACTTTGTCATCTGTAGTATGGAGACAATACTCTCAGCATCGTTGTGAGTGGCAAGGGCGTACCCACTAAACGGTGGCCCTACTGCTGCCAGGGAAGGGATTCTTATAGCATGTTCTTGTTAGCAGCAAAAGCTCATGTAGACAAGCCAGGAGACAGAGGTGTCCAGAAAGCCTGGGTTGGGTCATGTGCGGCTAAAATTATTGAGGAGCAGACGCCATAAGGGAGCAGAGACAGCCAGTTGAGGCAGGACAGAAGGAAGCAGACAGGATTAAGTCCAAATGCCCTTAAGAGCTCTCTAAGACCCTACATGTCTGCCCCTGCTCGCTTCTCTGACCCTTTCTCCCGCTCTCCTCCAAATCTGCTGTGTCTCCTCCAAATCTTACCGGCTCTTTTTCTCATTCCAGTATTCCAAGCTCCTTCCAACCCCTGGGCCTTTGCACATGCTGTTCTCCCTCTCCAGCTGGCTATTCCTACTTACCCTTTGGATCTCAGCCTGAATGTCGTTTTTTCAAGGGAGCTCTCTCACAAGGACAGGATCCCTAGTTATCGACACAGGTCGCTGGCTCATTACCACTGGACCATGCGCCTACTTCTGTCCCATCAGAGGCAGCCAGGTGAGGGGGTGACTGGTGGGATAAAACATGGTGGCCTCTGCCTCAGGGCATGTGGCAGGGAAGCCTTCCTTAGAAGAAGCTCTGAGCAGGCACCATGAAGCATGTGCAGATGCACACAGAGGAGACAGAGAGAGAAACAGGGTCTGGTTAATAACCCAGGGCCGCTAGTGACCAACACATCCACATCCGCCCTCTGCCAGGAGAGGGGCCTGAGATCAGGAGGGGAGTGATTTGCCTACAGCCACTCAGCAGATTATGGCATGGGTGGTCTCCTGGCCTCTGCGAGGGCTCCTTCCAGTGCCCTGGGCTGCGGAGAAGGGAGCTGGACTAATGACAACAGGGGCCAAAATGGGGAGCCTAGGGCTGCGGGCCTGGGAGGTCAGGGAAGAGGCAGCTGGGCCTGAGGGAGGGCTCTCCGGGGTCAGCTTGCACCCCACCCACCCACTCAGCGAGGCTGCCTCCTCCTCACTGTGCCAGCTCCTCAGGAGCAGCCCTGTGTGTGCCCAGACTTTCAACATCCAGCATGAAAGTGTGGCTGCCGTTCTTAGCTGAGGACATCTTAAACATTCTCTCTTCTCGCATCCTTTCTCTTTTGTTTTGTTTTGTTTCCTTGTTAAACGAAAAGGAAACATCTTTGAACTGGACCCATCATCTCTGAGTCACCGCAGTCCCTGAAAGTGGAAGCCAGGCTGCCAATGGGGGATCTAGAACAGGGGAGGGGTGTGAGGGCTGCCCTGAGAATCGGGGGTGAGGCCCGTGTCTCCACTTGGGGAAGCTGCTGGTGTGATGTGAGGGGTCTTTGGAGTGTCCTCATTTGGGCTACACGCCTCTCACAGAGCCCCTCATCCCCCCACCACCCGATCTGCTTTACCAGGCAGGGCCCTGAGAGGGTCACACCCTCAGTGCTCTGTCTTTGAGGGAAGGCCATTTTCCTCATGGCAGGAAGGTCTGGGTCCCAGTTCGGGAGTGAGGGAGCTCCACGGGAAGCAGGGGGCTGCAAGAGACTTGGAACATTCACTGCTTGGGTGGAGAGGAGGTGTGTGTGACATGGGCTGTGAGCTTCAGGCCCTGCAGCCTCCCTGGAGGCTATGGGAGGACCCCTCCTGTATCTTGGGTCTGATGCTGGGTTGGGGTGTGTGTGTAATTGGCCAAAATAGGGAGTTTTAATATGTATTATGTTTTCTGGCCATTTTGATTATCCACTCTGCCCCCTTGACTGCTTAGAGGGCAGGCGGGGATTTCTTACAGCAGCTCTGCCTCCTCCCCACTCCACCACTGACAAAGCCCTTCTACCACTCACTCCATTATGGGGACAAGAGGCCTGGGTGGGGGGCAGGGCTGGCCTGGTTATGCCCTTTATAGATAGAGGGGGTAGAGATAGAGCAGGTAAACTGGGGTCAGGGATGGGAAGGGACTTACTAGCACCCTTGAAATGTGACAGTGGCAGGCTAGGGCCTGGCCCCTCTCTGCCCAGGCCCAGATTCCTTCTCAGGAGCCGGGCTGGGAGCCACTGCTGGCTGTGGAAATCTCCCGAGGCTGTCACAGGAGCGGCTGTTTCAGGAATGATGCTCCAGAGGGGCCTTGGGCCCAGTGGAATAGCTGCAAGGCCACACAGGCCAAAGTGCTGGGCTCCTCTCCCCAGTGACCTCCTCGCCAACCTCGTTCCCCCTGAGCAGTGGCAGGACTGCTCTCGAACCCTCAGCCGGCAGCCCCAGGCCCAAGCCTGCCTCTGCCGGCCCCACCTCAGCCACACAGGCCGTGGCCCAGGCCGTACAGCATCCCAGGCTGTCTCTTCTCTCTAGGGGAAAATATGTGGAGTCTTGCTCCCAGCCACATGCTGAGCAACTTGAAAGAGGTCATGTGGTCCTATGGCAGCGTGGTCCTTGCCTCAGCTCCACTTCCCTTGTGGGGAGAGCCGAGCTCAGAAGGTGAGGTCTGAGAGGACTGCAGTGGTCTGGGCAGCTGCTGTGAGGAGGCAGGCTAGAGCCAGCTTGTGAGAGATGCAGGGGATCTGTAGAGAGAGGTCGTCACAGTGGGGGGTGGGGGGTGGGGGGGTCCCAGGCAGGGGGAAATGCCCAGGACAGATGAGGAGGTGGGGACACCCTGGTGTGTGTAGAGCCCAGGCTGGGCCTTCACTCTGGAGAGGGGAGCAGGAAGGATCCCCCAGCCCGAGGCAGCACAGGGTGAAAGCGGTCTTGAGTGACAGGGCCTTGAGTGACAGGCCAAGAACTTGCGGAGGCTTAGTCTTCAGGGAGGGAGAGGAGCTCACTCCCTTCTTCTCTCTCTCTGCTTCTGTCTCCAAGGCTGCCAGCCTGGCTCCCTTCCTCGGCCTGCAGTCTCTCCTCCTCTCCCCAGTGAGGACTCAGGCTCCAGCTTCTGTACACAAGGTGGGTGAATCCGAGCAGGTGCTGCCTGGAAAAGGGGCTCAGAGGCAGGCCAGGGCAGGGGTGGGTGGAGAGGCTGGTTCCAGGGCTGCGGTCTGGGCTCAAAGCCAACCTCCGCATTCACTGTCTCCTCCTGGAGTAAACCAGGCACCCTCCCAGGGCCTCAGGCCCCTCCTCTGATACCCAGCAGGATGCACACTCCCCTGGGGCTGCACCAGCCTGGGCTCTGGCATCCAGGGATGGGTCCACACAGCTGGTCTGCTCTGCAGCTGCTCCAGAGAGCAGGCTCCCATCCTGGGGTGGGGTCCAGGTGGACTCCATCTTGATTTCTCGGTGTTTCTCTGCCTCTGGTTCTCTCTCCATTTTTCTCTATCTCTCTTGATATCTGCTTTCTTCTGTTTTCTTCTCTCCCTCCGGGACTCTTGAAATCCCTGTTATCTTGCTGTCAATCTCTCCTTCCTTTTTTAAAATTTCTTTTTACACTCCCTCAACTCCAAGTGTTCACACCCAGTTGGCTCCACAGCCGGCCTGCTGCACATCTCTCCGAAACAGCCCTCACAGCCATCCCCTTCAGGCCACTCTCAAGGTTGCCAGCCTAGTTCAGACGCCCATGGCCTTCAGCCTTAAACTACTACAGAAACCTCCAAATGGCTTTTCTTCCTTGTCACTATTACCAAAATATTTTCCCCAAAATCCTTTTCCATTCTGTCCTCTTCACCAGCATTGTTCCCTGCGGCTTCAAGTGTAAACCATTCCTCCTGTTACTCAGGCCCTCTGTCTTCTGTCTGGGTCCCCCCCAGCCCCCAGGGAGAGGGGCAAGGAAGAGGTGGGCATATGGCCTGTCCAAGGTAGGGGGCTGCATGCAGATGAGGGGTCTTGGGGATTGGGCCTAGTTGGGGGGAGGGGCTTTACCCAATCTGTTGGAGGAGGCGTTGCTGGGACCAGAGGCAGAATTGTAGCTGAGAAGAGCCAGGAAATAATCCAGAGGATGTGCTAAGGCAGACTGGCAAGTGGAGGTGTAAGGACATTGTGGTCACGACCAGGAGAATCAGGTGGAATGAAAGAATTTCTGCATCTAAAGCTGTTCTTTAGGGTCAGCAATGAGAACTGGGAAGGCCTCCCATCCGCCATGCGCTTTGCTGGGTTTGTCTGTGCAGGTGTGGGAGTAGGAGCCCGGAGGGCTGACGAGGGAATTTGGAGTGGGGGTGGTTAGATCCTGGAGGAGGAGACAGGAACCATAGAGGCTGGGGCTGTAGTGGGGAGGGCCCAAGAGAGACCTTGGCCTTGGCCTGTGACCTCATGCCTTGCCTGTTCTCATCTGAGCCTCCTTCTCCCCTTTCAGCCTCTGCAGCTGGGGTTCCTGCTTTTTCCCAGCTGAATAAGCCCAGCCACGTCTTATGCTTCTGCTGACTCAATCTGGGCTCCCGATCACCTGATCTAGTTCACCCTATGAGGAAGTCCTGGGCCTCGCCATGATCCCTCTCACATCACACCTCTACCTCTAACTCAGCCATGTCTTCTGTGCTTTTGAGCATCCATTGGCTCTGCAAGTCTTCTGTTCAAGGAGAGCTATGCCTGGTGGAGCCAAGAGCGGCTGAGTCATACCTAATGGCTCCTTTACTCTGGGAGAGTTCAGCTCCTCACCACAGACAAGCCCATCCCAGACCCAAGCTGTGAGCTAAAGTCTCACGGCCCAAGCCCTGGCTCTGTGCTCCCGAGGGTATGGGCCTTAACTCCCAGCTCTTCTTAAGCACATACCCCAGGAGCCACAAACTTCCTTCTTCTATTCTTGGTCCAAGTCAGAGTAAATATTTCCCCAAAACTGCTCTATCCCTGAGCTCTGAGTGGGAGAGGAATGTGAGTGGAGGGGGAGCTTCTCTAGGTCTGGGCGCGGAGACAGGGACCATGCTTCTTACAGCCAGTCCTCTCTCCCACAGTTCCAGCACTCTGCCTTCGAGGGTTAATTAAAGATGAGCTCAGGCCTAGGGAGCATATGGCTTGTCAGTTTTGTTTCCAGGTGAAGCCTGAAAAGAAGGTGAGAGGGAACTGTGGGTCAAGGGAGACGCTCTGGGAGGAGGTAGGTGCCAATAGTTATCCAGTGTTCCCTGGTTACCTCCTCAGGACGGGTGATTATTAGTGAGGATGCCTTTGGCTATAGGTAAGAGAAAGCTCTGGCTCCTGGCTCAAACAGTAAGGGTATCTCACAAACAAGAAGCCCACAGTGGGTGCAGGCTCTGGGGGCTCCAGGAGCAGCTCTGGCTCTGCTTTTCCACCATCGGCTTCACTCTATTATTCTGAGAGACCAGCTCTTCCTGTACGTTCCTTTTATCTTTTTAAAATCAACATGAGCTCATTACACATATCTCCCAGCAGTCTTGCTCTCATGTCTCATTGGCCAGAACTGTTCAAATATCCATTCCTAAAACAACAATGGGCAAAGGAAATGGGACCACTATGACTGTCTTAGTGAAACCCATCACCTTCTAGCAAAGGAGGTTGCCGCCAAACACAATCCAGGTTCTGTTCGTGGGAGAAACGGTTGGTAGGTGGGACGGATGTTGGGCAAGTAACCAACAATGCCTGCCACAGGTAGTAAGGTTGAAACTAGTTTTGGCTCTTTCTCTGCATCACTTGGGGGAAAAAAAGCATTTTTTTTAACAATAAGAAAGAAAGGGATGAGAGTCACGACAGGTCAGGGGCTGAGCTGGACGTTTGGACTGAGTTCTTCCCATCTGTCTTTCTGCTGCTCACAGCACTTTTCTGCCCACTGTCTCATTTGATAATCATAATGACCCTGTGAGCAAGGCAGGGAGGTGATTATTATCTCCACTTGACAGATGAGAAAGAGGAGACACCAAGAACTAAAGTGACTTTCCAAGATACCTTCCAGGCACCCATTTCATTCACACCACCTAGATATACCAGCACGAAATTGTGGCTTATTTTTAGATCTTTTAGGAAAAAGATTCATTCTCACTGGTTACATGGTCCTGGGGATCGCCTTGTGGAGTCAAGCATCCAGGTTCTCAGGATACATCTCAAGATATCCAGGTCATTTTTTCTCATCCACCTCATGGGAGGAGATGCAGAGAGGTCCTTCCTGGCCCTGATCACAGGCTTTTTCTATTAGTATGGAAACAGGGTGCTTCCCAAACCAACCTTGCCCTCCAAGGGGTGGCACTGTCCTTGGTACTGGCCTCTGCTTCCTGCCACCTGCTGTCCTTGATGCCTTCCTTCTTCAGTTTCAGGGCTGACCCAAATTAGCTTAATTAAAAAAAGGGAGGGGGGGGCTGGCCTGGTGGCATAGCAGTTAAGTTCACGCATTCTACTTCAGTGGCCTGGGGTTCACCAGTTCGGATCCTGGGCACGGACCTAGTCACCACTCATCAAGCCATGCAGAGGTGGTATCCCATGTAGAAGAGCTACAACTCTACAGCTATGATACACAACTATGTACTGGGGCTTTAGGGAGAAAAAAAGAGGAAGATTGGCAACAGATGTTAGCACAGGGCCAATCTTCCTCACACACACACACACACACACGTGCGCACACACAAAAACACTTCTAGGGACAGAGAGCCCATTACTTGGAAAAAAAAGTATACCACTAAAAAGTCCAGAGGTAGATCTTACTGCTCCCAGCACTCATATGATGCCATCAGCCCCATGTCGTCTCTTGGCTCTGCATTCCTCAATATTGGCTTTATTCAGGCAGGCCTTTACCACAGATGTGGTGGTGGGCAGAGGGCTGCAAATAGCTTCAACTTCTCATATCTTCTCAACATCTTCAGCAGATGAGAGATCCCCCCTCATTCTAATGAAAGAGCCCAGAACTGAGTCTCAGTGGCTTGGGTGGGATCGCATGACCACCTCTGAGCCAATCACTGGCCACGGGATTGGAACATTGTGATTGTCCAGGCCTGGGCTATGTGGTGGGTTGGATGTTGGGTAGGTTACCCCACTCGATAGACAGACTTAGAGTGGCAGAGGGCTGTTCCACAGAGGAAAATGCTCCTGCTCAATGGAGGGTAAATGGCCAGGCAGCAATAAACATCTCTCCCCACCTGCTGGGTTGATATTACTTCTCCCTCGTGGATTTTAATTTGCTCCTTCTCTGCTGTCTTCTCAAGAGGCTATAGCAACATTCAAGTCTCTCTCTGCTTACATGATAAAGCCTGTGCCTTCTAGTCTATAATATCCCTTCCCTCTTGCCTGCCCCTCTGCCCTCTCCTTTATCTCATAAGCTCTAGCGACGTTGAGCTTCTACCGGCAGTTCCCCAACTGTCCCAGGTCTTCACTGTGTCTTTGCACATCTCATTCCCTCTGCCTCTCCCACTTCATCTGCACAGCACACTCCTCACTCACTGTCCAGATCAAGAATCCCCTCCTCTGCAAAGCCCCCTCTCTGCCTCTGGGACAGAAGAAAGCATCCCCTCCTCTGCGCCATCACTGCCCCTGCACCAATGTCTCACTGTCCCTCTGATCTTGTGCTTACCCTACAGGGTTTATCTCTCCCTGTTTATCGCTGTCTTCTCTTTTAGACTATGCGCTCCTTGAAGGCAGGGACATGTTCAGGAAATGTTTGTTGAATGAAAGCATCTTCCCCGTGAGCTAGCCTTCTCCAATTCCAGCCTTATAGCAATGCCAGTCCCTCTAAAATCCCATAGGATTAATGGGAGACCACAGGCTTAAAAGGGGGATGAAGCAAATTAGATGCATTACTAATTAACGCAGTAGACACTTAGTGAACACTTTATGTGCCGAGCACTATGCTAAGTAATGGAACCATGAGGGTGATGCAGGCGTGTTCCCAACCTCAAGAAACTCACTGTATGGTAGGGAAACGAACGTGTCTAAGCTGCTTGTCTTTTCATTACTCTTTCTCTAATACCTAACCTAGTATCTCACACATAGTTGATGTTTAATAAACAGTTGCAGTGGGGGCTGGCCCCGTGGCTTAGCGGTTAAGTACGCACACTCCACTACTGGCGGCCTGGGTTCGGATCCCGGGCGCGCACTGACGCACCGCTTCTCCGGCCATGCTGAGGTGGCATCCCACGTACAGCAACTAGAAGGATGTGCAACTATGACATACAACTATTTACTGGGGCTTTGGGGAGAAAAAGGAGGAGGATTGGCAATAGATGTTAGAGCAGGGCCGGTCTTCCTCAGCAAAAAGAGGAGGATTGGCATGGATGTTAGCTCAGGACTGATCTTCCTCACAAAAAAAAAAATAAATAAAAGAAAGAAATAAACAGTTGCTGAATAAATAAATGAAAAAATGAGTAAGTGAAGGAATTAATGCTATTCAAGGTCTAGATCACGCTCTGTCAGAGTGTGGTGTAAGAAAAGAGAGCCAGGGAGGTTTCATCATTTCTTATTTACTGAGGGTGCCAGGCACTATGCCATTTGCTGGGGATTCAGGGAGAAGGGGCATTTGTCCCCATTCTCTAAGATCCCTCAGCCCAGGGGATGAGGCCAGATGAGAAAATCCATGCTTACAAGGCAGTGTGAGAATTACCGGGCAGAGCTACGTAAGAGCTGTGATAAGAGAATGTGGTGGAGGAGTGCAAGGAGGGGAAGCCAATGAATTAATTGATCAGCGATCAGTGTCCTTCATAATGATGTTCTCAGCCCTTTCCTGAGATTTCTATTGGAGCTCCAAGGAAGTACTAATCCATTTGCTCAAGGAGATTATAATCAACATGAGAAGGGAAACAAAACCACTCATAAGACGCAAAGAAAAGAGTCAAAATATTGGATGGTGCCTGGTTATGTGCTAAATTCAAGACGGAAAGTTACAGAAGAGAGAACTCAGGTTTACAGTGGGTCCAGGTGGTTGGGAAGGGCTTGCTGGAGGAGGAACATTCTGGAAAGGAAGCTCTGGGGACAATAGATCTCTGAGGGTCTCCAATGCCGGGTTGGGGACATTTACTGTTATAGTTTACTCTGTAGGCAGCAAAGACTGACTGAAGAGTATTGAACTGAGGAAGGGCATGATTAGATATGGATTTTAGAAAAGTTACTCTGGGACACAACATAGAGATTGGGGGAGGGAGATAGGGATGCAAGATAGGATAGAGGGTGACCAGCTTTGCTGTAGCACCAGTGAAAGATCATGACGGCCTCAACCACAGGCTTCAGCTGAGACACCCTGGCTCCCAGCAATTGGATGGCCATTGCAAACAGTTCCTTTCCCTCAGCACATGGCCAAGGGAAGGTTTCTTGGGGGGTCCAATTCGCTCATTCATTCAACAAATATTTACTGTTCTGAATACAGATCTAGGCACTGGGGATAGAACTGCGATCAAAACAAAATCCCCTGCCTTCGGGGAGCTTCCAGGCTAATAGTCTTCTCTATTGCTGTAGATTGCCCCCAGGGAGAGAGCAAAGCTGGTCCAGAGCTGCCTTTCAGGGCAGGACATCTGGAAGGTTCTCTTGGTGAGCAGTCAGCTTCCCTTTACAACTCTTTTCCCCAGCCCCCTGGGCTAATAAGCCATGTGCTTCTTCCACTTTATCCCATTTAATCCTGATCCCCAGCAGAGCCTAATGAGGTGGATGGTGGTGCCCATTATGCAACGATAATGTGTGGGCAAGACTCCCTGGGATGCCACTGACAATGGCTTCCCTTGGAGAGTACTGAGGCAGAGGGCATCTGTGGAAAGATGCTGCTGTGCACCAGGCAGGGAGTTTGTGGGGAGGCCCTGTCTCAGGCAGGGAGAGGCTTCCTCGATGCCTGAGTTGGTCCATGGAAACTGGGGAGGGCTGCACATCTCACCAAAAACCAACACTGATAGTCACAGAATGCTAATCAGACTCAGACATCAAGATCTAAGGTGATAACTGTGATGCAGAAAACACACAAAGTAACGAGGCAGGCTTTATAATTAACTTCCTCTCTTTTCCAGAAGTCATTTGGAGTTAATGGTTTCTTAATTCAGTGCTCATTTGGTGACTTTAATTTCCAATTAATTTTGCCAATTTTCCTCCAAGGTGCTCATGGTGTGATAGAAATTCCTGCATGGTTAGGTCCTCACCGCAGGGACCTTGTGGGGGAAGGGAGGGGTTGGGTCAAACTATCACCAGAAGGCTGGACCCTGCCTGAGTGCCAGGAGTCAGAGCCTCCTGAGTTGAGGAGGTCCTTGGGGAGCTCAGGAGCACTTGGGAGAACCCTCTGCTAGGAGGGGGCTGGTGAGAGGTGGTAAAGTGGTGCATAGGTTGGGAATGCCCTTGAATTTCTCTAGCTCTCCATGAGAGTTTTGATTTATTGCTGGGGGTGGGGTAGGAGAGGAAGCCCAGCCCAGCTGGAAGTAGAAGGGAAGGATCAGGACCAAGGACAATGCCCTCCCTTCTGTCAAGCAAAGGAGGATTTAGAGGTGTTTGTGCTCTGTGACAGCACCATTTGTGCCCTCCCCCAGATCCCCTTTGCTGGGCTGAGGCAGCCATTGCCCAGTGCTGCAAGTGTCAGCTGCAAATGGCTCACAGCCTCTCTCTTCTCTAGAACTGCCTTTGGCAAATGGAATTCATCTCTTCTGGGAGGTTCTACTCTAGGGGCATCCTGTAGACCAGGACTAAGTGATGGAGGCAAAAGGCTGTGCCCCTGCACCTGTCCCTGCCCCCTGCCCCCTGCCTTAGGCTGAGACTGCCCCTATGGTGCAATTGTATTCCAGAGTGGTGCAGCCAGACCCCAACTGAGACCACATCCTGACCTAGCTCCTTCCTGTGTTCTGCCCTCCTTCCCTCTCTCCCTTCCCTTCTCCTTCGAGGATCCCTCCCTAAATCCCTTGCATCTGAATCTCTGTCTGGGGCTCAGTTTCTAGAGATCCCAAAGCACGCAGCACTTGGTTATATTCAACTCTTGTCTAGCTCTTACAGTGTGCCAGACACTGCTCTAAGTCCTTCACAAAAAGAAATTCATTTCATCCTCTTAGGAACCCTATGAGGTAGGTGTTGTTAGCATCGTTATTTTGAGATAAGAAAACTGGGACACAGGGAGGTTGAGAGACTTGCCCAAGGTCAATATAGGTAGTAAGTGCAGACCAGGAACACGAACTCAGTCAATCTGGTTCTAGACTCTGTGCTCTTAACCATTGTGCTGCCCAAGATGTAACCACTAGCCCCAGCAGCTGCCCTAAAAGCATGGGCGATGTAATTCAAGAACCTGGGCATCCAGCAGGATGAGGGATGCTTTTCCTGAGGTCCTCTGTCAGGGGGATTGAGGAACAGGGAGATCTGAACCCTGGAGCTCCCGCCCCATGATGTCAGGGCACTCTTTTAGGCAAACTCTCCCCCTACCCTCTGGAGATGGCACTGAAGATGATAACATGACCCTGTGGAGCAATGCTCGTGAGAAGGTCAGACAACACAGATTCTAGGCTGACTGTGTCCCTGACTACCTTCGTGACAGGACAAGTAACTTTCCACAGCGGGCCTCTGTTTTTCTATCTCTATTATGAGATAGGAGTTAGTACAAAGTCCTGAAGAGCCCCAGCTCTAACTTTTTGGCTTTAGGAAGTGGAAACTTGGTGTTTCCCTGGGGATCCTCCATCAGAGGGTGAGACCAGATTTTCATGGAAAGAGAGGAGATACATTCCACAACCTGCAGGCGTCAATGGTTCTGTCTCTAAGGGCCTGGGGGGCGGGGTCCACAAAGCCACAGGAAAACCTGTGTCCCCCAGCCCACTCAATGCCTGTTTTTGGAACATTCATTTGTCAACAAGCTTGTCCCCCGGCCCACTCAATGCCCGTTTTTTGGAACATTCGTTTGTCAACAAGCTTCTACCGGGTGCCTATATTATGCCAGGGACTCTGCACATGTAAGTCACGTCTCCCCAACTTAGGGGCACAATGGAGGCACCTTCACAGCAATTGCTGTCAATTCACTGACCCTTGCCCTGCTTGCCATCGAAGGGCCAGCCCCAAGTAAAGACCCACCCAACACACAAACAATGGTATTTGGAGTCTCCATGGGTGTCTTCATTGTACTTCAGGGATAAATATTTTCCACTATCAAATGGGAGTGTACCATGTCCTGGCTCTCCTGCCAGAGACCCTCTAAGCGATGCCCACTGCCTGTGGAGCCACAGGAGGGGACTCCACTGCTACCTCCATGGCCAACACCTTTTATGGGAAAGCCACATCCGGCTGTGCTCCCAAAGCTGCCAGCCCACAAGGGCCATGCAGCATGATATTCTCTTTGATGCTCCTCAAAGGAAGGGGAGAGAGCCCCTCGGTCCCCTGAGGCAGGCCTAGGACATGGTGAAGGGGGTGAGAGAGGGTGAACAGGAGTGGTATACGTATTTGTTCTTTCCTTCTCCTTCACCCTCCACCCCCTGCCTCCACCGCTACCCCAGTTCTTCCTTCTCTGGACCTTAATGGGATCCAATCCAAGGGCAGCCTCCTCCCCAAAGGCCAAGGAGGCAGGGAGGGGGCAGGGCAAGATTGCCCTCTGTGAGTCCCAATCTCCATCCAGCTCCCCCCCCAAAAACCAACCCTCACAAATGTCCATGGCAGCAGCTGCTTCCAGATCAAAGCCTCTGCCGGGAAGCTCGGGGCCCAAGGCCCGCTGGAGGGTGCCGGAGCTGTCATGGCTGTCGCTGTCACAGATCCCAAATCCCCAGCTGGCAAGAGCTACAAAGTCCAACCAGCCAGGGCTGATGTTTCACTTTTCTAATGCCGTGGGTAAAAAACCATACCTTTGCGGAGAAGGACACCAACTTTACTCTTGGCGCCAGGGCCGCAGAGTGGCAGGTTGTGCAACCTCAGGGCCTGCCCGTGTGGCTGTTAGAGTCAGCCCTGACGGGTGCCTCCTTGCTGTGCTCCCAGCTTCTTGTCTCACCCTCTCCATTCTACACAAGCACAGCTCTGACCACCTCCTCTCCTGTTCAAAAACCAACTGGATGAGCTGTCACACTCTGGCTCTAAACCATCTTCACTCACACCACAGATTCCAGTCAAACCTGGAAACCCACTCTTTCCCAAACTTGCCCCTTGCTGCCAAGCCTCAGGGCCTTTGCCCGTGACATTTCGTCTGCTTGGAGTGCTCTGCCTTCCCCATCCCAGCTGTGGAAATTCACTTTTTCCCTGGGGATCCTGTGAATACAAGGAAGACCCTGGCCATGGGTCCTGATTCCAAATCAGCCAATATTATCCCCTCCCCTAGTACCCATGTTCTCTCTCCTACTCCCTTGGTCCTGTCTCCCGAGATCCTGGTAAACGCAGTGGAATTATAGTCGTAGAGTTGGCAGGGACTTGAGAGCTCCGAGTCCTCTCACATCCACCTAGATCAGTGATTCTCATAACTTAGGGTGCGTCAAATCCCCTGGAAGGCTTGTTAAAACACAGATCCCCGGGCCCCGCCCTCAGAGTTTCTGATTCCGGCGGTCTGGAATGGAGTCCAAGAATTTGCATTTCTAACAAGCTACCAGGTGATGCCAATGCTGCTGGTCCAAGGACCACACTCTGGGAACTGCTGACCCAGATTTTGATTCAGAAATTAACCTTGTATCTGTTTCCCACGAAGGACCCAATGCCAGCACACTCGCTCTCTTGGTTTGGCATCCACTGATGGCTGCAGTTGCAGAGGGAGAGGCAGGCACCCGCCATTCAGAGCCCTGGGGAAGGTCTCGGGGATCCGTATTACAATGAAGTCACTGACAAGAACATAAAGTTCTCTTCAGGGAAAATAATCACAGTGATCCATAAAGTAGCATACTGTAACAGTATCAATAGCTGTGATAATAATAGTAATAACACGATTATAATATAATGTCATCTGCCCTAATGCGCTAAATCCAGACTGATCTGAGTAATATAAAAGAATTACTGACATACACAAATGCTCACAAAGTCTAGCTTAGACGTATTTGGGGCCGTTTGGATGATGGCAATGGGGATGATGACTATAATAACAAACCATATTTATACGCAGCTTTAGAGTTTCTAGAGCACTTTCACGAGTTTTATTTATTTATATATCCCAGCAGCAACCCTGGGATGTAGACAGGCAGGAAAGCTTCTTCGGTTTATAGATGAGGCTCACATTCGCTCATCCTTTAAACCCTCACGCAGCAACATGAGTGAGTACCTGTTGTGTGCAGGTCAGGGCCTAAGCAGGCGCTGGGATAGGGTTGCAGATTTTGTAGTGTAACTATGCCCCCATATTGCATGGGACACGCTTATACTCAAAACTTAGTCATTGTTCATCTGAAATTCAAATTTAACTGGATGTCCTGTATTTTTATTTGCTAAGTCTGACAACCTGACTGGGGAAGGAAGGAAGGGATAAAAAGAATAAGAAACGTTTCCTGGTAGGAGATGAAAGACCCCAGACAGAGGACCCCAATGAGCCATGTAATCAGTGGGGTGGGAGCAGTGCTTGAGTGTGCACAGGAATCATCTGGGGATGTTGTTTAACTGCTCGTTGGGCTCCAGGAGGTCTGGTGTGGGGTCCAAGCTTCTGCGTTTCCAACAATCTCCGGGCAGATGCTGACACCGCTGGTCCCTGACCACACTCCAGGTAGAGAGGGTGTGGAGGGCAGCTTAGAGGCTGTGGGAGGCACTCGATTCACCTTTGGGAGTCAGGGAAAAGCTTCTTGGAGGAGGTGGTACCTGGTGGGCCTTGGCTGGTGAGAGTCAGGGAGGAGGGTGGAGAAGCTGTGCCAGGAGAAGGAGCGCCCCTTGAGAAGTCCCAGCGGCAGGAGAAAGCACTGCAAGTTTGGGAAGGGTGGGGGGTTGAGCATGGGCGGAGGATAGGGTTTGGGCAAGCAGTGCTGGGTGCTGGGAATCCAGAGATGAATCAGACGAGGTCCCTGCCATCCCAGACCCGACTCCATCCTAGAGGAGAGGCAGAGCCATGGACAGACCTGTACAATCCCTTGTGGCTGGTGCCGCGTTGGAGGTAAGCACTGGCGTGTGTGGTGTTGGTGTTACTGGAGTACCAATCCAACCTGGCCCTCAGGAGCACAGCCACGAACACTCCATCACAGACGGAGCAGTACTCAGGGCTGTGGTTGGCAGGCACCAAATGCAGCCATTGAGTCTATGCTGGGGGCAGTTGGAGAGTGTGCAGAGGGAATACGGGTGTTGGGGAAGACTTCTTGGAGGAGGGGGAGCTGGAGATGGAGGGGAAGAGAAAGCCTTTCTGGTAGAGGCCACTTTTCTCCCCCTTCCCCAGAGCCACACCATCCAGTGAGCTGCCCTGCAAGCTTGACAGGCAGGAGGAGAGAGGCATGGGGCCTACAGTCAACCAGGAGAGCTGACTTGCAACCTGGAGCAAGACAGAGACCAGATGGTGGCCTGGGAGGTGTGAAGGGAAAGGGGCTAGGCGTTGCTCCAAACGGAGGGACCTGTGTCTCTGAGACATTAGCTTCAAGACTCTGAAGATAAGGGTGGGGATGGAAACACTCAAGAAACGGCCTGGAGGTCATGAAGCGGTGCCTGGGTCTGGCTTGCCCCCACCCCGCCCTGCCCGCGGCTCCTCCTCAGGAAGGCACACTGCACTCACCCTTCAGACAGGGGTGCCTCCAGCAGGCGTGCAGCCTGGGGAACAAGGACAGTCCCGTGAACCCTCGCGCCAAGCACTGGAGTCGGGCCACACCCATCCAGCCGTCCTCTCCTCACCCATCTTTGTGAAGGGGATGTGTTGAGGATGTGAGGACAGGCCCCAGCTGGCCAGGGTCAGGGCTTATTTAGAGACCAGGCCAGGACTGTCCAGGGTGGAGGAATGGTCCAGGGCCAGGATCAGAAATTAGACAGGGACAGGGACCGACCTGTGACTAGGATTGAGCTCAGCCTGGGGCCAGGGCCACAGCTTGTGTGTGACAGGGACCACAGCTCAATCTAGGACCAGAGGCAGGGCTCAGTCTGGGACTGGAGTCTGGACTCAGCTTTTGATGAGGAAAGAGTGTTGAGCTGACTGCCCCCCTGTGTATGAGCTCAATTTCATTAGCTCCCTAGATAATAAACTGTAATGAAGGGCTAGCAAAGCACAAGTGTCATTTCTTCACTTATATCATACTTAGCCTTCCAAACAATTTTACTTCTGGGCCCTCTCTTTCTCTTCCTCCGAACTTGGGTTTAGACCCTTTATGACCCGTGGTAGGAGAGGATGTGCAGGCACAGAGGGGTAAAATGAGCTGCCTCGATTCTCACAGCAAGTTTGGAAAGAGAGAGCCAGGCAAGAGGCCATTTGAGCAGGTTCCCAGCCCAGGGCAGCCTGGTGGCCTCGTAGCTTCCTGCAGTGCTTTGGAGACAAGCCCCAGGTCACCCTGAAACCCACGGGCAGGCAGGCAGCAGCCGGCTGGAGGAGTTGGCAGCGGGGACGTCCTGGATCAGAGCCTTGGGCCGCAGCCAAGGCTGTTTAGTTGGGGTGGAGGGTGAGGGCGGCGATTTATTCAGCCTGCTCCTCAGTGAGCCTCAGGGCAGGTGCCAGAAACTTGCCAGTCCTGAGTGACGGAGCTGGGAACCGCCGAGCGGCCGGGAAGGCCAGCAACCCCTGTCACCCATGTCCTTGTGGGCACGCTCAGCCACTGAAGGAAATACGAAGTGACAGTAAGTGACAAAATCGAAAATGTAATTAAGACAGATGGAACCAACTGGAGGGGACGATAAAAGTCATTCCCCAGACCCTGAGATTTAAAGTGAGGTCACAGGATGACCCCATCCTGGCTGCGTAGCCAGCAAAGAGGAGGTGGGGGAATAGCTTGAGGAGAGAAGCCAAGCTCTGTGGAGGACAGTGAGAAAACAGGGCTTCGGCTGCATTGAAAGAGATTTGGGTCAGATACAAGGATGAACTTCCTGGAGATGAGGGTGCTTAAACATTGGCATAAGTGTGACATCATCTTCTTTTCCCCAGGGCACATATTTCCCTCCTGGACAGGCTTGGAAACAGGGGCCTGGACAACCCGACCTCTCTGTGATCTGTGGGAATAAGGCTGGCTCCATAATCAAGTGAGAAGTCTGCCCAAGTGGAGGCAAATGGCATTTGGGAAGAGGACAAAGGGAAAGGGGCTCGGTGCGTAGCAAGTCTCAGAGGGCTTCCTGCAGCCAGAGCTGGGAGGGTGGGAGGGAGCCAGGTCACCATTCTTGAACCTGACATCTCCGAGTGACCCTTTTTTCTCCTTCGGTGCTGCTGCCCCTTGGTCAGACCAGGAGCAGAGCAGGCATGGTGGCTTCTCCCAGAACCCACAGAGGAAGCAGCAGGCCGCCTGGCCCTGGGCTCTCCAGAGGCTCTGATGGAGGGAAGCCCAGGGGCCCCTTGGGGAGAGCCTATCTAGGTCCTCACAGAGGGTGGGATGCCTGGGATCCATGGTGAGATTCATGCATGTGTCAGGAGGCTCAGCACCAACATCTGAGGCAGGCTTGCTTCACCATCCCCTGCTGGGAGAGCCAGCTCAGTCTTTGCTTTGAGGGACTGACTGGCCAGCTCTATCGGCCCCATTCTCCCTACCACCTGTGCCAGTGCTCTGTGCTGGTAAAGGGGCAGGCAGAGAAGGTGGCTTCTTTATGCTTGGTGAGGTCCCAGGCTGGTGGGGGAGAAGAATTCAAGGTAGCCATTCAGTTTCCATTTGTTGAGCATCTGCCCTGCTCTAGGCATGGGGGGACAGGGGTCAACCAGGGAGGTTCAGAAGTTTGTAGTTTTGTTGGGAATTGAAACGTACGAAGCAACCAGATATAAGTGAAATACTTAGGTATTAACTCAAGGTGATACGTGGGTCACATGGTAAGTGCCCAGGAACCAGGAGAAGGAAGAATTCGGTGCAGGCTTCTTAGAGGAGGCAGAGCTTGAACCTGACCTTTGCAGGATGAGAAAGAATGGCTCGGAAGATTAGAGGATGGGAATGCATCCTGCATGGGCTCAGTGTACACATAAATGTGTAGAGATGGGAAAAAGGATTCAGAAAGAATCTTTCTGAACTTCAGCTCAGAACTAAGGTCAGGGGTGGAGGCGGGCAGAAAATCCTTGGGTGGTCCCAGCAGGTCCAAGGCCATTATGGGATCAAATGTTTCCTGTGAGAAGAGCCTGTGCCCAGGGATGTGCTAATTTCTCCAATGGATCCATCTCCAGGATGTCAGCCCCAGATCCAAATGGCCAAGGACTCAGGCCCCTGTAGTCCTCACTCTTGGGTCTATGGAATAGGTTCCCCAAGGCCTGACGCCCTCAAGCCACAGAAAGTGAAACCAGATTGGAATGAATGTCAGCCCTCTGCTGATGGTGAGGGGTCAAAGTCACTCCACCCCCACCGTGGCCAAATACTGGTGAGATGCATGTGGTGGGGGAGGAGGCCTGTGCCCCGTGCACTCTCCTCCCACCAGGAGCTGGACCATGAGCTGCTCTGGCTCCAAGGCCGACCCAGCAGTTCTCCGTTGCCAGAGAAGATGTAATGGAGACAGGTTGGTCCCGCCGTCCCTGGACCATCTTTCATTACAGGACATGTCCTTGTTATAGATACTGAGCATAAGACAGGGCCGGCATCATTCGAGAGATTGGAGAGACGCAGGAGGAGTGCTCCATCATTTCAAGCACACCATCCATCCATCCGTCACAGGCCCAGCATTTATGCCTGCAGCTAGAACACTGAAATATCAGATCAGGATTTATTGGGGGCGTTAAGTCATAATTTATGCCACTCTCTTTCCCTTTTAGGGACAGTCTTCCTGAAACATCTCTATCTCCATGACTCGCCATTCCTAACAACCAAAGATGTGTGTGTCTGCCCACTTGCAGCCCTTTTTGGGGGGTGTTTTCTCCATTATCTCCCCCAACCCCATGGGTCAGCCTCCCACCTTGGGGCAGCCCCTGCCTCTGACCTGGGAGAAACTGAATGATCAGGAGGAGATAAGGCACTTTTCCTGACTTGCCTGCTGCACCCCCTGGGGATATGAGCATTCCAGGGGATCCCCAGTCCCCCACCCCTAATGGCTATAGGGCAACAATGGCAATTCTAGGTCCCAGCTCCGTAGCTTTGGAGAAGTCACTCTCCACATTTGGGACTCTCACCTCCGTAAAATGAACGGGCTTGATTGGATGAACTCTAATGCTTCTTTGTTGTTGCAAGTGCTGTTGAGTCGATTTTGACTCTTAGCACTCCGAAGGGTTTTCATGGCCAATTTTTTTGGAGGTGGGTGGCCACGTTCTTCTTCCTAATCTGTCTTAGTCTGGAAGCTCCGCTGAAACCTGTCCACTATGGGTGACCCTGCTGGTATTTGACATACCGGTGGCATAGCTTTCAGCAGCATAGCTGCCACAGTATGACAACCGACAGACAGGTGGTGTGGTTCCCTGACCTGGAAAGGAGCCTGGGCCGTGTTGGTGAGAGCACTCAATCTTAACTGCTAGCCTACCCTAATGTTTCCTCCCACTCCAAAACTGGGTGAGCACAGTCCTGGATGCCTCAGCTCACTCAAGGCAAAGCCTGGCAAAAGGTGGGCATTCCAGAGTGCCAGAGAAAAGTCAGAGCCAAGGACCAAGGCTGGGCTGTGAAGATAACACTCAGTCACCCCTCTCATTGGGTGGGGGATCCCAAAGGGAGCTGCTCCTTTGGAGGCAGTGCTAGGGATTCACTGCTAGTTTTCACCCCAATCTTTTCCTCTTCTCACTTATCCTCTCTCTCTCCCTTTTCCTTCACATCTGATGTATGCCTGCCTTCAACTTTGCTATCCTGCTTCCGACAAACTATTTATTTCAAACTACATTTTGCCAGACCAGAAATAGTCCCAGTGTTGACCCAGACCGAGGCCAAGGTCAGAATCTGAAGCCTCAGTCTCCAAATTCTGATTGGCCTTATTGATGTTTAATGGCTTCTGGACCTGTCTTAGCAGGAAACCCCTTTAGAGGCAAAAATGGTGGAGAAAAATTCATGAACTGGGCATTGAACATCAAATGTTCTTAGAAGGTGGGAAGCAATTTCTCTCTAATTTCCTCAGTCCACTTTCCATTCTTCTGAGGGTGTAGCTGGTTCTGTCCAGAGCCTTGAGCTCCAAGGGCCCTTTCAGAGGAGGTGCACCCAGGATGGAGTTATGTGAGGTAAGTGTTCACACACAGGAACTCTGGCTCCAAACACCTGTCTTAATAAAATAGGTAACATTGTTGTGACACAGCAATGTCTTTTGATCAGACATTATATCTATATGTGTATATATCTATACATACATATATATATACACATACATATACATACATATATATATATATATACATACATATATATATACATTTTCAGTGTAGGATGTAGTTCCTGCTTCCTTTCCCATTCACCAGCGTCTCAGAGAGAAGGCTGTAGATGCCTGGAACAGAATCAACTTGCTAAAGTGCAGCTCACCGGTCTGATCTCAGACCTACCAGATCAGAATCCTGGTGAGGCATGGGGGAGGTGTCTTATGCATCCCAAGTCAATTCTTATGCAAACTTATGTATATATATATATATACACATATATATATTTAATTTTTTGAATCTGAAGTATCTTCACATGGTTCAAAAATTAAAAAATATTAAAGGTATATAGTGAAAGAATTCCTTTCATTCTCATCTAAAAATCTCCCCAGTTCCCACCCCCCTACACACAAACTGTTATTAATTTCCTGTGAAGCCTTCCAGAGTTTCATTATGCCTGTTATAAGCAAAACTAAATATGTATTCACATTTCTCTCTATTTTTCACAAAAGTTGGTCTCTTATACTTGCTATTCTGCTCCTTTCTTTTTTCACCCAATGAAATATCTTAGAGATCTTTTTATTTCTTGATAAGCCCCCTTATTCATTTTCATAGCTGCGTAGTATTCCATTGCAGACTTTATTTATCATTCAAAATCCTCTTACATCCAAACATATTTTGAGGTGGTTTATAGGGGAGCATACCTTCACTAGAGGATGTTGGAGATAAAAGATCAACATGACTCATAGCAGAGGGTCTCAATCTTCAGTTTGCATAAGAATTGACTTGGGATGCATAAGACACCTCCCCCACGCCTCACCAGGATTCTGATCTGGTAGGTCTGAGATCAGACCAGTGAGCTGCACTTTAGCAAGTTGATTCTGTTCCAGGCATCTACAGCCTTCTCTCTGAGACACTGGTGAATGGGAAAGGAAGCAGGAACTACATCCTACACTGAAAATATTGAGGTTGTTGCAATTAATCATTAAATTTACCTCCGAGGTTCCTGGCAGTTCAGCCCAAAGTGGAACAAAGAGGATATAGTGTTCCCCCTGCCAGAACAAGAGGCCGGTTTTTCAGGAGACATAAACATGTCCCTGGTCTTAAATTCTAAATGGAATTTATCATGGGAGCCATTACTTAAGGGACATTGAGCTGCACAACAGGCAGCATCTTCCCCAACAGCCACAGAAAAGGCAGGCACATTCTTTACAGTTCCTCCGCAGAAGTCACGGCCCAGAGCCAAGCCCAGCTCAGGACAGTGTATCTGCAGGAAGCTCAGCCAACGTGGGCCATCTGAGAAAGTCCAGAACACCTGTGACACCATCAGAAAATCTGAATGGAGGGAGTCGATATGACTGAGGAGAGAGAACAAGGAGACAGCCCACTTGGCTTCTGAACCCAAGGGGAGGCAGGGTGTCTGTCCCTGGGCCATGCCCAGTATGAAGAAGGAGGCCTCTCACCCTACCCGAAGAAGCTCCTGGAACAATGTGGCGGCAGGGTGGGGAGGATGGACAGCTGTTTCCCCATTTTTGCCAACTAAACCTTTGAGCATTTCCTGAATCTTCAGCAGTTGGTGTCACTTTCCCATTAAGCACACAACTCAGGGACTGGAACATGGTGAACACTCCTAAGTGTCGGTGCTGATGATATTGATGGAAGGGGAGGGGCAGTGACCCGTGTTCCCCATCCTGCTGTCCCTAGGAGACTTTGAAAACCTCTAGCATTTTATGGTGTGGATCAAAAGGAATGTGTCCAATATCTTAAACATGGCCCCTCAACCCCAACCTTTGTCTACTCAAACTTAGATAGGCCAAGACATTGTAAAGCCATTCTCCCCTCTCTCTGCTTGGCTCACCCTCATTCCAAATTGGAGAATGATCTGGGTACCACGACCACCATTAGGAAGTCCAGGAAACTGTGGTGATTGAGGCTAGAGTTGAGTTGGAATAGATGAGGACACACCTCTGGGGTGCATTCAGCTTATCAGATGAGGCATGTGATCCAAAACAGATGCAAGAAACATTGCTCCTATGAGATAGAAGAAAGCTAAGCAATTATAGTGGGATTGCTAGTTATATATCAAAATCCATTCTCCTCCTTTTCCATTATGGTAGAGCTGTAGTTAGCCATGTGGCTGCTCAGCCAAGAACTACATTTCCCAACCCTCCTGGCAACAAAGTACGGTCAAGGGACCAAATTCTCACTGACAGTGGATATGGTATGTACCATTTCCAGGCCTGGCCCATAAAACCTTGGAGGTGGGCTCCACCATGCTCCCTACCCATGAGCCCCAACTCAGACATGCCTGTGACCCAGCTGCAACCAAGCAAATAAGTACAATGCCCTAGAGCAGTGGTTCCCAATCTTTAGTGTGCCTCAGAATTACCTAGAGGGATTGTTAGATCATAGATTGCTGGGCCCCACCCAAGAGTTTCCGATTCAATAACTCTCGGGGTAGGAACTAAGAATTTGCATTTCTGAAAAGCTCCAAGGTCCTGTTGATGCTGCTAGTCCAGGAACCACACTTTGAGTAGCAAGTCCCCAAGGTATGACAGAGAAAGAATCTCTATCCCTGAATGACCACATGGAGCTGAGCCTCCGTACACCTGGACGTTCATCTTGGATTGATATATCAGGGTGTCTTTTTTTTTTAAAGCCACTAAATTATTGCTGGATGTCTGTGTTTCATGGTCCAGCTTTACACTAATTAATAAAGCCATCATCTAGTTCACGCTCTTTGAATATTCAGTGGGATGCTGAGGCCCAAGAGGGAAAAGACCTGTCCAAAGCCACACACCACTCAGGGAGCAAGCCAGAATGAGAACCCGGGTCTCCAGTCCCAGTGGGAGCCTGAGCCCCACTGGTAGATGCTGGGTGTACTACGATCTCTTTACTTAGTGTGGTAGGCAGAATACCGCACCCCCCAGCCCTGTGAATCTATTGTGTTGTGGAAAAAGGGAATTCAAGTTACAGGTGGAATTAAGGTTGCTAATCAATGTCCATGTTCTAATCCCCAGAACCTGTGAATCTGTTGTGTTGTGGAAAAAGGGAATTCAAGTTACAGGTGGAATTAAGGTTGCTAATCAGCTGACCTTAAAATAGGGAGATTATCTTGGATTATTTGGATTGGCACAATGTAATCACAATGGTCCTTAAAAGTGGAAGCAGGAGGACCGGCCCAGTGGTATAGTGGTTAAGTTCATGCACTCTGCTTCAGCAGCCTGGGGTTCGCATGTTCGGATCCCAGGCACGGATCTATGCACTGCTAGGTGCATATAAAGTAGAGGAAGATGCACATGAGTGTTAGCCCAGGGCCAATCTTCCTCAGCAAAAAGAGGAGGATTGGCAACAGATGTTAGCTCAGGGCTAATCTTCCTCACCAAAAAAAAAAAAAATGTGGAAGCAGGAGTCAGATGAGTTGATGTCAGAGTAATGTATTAGAAAGACACAACCTGCATTGCTGGCTTTAAAGATGGAGGAAGGAGCCATGTGCCGAGGAATACAGGCGGCCTCTAGAAGCTGGAAAAGGCAAGGGAACAGATTCTCCCCCAGTGCCTCCAGAAGGAAATACAGCCCTGCCAACACTTCGATTTTAGCCCCGTGAGACATGTGCCAGACTTCTGACCTCCAGAACTGTAAAAAAATAAATTTGTGTTGTTTTAAGCCACTAAACTTGTGGTGATTTTTTATAGCAGCCACAGGACACTAATGTGCATGGGGACTGTTCCCTATGTGAGGCTCTTCTGGCCTCCTGAGCCCAGAGTTCCTGGAAGGGGGACTTTGCTCCATCTCCTCAAAAGGAGCCCATCACCTCACTGACACTCCTTTCAAGAAGCTGCCCCAATCCTGCAGTGGGTCCCAAGCCTTCCCAAGCGCTCTCTCCCAGGGACGCCTCCATGACCTCCCAGCTCTCCTTGGTCTCTGTGCTCTGACCCCTTCAGCCCCGCCTTGCTGCAACTCCCTGCTCTCTGGGTCACGCTCTTGTCTGTCCACCCTAACACGAGCTTGCTCAGGACAAAGCGCCATTTCTTCCTGAAAACAGGCACTCGTGTCCAAGCTGGAAGAACCGGAGGTAGAGGACGGTGGCTGAGGAAGCCACTGCAGTGGTGTTTGCTGGCAGACTGCGAGAGCTGTGGGGTAGGAACCCTGAGCTGAGTGCAGGAGCAGAAATCAGGAGCCCTGGAATTTAGACCCAGCCTTGCACTGTCTCCCTGTGTGACCTTAGGCAAGTCCCTTTACCACCACCTGTGGAGGCTTAGTTTCCTCATCTCTTAAATGAGACTGTTAATCCACACATGTTCAACCACAGGGGATGATTTACAGGAAAGGCCTTAAAATGTCAGGAATTCTTTTCAGCCTTGAAATTTGGAACAGGCAGAGGGAGTGGAGCCTGCACAACTGGTTGAATTTCCCATCCCAGCTAGGCCGGAATGAGGAGAATTATGTCAAACCAAGGACATATGGATTAAACCCAATAATCTGAGACCAAAGTGAACTCCTGGGGCCAGAAGGGAAGTGGGAGTTGGAGCCAAGGGGAGAGGGAACGTTAGGGATGTGCTGTCTATCCATCTGATCAAATAGCTCTGGAGGCCAGAACTGCATAGAATGGCCCCCAAAGAGTTCTGTATTTGGGGTTAGCAGGCCGGTCATTGTTCAGATAGGGAAGAACCTAGCCTGTCAATCATTTACATCTTAGTATGAATTCTGTGGCTGGTTTACTCCTCCCTAAGGGGTTTACTCATCAGCCTGAACTCTCCAGGCAAATGCAAGATTCTGTCCCAGGCATCACAGTGAAAAGAATTGGCCATGGAACCTTCAGCTATGAGGTTACCACCGTCACTTCTCTTTCAGCTTGACTCAGGCATCCCTGGATTCCAGAAATGCTGGAATGATCTGTCTTGCCCTTCCTATCAGGGTGAACAGTGAATGACCATGCCAGGGAAGTAGTAAGTCTCTCATCCCCTGGGGGCTTCAAGCCTTGGACTACTTGGAAAGGAATCAGCCTTCTGAAGCTTGCATTAATGATATTCAGGGTCCCTCACACTTCTGACAAGCTTGGATTCCAAGATTCTGTGTGAGAGACAGGCACACAGGGGCTGTGAAGACTTATTGTCTTTTCCCCAAAGGTGGGTATCCCACAGCACTCTGTGGATCCCCTCACCCCTTTGTACGAGGTTACTTTGTGGGAGAACATTGGGGCTGCAGGCCCAGCCCTTGGAGCCCACTCTCTAGGCACCCTGGAAAAGGGCCACTGAGTGGCCACCACCCAGCTTGCGGGTTTGCACAGTCTTCCCCCAGCCCTACACAGCTGCAGGCCTGAAAATGGACTTAGGGGCAGAGAAAGCCCAAGCCTGGGCATACCTCCTTCCTATGCCCAAACTCCCCAAACTGAAAGGGGCACATTTTCCTTCCTTGGAACCGGAAGGCACTGGCAGCGTCCCCACTGTTCCAGCATTGCTTGGGTGAGAATTCATGCCAGAAAGGGCTGGGGTGGCATGAAGAGGAAAGTAGGAAGGAACAAACATTTAGAGAGTTCCCACCCAGTGCTCAGAACTGAGGGGGCACTGTGCATGCATTTGTTCATTCTTTCCATCATTAATCCATTCACTGATTACTTCACAAACACATAGTGAAAATTCACCACATGTCAGGCCTGGTCCTGTCTTTGAGGAATCCACAGAATAACAAATGCTATGAAGGCTATTTCATTACCTCTCACAAAGTCCCTTTGATGAAGGTATTATTCTTCCCATTTTACAGATGAGGAAACTGAAGATCAGAGAGGTTAAGCAACTGGCCCAAATTTACACTCTTTGTATGTGGCAAAGCTGAGAAACAGGACTTGGTTTTCAATTCTGTTGCTTTGATCTCTTCCTACTGTGTGCCTGTTCTCATGTGTAAAATGGGGGTGCAGCTCCCTACTTGCAGGGTTGTTATGAAGATTCGATACAATGCATGTGAAGCACTGTCATGATGTGAATATTCAGTGAGTGGTTCATGATGCAGTGGCTCTTGTGGCTCCAAGTCCAATGTTCTCGCACTTCCTCATGTGGTTGCTGGAGACAGGCTGCCACAGAGCTGGACTTAACAGGAGCTGGGGAAGGAAGGAGGAAACTAAAGGCTTGAGAAAGCCTGGGTCCTGTGGGCAGCAGATATTTATCAGTCTGTCATCAAGTAATAATTGAGCGCCAGTTGTGTATCCTCAGGATCTGAGAAGGAGATGGAAGACTCAGAAGATACAATCCCCACGTTCAGGGAACTCTCAGTATGGTTGGGGAGGTGAAACAGATACATGAAGCTACATAGGACAGAGGCCTGGCTATGTGTACACAGCATAAGTGCTATAGGGACCCAGAAGTGGTCCTGGGTAATCAGGAAGCTTCCTGTAGAAGAAAAAACTGGATCTGGGCCCTCAAAGGATCCGGATGAGTGAAGAAGAGGCAGCTGATAAGAGGCTCTTAAGCATGCCCAGCTACTGGGTATAATTTTTTTTTTTAATTTTAAAATATTGAAATAACTATAGACTTTAAGAAGTTGCAAAAATAGTACAAATAGATCCCAAGTACCCATTCCCAAGCTTCCCCCAATGATAAGGGAGAATGTGAGGATAACTAGTAATTTCAAAACTAGGAAATTGGCATTATCACAATGCAATTAACTAGACTACAGACCTTACTTAGCTTTTACCAGTTTGTGCATACATTCATTTTTTTTGTATGTGTATATGCATAGTTCTATAAGATTATCACATGTATAAATCCATATTACCACCACTACAATCAAGATACAGAATGGTTCCATTACTGAAAAGGAGCTCCCTGGAGGGCACACATTTAAATTGCCCACATTATGCTCTGCTCATAGACACCAAGGATGTGGCAGCCTCTGTGCTTTACTCGTCAGACTGGAAAGGTCTACTTATCCTGTCCTGCTCTGCACAGCGAGGGTGAACTGTGTCCAGGGGCAGATCTTCTGGTGTCGGCTGCAGCTCCCAGGCACAAACTCTGTGAAGAGGCTCATCTTGCTACTTTCTTGCAGGAGAAACTGAAATTCTGCAGACGTGCTCCTCCCGAGGTGAGGCTTGGAAAAGCACCCTGAGAATCAGCACCACGGACAGATCCAGGGTTCCTTGGAAGGCAGAGTTTCCAGAGGCAAGAGAAAGGACTGGGTGCATCTCTGGGTCACCTCTTAATCTGGAGATGGACCAACCCTGCTTGAGTACTGACTCCCCTCCCCCAAAGTTGCAGAGCAGGAAAGTGAGAGGACATTTCATGAGTGCAGATCCCTGCTTACCTGACTCCTCTCCATTATTCAAGGTTCACTCTAAGTCTCTTCTGTTCTGAGGATCTCTCCTTGACTTTCCCACCTTGCTGGCTCCCTTCACTGAATTAATTTACCCCAAGAGCTGGCAGGACCATCCAAAACAGCCCAGGAGCACATGGTGTGCTGCTCTCTGCCTGCTCCCACATATGAAACTGCACCCCCAACCAGAATGTGAATGCCTTGAGACAGGATCAACTTGTCCTTTACTTGTCTCTTCCATTTGCTCCCTCTTTTCCTCCCACCCAGTGTAGCTCCACACAGGGCTAGGCACTCAGGGTCTTTCTGGAGGACATGTTAGCCAGGCAGTGACTCTGTCCTCAGCTTTGATTTTCCTTCCAGAATCCCATCCTTGCCACCTTTTCTGTCTAGCATTGTTGGCACAGGGAGCAGAGGGGACATATTAGAATTTCCAGTGGGCTTCCAGAACTCCTCAGCTTAGCTTCCATCTCTTTCTCCATTAATATGTAAGATCCTTGCCCCTAGGACATCCTCACCCATGGTCTGTACTATGCCTGGATGTCTCTGTCTCTCCTGCAGTTGGCCTTCCGCAGCCCTCTCTCCCACCGGTATCATTGAGAAACCTTGTCACGGATGCCATGCTGCACCACCCAGATGGCTCCTACAGGACTTATTCTCCCAGCTTCTGGGAGGTGGTGGTTTGACAGTTCTTGTCTGTCTGCTCTCTCTGGGAATTGCCTCAGCTGAAGAAAACATCCTTGTCCAAGGTCACATTCCATCCCAGGACGGTCAACACCCATTCACTGATCAATTACAGAGTGTAAAGACCCAGCTCCCTCACCCCAACTCAAGATGACTCTGAAGGATCATCCCAGCTTCAGAGCTCTTATGGAATCAGCTGAGGCCTTCATTGAGACTGCATTGCAGCCCAGCTTCTCCCTCTGCCCAACCCTGCTCCCTTCCCTCCCCCACAAGCATTGGCCCTTAGACTACTCCCCAATAAATTTTCTGCATACTAATCATCTCAGAGTCTGTTTCCAGTTGAATCCAAACTCTGATAGCTCTAAAGTCTTCCCCCATGGGATTAGGCTTCCTGCTGACACTGCTGCCCACCATCTGACTATTTGGACCCAGGCCCACCAAGGCAGAGTAGAGCTGCCCTGCATACCAATTTCCCCCAAGCCTCCTAAAAGACTGCTCATTTCTATGACAATCCTCAGCCTTGCTTCTAGAAGCAGGCCTTCTCTGAGGTTCCCTGGGTCACTTGGCATAGCAAAATGAGCTTTGAAGGCAAGGAGATAAGAGTTTGGGCTCCAGCTCCTCCACTAATCAGCTAAGTGACCTTGGGCAAGTTACCTAATCTCTTCAAGCTAGTGTTCCTGTATCTAGAAGCAGAAATGATAATAAAAACATCACAGGCCTGTTATGAGGATTAATAATGCAGCATAAAGAAAACTGTTTAGCACAGTGCCTGGCATGTAAATATGTGCTCAACAAATATTAATTCCCTTCCCCTTTTCTTCTGGGTCTGGGGGCATTTTCCAACTATATACCAATTAATATTTTTAAATTAAGCCAGTATTGAACATCACAAGCACAGATGATAGTGTTCAGAGAATGTTTTGAATTTTCCGTGTGATGGAGCAGGGAGGTGGGGTGGTGGTCGTTCAACTCAACCTTCCCTGTATGCTAGTCTTGATTTTCATGCTGTTGGAAAATTCTTGGCATCTAACAACAATTCCTCATGGCGTGAGGAATAGCAGGGTTTTCATTTTGTCACAAGGGGAAATGGAGCCCAGCCAGATCTCCTTTTATACCTGGCTGGAGCAGAGGCTATGCCCCCTTAAAACACAGGACCAGCCCTTCTTCCTAAGCAACAGGGGGTGGTACCTTAAATTATGGCTGCTTAGGCCACGCAACTGGGTGCTGGCATCTGGAAGAGAGGACGTGAGCAGACAGATCAGCCTGTTAAGAGAGGTTTGTGAAAGTGTAACTTGCCTCTAAAATAACAGCACTAAGTATCCAACCGTCCAACCACCCTCTCTTCCCCAAGCACAATGATCATCCGCTCCCCTCCACCAGCTCCCTGCTCCTTCAGCCCAATCCCTCTCCCTGCTCCCCAGGGAGCAGGAGAGGCCCTGACCTCGCCAGAGCCCCCTCATCTGAGCAGCAGACATGGGCTGGGCCAGGTGTGCAGGGCAGGAGCTAGAGGGGGCGTGGGAAGCCCAGAGTAGGAAGCCACACATCCAGCTCACATTCCAGCTCCAGCTGGGTCTTTTCTGACAACCTTGGCCCAGCACACACCGTCCTCAGCGACACCCGCGCTGGGCTCAGAGAACGCTGAATTCAGCCCCAATTAAGGGGCCATCTCAGGGCAGGCTGCCGGCACCAACTGCTGCTATTTTGGGACTTGGTGAAGACACTATCTTCTCTCTCTCTTCTCCATCTCTGCTCTGTTTTATTTTTCTCCTCTCTCCATTTCTATTATCTCTAGGTTTTTCTCCCTGAGTATGCATATCTTTTCATCTCTCAGCTTCTCTGTCTCTCTGTCACCCCTGTCTCTGTGACTGTATCTCACTCTAGATCTCTCTTATCAAACCAATTTGACAAACACTCTCACTGCCACTAGGCCAGGCCCTGGCTGTGCTCTGGAAAGAGGGATGTGCAGGCCCCTGCCTCCAGGAGCCCTGGGTGTGGTCTGCCTTTCTCTGGTTCTCCCCGCCCTCTCTGCATCGTGACCGGCCCTGCCCCCCTGCCGGGGAACTCCAGGGTTTGCTTCTGCAGGTCAAGGAGAGGATTCACATTCCAGCCACCCCTTGGTCCACATGTAGTTTCTATGCCTCTAAGTTCCCAGTCCGGCCTCTAGGCATTGGGGACTTCTTGCCTCTTCCTCCAGGCTTCCAGTTCCAGCAGCAAAAGGACTGGCGTTTTCCGAGTGGGTCTCTGGCAGCAAAGGCTCCAGGATGACCAAGAGACCCAAGGCCATGCTGCCCCACCATCCTGGGCCCCGGGAGACCTGGCCCAGGGCATGCAGTGTAGGACTGTTTGGTCTCCCTGGGTCAGACTAGTAGGACATGCCCCTTGTCAATCAAGAGATTCACGGGGTTAGCCTGGTGGCATAGTGATTAAGTTCGCATGCTCCGCTTCGGTGGCACAGGATTTGCAGGTTCGGATCCTGGGTGAGGACCTACACGCCACTCATCAAGCCATGCTGTGGTGGCATCCCACATACAAAATAGAGGAAGATTGGCAGGGATGTTAGCTCAAGGACAGTCTTCCTCACCAAAAAAAAGAGAAAAAGAGATAGAAAGAGAGATTCAGGATTCATAGATCAAAGCCTCTTCTCCTTCCAGAGAAGGAGGGTCCCTGAAGTGCCCATGGCCAGTATACACTGGGATTATGAGGACGTCTTATCCCTATCCTCTCAGCTTTCCAAATCCTTATACTCTGCTAGGCCCAGCTCACTTCCCTCCTTCCTGATCACCCAGCCCACACCGCCATCTCCTGCCCCAGCTGCCGCAGGACTAGCAGCCTATCCCATGCTCTCAGCACTGCACTCTCCCGTCCTGGTCCCTGCTGGCCACATTTAACTTGACCTGTGTCCTTTGGCACAGGGTGTGGAGCAGGGGCAGTTCATAGGACCTGCTTGTGAGCTCTCCGAGGTCCTTCTCCTGTCAACCTTCTCCTCAACAATCTTCCCTTCTGTGGCTTCCCCATGTAATAGGAATAGGGATACTTGGTAACTTCTTAGGTACATTACTGAATTAATGGTTTTTTAAAAATTAGCACCTACTATGTGCCAGGCACTATTAGATATTTTCAGATGTATTACCTCATTTGATTCATAGACCAACCTTGGGAGGCTTGTTGGGCCATTCTAGAGTTGAAGGAACTGAAGCCCAAAGAGAGTTCCCAAAGTCAAATGATAGGAACCCAGGTCTCCTGATTCTGCAGCCGGGGCTTATTCCAAAACCCAGCTCCTGTCTGTAAATAAAAGAAGGAAAGAAAAGACTTCTCCAGAGCACAGTTCTTCCCCAGGGAATTCTTAATTTGAGATCCAGAGGCCCCACTGCCCTTAGCAGCTGCTCGAGAGCTGGACCTAATTCTCCAGGAAAGACAGGCTGGGTCACAGAACACTGAGCCAGACTCAGGCCTGGCGAGGACCTGGCCCTTGGCAGAGCAAAGAAACCCTTGCTCTGGGCCAGGGTGGGCACAGCTGGTGACAAGTTCTCAAAGGGAGCCCAGGTGCGAGAGGACACCTTGGGGGAGGAAGGGATGCTTCTTGAGCCAACGTCAGCCAAAGGCTGGGGGGAGAAGGCAGCAAGGTTCCCAGGTGGGAGGTGGGCCTGAGACCTTCACTCCTGGTGGGAAACAGGGCTGCTTTGAAGCTCCCCAGGGGAGGGGCATGTGACTCAGGGCCTCCCTGGTGATCAGTTGGTCCCCCTCAGGCCTGTGATGTGAGTGGGGCGTCTGAAGCGGGCTTTGGACTTGGGGAGACAGCGCAGGTCTGGGAAGGTGCTTTGATGCCTCCCTTCTTCGGTGGCTTTTTCAAGATCCCTCTGCTCTTTGTCAGCAGTGCTGTCATGTTGGGATGTGCCAGATGAAGAAGAAGCAGGCGGGGGAGTACGGGCTGTGCCAGGTTGCTCAAGAGAGAAGAGCAGTTCTGCCCTGAAGCCGCAGCCTCAGGTTGGTGCTGTGCGGAGTCAGAGCCCCGAAGCTTATCTGCGGCCCAGGCGCAGCCCAGGAGTCCAGAACCTTGACCTCTGGGGGACCCTGGCTCCCAAGCTGCCCTAGCCCATGTCTTGCTGGCTTCTTTCCAGCAGACAGTCTCCCAGCGCCAGCCTTGCTTACCCCTTAGACTTCAGGGGACCCCCACGCCCTCAGCTCTAGCCCCTGAATCCTGGACCCAAGATGTCTCTGCCTTGGGGGCCACATGTTACGGGTCACCATGTCCTGAAGATTCTAAATCACTTCTCTCATCCACTCCCTCTTCTTTCTTCTTTGGTTCCACTACCTCTGCCAGGTTCAGATCTTCCTCATCTCCCCCCAGATTGTTGTCACACATGATCTTGCAGCCTCTGTCTGCCCCACCTGCTCCAGAGCCAGCTTTCTAACTCAGCTTCATTGCCTCTCTTGTCCTTCAGCCAACACCCGAGGCACGGTGATATGACCCTTGTCAACCTCTCTAGGCTTGGCCCCACTCTCCCCAGTGCACCCCCTGGGCTCAGCCACATGCAGCCATGGCCATTTTTTAGACATGCCCACTGCTCTCACCACTGGGCCTTTGCCCATGCTATCCCCTCTGCATAGGACAGATCCTCCTACCTCTGCCTAAGTGCACTGGTCCACTCCTATTCCTCTGCTCAGCTTCTAGACTCCATTCAAGCTGCACCTTCTTCTGAAAGCCTTTCCTGGCTGCCAGGCTGACCCAGTGCTGCCACTGGTCTCTCTTCATGTCTTGTGCTCTTTGTGTCCCGGTCCTTGCCATGCTGGGTTGTCACTGCTGGCAGGAGGGTCTCCTGCAGAAACTTGGGCCTCCTGGAGGACAGGAGATGTGTCTGATTCCCCTCCATCCTCCACAGCCCGGCATGGTGGGGATTATAAACAAACAGGCAGCCACTCACCAGTTCTTTCCATCTGGTTGAGGCAGCAACACAAGTGTGCACACGCACAGAACTACCTGAGCCTTCACAGGACCAAGAAGTTGAGCTGAACTGAGGGCTAAGTCAACAAGGAGGGTCACCCTGAGAAGGCAGAATTTGAGCTACGTCCTGGAGACTTGTTCTACGCCTACCCAGGGATGAGGGCATGGAGGCTTGTGCCAAAGCTGGGTGGAAAATGACTGGTGGGTTGCATTCATGGCCTCAACATTTCACCCTCCCTGTGCCTGTGCCCTTGACTGTGTAACTCTGTATTGCCCTTCCCTACCCTGCCCCACCCCTTGATTCTGGGCCCAGCCATGTGACTTGCCTTGGCCAATGAGATGCTAGCAGATGTGCTTCAAGCAGAGGCTTGACATGGACTTTCACATTGGAGCCTGCCTTCTCATGCTCTGCCATCACCAGGAGAACACGCCTGAGCTGGCCTGCTGGAGGATGAGAGACATGGGCAGCAGATCCAAGTCATCCTAGTCCTCCCAGCAAAGGCTAGCCTAGGTCAGCCAATAGCCACCAACCTCCAGACATGTGAACAAGCCCAACTGAGACTTGAAGAACCACCCAGCAGAGCCCAGCCTAAATTGCTGACCCACAGAACAGTAAGTTAAAAGCTTATTATTTTAAGCCACTGAATTTTGGGGTATTTGTTACACAGCATTATTGTGACAATACAGTGACTAAGGCCAAGGAGATCCGTCTCTGGAGGGGCAGGCTTATCCACAATGGTGCCCACAGTGGGCTGGCGTATAGGGAGTCTGAGCAGAGTCCACCTTTCCTTCAGCATCGCCCACTGCCCACCCCATTCCAGCCACCTTGGGCTTGTGAGTCCTCACACATGTCCTGCATCTTTGTACAAGCCGTTCCCTCCTCCTGAAGTGCCTGTCCCCATCTTGCCTCTTCGAATCCTGTTCACTCTTCAAGGGCAGGTCATACCCTGGAAACCTTTGTGGACTCACAGCCTCACAGCCACCATAAACCTTTTGAGAATGATGTAAGGTGTAAGTAAGTAAAATTCACCCCTTTTTCTCTCCCCCCCCCATATCCCACTGTGCTCTGCCTGTAGCTTTATTTCGGCACATTCTCCTTCATAGTTGTCAACCCACAGGGCTGTGGTACCTCTGGAACAGTAAGTAGGTCCTGCTTGGCTACAGAAGGAGCAGACCTCATGTAATCCTGGATCTCACAGAGCCTCAGCATAAGGCCTGGTACCCAGAGGCGTCTGGGGAGTGGGCAATGAATAGAGATGGATAACTTTCCAGCTATTGATTTTGGAACAATGTGACATGATACATTGTAAAAACAAACAAACAAACAAACACAAATTGAAATCCAAAGACCTATTTTCAGTCCCTACCTTGTTCTGAACCTTCGGCAGGGCCCTGGCACCCTGTGAGCCTCAGTTTCTCCCTCTGTATAGTGAAGGGTTGTGCTGACTCCTCCCCCCACTCTCTGCTAATGCTGAGCACCTATGAATTTGCCCATGTGTCCAGTCCTCTGGCTGCCAGCTCTGGCCTGTTTCTTCCACCACTCCTCACTGGCCCTGTGTTCTGTGTCAAAACTTCCTGCCTGCTTGCAGCCCTGTCCAGTCCTTTGGATAGTGAGTTGGCCTGGCTTCTTTGGACACCAGCATCCTCCACTTCCTGAACCTGCCAGTGGGACTGCTGAGGCCTTGATGTCAGGAGTCATCTCTCCCAAAAGCCCTGGGGGGCAAGGCTGGGTCCCTGCCTATCTGATGGGGGAGGCCTGGCACATCTTCAGGAAATTCACACACACACACACACACACACACACACACACACACACAGAGCCAGTCAAGGTTCCTCTCCTGAAGCAGTAGGAAGGAATGCTGACTGGTTGTATTTTCCCCCCTAGAGTCAGGTAAGGAGAGGAGACAAGAGGGAAATGGGCCAGTGCAAAAGTATCCAGAGAGGGGAAGACCTTTCCACTCCAGCTTACCAAAAACAAGGATGAGAGATTTCAGAAGCGGAGAGCCAGCCTGATGCACGCATAGAGAGCACAGCTTTCTGTGATACAGTGCAGGAAGGGAGGCAGGGGCCGCGGAGTTAGATCGTAGCCTCTGGCCAACGTCGTTCCGTGCTCCAACCTCAGCTCCAGCCTCTTTTTTGGAGTCTGGGAAGCTCCAGAGATGCTCAGATTATGTGTCTCCCTGGGATACCAGGAAGGAGCATGGGACAGGAGTTCATGAGGTCTCTGTGGCCGTGGCTGGGGCTGCAGGATGGAGTACCACCAGTCCTGCATTCACATCTGCCCTGCCCCCCAGGGCTTCCAGATCTGCCCATCCCAGGCCATGAGGGGCTGACCCGATGCAGAGTCTCCAGCTTTGCTTCTCCGCTCTGCCTCCTTCCTTGTCTGCCTGTCTCTTCGCAGAGAAGGCTGTGGGTAGGTGCTCACTCACTGCTCTGTTCCCACCCCACCTCTGTGAAAGTCAGAGGCAGAGACTAAGAGGCTGGAAGTCAGAACCTGAGGTTCTAATTGAGGTTTTTGCCCTTGGTACACTTGTGCCCTTGGGAAGTTCAATTTTTTTTTGATCTGTGGATACCTGGACATCTCTTTGGCAGGTAAGAGGTAATCAAGCCCATTCTGTCAAATGGCCGCAGGGATGGGAAAGACCTTCTGAACCCATGAGGCTGTCTATACACAGGAGATGTTTTCATTGTTGAGACCAGAGAGTGGTCCCTAATGTGCTTTGGGCCTCATTGTGGGGCTTCATGTCCCTCCTTTGCTACCTCTTTGCACCCAAGGCTTTGAGGAGCACAGCCAGACCCTGGTCTCTGCTCCTCACCTCAAAGACCCTCTTCATGTTCCCCCAACCAGCCAGCAGTCTCAGAACCCCTCTGGGCCTTCCCAGGGCAGGGCTGTCAGTGAGGTGGAAGAGGAGGTGCTCTGGGCCTTCCCTTCAGAAGCTCCCCATCTGGGGTGTTGACGAGTGACAGAGCCACTCAGAGAACAGTAAGAGGCCAGGGCAGGACAGAGTGTGAGCAGGAGCTGGTGTGTGGGGCTTAGACTCTCCAGGAGGGGAGAGGATGGTGTGGGCTGGAGGAGCTGGGAGGGCTTTCTGGAGGAAGGGAGAGGCTTGAGATAACCTTAAAGGATGCAGTTGCTGCTGCGGTGAGCATGGGCATGGCTGATGGAGGTCGCAAGGCCCAGAGGTCGGAGAACTAAGCTCCAAGGATGGTCTCACCACCTGTCCCCATTCTAAAGAACAGACCCTCGTGCAGAGAAGTCCAGCGGCAGGGGAGCCAACGATGGCTGTGGAGGAGTTTGAGCAGGCAGGATGGCACTGAGGCCCCAGCAGTTCCTCTTCTGCTCCTGCCGCAGCAGCTTTCGCTCCAAAGGAGGGAGCACAGGACTGATGAATGGGTGACCCAGAACACAAGCCTGTGAGAGGCTGCCTGCCTCTGCCCTCGCCCCGGCCAGAATAGAGGCCAATTATCAGCCCTCAGAAGCACAAGGCATCCAACTTCCTCTCAGGGTGAGAAGAGGCCAGAGAATCCTGCTCTGTCCACAGATCTCCTGGGTCTGTCAGGGCAAACTCCCCTCAGAACTAAGCCCTCCACATCCACGGGCCATCTGAGCTGTTGGGTCCAGTGGGGTGACAATGGGGATTGTTGTACCCACTCTAGAGATGAGAAAACTGAGTCCCAGGGAGGAGAAGGGGTTTGACCTAAGTGTCAAGGCCCAGGACTGGAACCTGGGCCTCCTGCTCCTCAGGTGAGTCAATGTAGACAAGCTAACCAGATAACCTGGGTGAGTGTAGACAACTGGATTATGTGGGGCAAAAGAATCCATTTTGGAATAAAACTTACACTGTGGAGATGAAGATAACCACTGCGCATGTGTACAAGCCTACCACACGCTAGGTATGCTGGACACAGCCCAGGGCCTCATTTAAGACTCAAATCCACCCTATGAGTTAATTATCCTGAGCTTCAGGCCACGGGTGGCTGAAGGAACAGAAGCCTGGCGAGTCTGGGCACCTCTTGCAAACTACCCAGGGGGAAGGGCGGAGCCAGGGTCTGAACACGGGTCTCTCTGAGGCCCAAGCTCTGAATCTTTCTACCCCCACCTGACAACACAGGGTGACTGCATCATCAGGAGTGGCTGGGCTGGGGAGGGAACAGCCGTGCAGCAGGACAGGAGCGAGGGTCCTACTGCCACACTCCACTTCTCTGGGTTTCTCATTGCCTTTCCCACTGCCAGGGCCTGGCCCCTCTGGGAATTGGTTCAGAGCACACCACCACCAGCAACAGCAATAATTTCTACTGTTACTTCTATCTGCTTCTACTAATACTGCAACAGCTTTCTATGCTAAGTACTTTACATACATGTACACACACACTTTACATACACATACACATGTACTTTACATACACATTCACATGCATTTTACCTATACTATCTATTTAATTTTCAAAACAAACCTTTGAGCTAGTTCTTTTTTATTCCTATTTTGTAGATAAAGAAACTAAGTCTCAGAGAAGTAAAGTAACTCACCACTCTGTCTCCAAAAATTTATACAGTCTACACTACCCACAGATTTCAGGTAGAAAGAAAGACATCTTTCCATCAGTGGGAGTTGCCTGAGAGTGACATGCTGTCTCTGGAGGAGGTGAGCCCCTGTCAATGAGGCTTTTTCGGTGTGCATGTGTGTGTGTGGGTGTTTGTCCACACAAAAATACTATTTATACGCACCTTTTATAATTAATATTCAATTTATTAAGGACACAATTCATTAAGAAAAGCTATATTTTTAAATATTTAAAAATTAATATATTTTAAAATATAGCTTTCCTTAATGATTAAGGTCCACTTGCCAATCTTATTGTTCCATTTATAAATGTAATAAAATAAGAACAAGACCTTCACGTCTCCTTTAGTTAAAGTTTGATTAACTCAAGTTGAAAAAACTGAACTCCCTTAATCAGTCAGTGCCATTTACAACTTAATTAAATTTGCTTAAACAATTTCAACTACATGTGAACACTTAACATATTTGATTTTCCTGAGTAACTTAAATGTCTAATTGAACAAGCAAAACCTTTGCATCATGTACTTGAAAAACTGTCGTAAATCTAATAAGTTAAATTTATAAATGTAGTGACTTTTGCATTCTCTTAAATATTGCAATACTGTTTGCAAAATTAGTCAAATTCTCCCATATCTTTCAACTTAAAATTACATATCTACAGGCTTCTGGTTATAGCACACTTCACCCTCTCTCTCCTATGATTACAAATAAAAACCCTGGAATAGATACATACAGTTGTCTAAGGACTCTGAAAAACAAATATTAGCAGGTGGATTGGGGAGGAAAATAAATACTCGAAGAATGACCAATATGGCAGTGAGTTCTCCTGGTTTTTTTCCCCCCGTATCTCCCAGCTTGGACCCTAGAGATCCTGAATCCCAGAACTGTGCAGTGGGCACAAACAGAAAAAGCTCCGAGAGAAACCCTCTCATTCTGGCCAGAGGACTGGGGACAGGGACCCTGCAGAATAGAGAGTGATGGGGGGAGAATCTCAATTTTTCTCTCTTTTGCTCTCCAGGGTGTTCCCCAAGCAAAGCCCTAATCATGAAGCTATACTCCTGCAGTGTTGGTGGTGCAGGACCTAAAATTCTTAGAGAAATCATCTCTCTGGCTGGAGGAACTGAGAAAACGGGCTCCTATGGGGATTGTGGAGGAAGTTCTGTTCATTTTTTTCTCTCTCTTTCATCTCACTGCATCACCCTGAAGGTGGATGCAGTCAGGGGAAATGTGTGACAACATGGGGAGGCCAAAACCCAGGTTTCCATCCATAGGACCTCTGGGAGCCAGAGAGTGTGAGGGCATGGAGAGCTGGAGAGAGGACTCCTTTAAATCTATGTAAGAAGTCCCAGACTCATCCTTGAGCTGTGAATGTGTAGAACTGACTTAAGGCAAAGGCAGATCAGGACTTGTGGTCTGAAACAAATAAGGTTGATTACATAATATTCAAAATGCCTCAATTACTCCACATACAAAGAACCAGGAAAAATCTCAATTACTCTCAAAGGAAAAGACAATTAATAGATGCTGGCCTCAAGATGACAGATGATGGAATTATCACACAAAGACTTTAAAGCAGCTATTATAACTTAGTCCATGAAGTAAGGAAGAATGATCTTGAAATGAATAGAAATATAGAAACTCTTAGGAAAGAAATGAAAACTATAAAAAAGAACCAAATAGAAATTTTATAACTGAAAATTTAATAACTGAAATAAAAAATTCAGTCTATGGGCTCAGTAGCAAAATGGAGATGACAGAGGAAAGAGTCAGTGAACTTGAAAATAAATTAATAGAAATTATCTAATCTGAACAGCAGACAAAAAAGAAAAGAGTGGAAAAGAAATGAATAGAGTTTCAGGGACTTATAGGATAATATCAAAAGATCTAACATTTATGTCATTGGAGTACCAGAGAGAGGAGAAAAAGCTTGGTGCAGAAAAAGATATGTGAAGAAATCACGGCTGAAAACCTTCCAAATTTGGTGAAGAGACATAAATGTATAGATTCAAGAAGCTCAGTAAGCCCCAAAACAGGATAAATTCAAAGAAACATGACCCAAATGCATCTTAATTGAACTGAAAACCAAGGATAAAGAAAAAAATTTTTGAAAACAGCCAGAGGGAAGCAATACATTATATATAGGGGAACAACAATTAAAATGACTACAGATTTCTCATCAGAAACATGGAGGCCAGAAGACAGTGGAACAATATCTCTAAAGTGCTGGAAAAAAAGAACTATCAACCTAGAATTCTATATCCAGTGAAAATATCTTTTTTGTTTTTTGGTGAGGAAGATTAGTCCTGAGTTAACATCTGTTGCCAAATCTCCTCTTTTTGTTGAGGAAGATTGGCCCTGGGTTAACACCTGTGCCCATCTTCCTCTACTTTATATGTGGGATGCTGCCACAGCATGGTTTGATAAGTGGTACATAGGTCCACGCCTGGGATCTGAACCTGCTAACCCTGGGCCACCAAAGTGGAGCAAGTGAACTTAACTACTATGCCACTGGGCTGGCCCCTGAAAATATTTTTAAGGCAAAAAAATGACATTTTTAGATGAAGGAATACTAAGGGAATTCATTAACAGAATGTCAGCTCTAAAATAAAGGTTATAGGAAGTTCTTAAAGAGAAAGAGAAATAATACTGGAAAGAAACTTGGGACTTCAGGAATAAAAGAAGAGAAACAAAAATTATAATAGCTGAGTAATTATAATATACTATTTTCCTCCTTTTAAGTACTTTAAAATGTGTATGACTGTTGAAAGCAAAAATTATAACATTGTCTGATGGGGTTTTCAATGTAAATAAATGTACTACATAACAACTACAGCATAAAGGGAGGAGGGAAAAAGGACCTATATGGCTGCAAAATTTACATATTTTATTTGAAGTGGTAAAATATTAACTCTAAGTAGACCATTATGAGTTACATATGTATAGTATAATCCCTAGAACAACCACTTAAGAACTATACAAAGACATACAGTCAAAAAGCCAACAGAAAAATAAAAATAGAATACTAAAATGATATTCAAATAATCCAAAAGAAGACAGAAAAGGGGAAACAGAGGAATGAAAACCAGGGGACAAACCAAAACCAGACAACAAAATGGTAGACCTAAATCCAACCATCTCAAAAAATATATTAAATGTAAATGGTTTAAACATACCAATTAAAAGACAGAGATTGTCAGATTAGATTTTAAAAGAACAAGACCCAATTTATATGCTGTCTATAAGAAACTCACTTTAAATAAAATGATATAGATAGGTTAAAAGTAAAAAGATGAAAAAAATATACCATGAAACATTTTTTTTTAAAGCTGGAAAGGCTATATTAATATCAGGCAAAGTAGCTTCCTGAAGAAGAAAACTTATCAGGGATAAAGAGGATATTCCACAGTGATAAAAAGATCAATTCACCTAGAAGATATAACAATCCTAAATGTCTATGCACCAAACAATAGAACTTCAATATATATGAAGCAAAAAACTGATAGAACTAAAAGAAGAAATAGAAAAATCCAGTTATACTTGGAGACTTTAACATTGATCTCTCACTAAAGAAAAGTAGAGAGAAAATCAACAAAAATATAGAAAAGCTGAGGAACACTATCAACCAACTTAATCTGACATTTATAGAACATCCCACCACCAACAGCAGAATGTATGTTCTTTTCAAGATGCTCATGGAGCAACTATTGAAATACAGATCATATTCTGTGTCATAAAACAAACCTTAATAAACTTAAAAGAATTGAAATCATACAAAGTATGTTCTCTGACCATATGGAATTAAACTAGAAATTAATAGTAGAAAAATATCTGGAAAATCCTCCAAATATTGGAGATTAAGCAACACTCTTCAAAATAATCCATGGGCCAAGAAATCTAGGAGTTTGAGGAACTTGCACGCTAGCCTAGGAAGTTTGGTCCAGGAGCCCGCACTCTTAACCACTAGGCCATGTGGCCTCTCAAGGATTTTTAGAGCCATGAATGCCAGGCTAAGGAATTTAGAATTTGCACTGTGTGTTTGATGAATAAGCTTTTAAGGATTTTCACACATAAGGCAGAGGACTATTTGCAGATAAATGGAAGCAGTAGGAAAATCTGCATTCTGTCCCACCAGAGAGACAGAGTGAAATTAAAGAATTTTGATTTTTCCAGATGTCTGAAATGAGATATCTTAGAAGCAGGGCCCATCCTTCCTTTTTCACAGAGATTATTTTTAGTCTTCCTGGGGTCTACACATGCTAGGTGACCTGGCAGCTCCAGAGGGAGGAGCATACCTCTGCCATGAGACAGGGGACTTTCTGAGGACAAAGGCCATGGAACCGCATGAGAATGGGGGTTTCCCCAGGGTTAACTAGCCTGTGGCTCTGGACAAGTTACTTAACCTCTCTATGCCTCAATTTCTCATCTGTACAATGGGGATAATACCAGTTCCCACAGACCAGGTCGTGACCTTGGGCTGAGCTGCCTAGAGAAAAGCCTGGTGGGGAATTTGAACTCCTGGCTCCTGGTAGCTGCTGTGGGCCCCTGGCTGGAAGTGGCGGGCGTTTCTCTAGTTTGCAGTGAGGCTTGGAGGAAAGCCTCAGCATGACAAGGAGTGGGCCTTTGTGCCTCCACGGGCTGGAGTGGGGGCGGGGCAGGACACATAAAACTTCCTCTGCAGAGCTTTTGATCAACAGCCACGACAGGGGGGCTTCTGTTCTCTTTGAAGCAGCAGAAAGATCCATCCTCCTTCTTATCGCCGCCTCTCTGCGCAGTGGGGTCATGTGCTCCTCTGCCACTGCCGCTGCTGCCGCTGCTGCTCAGAGAAGACCAGAACAGAGGAGGCTTGCTCAAGGAGGGCAGAAAGCAGAGAAGCTTGTGGGGTCGCTCTGCCCTAGAAGGTTGGGGGAGGAGTCTGGGGCATGGGACAGGGGGAGAGGAGTGGGGTTGTGAGTGGGAGTCAGGGGAGGAACGTCCTGGAAACTTCTGCCTCTGGGTGTTGCGTGCTTGTGACCATACCAGGTTGGGGAGCCCGGGTTAGGGTCTGGAGCCTCTTCTGCCCTGAGGGCTGGCTCACCCCACACAGGTGCAGCGCCTCCCCGGCTGGGCAAGTGGAAGCATTTCAGACGCAGAGGAAGTAAGATCCTCCACTCCTGTTCTGCCCCCCAGAGCAGGCCCCAAAGACAGAGGGCAGAGGCCACGGGAGTCCTGCTCCTCCAGGCAGGGCCCGTGAGCTGACACTGCTTCTGGGCAGCTGCCTCCTTTTGAGAATCCTGGTAATGAGCCTCCTACAGCTGGTCTCCAGGACACTCAGGAACCTACTCATCAGGCCACCCCCAGGGCTCTCCCAGAGTCTCCAAGAGTCTGGAGGATGGAATAGTTCCGGAAAAGGGAAAGAACAGGCAATGAGGTGGGAAAGAAATATTTCCGGTCTCCCTGCTCCTGCCAGGTGCGAGTGTTGCACAGAGGAGAGGTGCTCTGGATTGATCTGGTGCTGTGTTTCAGGAAACTCGCAAGTGTCCGACACTGCGGAACATGTTATATGTGTGTTTGTATGCACATTTGTGGGGCTGTTTGTGTTTCTGTGGCTCTGAATATGTTGAAGAGTGAATATTGAGGCGTGTGGTCCTGCATTTTAGGGGTGCTTGTGTTTTCCTGAATTTGAGGGGTGTGGTGTCTAATTTGGGATCTTTCCGCGTAGGAGAACGAGTGACAGGGGTGTGAACCCACTGAGGGCTGAACACGTGGCTGTAGAGTACTGCACGTGGCACGTGTGTGCCCAAGGGCACTGTGGGCTGGGCCTGTGAGCTCTTGAGCATCTTGGTCACCTCTCCTTTTCCCGGAGGAGCCTCCTGCGCGCTCTTGCCTTGCTGCCTCTTCCGCATTGGAGGGTGAGCTGCGCCTTGACCAAACAGCCCATCTGAGGTCAAGGGTCAGCAGCAACCTCAGTGACCGCAGCTGTCCCTGCAGTCCTTGCTGCCTAGCCAGGGGGCCACAGCAGGCAAGAGGGGCTGACTGAGTCTGGGGGATCCAAGGAGGGAGTTTCTTGGGGAAGGGGGTTCAAGGTTAGCCTAGATGTGCACTGGAGCAGATCATAAGAACACAAACAACTGTGCTAAGCACTTTATAGACGTTATTGAAACCTCACAACAGCACTATGAAGTAGATATTGTTATCCCGTTTTACAGGTAAGGAAACTGAGTCCAGGAAATTGAACGACTTGCTCTGAGTCACACAACAAGTTGTAAGTCTGGGATCTGAACCTGGGTCTGTTTGACTCTAAAATTCATGTTTCTCTCCCCCCATTCTGATCTTTAGACTATCCTAGAAAGAGGGGAGAATGGGGCTCATATCCCCTAAAACCCGCACTTACCAAACGGATCTGTTTGGCTTGTTAGATTCGAGCCTTCATTTTATAGAAGGAGCTTTACACCCTGGATTTGAGCTCCATGGCTCTCTGGTGGGGAGAATGGAAGGGGCAGGAGAGCAGAGGAAAACAGCAGAGTCCTCGTCCAGGGAAGGTCTCCTAGAGCTGCTGGAGAGAAACCTCTGCGAGCTTTTATGGAGGAAGAGAGTTAGGATCACAGGCCTTGGTCCACACTGGTGTTCCTGGAGCTCAGGGCATGCGAGGGGCCCATGGCTTGTTCCTGTGGCTTCTGTGGGAGGCCTGCTTTGTGAACACCCTAGGGATGGGGATGCTGGGAAGTGACCCAGGTGAAGTAGTCAGAGGACACTGGACACACAGCTGTTCTTCCCTGTGCTGGGACACTCCACTCATTCCCTTCTCTCCCTGATTTAAGGAGCAGGGAAAATGCATTATTTTTTCATTAAAAATTCATTTTGGAACAGATAGCCTGCAGAGGTGTAATTAGCCACATTCTTTCTCTCCATTAGCAGTCCCTGGAGTTTGCTGGAATTTCTTGTCCTTTTTCCTCTCCATTTCCCTCTTTCCATCCTCTTTATAAGCTGGGTTGTAACACCTGCCCGCTCCCTCCGCTGACCATTGGAGCACATTCTGTTTTTGGACTGAATAACTATTTTTAAATCTGGAGAAGGAGTTATAGCAAACTCCCTCCTTCACACTGGGCTGTGGGATCACAGTCCCCTGAGCCAGCAAGAGGTTAAAGATGCCCACTCCTGCCAACAGCACAGGGGAGGCAGCTCCATGTGACACAGAGGTGGCCTGGCTAATGTCTAGGTAGAAAAGCTAGGTGGAGCTGGGCAGTTCCTGGCTGCCCCACTTACCAGCTGGGTGATCCCAAGCAAATAACTTAGCCTCTCTGAGCTTCTGTTGCCCTCACAGGGTGGTCAAGTTGGCACTGATGTCTATAAAGCACTTCGCTTGAGTTATACAGCAAGTGCCCTATAAAAGGCAGCTGCGCTTGGGATGTCAAGGGACAAGAGGGGGCTTCTGGGGGCCAAATGAACAGTAGACATGTCAGCAAGAAAGACACAGCCTGGGCTCGGTCAGAGTCAGAGCTATGTGCTTGGTGATACCCCAGGAGCCTGGGCTGGGGGCAGGGGTCAGGGAGAATCATGGTGAGGACCCCCTAAGGAGCAAGCCCCCCTCAGAGGAGGAGGAAGCTCACAGGGACTCAGCCTCCGCCCCCCAGGGCTGAGTGCCTCTCTTTTGCTGACTGTGGTGGCTTCTGCCCATAATTGCTCCTAGAGGTTATTTCTGGCACGCATGACAGCTGGATGGGAGGTGACAAAGGTGTCATCTTCAACTGACCGAGGAGAAGTATGGGGCAAATGAGGGCTCCCCAAGACCATAGAGATGGCCCAAAATGCAGCAAATAACCCCTTGGCACCCCAACTAACTCAGGGGACTTCAGGGTGGCCGGACTGTGGCTATTGCTCTGGGGAATTCCAACTACCTCACGCTCAGAAGACAGCTGTCTCCACCCTCAGCCCCCGATCCCTCTGCTCCTCTCCTGCTAGTGACACATGATGTGCAGCTGTCTCCAGCATTGTCAGAAATACCATGCTCCGTGCGAGTGAGGGCAGAAAACCTGCTGCCGAAGATCTAAACTTATCCTGGTTCCCCACAATCAGGGGCAAAGAGAAAAGGACAGCTTTGGCATAAAAGATCATCAGCACTTTGCGATGAAATAAAATCAGAATGCATGTGATTTATACCAAGGACTAGAGTTCTTAGTTCTTGGTATAAAGACAGTCACAGGTAGGTGTCCTTTGAAGAGGGCTAACAGGTAACTAACAGGGCTAATAGGGACGCGGCCACGTCACATTTCACAGAGTTGTGTCGTGTTGCGTTGACACGAAGGGAACTGGAGTGAACTCAGTTTCTAATACTGGCCTCACCCGCTTTTATTGTTATCTTGGTCCTTAGGTTCCTGGAGAAATGCAGAGAAGCAGAAACTGCCTGGCTCACCTGGTCTTTGAACTTTTGCACTGATGTTACTACAGGCCTCATGGAAGCAGGCGGCATCTTGGCTCAAGTGTAGTTCATAGAGATTTTTATGGACACATCCTGGGCTTAGTACTAATAATGGTGATGCTGAGGTTAATAATAACTACCATGCATTGGGTGCCCCTGTGCTCCAGGCCCATGCTGGGCTCTTTACACTTGTGGCTTCCCTGAAACCCTTCAGTTCCAGGAGGTATTATCATGGCCCCTGGGGCATATGAGGATGCTGTGTCCCAGAAAGGTGAAAGATGGTATTAAGCAAATGACGCTTGTTCCCACCTCCAGGGGAGGAGTCCCACTGCTTGGAGGAGAGCAAATTGCACAGCAATGCATGCCACCAGGGGCAGCATCCCAGGATGTCAACCCACTCCATGGTTTGCAAGTGTCGGGAAAGACACTCCTCACACAGGCTTTGGAGGGAACAGGGCTTTACTCACAGATAGAAGAGTCAGAGCAAGGGCAGCTTCAGTCCCCATGGACAGCGGGTCTCATCCCACAGCCGACACAGCGCCATGGTCCGCAGGCACCCCTCTTGTGCTGCAGGCAAAGGACCCCATTCCTTCTCCGATGGGAAGAGAAACAGCAGTGGGATTGGCCGGGCGCCATATGATGCACACACTTAAGCAGAACAGAGGAGCACACATTGAGTCTGGAATAGGGAAAGACGTTCCCGGCCAAGGCGGTAAATCACAGCCCAGGCTGTGAGGGCTCCTATCTCTTGGTAAGGAAGTGTTCCAGGCCCAAGGCCCGCTCTTATGCAGCTGAGCAGGGGTGGAAAGACTATGCACGAGATGGCCTTTCCCAACAGGTGGGACCCAGGTCACGTGGTGGTGGGTGGCAGGGTCAGGATTTGAACCTGGGTTTGTCTGGCACCAAAGCCCATGAGATTTCTCATTGTATGAGCACTGCACTTCTGAGGATGAGGAGGTCTTCTCCAGGCGCCTACTAGGTCTGCCCTTCCAACTTGCCACCACAACCCTAGCATAGCCAGATTCCCCAGAGAAAAGACGGGCAGGGAGGGTTGCTCCCTCCCAGGACTTCTTTAATGCAAATTCTAGGTCTCTGCAACCCTTGCCCACACTCCAATACCAAGAACAATATTCTAAATCTGGAATTCTTGTGCCCTGAAGAATCCCCATGTACAGAAATTTAAAGCAGAGAACTGAGCTCCCACAGGGAGGGAGGCCCTCCCTCCCCAACCTCTGGTTTGCATTAGGGCCATCTTCCCCTGCTGGGTGGGAAATGTGTAAAAGAAAAGCTATACAGGGGAATCTAAAGAATTTGGGAAATTATGTAAATACATAGACATGGGAAGGACCGTTCAGCCCTGGAGAAAATGAGATTGACACATGTCAATCCCTTGTAAGACTCAGAAAAAGGAGGAAAAGGGATGGAAAACCCTTCTTGCTTCAGCAAAGTGTCCTGCAATTCCATTTGAACACCAGGCCTCCGTGTGGTTGCTATGAGGCTTCCGTCATACGACCAAACTATCTTGCCTCATTTGGGGAAGGGTTATTACCAACAATTTGCAGATAGGGAGCCAGAGGTGAAAGGAAGTTCAGTAGATGATGTATGTCTGTCATGTTCATTTTAGAAGCCACGTTGGATTTAGCACTCAGATTTTCCAACTCCCTGCCTGATGCTCAGTTTCTTAGGGAAAAATTGCAGTGAATTCTCAGTTGTCGACGTCGTTAATGTGGAGGAACAGAGCATAGATAATCCGAAATGGTGAGTGATGCCCACGCCCTGCCTCCCGCTCCGGACATGTGCTCTGGAAGCTTCTTGCAGACCTCAGAATGAACGCCCCTCTCTGTGGGAGGCTGTCCCTCCTCATTCCACCCCTTCCCTACTTGAAGCCACCCCACCGCCCGCTCCATGAAGACCTAGAGGCAGCAGATTAAGGAGAAAAGGCTATATGCTCTCCCAGGTTGGGATGGAGCAGTGGAGGGAGGCAGACAATAAGGCGTTTTTATTTAAAAGCCCTCCTGGAAGGCTGAAAGCTAGCAGAACAGTAACAGTAAATGAGACAATGAATTGTGTCCACTGAAGACTTCCATATGGACGCTGATTCATTATGTTAATAAGGATGTGAAAGCCAGAGGTTGACTGTATTCTGATTTCATGGCTGGGCACTCGTGGCTCAGAAGGGGGGGACATCCAAATTTGAGGTCAGAGTCCAACTCCAAGTTCCTGACTCCAATTTGGTTGGTTTAATTACTCTCCTCTCCTAATGACTAAGGATGCTTTAGAGCCAGATGGCTTTCACGGCGGGGACCTGAGTAGAAATGCAGGCGATGCTTAAGGTGGAGACCCGGTGATGCTGGAGCCAAGAGGAGCCAGTTCCCCAGATTCATTCATCAAATATTGAGCACCTACCAAGTGTCAGGAGGTGGGATTGGCCCTGGGACGGGAAAGCGCAAAAGAATCAGACACTGACCCTGGCCTAAAGGAACTCAGGTAGGAGGGGAGACCAGGCGTGGAGACCTCTCTGTAATGCATACAGAG